>NW_026843645.1:0-600909 GCF_030254825.1 Meriones unguiculatus
GTTTCTCAATAAAGCAACCTGAGCAAGCCATGAGGAGGAACCCAGTAAGCAACACTCCTCCATGGCCTCTGCTCAGCTTGTGCTTCTGGGTTCCTTCTCTGTTTGAATCCAAGCCCTGACTTCTCTTAGTGATGGACTGTAACCTGGATGTTGAAGAAGAATAAAATTTCCCATTCTTTTAAGTTGATTCTTTGGTTATGATATTTTATAATAGCAGTAGTAATCCTAATAAGATACACCCATTTCTCTCTGTTCCATGCTTTCATTTACCTCAAGTTTCCTTCCCTCACCAAATTCTCCTTCTATATATCCAACACAATTGTGTTTATGTTTATATAATTATGTTTAAACTATAAGATTCATAAATGTGATGGTACATGTAATAGCGTTGTTTCTAAGCCATATATCCCCCTCTGCCTCTTCCTCCTGGGTCACATACCACTTTGATTTCTCCCTATCTGCTTTTAAATGTAGAGACCCAGAAACCTTACTCTAAACTAAAGAAGTATGATGTGTGTTGATAGACTCTGCCTTCCAGGCTTTTATCATTTATTTATAAGTAAATTTCACATTTATGAAGGCAAAACTGAAGCCCCCTCGTAAACAATATGCTAACTAATGTCATATATGTATTCCTTAAAAACAATGTGATATCAGATGTAATTGGTCTTTTCCTGTGGCAGATACCTAGGACCATGCATGGACTAGCTGTTATTGATACTGACAAAAAAGTGTGGGAATGTATGTTTTTGCTAAACGATCTGCCAGTGCAGAATGCTTTGAGTTTAGTTCCCACCAATGCAAGACAAATAAACAAGCAAACAGACAGGCTGGTACTGGGTAAGGAGCACTGTTAAACAGAGTTGATACTGAGGAATGGTTGCAGAACCTCAGTTGTGGCACTCCGCTGGTTATTTTGAAGTATGACATTCCAGATAGCCTCGTCACTAGGTCTATACAGTGGATTCCCTTTTTCAGTGGGGTTCTATTTTTGCCTGATGTAGGGAACCCCAGATATTAAGGAACATCACATCCTAAGTGAAGATTACAGGCCTGACTCTTTCCTGATAAGAACCCCGCTCAGCAAGCACCTAGGGAATCCTGTAAATACACCACCCAATGCTAAGAATATGTTAGCTTTCAGAAAATGCCTTTCAACTATACCTGGAGATATTCCCCCACCACAGAATAATTAATTTATATATTCTCTATGTCATAGGACTGGGATATTGCATGCAAATGACGTACTGCACCACAACATATAGATCAACTATCCTGAGCATCTAGCCCCAGGAAACCAAACACATTCATCCTCTAAGCCCAAGGTTTATAAATCCCTGATTTCACAGGAAATTAACATTGTGATACCATCAGCTTTCCACCACAGCCAACTAAAATTGGTCAGTCTTTTATTCTGGAGGAGAGAGGGTTTCCCCTCCTCCCTTGAGATTTGCCACTGAGCTCCCAGAACTTGGCTACTTGCTAACCTAATGAAAGGTTAGAGTTAATTCTTGGGGCTGGGGCAGAATCAGAAGACCACATTTCTTTCAGAGCAGAGGGCTAGCCCAGAGGCTAGGGCCGAGTCCCACATTCCTTTCAGATAATGGGCCAGCAGCAGCCCCCAGCCAGATAAACCTCAGGGTATGACTGGAGTCACATGGCCCCAAAGAACTAGAGGTCAGATGTCTCCCAGGCAGCTAGGCCAGACCATTAGCAGTCTTGGCGCCTAAAAATAGACCAGTCATTTTAAATGTCAGCTTCCATAGAGACCACCCCATTTGCATTTTGTTCCTCTTACCCAATCCTGTAATTCCAAGGCTTGTACTACCCCACTGGCATTTTTGTTTCTTTAAAAACCTTGATCTCCTGGAGCTGGGGGGTCACTTACCCAAATGTCTTTGTAAAGGTCAGCCACCTGGGCTTGAGCTTGTAATAAAAAGACCCTCATGTGTTTTGCAACAGTGTCGATTCCTGTAGATCTTTTGGGGGCTCCTGAACTGGGTGTAACACGGGCTGGATACTGCTGGACTTCTAAAAACCATGTTGACCTCAAGCAGTGCACCCACTGGGCCTAGACCAGCTTTTCAGCCCAACAGGCCTACATTTCACTGGATCTACCTCCTGCCATGCTGGGTCTGAGCCTGGGAAACCCTGTAAATTGGCCACAATCCCATACCAGCTTAGCCAAAGAGATAGAACACTTCCATATCACCACAGGCACTGACTGCTGTGTGATAGTGAAAGCCTCATTTTAAAAGCTAATTGTAGTACCTGGTGTGAACCTCATTTCTACTTCCCATAGTCAGAACAGATGCCTTGAACTAGTCAACTCCCTTGAGCACTCGAATTTATTCTAGAGAGAATTTGGTACCTGTGTTCTCAGGGACGTGCTGTTCTTTGTCCAGAAGTGAACAACTGTATCCCAGACTACCACCAGATAAAAAAGATCACTCAGTGCTTTAGGAGAACATAAAAATATTACAAAAGAAATTAAGAGATTCATAAAATATTAGTTTATGTGGTCTTTTGTGCTGCATAAACCTCTCAAATTTTTTAATCAACTAAATTAGTTTTGTTTGTGTTTAGCCATGTTTTCCTGGAACTTACTCTGTAGACAAAAATATCCCCAAACTCAGGGAATCCTCGACCTCTGCCTCCAGAATGCTGGGATTAAAGTCTTGAGAAAATGCCATCGTCATGATAATTCTGATTAATTTTTAGGTAACAATATGACTGTATTAATTGTATTCAACTGTTATTAATATTTAAATTATTTTTTAAATTAAGTGTTTGTACAAATGGAGGAAGACACCATATACTTGTCCTATATACTTACAAATTTATATGTGCATATGTGTATGGGTGCACAGAAACACACACATGCTGATATATCAATATCAATATATATATAATATATATATAATATATATATATATATTGTGTGCATGTTAACAGTGCATTTCTGTATGACTGCGAAGTTTCATTAATGAAATAGTATTTTTAAAAATAGGTTTTTAAGGATTTTGATACACATGCTTATAATATCAACATTTGAGAGAGGAGGAGAATAAGGAGCTCAAGAAAATCTTCAGCTTTGTACCAAGTTACATGCTCATCTGCTTCTAGTAAAAGAGAAAGCATTTATAACTTGATTTTTAAACATTTATTTTTAGGTTTATTTTACTTTTAGCTAAGTATGTTTGTTTGGGTCTTTGTGGAAGCACCTCATCTTCTGCCCCTTCTGCTTTCCTGGGTTGGAGGGAAACAGCCCCCAAGGCAGGAGGAAAACCAACTTATCTATGAAATGCTTGGGATCAAAAGTTTCAGACATGATAGCCTTTCATATTTCAGATGTTTCTTGCCCAGTCAACCAGTGCCTTGGGGGTGGGACTCTATAAAATGGGTTACACCTAATGTTTATTTCACAGTAAGGTTGCAGGTAAGCTTCAGTGTAAGGAATCTTCTGAGCCAATCTCAGTGGCCTATGGAGAAGAAATAAGAGCAGAAAATTGAGGCCAGCCTGGATAACGGCCTGTCTTCATGGAAGAAATAGAAAATATAAAGAAAGAAAAGAAAAAAAAATCTTCTTCTTTGCTACCCTTCTTCCTTGTGGGTTCTTTTGATAGTCATTACTCAGTGGAGACCATGTTGCTCTCTACAGTTTATATTTCTATAGATGTAGGTTTTAAATCTGGCAGAAATGTGAGAGGTGCCTATATTAAAACCGACCTACTTGCCAATTTTCTCCCAGAAATCTGTTGGTCCTTCCAAAGCTTAATATGGTTCTCTTGGCTGGCATATCCCACTCCCTACCTTGAATTTTCCTGCCTAGAATCTGGGCTAACCTCCCTTCCCCATATCAACTTATAGATTGTTTAGTGAGGTCAGGTAAGATGTTTTTGCTAATGGGTCTTACGTAAAAAATCTTACAGATCCATGTGAAATTAAGAAAAGTACCCTCTTAATAGTAAAGCCAGGGACACTTTAAGATTGGTGAGAAGAAACAAAAGCCAAAGTTAACACTTGCTGACTGGACACTGTCCAGCTGGGCCTGTAGCTGAGACAGGGATTGATTTATTCATACTTGTTTTTGCCCTCAGGTTCTTGATATGATTTAATAAAAGTTATTAAGGTACATACCCCTTCAAGATTTAATGTAGAGGTGGCTGATTGTTTTATACATATAAAACTTTAGATTCATGATCCTTTTAAGACTTTTATGTGATTACTTTTTAATATAATTGCTCTTTTAATTACCCCAAGTTTCTGCTTGCCAGTAAAGACAAGATGGCTGAGTAGTTATGTTGCTTGCTCATCTTGTTAATTGATCACAAGTTGGTTAATTGCAAGTGTATATGGGGTCTTGGAATAACTTGTTCTTCACCCATAATATGTATAACATTTGATCATGTGAAGGTATTGGGGAATATGTGGGTTGTTTGTGTGTATGTGTGTGTGTGTGTGTGTGTGTGTGTATGTTCATTGTAATTCTTCACTTAAAGAAAAATAGAGTGTAACCACATTGTGTGTTTAATATTGCTATAAGGATCTTACTGGGATAGATAAGGTGTGGAAAAAGAGTAAAAGTGTAGTCTGAACTGGCACTCTAGGTCTTGTTCCATCCACCAAGGTCTATATATGTAGGTGGTTTGGACCTCACTCTTTGGAGTTTGTTTCATCTGAGAAGTTGTATGTATATGTATGTATGTAAGGTTGGGATGGAACTTGCTCTTTTGTGCTTTTTCCATCAATCATGATGTATGTATATGTAGGTAAGGTGGTTTGGCTCATGTTCTTTGGAGTTTGCTCCATCCACCATTTTGTATGTATGTAAGGTGGTTTGGAACTTACTTTTTGGAGTTACTTCCATCCACCAAGTTGCATATATTAGGATGAATTAAAATTCACTCTCCGGAGTTTGCTCTGTCTACCCAGTATGTGAATGTGTATATATGTATGTACATATGTATGTGTGTATGTGATTGTATAAAGTAAAAAAAAGACTGTAAGAGAAGCTAAATGAAGAGAAGCTTAAATAAAGAGAAGAAGCTTTTTGGAATCTACCTGCTGGAGTCTGTCTTACTTCATCTTCAACAATGTGTGTGTGTGTGTGTGTGTGTGTGTGTGTGTGTGTGTGCATGTGCATGTGCTGTGTGTGATAAAGAGAGAGAGAGAGTCTATGTGCCACACCTGAGCAGGGGTTTTAGATCTTCTCCATGCATGGTCCTTGGTTGGGGTGTCAGTCTCTGCAGGGGCCCCAGGGAGCAGTATTTTTGTGGACTCTTGGTTTTTGGACCTCATTCCCCTCCAGGTCTTACTTTCTCCCCCTTGTTTCATAAAATTCCATGTATTCTGCCCAAAGTTTGGCTATGAGTCTCAGCCTCTGCTTCAATACCTCCATCAGTGGATTCTTTCAGAGTCCATCTGTCATAGGCTCCTGTCTTATTCCCTGTTCTTCTTTGGATGTCTATCATCCTTGCCCTTTTGAATAAGGATTGAGCATTTTCCGTAGGGTCTTCCCTGTTGTCCAGATTCTCCAGGAGTATAGATCTCAGTATGTTTATTCCTCTTATTAGTGAGTATATACCATGTTTGTCTTTGTGCTTCTTTGTTACCTCACTCAAGATGATCATTTCTAGTCCCACAATTTGCCTGCCAGAAAACTCCTTCAGCTGATAAATGCCTTCAGCAAAGTGGCTGGGTAAAAAAAAAAAATCCTCAAAAACATCAGAAGCCCTCTTGTATACAAAAGACAAAAGGGCCAAAAAAGAAACAACACCCTGAAAATAGTCACAAATAACATAAAGTCCCCCGATTTAACTCTAACTAAGCAAGTGAAAGACCTGTATGCAAAATATATCCTATTGGATCTTAAAGCTCTTCAGTTTCCCACTCTTTCATCCCTTTAATCTGCCTGCCTGGTAGGAATAATGATTGTAAAGACACATTTTTATCTCCCCTTAGGGAACATCTAGTGAAACCATGGACTCCATGAAATTCTAATTTTCCCTCAAATCTCTTTATGTGAAAAGGCTGATTCCTCCAGATGCAAACTCTGTTAAATAAACATTAACTCAATGTCTGAATAACTTGCAGGAAATAAAGGATCTAAGAATAAAAGAGGGATTTAAGGATAACGAAAATTAATTTTATGGCTTGGTTAGATTACTTAGTTGTATCTCACCTTCCATCTAAAATTGTTAGGACCTCAACAATGAATTAGTTATCTTATAAGTTCATCACTGGTCAAAATTACTGAATAAGTATGTTAATATGTTTTCAGTCTTCATTAATAATTTGCTTTTTGTCATTGTTTTCACTCTTTTTTTATTTTAAAGAGTAGTCCCACTATGTATCTCTTTCTGTCTTCAATTTCTGTGTATATCCCACACAGTATATATACCAACCTTGCCTCCAGAGTGCCTGAATTGTAAGTAGACATGTCATAGCTTGATAATTTAGTTCTTTTAATTGGCTTAATGAGGCTGAGTGACTGAACCTTGGTGGTTAGGGTAGCCAGAACATGGGCTCTGGTCCTAACTCCAGTAACAGAGGAAGGCTCCCATCAAATGCACCCCTCCTGGTTAATGTCCACTGTCTTCTCTCTATGAGTAATATTATTTTCTTTTATCATGGAGTCTAAACTACAGACGAGGTCAGAGTTCTAACCTCATTCTACAGAGAGAGAAACCCAGGCTCACAGAGATTAGATATCTTGTAATATAGTTAAGTGTTCATCTTATTCAACCCATCATTCTATTACATCACTAAATGAAACTGAAGTCTCCAGGTATGGTGACACAGGCCTATAACTATGGTGCTTAGAAAGAGGAGGCAGGAATTTCAAGGTGTCAAAGTCACCCAAGGAGAGAATTGTCACTAATATGGTGGGAGGCTCTCAGAACATTGAAATCTAGGAAGACTTTAATTTCTTTCTTTATTTTTTTCCCTAACCCAGCTCTCATTGAGTAGAGAGTTGTTCAGTTTCCATGTGAATCCAGGCTTTTTTGCTATTTCTGTTGTTGTTGAGGTTCAGATTTAGTCCATGATGGTCAGTAGAATATGAGGGATTATTTCAGGCTTCTAGTATCTGCTGAGACTTGCTTTGTGTATTTTGGAGAAGATTCCATGAGGTGCCGAAAAGAAGGTATAGTCTTTTGAATTTAGGTGAAAAGTTCTGTATGCACCTATTAGGTCCATTTGATTTAGGACCTCTTTAAGTGCCTTTATTTCCCTCTTTAGCTTCTGTCTAGATGATCTGTCCTTTGGTGAGAGTGGAGTGTTGAAGTCTCCCACCATTAAGGTGTTAGGATCAATGTGCAATTTAAGCTTTAGTATTGTTTCATTTACAAATGTAGGTACTCTTGTATTCGGGGCATAGATATTCAGTGTTGTGAAGTCCTCCTGGTGTATTTTTCTTTTGAGGAGAATGAAGTGCCCCTCTTAATCTTTTTTCATTAATTTTGTTTGAAAGTCTATTTTATTAGATATTAGGATAACTACCCCAGCTTGTTTCCTGCATCCATTTCCTTGAAAAACATTTTTCTAGCCCTGTGGTAGTGTTTATTTATGTTAGTTGCAGAGGTGTGTTTCTTGGATGCAGCAGAATGTTGGATCCTGTTTCTACAACCATTCTGTTAGTCTGTGTCTTTTTATTGGAGGGTTGAGTCCATTGATGTTGATAGGTAATAGTGACCAATGAACATTAGTTCCTTTTTTGTGGAGTTGATGATATTACTGTGATTCACTGCTTGTTTTCTTTTAATTTTTTGTTGTGACAGTTATCTGTATCCTATCTTGTCTTGGGTGCAGTTGTATTCATTGGATTGGAGTTTTCCTTCTAGTATCTTCTGTAGGGCTGGGTTGCCATGTAGATATTGTTTAAATTTAGTTTTGTCATGGAATATTTTGCTTTCTCCCTCTATGTTGATTGACAGCTTTGGTGGGTAGAGTAGTCTGGGTTGGCATCTGTGGTTCCTTAAAGTCTGCATGACATCTGCCCAGGCTTCTCTGGCTTTCATAGTTTCTGCTGAGAAATCTGGTATGATTCTGATAAGTCTACCTTTATATGTTACTTGGCCTTTTTCCATTGCTGCCTTAAATATATTTTCTTTTTTCTGTAGGTTTAGTGTTTTGACTATGATGTGATGTGAAGAGTTTCTTTTCTGTCCTAGTCTATTTGGTGTTCTTTAGGCTTCTTGTATGATTATGGTCATCTATTTCTTTGAGTTGGAAATTTTTTTTTCTACAATTATCTTTAAATATTTTCCTGACCATGGAGCCTGGAATGCACACACTGTTTGAGGGCACAATGTGCCTACGTCAATTTCCTGAATACCTCAGTGGTCTACAGTTCTGTCATACTGTCATTCTGGTATTCAGATCTGTCTGGGCTCCATGAGTTGCTTGCCTCGACATCATTGATAGACCCACAGAGCACGGCCTTCAATGTTGATAATGCTGTCCCAAGAATCCCTATGTTGCTGCAGAACTTGGGGGCTGGTATTGCGGACCACTGGCAGTCCAACCACTGCTGCAGAACTAGGAGGCTGCTGGAGATTTCTGGAAGGCCGTGCGGAGCCAAGGACCTGGTTGGCCTGGTGGAGCCATCAGCACTGTGCTCTGTGGTAGGAGCTCTGGGCACTGTGGATCTGGCACTGCGCTCTGTGTTGGGCACTGTAGATTGCCTCTGCAGCCTCTGCCTTCTCCAAGGAGGGAGAAGGGAGGCTTGTCGAGGAGAAGTGCTGGGGGAGTGAGTATTATCTGTCTCAAATCTCAAGCAAGGGGGTCTGCGCTAGGAGCTGTGTACACTGCAGACCGCCTCCACTGCCTTCACTGCTGACTCCAACATTGAGTAGAGAGGCCTGTTAAAAGGGAAGTGCCTGGGAAGTCAGTCTCCAGGAGAAGTCAGCGGTGAAGTCTGTGGTCGACCTGAATCCTAATGGTCTCAGCTCGGGGTTTGTCCCCTTTCTCCGAGGAAACCTCAATATCGATATTCTGGGTTCAACTATCCATCCACTCACAAATTCCCGAGTTTCAGATCCTCTGAGAGGCCCCTCTGATATTGTGCATGCTGGGCTCCACCACCTTGGTTTGCCTTACCTTTTTCCTTCTCTTCCCTTCTCTTCCTTTCCTTCCCTTTCCTTTCCTTCCATTCCCTTCCCTTTCTTTTCCTTTCCTTTCATTTCAGTTTTCCTTCCCTTTCCTTTCTGTCCCTACCCATCCCTTTCCTTTTTCTTTCCTTTCCATTTCTTTACTTTTTTATTTCCTATCCTTTCCTTTTTCCTTTACAGTCCTTTCCATTCGTTTCCTTTTTCCTTTCCTTTCTTTTCCTGTTTTTTTTTGTTTCCTTTCCTTTCTTTTTACCTTTATCCTTTCTCTTTTCTTTCCATTTTCATTTCCTTCCCTTTCCTTTCCCTTTTTATCCCTTCCCTTTCCTTTGCATTTCCACTCTATTCCTTCCCTTTTCCATTCCATTCCTTTCCTTTCCATTCCTTTCTTATTCTTACCTTTTTTCTTCTCTTCCCTTCCCTCCCTTTTTCTTCCCTACCTTTCCTTTCCCTTCTCTTCTCTGTCCTTTCCTTCCTTTCCCTTCCATAGCCATCCTTTTCCTTTTCCTTTCATTTCTTTTCCTATCCTTTTGTATCCTTTCCTTTCCTACCATACTTCTTCCCGTCCATTCCCTTCCCTTCCTTTTCTGTCCCAAGAAATTTTCCTTTCCCTTTCTTTTTCTTTCCTTTCTCATTCTTTTTGCTTTCCTTCCCTTCTCTTCCCTTCCCTTTTCCTTTCATTTCCTTTTCTTTGTCACCCTTTTCTTTTCCACCCCTTCTCTTTCATTTCCCATACTTTCCTTTCCTTTTTCATCCTTTCCTTTCCTTCTCATCTCTTTCCTTCCCTTTCCTTTCACCTTTCCTTGCCTTCCATTTCCTTTTCTTTCCTTCCTTTTTTTCACCTTTTCTTGCCTTCCATTTTCTTTCCCTTTCTTTTCTTTCATTCTGTTTCTCTTCTGTTTCCTTCCCTTCCCTCCTTCTACAACTCTTTTTTTTTCTTTTCATTTCTTTACCTTTACTTTGCTTTCCTATTTAATTCCTTTCCTTTTTTCTTACCTTTCCTTACCTTCCTTACCCTTTCCCATCCATTCCCTTCTCTTTCCTGTTCCTTTCCTTTATGTTCCTTTCCTTTTTCTTTCCTTTCCCCTCCCATCACTTTCCTTCCCTTTAATTCCCTTTCCATTCTTTTTTTTTTCCATTTCCTTTTATTTCATTTCCATTTTCCTTTCCTTTATTTTGGTTTACTTTCCCTTCCCTTTCCTTTCCTTCCCTTCACTATCCTTTATTTTATTTTGTTTTGTTTTTCTTTCCTTCAATTTTCTTTCCCTTCCCTTCCTTTCTCTTTCTTTCCTTTCATTCTGTTCCCTTTCCCTTACTTTCTCTTTCTTTCCCATCCTTTCCATTTCCCATTTTTCCTTTTAGTTCCTTTTTCCTTTCTATTTCTTTTTCTTTCCTTTCCATAAATTTACTTTTCCCCTTGTTTCCTTTTTTCTTTTCTTTTCTTTTTTCCTTCCATTCCCTCTCCTTTATTTTCTCTTTTCCTTCCTTTTCCATTCTCTTTCTGTTGTCTTTCCTAACCTTTCCTTTTCTTCCCTTCCATTCCCTTTTCTCTTTATTTCATTTCTTTACCTTTTTTTTACTGTTTCATTTCCTTCCCTTTTTCCTTCAATTCTTTCTTTCCTTTTCTTTCCTTCCATACATTTTTCCTTCTGTTCCCATCCCTTCCCTCCCCTTGTCTTTTCCTTTCCTATTATTTCCTTTCCTTCTCTTCCGTTCCCTTTCCTTAACTTTCCTTTCTTTTTTCTTTTCTTTCCTTTCCTTTTTCCTTTCTTTACCTTACATTTCCTATCTTTTCCTTTCCCTTCTCTTCCCTTACATTCCCACTCCGTCCCTTCTCATGTCCCTTCCTGTACCTCCACTTTTTGTTTACTTTCCTATTCTTTTTCGTTTTCTATCTTTTTCCTTTCTTTTTCTTTTCCTTGTTATTTCCTTTCCTTTCATTCCATACCCGTTCCCTTCCATCCCCTTCCCTTTATTTTTTAATTATTTTTATTTTTGTACATTTATTTTTTATTTTTAAATATTAATCACAGATTATTTACTTTGTATCCCAGCTGTAGCCCCCTTCCTCATTCCCTCCCAATTCCACCCTCCCTCCCTCATCTTCTCCCTGCCCCTTTCTCAGTCCACTGATAGGGGAAGGCCTCCTCCCCGACCATCTGACCCTAGCTTATCAGGTATCTTCCAGACTGGCTGCCATGTCCTCCTCTGTGGCCAAGCAAGCCTGGTACTCCCTTGGCAGTGGGGGAAGGTCAAAGAGACAGCCATTGAGTTCATGTCAGAAATAGTCCTTGTCCCCCTTACTTGCTTACCCACTTGGATATTGAGCTACCATGGGCTACACCTGCTTCTAGCTTATATCCATACAAGGGCCTTGGTTGGAGAAACAGTCTCATAAAAGACCCCTGTGCCTTGATATCTTTGGTCTTTGTGAAGCTCCTGTCTTCTTCAGGTCATACTTACTCCCCCTTCTTTCATGTGATTCCCTGCACTCTGCAAAAGGTTTGGTTATGAGTCTCAGCAGCTGCTTTGATACACTGCTAGGTAGAGTCTTTCCAAAGCCCTCTGTGGTAGTCTCCTGTCCTGTTACTTGTTTTTTCCTACTTCCTATATCCATACCATTTATCTTTCTAAGTGAGGATTGATCATCTTACCCTGGGTCCTCTTTCTTTTTTATCTTTAGGTATACAGATTTTAGTATGTTTATCCTATCTTATAAGACTAGTACCCACTTTAAGTGAGTATATATCGTGTGTGTCTTTCTGCTCCTGTGATACCTCACTCAGAATGATCTTTTCTAGTCCTACCATTTGCCTACAAATTTTATGATTTCCTTGTTTTTAATTGCTGAGTAGTATTCCATTGTGTAAAAGTACCACAATTTCTGTAATCATTCCTCCACTGATGGACATCTGGGTTGTTTCCAGATTCTGGCTATTACGAATAAACCTGCTAAAAACATGGTTAATAAAAGTGCTTGTTGTGTACTTGAGCATCTTTTGGATATATTCCTACGAGTGGTATAGCTGGATCTGGAGGAAGTGCTATTTCTATTTGTCTGAGATTGATTTCCAAAGTGGTTGTACAAGTTTACATTCCCACCATCAATGGAGGAGTGTTCTCCTTTCCCCACAACCTCTCCAGCATGTGTTGTCACTTGAGTTTTGGATCTTAGCCATTTTGATGGGTGTTAGGTGAAATCACCGGGTCGTTTTGATTTGCATCTCTCTGATGGCTAAGGATGTTGAGCATCTCTTTAAGTGTTTCTCTGCCATTTGATATTCCTCTACAGAGAACTCTCCATTTAGCTCCGTATCCCATTTTTAAATTGTATTACTTGATTTCTGGCTATTTAACTTCTTAAATTCTTTATATATTCTGGATATTAGCCCTCTGTCAGATAGAGGGTTGGTGAAGATCCTTTCCAAGTCTGTAGGCTGTCCTTTTATTCTGACGACAGTGTCCTCTGTTTTACAGAAGCTTTTCCTTTTCATGAGGTCCCAGTGTTGATCTTAGAGCCTGTGCTGTTGGTGTTCTGTTCAGGAAGTTGTCTCTAGTGCCAATGAGATCAAAGTTCTTCTCATTATTTCTTCTAAGAGATTTAGTGTGTCCAGTCCCCCAACATAGGAATGGATACATATATTGTGTTACATTTACGCAATGGAATACTATGCAGCAATTAAAAACAAAGAAATGATGAAATTTTCAGGCAATTGTTGGAAACTAGAAAAGATTATCCTAAGCTATCACAGAAGAAGAAAGACACATGTGTTTTATACTTACTTATAAGTGGATATTAGACGTATAATATAGGATAAACTTACTAAAATCGGTACACCTAAAGAAGTCAAGCAAGAAGGAGGACCATGGGTAAGATGATCAATCCTCATTCATAAAGGAAAACTGGATAGATATGGGAAGATGTTGAAAACAGGGTAAAGGACAGGATCCTACTACAAATGATCTCTTAATGTTTCTAATCATCAGGGTATCAAAGCAGATGCTGAGACTCATAGCCAAACTTTGAGGAGAGTGCAGGGAATCTTATGTAAAAAGGGGTAGGTAAGAAGACCTGGAGGGACAGGAGCTCTGCAAAGAGAGCAGCAGAACCAAAATAGCTGGACCCAGTGGTCTTTTCAGACCATTCAAGGACCATTCATGGATATAACTTAGAACTCCTGCACAGATGTATCCCATGTGGGTCTCCAAGTGGGTTGCCTCATAAGAGGAGGAGGGACTGTCTCTGACATAAATTCAGTGGCAGGCTCTTTGATCACATCCCATTGAGTGGTAGGTAACAGCTTTACCAGGCCACAGAGGAAGACAATTCAGCCAGTCCTGATGAGACCTGATAGGCTAAGGTCAGACTGATGGGAAGGAGGGACATGGGAGGACAAGAGGGAGGGAGGGTGAGATTGGAATGGGATGATGGAGGGGCTACAGCTGAGATTCAAAGTAGATAAATTGTAATAAAAGAACATATTAAAAAAAGAATTAGGGGAAGGGATCTAGTATTTCTTCCCTAGAATTAGGGACTGGCTACAATGCTGCTATTGAGGAAAACTAAAATTGACCACTTTTTTTTTCTCTGACTGAAATATTAAAAAGCAGCTTCTAGCCAAACCAGCAAGGTGTGGTAAAAAAGTGGTTCTTTGATCTGAGGTATTTTAAAATCTTATTTCCATTTCCATTGTCCATTATCCATGACTTCTAATTCTCTAAGAATGAAGTTTAATTTATTACAATGAAGAATATACCCTCCGTAGTATTCTGCTGTAGAGTTTTAGTAACTTCATCCTCCATAATGCCTATTACTCACTCTGCTTGCCTTTGCTCCAAAGCCTTTTTCTCATAACAGACTAAACCACCTGATTAGTTAGTCACACCCTGTTGCTGAGATCTGTGTATCTAAACAACTATTAGTTACAAATCAGTTATCTATGGTAGTTCCCTACAGTAAGAGGCTTTATTTTCCCTCATGTAACAAAATAAGATATGAAAACATTAACTTCTATTGTCATGCTAAACCATGAAATTTCTTCTGAAAAATCACTTGAGGAACCTGTGAAACTGATGCTTGAGACTCTATCTGCTCTCATGTTTAGCTTATAGAGTAGAATGTAATAGAATCTTCGGAGTTCAAAAATGAAATAAGTTACCTTAAAATTAATGTTTTTAATGTATTTTTATTTATTATACATTATTCACTTTGTATCACTTTGTATCCCTGCTGCAGCCCTCTCCTTCATCTCCTCAGAATCCAGCTCTCAGATTAGAATCAAATAAATACCAAATGGCTGGCAACATGGAGACACATCTTCAACACCAGCATTTTGTAGGCAAAGGCACACAGATATCCATGAGTTTATTCCACACTGTTATACTTTTGGGGTTCAGACCAATAAAGGAAACAGAAATTTTATTACAGACAAATAGTAAAACATGAATTTTAGACATAGGTTAAAAATAATGGTTTCAGTTCAGAGAGACTTTAGTACAAATAAATGAGGAACCATCATACTCTCATCATATTCTACCTGAATAATAGATTTAGAATGGTGTGGTACTGGTTTTGTCATTGTATTTAATTTATTAACATAGGTTAATTGTAATTTTAACTAAATTTTAAATGACTTCTTTCTTGAATGGGTTTTGTGCCTGATGTCAAGACAGGAGTTCTTATCTGGTCTTAACAAAATGATGTAGCACTTGGGGACAAAGATCAAACCAAGGAGAGCTTCACTGGAAGCCAAGACAGAGAAGGCTTCCATAGCCACCATGACCTTCCCCTTTGTGCTGTGGTAGACAGGGAGGAAGGTGACCCACACACAGAAGAACACCTGCATGCTGAATGACAGGAACTTGGCTTCATTGAATGTGTCAGGCAAATTTCTGGACAAGAAGGCCATGGTGTAGCTCCCAAGTGTCAAGGTGCAGAGGTATCCCAGGATACAGTGGAAGGCTACTACTGATCCTTTGTTGCACACAATGGTGATGTGGCCATGTTCAGCATGAGCATCATGATCAATGAAGGGTGGAGAGATAACCAGCCATATTCCACAGAGAACAAATTGGATCAATGTGCAGATGGGAATGATGAAGTTAGGGGCCCTTGATACCATTAACCACCTCACCAATCCTGCTGAAACAGTGACCTTGAAAGCAATAAACACTGTGATAGCTTTGGCCAATACTGTGGAGAAAGCCACAGTGAACAAGATTCCAAATGCTGTCTGCTGCATGATGCAGGTGACTGTGTTGGGCTGGCCAATGAAGAGCAAGGAACTGAGGAAACAGATGCTGAATGCCAATAGCAGGGTGTAGCTGAGAGCTCTATTATTGGCCTTGACAATGGGTGTGTCTCTATGCTTCAAAAAGACTACAAGAATCAAAACTGTGATTGCAGAGAAGCACAGTGATGTGGTGGTGAGAGCCATCCCCAAAGGATCTTCATAGGATAAAAAGCTCACAGATTTCTGGAGGCAGTGGTTCTTCTCTGAGTTTGCATAGTGACTTTCTGGACACATCACACATTGGTCCATATCTGTTCAGAAATTATGAACAGGATTATGACTCAATCCTCAGGTGTTCCCTTTCCCCCAAGTTGTTACTCAGCCTTACTTCATTAAAATGTTTCCTGATTCACCTTTCTTTATTGTTTCAGAAACAAATACTAAGTAGTATATGAATAATTTCAAAACTATACAGCCATTTTTGCCTATGGTGATATTATTCCAGAATCACAGTCCCCTCAGAGACCAGCAGTAGATGACTCAATGCAAGAGCAAGAGAGCTTTATTGCAAGAGCAATAGAACTTGGGACCCAAGTCTCACTGACACAGCAGTAGAGAAGTGGGACACTGAGCCCTGGAAGGAAAAAAAAACACAAGCAGGGGGTTTCCATGACAGCAAGCAATGGGGTTCATGCCTTGGCATTACAGGATTGGGTAAAAGTCATAGGGGTAAGGTGACCCTCTAGCTGAGGCACATAATCACAACTAGCATTCTTTTAAACTACATCTGGAATGCTGGGGAAAATTTTCCCAACCATTCCTCATTGATTGTTGCCAGGGAGATTGTCTGTGTTTTCTACCAAGTATTTATTCTGTGATATTTCCAGGAAGCTGTTGCTAGGAGAGTTAATTTTGTTTTCTGCCAACAGCAAATTCTGTGACATTTCCTGGTACCTGAGGTCAGTTCCCGGTCAACATGGCTTCTCATTTCAAAATGGAGTCACCCAAGCCAACTTAAACTCTTTATTCACTCCTTTCCTTTTGCAAAAAGAGGCCAGTCTTGGGCTCTTACAATTCATCGTCAGCCTCAAGCTGATGGTATTGGGTTTTTATTACCATTAACTGTATTGTCCCTATTCTTTGTCTAATGTGTCCTAAAAATTTCTTAAACAAGTGTGATCCAAAAGTGACTAAAAGCAGATTTTACCTTTAATCTGTTATAATTCTGGCCCACATCATGAAATTTGCAGGCAAATGGATGTAACTAGATAAAGAAACATCCTGAGTGTGATCATGTATACATATAAAGACAAATTTGGCAGGTATTACTTACAAGAGGATAATAGCATTTTGATTACTACTAACCAAACAACAGTCTACTGATCATGGGCATCAGGATCTTTTCTAAGACTGAAACTCCAACCAAGGACCATGATGGAAATAACCTAGAAACCCTGCACTGATGTAGCCCATTGCAGTTCAGTGTCCATGGGGATTCAGTAGTAAGGGAGATAGGGGCTGTCTCTGACATGAACTCAGTGGTTGACTCTTTGATCACCTACTCTTGAAGGGTGTATCTTACCAGGCTACAGAGGAAGACAATGTAGCCAGTCCAGATGAGACCTGATAGGCTAGGGTCATATATCAGTGGACTGTGGGAGGGGCACAGGGGGAGAAGAAGATGGGAGAGGACAAGGGAAGTGGTACAGCTGGGATACAAAGTGAATAAATTGTAATATATTAAAAACAAATAAAAATTAAAAAGTTGTGGAATTAGCCAGGAAATATTTGATCTGACTTAAGGACCACTCAGGAAGAAGGAGCCCATGAATGACACTTCTTGTATAACAAAGGTCAAGAGACTGGATATCCCAGAACCTAGGATAAAACAATATATAACTGAACTAAAAAAAATCAATAAAATTATTCCTAATGATATTCTGCTATATTCTTGGATGAGTGCCTTATCCAATTATCACCACAGAAGTTTCCTCTGTCAGGAGATCAGAGTGGATTCAAAGACCCACAACCAGGCATTATGTTAAGAGAGTCTAAATTGGAGGTCTATATCAAATCCCTCCTCCCAGCAGTCAGGGACTCCCACTAAGAGAGGGTGGTGGGTGGATTGTAAGAGTCAGAGGGGATGGAGGGTACCAGAAGACCAAAGCTCTCTGAATCAACTAAGCAAGATGTATATGAGCTCACAGAGACTGAAACAGCAAATTCAAGGCCTGCTCGAGTACACCAGGATCTCTGCATATATTTTACCTATTAGCCTAGTATTATTATGAGACTCCTGACTATGGGAATGAGTGTGTCTCTGACTCTTTTGCTTTCTTTTGGAACACTTTAAATTTCTAATCAAAGAACAAAAGTCTATCTCTTCTCTCCAAAACCTTTTCCTTGGCTCAGGGATTGCAGACTTCTGTGGAAAAGTTGGAAAGTTCTCTATAAGCCTGTATTTACCTGTCTCATTGGAAATTTCATTGTCTGCACAAGGAGTGCAATCAAAGCAGCAGACAGCCTTGCCTTCCCTGGCAGACTTCCTGAATCCAGGCCTACAGCTCTCACTGAACACAGATTGAGGAATCTAAGAGAAATAAAAACTATTAGCAAATGTTTGGGTTTTTATGAAAAAATTGAGTGAGTGGCATATTTCTAAGCATCATCATATGTTAATCTGGAAATGCTTACATGTACAGTGAAAGATAATAAATTTTGGTATTGCTAATTTTGGAATCTTTTGGGCTACACAACCCACATATTTAAATCTTGGTCCAAAATATGTAGCTGTTGTCACTAAAGTAGTTTTCCAGAAGATCATGGTATGACTTCAGATTCAAACTGTCTCTATACTTACTGGCTTCTACAGGAAGTTTTAATATCCAATGTGGTTGTAAATGTTGATTGACAACTCTATGGAACTTGGATTCTTCATTGACACTAGTCTTTGGGCATTTCTGTGAGAAGTTGTATGGAACCATTTACCTGAGGTGGATAAAGCCACCACAAAATGGGGGTCAATAATTCATTATCCTCCTGTCACAGACATAATGAAAAGGAGATGGAAGATGAGCAACTGGGGTTTTTGAACTTTGATTCTGGTCTGTGGGTTTGGTGTCATCACATCCTTTGTCTCATAAACAATATTTTTCCACTATGGTGGACTGTGTGCTCACAGAGTGAGCCAAAACAAACCTGCTCTCCCTAAAGTTGCTTTTGTTTACTGTTTATTTAAAGCAGCAAAGCAAGCACACATACACACACCCATCATGCTAATCTATCTTTTTCAGAGGCTAACAATAAAAAATGTCACTTTACCACTCACTGAAATTTCTTAGAATCGGTTACAAAATAAACCTCTCAGTGTTTTGAGGCAATGACAGAAACCTAACAGGCAATATTCGTAAGAAATATGTGGGCATTTATAAGATTTAAAATAAAAATTTCCATTGAATAGAGTGAGGAAATGAGAAAACAGTCCTCATTGGCTGTTTAATTGGCTACTGGGTTGCTGAATATTGATTGATACTGAATAAGTGTCAAATGATCATTGCATCCTGAAAACTACTTTCGTTTGTTGTTTTTTGTTTTAGAGGTCAAAGTGAGTTAAGTCATGACTCACCTTTGTAAATGTTGCAGGCCACTGAATAATCTGCTCAGATAAAGACAACCGTTGACCAAGGGGAGCATCTGAAGAAAAGGTTCCTATTTTCACCTTTAATCCAAGACCCTTTGGAAAATTCCAAAAATTGAGAATGTCATAGTCTGAATCTAAGTGTTTTCTCCCATCAATTACCATGCGACCTCTCACAGGATTTTTCAGTAGGGTGTTCTTTAGGAAAGGTAGGAGCTAAAACAGATGTATAAACATAGCTTGAAGTAATCTAAGATAATAAAAACATTTTTAAAAAAATAGTGCAAAGCTACTCAGTGTTATTACCCCATCATAAAAAGCATCTTTTCTTTTAATAATTTAGTTTTTATTTATTACAATTTATTCACATCTGTATCCCCCATCCCTTGTTCAAAGAAATCCCTCCTGTGTCCCTCTTCATTGCCCCTATCCTTCCTACAGTCCACTGATAGGGGAGGTCCTTTTCCCCTTCCATCTGACCCTAGCCTATCAGGTCTCATCAGGACTGGTTGCATTGTATTCCTCTGTGGACTGGTAAGGCTTTGCACCCTCAGATGCAGGTGATTAATGAGCCAGTCACTGAGTTCCTGTCAAAGACAGCTCCTGTTCCCCTTACTGGGTTACCCACTTGGACAGTGAGCTTCCCTGGGCTACATCTGTGCAGAAGTTCTAGTTTATCTCCATGAATGGCCCTTGGTTGGAGTATCAGGCTCAGAAAAGACCCCTGTGCCCAGATATTTTGGTTCTGTTGCTCTCCTTGTGGAGCTTCTGCTCCCTCAAGGTCTTTCTATCTCCCCCTTCTTTCATAAGATTCCCTGCACACTTTGCCCAAAGTTTGGTTATGAGTCTCAGCATCTGCTGGGTAGCTGGGTAGATTCTTTCAGAGGACCTCCGTGGTAGGCTCCTGTCCTGTTCCCTGTTTTCTCCTTCTAATGTCTATCCCATTTGCCTTTCTTAATGAGGACTAATATTCTTACCCAGGGTCTTACTTCTTAGTTTCTTTAGGAGTACAGATTTTAGTATGATTATCATATACTATATGTCTAATATCCAATTATAAGTGAGTATATACCATGTGTGTTTTTTTTTTTTGCTTCTGGGATACCTCACTCAGCACGGCAGGATACAGACTGAGAAGAGATCTTCACCAACCCTATATCTGACAAAGGATTCATATCCAGAATGTATAAAGAACTTAAGAAGTTAAACACCCACAAACAAGCTAATCTAATTTAAAAAATGGTGTACAGAACTAAACAGAGAATTCTCAATAGAGGAATATCTAATGGCAGATAAACACTTAAAAATGCTCAATGTCCTTAGTCATCAGGGAAATACAAATCACAATGACCCTGCGATTTCACCTTACACCCATCAGAATGCATAAGAGCAAAAACTCAAATGACAACACATGCTAGAAAGGATGTGGAGAAAGGGGAACCCTCCTCCCTTGATGGTGGGAATGTAAACTTGTACAACCACTTTGGAAATCAATCTGGTGCTTTCTCGGACAATTAGGAATAGTGCTACCTCAAGATCCAGCTCTACACTCTTAGACATATATCCAAAATATTCTCAAGTATACAACCAGGACATTTGCTCAGAATTTTGATAACAGCTTTATTCATAATAGCCAGAATCTGGAAACAACCCAGATGTCCCTCAGTTGAGGAACACATACAGAAATTGTGGTACATTTACACAGTGGAATGCTACTCAGCAATTAAAACAAGGCAATCATTAAATTTGCAGGCAATGGTGGGAACAAGAATTAAAAGCGTCTTAAATGAGGCATCAGGTTGGCTTGGATTGAAGTGCAATGAATTTTGAAAACCACCTTCTCCTCAAGATAAATCCTTGAACTAAGCACAGCTAAGTCAGCAAGACAACAAATAATGTGGCTTCAGCTGATTCAAATTGCTTTGGAAAGATAGCCAAAACTATGATCTTTTGGAATATATTTAATGCTCCCATCCTTAAAATAATGGCCCTGGTATGGAAAGTACACTTTAAAGTGATCGTTAACTTCATAACCCTGTGGTAGTCCTCAGAAGCATTTCAACCCTTAAGACTCTACTGTTTCTTCCCCTTCTCTGGGTAACAAATCCTTGCTTATTGACAATATGTTCTAAAATCTATGATACCTAATTTGAATGCCTTATGAAATAATAAAACAACACATTGCTGATATTACAACACACAAGAAAGGATATTACCTGCCAGGGGAAGAATTCCTTTTCTTCTTCATTAGTATATGGTTGTGTCTCTATTTGCTGAAGATTCATCTCATGGAGACTGAAGGCCACAGCATAGACAGCATTGTATATATTGCAGCTCTCTTCACTTATGACAGGGTCAAAAAGGTGTCTGGGCAGTAAGTCCAAAGAAGCATTGGGTTGGCAGTTTTCCAAAAGTTGACAATCAGACTCAGAAAATGAGCACTTGAAAAACAGAAACCAAAACTTAGGAAGATAAGTGTCTTCTGAGTATTTGTAGGGATTAACTGTTTGAACAAAATTTGTAAAGTCAACCATCTCTTCATGGTGGTGTGAAAAAATGAGGCTCCCATGGAATGACTCTAACATGAAATAATCAAAATTGTAACTAACATCCCATTGAGAGTTTAGGATCCAGACTTTCCATGTCACTAACAATTCCCCAATAAGTCTCATTAAACCTTGCAAAGAAACAAAGTTCCCATAAATAACTACCACATTAGTTGATGATTCTTGAGTCTTTATCAGATCTTTCCATAATGCACTGGAATATACATTCCAGGTACGAGGGATCATTTCCAAAAAGCCTAAGCAGATGTTGTTACTCTCCATATCTTCTTGCAAGTCTGACAGAATCTGGATCCCTCTGTGGTCATCTGGGAGGATCAGACCAACCCAGGACCAGCTGAAATGAAGCATCAAAGAAACTATGGCAGTTGACAGATATGTGTCCTTGGGGGCCATCTGATAGAGAGAATTAAACTGACCTTGGTCATTTAAGGTAGAATCAAAAGGCCCAAATGTGAGCTTTAAGAAAAGAAGATTGAAAACAAGAAGGACAACACTGGCATCAAATAGAATATAAGGACTGAATCAACAAATGCAAACAGTCAAGATGAATATAGTTTTCTCATATATTAAAAGGCAAACCCAATAGACACTTTTCTAAAAAAATTATTACTGACAGGTCTCCAGTTTCAGTAATGTAGTTTGTTTCACCCTCTTCTCCTTCCTTTCTATTTTAAGTAATGGAACTGTGGATATATCATCAAGTTCCTTCATACTTTTCTTCATAGATGGTTTATCCAAGTGTTTATTTTACATTTTCAGAAATACAGTAATGTCAAAAAAGAACACTTAACTCCTAGTTTCAACATCCCAATTCTCACCTGAGGTATTTTGTAAAGTTGTAGCAGTTTCCCAAGTTGGAAAGATATTTTCCATGATGTTCCTGTAAGTGCAGCAGGTGACATTCTCCTCAGTCCACAGTTGTAATTAGCTAGTGGTTGTCTCAACATTGTGAGCCAAACAAAAGGAACTATAAGGATACTTGTTTCATAAGGTGCAACATTATAGTGATCAAAGCCAAGAGTTGTGTTGGGTAGAAGATTAGGGTTTCGGTTGATTTCCTCAATGGCAAATACCAGGGACAGAACAAACTGGTAGTTCTTAAACTTATATCTAAAAAGGATTAAAGGTTAAAAAAAAACATACTTGTAGAAGACATAGACCATAAAACTTCCTATAGTTCAAATGCCAATGTTTCTATAAAATCAGTATTTTAATATACTCTCAGCAATGACTGGAATTACAATTGCTCTCTTAAGTAGGTAAGATTAGGTAAAATCCTACAGTATTAACCTTCCTTAGTTATGGTCTCAGGAAATTTAATTTATTATTATTTTGCTTTAGTTATATTGTATGTGTGCAAAAATAAATTGTCCATGAAAAAAACACTGGGTTCAGAGCAAACATCAGAACTTTTGATGTCTGGACCTTGGCCCTTCTGCCTCAACAATTAAGAAATGTTATTATAGCTTGATCCAGTTTTTTTGTGACAATAACTTATTTAGAGTATAACACAAAGTTATTTCAAATCAAATATTGCCATAGTTGTCATTTCTAAGATATTTTCTGAGTATCTTGGCCTGGAATACACCATGTAATGCCCTTGAGCTCATGGAAAACATCTTGTCTCTGCCTTCAGTTGCTGGAATTAATTAATGTGAATCCATATTTAAATTTATTTTAACTTTTTGTGTATTGATGAACTGTGTGCATTATTAGTGTGGATGTGAGTCTTTCTGCATGTACAGGTTCATGAGTGTCAATAAGTATGACTGCAAGGGAGAAAGGACATCCAGGTTCAGTTCACATTATTCACAGCTGTCCACATTATTTCACAGTGACTCTTAGTCATTTGTTCAATTATTCACTAACTGACTGACTTATTTGATTGACTGAAACAGTCTAACCATGTAGCACTGACTGACCTATAACACAATCGGGCCTTGAAATCACTAAGATTCTTTCTTCCTCTCCTTATCCAGTGCTGTGAAGAGTACTACACTAAATGACTCCACATTTTCTTTATTGTTTTCAGCACATAAGACTGGTACTGTGGCCAGAACACTTCTCCTGGGTTCTACCTGCCATATGATCACTGGATTGTAACACTATTTTTATGCTTCAGTGGAAATGTGAGCTCAGATCCTCACACTTTCACCTGGAGCACTTTATCTTATTAGACAGTAATAATGTCTAATAATAACATGGTGAGGAAAGATTTCAGTCTTCATGATGCCAAAAGTCCCAAACACTAAGAATTGCATTTCAACTTAGTGTGACCCACGCAATCGTCTCGCCAGCAAGAACGCACGCGGACACAAGGATTCTACTGCAGTAACATTTATTACGATGAATAGAGGAAGACGATAACCTCCAGAATGGTGCTGCTTAAATACACCCTATGGCGGCGTGTACTCCACTGGTTGGCTGTTTGCCCATTGCTCTGTGTGACACCCCGGACTGGGCAGTAACGCCCCCGGGCTGGACAGTGGCTTGGGGCGCTTTTGCAACTTGCAGACGTGGTCTATTGTTTGTTCATTAGGGCCAGGGCCGGATGTCGGTGCCATCTCATAATGGCACTTGCACTCTCTCTGCTCTCCACATCTCCCCCTTTTTGTTTTAATGAATGAAAACTGCCTCAAAGCCTTGTAAGCACGGCACAAGAAAGCCCTAAGCTTGATCAAGCAAACTCCTTCTTTGGGGAGTAAGCGATCAAGAGCTTTAGA
Source organism: Meriones unguiculatus (assembly GCF_030254825.1). Lineage (NCBI taxonomy): Eukaryota > Metazoa > Chordata > Mammalia > Rodentia > Muridae > Meriones > Meriones unguiculatus. The sequence goes on from NW_026843645.1 coordinate 24,271, forward strand.
TTACTCCCTTACCCCACCAGGTGCAATGGAGACAAGTCCTCTGGGTGCAGGGGCTAAGGGAGAAGATTAAAAATGGAGGTGACACCCATTCCCGTGCAATGGAATAAAATTCCAGGGAGTGCAAGGGCTGTCATTCTCCTATCTTGGTACCGCAGCCGCTTAGGCAAAGGCAACATTGTGACTTGGATCACTCATCGACTCAGTGCAATGGGTAAAACCCCTGAGGTGCATCGACTGAGTGTCACAGTCTGTTTTAATTTTTTAACATGGATAACCAAATTTTGGGAGATGATCCCTGCTCCAAGGCCACAAGTGCTTGCGCGATCACGACCTTGTCATATTGTTGTTGGCTTGCAGACCAACCAGAGTAAGAACACTAAGCCACAACATAGGGCTGCACCAAACATTCCAACGCCCACCCATTCCTTAAAATAAGAAAAGGCGGAAGAAGCCCAGGATAATAAGCCATCTGTGAGCGATAAATCCACCGGAGTAGAATTAATGGTCACCACCGCCGCCCTTAGCTCTTCAAGCGTTTCTTCAAATCCTTCTGACTAGTTTCCTGCAAGATATAAGGACAATTTCCTGGACAAATTAGCGGCTCGGGTAAAATTTTCATATTGTACACTGGTAATACAGAGTGCTCCTATTTTTCTCTCACATCCTAATTGAGCCAATTGAAATAAAATATCTATTCTTTCTTCCATAAGATCCAGACGCTGGTTAAGAATCATCAATCCACCTTTTAATTGTGCGCTAGCAGATACATGAAGGTTCATGGCTTCAGCCACACCTGCTGACAATTCATTTACTGTTGTGCTTGTTTGGACTGAATTTGCCATTGCCAAGCCGGCTGCAGTGGCAGTAGCTGCATTGACAGCGATGGCAGTAACAAAGGCTGCGGTGATGCCAAAATCTCTCTTCTGTCTAAACAGGGAGAGGGTGGATGGAGTCTCCACAGGGATTGGGATCCACTGCAGGACTCTAACAACCAGGGCACGAGTGTAACGCCTGGCATTCCAACATTGTGACATCCAGCATGTCTCATTGGTACAATTTCTAAAAGAATTATTGGACAAAACAAATAAAAAAGGAGGATAAACACAGACAGGACTAGGTGGAAAAGTTGTCTGATTTGTAATGGTTCTATTCCAATGGGTAATCTGCCTTGTCACATTTACCATTTCCATAACCTTTTTTTTAACGCAGTACCATTTATGGCGCCCATGACAATTGATTTCCCTACAGTACCACCACTAATGAATCCCAGAGGATTGAGGTCCGTACAACTACCATTTATCCCACAAAGTATCCATTTATAAAAAGGGGCCATATCTCGATGTTGTATAAAGAGCCCCTTTTTCATTACCATACTTTTTGTAGGATCCATCAACATATTTGGGGAAAAGGAAAAGGTTTTATTTTTGTCAGCCCAGAGAGTAAAGCGCTACTGACAGTCGGACCATGGAGGGATGGTCTCATCTTCCTCCCATGTACATGAAGGGGCCACCCTAGGTTGAAGAGGTCTATCTTTATCTAAAAAATTTGGTCCTAAAAAGGAACCGTTTATCCAGGTGACCTTATGCGAAAAGGTATAATAGATATCGATGACGTCTTTACTATCCCTTTCCTTTTGGGACATAACTTCCCAATCCCAATCCTTATAGCCAAATGACCCAAGAATCCTTTTGGTAAGCCGAACACAATCTCCTACGGAATCCTCGATTTGAAAGCAAAGCCAGCTTCTGGAAAGTCATGGCTTTCCCCTAATGATGCCTCAGTCTCATCATAAGGAAAATAAGGCAGGCCTAAATCTTTATTGGATGAGAAGAATTTTGGGAAAGCCAATGAATTATGTCTGACTGGCATAGGCTTCGGGAATGCAGACAAAATGGCCCAATGTTGTACCCCCACAATACTAGGAACCCGATTTAGAAGGATCCAAGCAAGAACTGGAATTAGTTGCAGGTATATTCGTTGGAGGATCATCTTCAGCTGCCGCGAGCTTTCGCGTGAGGCGCTCCGGTACCCAGAATGGATTGTTTTCTTCCTGTGGGAAAACACAGACAGCTCCCCTGGATCTTATTAAAATAGGATCCGGGCCTTTCCACTGACCAGTCAAGACATCCTTCCATTTGACCATTTCCTTAGGCCTATCAGGCTCTAAGCAGTGGCGATCAGCCGAGTGGCCCTGACTGTCCAAATTTAAAAAATTGAGAGTAAAGAGTGCCAAGGAAACAGTCACTCGTGGCACTGAGGGCAGAGCCTCCTCAACTCCCCCTTTTTATTTTATTAAGTAGGATTTTAGAGTGCGATGAGCACGTTCAATAATACCTTGTCCCTGAGGGTTATATGGGAGACCCGTTAGGCGGGTCACTCCCATTTGATCACAAAACTGTCCAAATTTTTGAGAAGTATAGGCTGGCCCATTATCAGTTTTTAGAATTTTGGGCTTTCCCCAGGCACTCCATGCCTCCAAGCAATGTTGAATAACATGGGCTGCCTTTTCTCCAGTCAGGGGAGAAGCAAACATAACTCCAGAGCAAGTATCAATGGAAACATGTAAATATTGTAGTTTGCCAAACGATTAAATGTGAGTAACATCCATTTGCCACATCTGTAGAGGACGGATTCCTCTGGGATTAATCCCAACATGAGGCACAGGTAAAAACTGACAGCAATTTTGACATTGGGTAACAATATCTCTAGCTTCCTTTCTAGTTATGTCAAATCGATGACGCAATGTCTCCGCTGTAACATGAATTTTTTTATGAAACTCCTTAGCCAATTCTAAATTTGAAAGGAGGGCAAATGCAATCATCTTTGTGGCTCGATCTGCCAGGTCATTTCCATGGGACATGGGCCCTGGTAGACCGGAATGAGCCCTAATATGTGTAATAAAAACAGGGGATCTTCTGGTAATTAAGGCAAACTGAATCCTTTGAAAACTTTTTGCAAGCTTGCTAGATGCTTTAATCAATCCAGCAGCCTCTAAGATTTTGGTTGCATTTACCACATAACTAGAATCAGAAACAATATTTAAAGGACCTGGAAATTTTTCCAAAACTTTTAGCACTACTAAACATTCCACAATTTGAGGCGAGGTCTCATGATATTGCTTAGAAACAACTTTATTATTAACCACATAAGCTCCCACTCCTGTTTTTGACCCATCTGTATAAATCACCAGTCCATCCCGAAGTGGTTCCTGGGACGTTACATGCGGGAAGACTACCTCGTGAGTTAAAGCAAATTACAAAATAGGGTGTCGAAGGTAATGATTATCAATTAAACCACTAAAGGAGGTAACTAGCACCGCCCAAGTATCAGAGGTAGCAGTCAATACCTGAACTTGGTGAGCTGTATAAGGCACTATTAAGAACTTTGGCTCCTTCCCAAAGTAATGGCTGTTTTTAACCCACGAAGTGCAAGTTGAGCAACTGCATCCGGATACCATTCAATAATTTTTGCAGGAGAAGCATTGGGATGAACCCACACTAAGGGTCCATCTTTCCATAATACAGCAGTTGGTAAATGTTTAGTTTTAATGACACACAGGTCAAAGGTCTTAGTTTCATCTACACGTTTTAATTGGGCATCTTGTAAAGCGTTTTCTACCACTCGCAGGGCGTGGCTTGCCGCCGGTGTTAAGGCTCTGGGTGAAGAAATATGAGCAACCCCTTCCAAAATATCAAATAGGGGTTTTAATTCAGCAGAAGGAATCTTTAAAAATGGCCTAAGCCAATATATATCACCTAATAATTTTTGAAAATCATTTAAGGTATGCAAATGATCCCTGCGAATTTCTATTTTCTGAGGAACTATTCGTTCCGGATAAATAACAGTCCCTAGAAAGGAACCTACTTCTGAAATTTGGATGTTTTCAGTGGCAATATGCAATCCCCATTGTTGCAGAGTTTTTTGCAACAAAGGATACACATCTTGCAAGATGGCTAACTCCTCATGGCACAAGAGAATATCATCCATATAATGAATCAGCAACAAGGAAGGAAATTGCTGTCTAACTGGTTCAAGAGCCATCTGCACATACAATTGATACATGGTGGGGCTATTAGCCATGCCTTGAGGTAAAACCATCCATTGATATCTTTTGTCTGGTTCATGGTGATTAACAGCAGGTAGGGTAAAGGCAAATCTCTCTCTCCTGGGCACAATGGAATGGAGAAAAAACAATCCTTGATGTCTATTATTATAATTCTCCATTGCTTAGGCAGGGCTGAAAGCAGAAGCAAGCCTCGTTGCATTGTTCCAAATAATCGCATCTGTGCATTAATAGCCCTCAAATCATGGAGAAGCCTCCATTTTCCTGATTTCTTTTTTATAACAAAAATGAGTGTATTCCAGGGGGAAGTAGATGGTTCCAAATGACCAAGCTGTACCTGTTCTTTAACCAGCCTTGTAGCGGCTTCCACCTTATCAGAGGAAAGGGGCCATTGAGGAACCCATACGGCTTCCTCTGTGAGCCAAGATATGGGCATGGAACCCTCAATGGCAGTTAATGAAAACCCAGGCCTTGTTTCCCTGTATTATTTTCCTGTGAAATCGGGTGTAATCTCCCTTGTTCCTGTTTACCAAGGCCTTTTCCTTCCTTATAACCCATCCTTTTTATTATATCAACCGCTTGTTGAGAGTACTCATTGGTCAATGTTAATCCTAAATCCTGCAAAATATCTCTTCCCCAGAGATTGACAGGGAGAGGAAGAACATATGGTATGAAACTTCCTGTTTGACCTTCCGGTGCTTGCCACCTCAAAGAACATGAACTAACTGCAGAGCTGGCCTCATATCCCAACCCTTGTAAGGAGTGGGATGATTGTGTAACAGGCCATGCCTTAGGCCACCAGGTGGAAGAAATAATGCTTTCATCAGCCCCTGTGTCCAAAATACCAGTAAAACTTTTTCCTTCTATTTGTATTTGTAAGGTAGGTCTAGTCTTAAGATCAACTACCAAATGAGCAAAATCTGTTCCTATGGAACTGAGTCCTTTTGTGCCCCTTGGTGTTCCGGTAGATGGAAAACAGTCATGAAGGCTAGGGAGGACGACTAATTGAGCAATCCTATCTCCAGGAGAAATAAAAAATAAGCCTTGGGGGCAGGAACAAAGCACCTGGAGCTGTCTCGTAAAATCCTGATCTAAAATTCCAGGATGGACCATAAGTCCAACACTTCCTTCAGGCAGGGGGCCTTCAAACTCCACTGGGACAGGTCGCACCCCCATGTGTGGCATTAATAAGAATTGGGAGGTGGAATGGAGGTCCAGGCCTGCTGATCCTCTTGTTGCTCTACAGCTGGATAAACCCTCCTGTTGTCTGCCTGTGTCCCATTTTTTGGGGGGCCCTGAGACTTGGGGCCCTGAGACCCATTTTTTGGAATATTCTCATTCCTCTCATTGGGGGGGTTCATGCTGGATAAGTTTTCCCTGAATATCTCTAACTGAACGGCATTCATTAGCCCAGTGATTGCCTTTTTTACACTTAGGGCAAAGTCCAGGAACTTTCTTTTGCACAGACACACGGCAGTCTCTTTTTAAATGACCCATTTTGCCACAATTAAAACAAAGTTTATTGTTTCCAGAACTTGGGCGGTTATTGCTTTGTAATATGGCTGCCGCCAGGCCAGCATTAGTAAGCGGGCCTCCGAGTCCTCGGCAAACTTTTATCCAATCTGTTAGTCCTTTGTTCCTTCTGGGGGTAATGACTGCCTTGCATTCTGGTGAGGCATTCTCATACACCAGTTGCTCTATCATTGGTCGGACCCTTTCCAGGTCTCCAAATATTTTGCCTGCTGCATCTGTCATTCTGGCCACAAATTCTGGGAATGACTCCTGAGGACCCTGGGTAATTTTTGTTAAATGGCCCTTGGTCCCACCCTTCTTTGAAAGGGCCTTCCATGCTTTAATTGCAGCAGCAGATATTTGGCCGTATGCTCCCCAATCATAATCTGTCTGTTGCTGAACATGTGGACCTTGTCCTATTAGTAGCTCAAATGTCCAGCGTCGTTGATTGTCTTCTGCATTGGCATTAGCCCTAGCTTGGGATTGACAGGCATCATGCCATAGGGCTTTCCATTCCAAATACACTCCCATATTTGGGAGGGCAGCTTTCAGTACAGTCTGCCAATCATTTTGGGTCATTGCTGTAGAGCCTAGCCTCTCAAGCTGCATAATTGTGAAATTAGCATTCACCCCGTACTTATTAACTGACTCTGCCAGTTCCTTGACTAGAGCGTAATCTACAGGTACGTGGACACGGCCTCCCTCCACATCTTCAAATACTGGAAAAGTCTGAAAAGATTTGTGTCTATCTTTTGTTGAAAAGAAGGAATCAGGACAGTGCCTCCCGGTGTAGGGTGGAGGAGCACTAGAGACAACGGGAGCAGCCGACTGAGAAAGTGCGCCCTTCCTGTTCCTCATACTACTTTGCTTCTGATACAACAGTAATGGCCGCTCATCTGGATGGTATCGTTTTTCCTCATAGCGGGCTGCTTCCCCCTCCAAGTCCTCTTCCTCAGAGGGATTTAGCTGCTCAGATTCAGAGCTTTCAAGCCCCAAAGCCTCCAATTCTTTTACTGGATAAAGAGGCTTTTCTTTTGGGTTTTTCCTTCCCTTGTCACCTTTCTCCCCCAGGGCGTCTTTTCCCTTACCTCTCGCTTCTGTGGCTTTAACATCCGCAGAAGGGCCTTTTTTCTTAGAGAGGTCTCTATTTCTATCCATTAGGGCCCCTAATCTTTTATCACGTTCTGTTTCTGACATGCCGTCTTGTATCTCCTCTAACACTCCCTTAGTGCCTACTCTTAGCCTTTTGTTAATCTCTTCCCTTCCGAGGCCGTCCTCAAGCTTGTACGAAACCAAAAGAAAGAGGGCTAGGGCAACGATCACAACAGGGAAGGCAATAAGGGCTTCTGCTAGCTGAAAAGAAAAATGAGATAAATCAAGATCAAACATGCCTCTCAGAACTAATCTCGATGCTGCAGTTCTGAATCCTCCCCACAAACGGGGGCTCTCCTCGGCACCGGCAGTGGCAGGCTCCCTGCTTCCCGGGTGGTTCGATCCCTGGTTTCGGCACCAGATGTTGTGATCGTCTCACCAGCAAGAAAGCACACGGACAAACGGATCCTTCTGCAACAGGCTTTATTACAGTCAAGCGATGAAAGGAGGAGAGACCTAGCCCTGAAGTGGCGCTGTTTATATAAGCCCTGGTCGCACCTAAGTGATGTGTCATACCCTGATTGGCTGTTCACTCTTCACCCCGTCTGACGGCCCGGGCTTGGGCAGTGGCTTGGCACGCTTTCGCAACCCGCATATGCGCCCTGGAGATTCTTTACAGTTCTGAGGGCAGATGTCAGCGCCACTAAATGGCGTCTGAGTCTCAGCTCTCCACACCTCATATTTTCATGGCTACAAATATCCTGAGCCTTATATCTAATTTTATGTCTCATTTATTCCCTTGAGCTCCAGTCAGATACATCTGCCAAGACGTTTGCAATTGAGTCTTCCACAACCATTGAATATAGCCTGTTTGAAAAGTTGTTTTTTTCTACTGATGGTAGGAACTTGAGGATTTCTAATCTTTTATCTTTTTCTTGGTGTCTCCACTGCATTCCCTTAGTTGGGTCTTGGTAACTTATCTCTGGAGTTCCCAAGGTGGTTGGTGATTGCCTTCCAGGTGATCTCTCTTTATAACTCTTAACAGTGTATTTCTCAGACAGAGCTGACTTGGATCTGTCTCTTCCTTAAAATCATTTGGAACAGATGCTTTGGGGCTAAAATATGAAACTTTTTACCAGAGTCATTTATGATGTGACCATCCTTTGTAATTTTTCATTCTCATCTGTTTGTATCTATGATTTCTCATCCTTCTTTCCCTTTGATGTTTAACATTATATGTATTTTGCATATAGTAAAATTGAACCCTTTTTTGTATAGAGTTCTGTGAATTTTTACAAATATGTGCAGTCTTAACCACTATACCTAGTGTACAAAATATTCCATCACTCTGTCCCTTGGTAGATGGTTCTTTCCAGTCCCTAGCCTGGCAACCACTGATGTGCTTTCTGCCTATAACTTTGCTTTTTGTAGAATGGCATATACATGAAATCATAATATGTAGCCTCATAATTCTGCCACAATCTGCTCTGCATAATCCAAAATGAATTAAATCATCCTTGTGACTCAATATTTTAGAGAATAGACACATTTCTATTGCTGCAGGTATGAATGATCAAACCAGTATGCTGGCCCACACGCCAAATGAAATGTAGGTATCCACAATTACAAATGTAATCATTAGGAACATCTATAAGTGCATTTTTTTGTAAATGTAAGTTTTCATTTCATTTGGGTAAATGTCAAGGAACAAGACTGCCAAATTGTAGGTAAAAGTATTTTTAACTCTAAAAGTAACTGTGAGATCATTTTTGCAAAGCAGCTAGAGTGATTTGCCTTTGTGCCCACAGTGTGTGACTGTTCCTCTTGATCTGCCTCTTTGTTCTGTTGTCAGGGTTTCTACTTTTTTATTTCTATTTTTTCACCTCTTTAAAAATTATTTTGGTGAAGTACACAAACTTCTGTGATATTTTTATACATAATACCATTATTACTTTGTCCTTATTCTTCCTGCTCTCATGTTGTTTTTTTCTGATGTTTTTTTCTTTTTTTTTTTAATTGTTGTGATGATGCGTGGGTTTTCTGAATGGCTTATTAATTCTCATCTTCCCTTCATCTATAAGGTATTTTTTTCTCTCCCTGATTATACATGTTGGCTTAAGTTTCTGGTTCTTTGTATATGGTTGCTCTTTCCTCTTCCCCTAGAATTAGCTTCTGGTCCTCCCTTCCTCTTTGTCATTTATACTAATCAGTTTTTAAGTCCTAGATATGGGGTATATTTCTGTCACTGCCTCTTCCCCAATATGACATGTCTCCTTTACATTTTGATGAGGCATATACCCTTGTAATTGTCTGTAAACTACTGACTTTAAGGTAGGGGACATTTCCAAGCTAGTTTTCAAGTGAGTGAATAGATGAATGGTTTTATGTTTCTACTTCTGCCATTTCTAAAATGGCACATAAAAAGAATTATATTACCTTCTACGTAGCCTCTTAAGTGTGGCATTTTCAAACAAGCATAATGCATTTTAGATGCAATCTTGCAGCAGCATACGGGAGAACAGATCCCTTTTTTGGGTGATGGCATGTGTGAGTAAACTAATTATCTTACCACTCTGCAGTTTTCATGGAGAGATGTGTGCCCATCTGTTTATTTCATTTTAAATAGACTTCTATTTAGATAATGTTTATTTAAGAATGTGTAGTTTCAGCTCACTTATTTCACTTAAGTTTTCAGTTATGCATGCTAAGAGACACAGAGGTAGTAGAGAAAATGTTAATTGAAAATGTGAGAGATAATAACATTTTACTTAAAAAATTAGTTATAATTTATGCATATGATTTTTTAACTCTCCAAAGAAAATATTGATACCACTGTTTGACAGTGGTTATGGAAAAATTTTCAAGTTTTTCTGTTTGTATTATATTCCACAATTTTTCTGCTGGCTGGTACTAATATACCCTCAAAGTGTTCCTTTTATGCTTATTGACTTTAAAGCCTTTTTTTTCTTTTTGATGGTTTTTCAAGTCAGGGTTTCTCTGTGTATCCCTGGAACTCACTCTGTAGAACAGGCCGGCCTCAAACTCAAATATATCTGCCTCATATGCTGGGATTAATGGCATGTGCTTGGCTTTAAAGACTATTTTTTTAATGAAGAGTAGAAAATAAAATTTTTAGCTAGCTTTGAGAAGATTAGAAAAGATAGAAGGACTGGAGAGTTGTCTCAGCAGTTAAGAGTCTACACTGTCCTTGTAGAGGACCCTACTGCAATCCCAGCACCCATGTCAGGCATCTCACAACTGCCTTGTAACTCCAGGTCCATGGGTTTCAGCACCCTCTTCTCGCCTTCTCAGGCATTGACTCAAGTGCACAAACTCACATTCAAGCATCCATATACACTGATTTCAGAAACAAAATTGGAAGGAAACCTTCAAGTTCCAGTTGGTTGTCCTCAACAAATGAATGCTCACAGAAGGACATATGAGCAAAGATAGTAATACAGCTAAGTAGCATGGTTATCAACTTAATGTGTTTGATGGATACATTGTAGGGTTAGAAGTTTGGTGAGTCTAAGCAGCATTACTTTTTTCATGCTTGTCTTACCTACACTTTCCACTGGGCTTTCTGACAGGCAGTAGAAACTCTGGAAACCTATCCAGGTTAGTATTCAAAAAGTGGAGTGGGGTGGGACAGAGAGCATTCATTAGGCAAAAAAAACAACAACTCTAAATTCAAACAGTCTTATTGAATGAATATTGAGATCATATATGGGGGAACTGAAGAGTAGTTCTGGCTTAAGGAAGCACATGTATCAACAGAATACTATATGCTAGTCCTTTAAGATTAGTAAGAATTTGAGACACTTTGTTGGAGAAAAATATTCCAGAAGATGGGAAATGACTAAGGCATTCTCAGGAAGAGAATGAACCCCCGTGCTCTTTGGCAGAGGCATTATGGCTCAGTGTTGCTGGGGACTGAAATAGAAACTGCCAGAAATAAGAGTGGACTTAGATCTGAGAGAGCCTTGATGGTAGTTGTAAACTCTATAGGTAACAAACATCAAACTCTTGTTATTTTTAATAGGAAAGTGAGAGGCCATCCATATTCAACAAGACCAGCTGATGATAGGGAAAGAGTAGCATGTGTGTGTAATGGCATTGTACGAGGAACTAGAAGAGTGTGGCCTAGGAGCAGATTGTGATAGAGAAGAAAAGGAAGAGCGTTCATGTGCTGATGACCTGTTATGCATCACAAAGTAGGGAAGAATTAAGGTTTGAAAAGGATGAACACAAGGCTGTAGACTTTTCTGAAATAGGATCTCTACTGTTTAGAATCTTATAGGAAAGAGAAGAGATAGACATGTAATAAATAATCTAGTATAAAATAGTAGTAATACACATGAAAAAACTGAAGTGCAGAGAAGAGGCAGTGACCATCTGTTGGAAGGCTGTGGTGATCAGGGCAGAATAGCTAACATTTAACAGTGCAGAATAGGAAACAGGTAAACACTGGGCTCTGACTCCCTGTCCTTTACCTCCTTCACACACTGCAATAGACAAGGTACTCATGAATTTGAACTCTGTGTGCTGGTGATACCTTTGCCTTGAAGAGAGAGAGGTAAAGACTGAAGGAGTTCAAGGCTAGACTTCCTCTACATAGTGTCACTGCCAGCTAGTCAGAATACTATTGTAAGACTCTGCCTCAAAAAAAAAGTAAAACCATGTATTTGTTGTTTCATCAATTTACATATACTTGGTGCTTGTCTGCACTCAGTTGGCAAGGTAAGAAGGCTGACTTATGTGCTTGATACAGAATGAAATTTCAGAAAACTGGAAGAACAGACTCAGTTGAGATTACTGGTGAAGGAATGGATTGTTTGAGTTCAGGCTGTGCAAGGAAGGAATAAGATCTATAAGGTGAAAGACTCAGGCCAAATGAGAGATTTGTGTATTGTTATTTTTAGTAAGGTTTAAGAAGAGGTGTGTGTGGGGGGGAGGTTTGAAGTGGATTTGCTAAAGTTGCCAAGAGTAGACGTCATGATGAAAGATGACTGAAGAGAAGCAAAGCTTCCTGGGATGGAATGTGTGTGTGAACTATGTATCTGGTGTGTACAAAAATACAAAATGTCCTTGGCAAATACATTACCTGAGCCCACATGGACAAGAGTAAACTTTTCTTTAATCTACTGCTAGAACTGTGCACACTAAAGAATTTGGATGATTAAATTGTAAGCTACAGGTTTTGGGTATTTCCTAGCCTGTTTTTAAAAAAGATTTTTTTCTTGCATTTATGAACTCACAGAGACTGTTACAGCATGCACAAAACCTGCAAAAGTTAGTGCTTGACAAAATTCAAGCCCAGAGAAGTAGATGTGGACATACCGTCCAACTCCTAACCAAGAAAATGTTTGCAATTTATGCCTCCTGGGAAGTGGGGAAAATCAATTTTCATCAGTAGAGTGACAGTCAGTTTATATCAGTCACACTCCAAGGCAGGTTTTATCCTCAAGAGTAGTTGGGTAACATGAAAAGTACTCTGTGGTATTTTGTTTTATTTTAAGAGATGCTCCGGCCATCGGGGGTTCAACAGGTTACTAATGAAGGGTGAAATGAATGGGGTGGGAACAAGAGACTCGAAGAATGGAGACCAAGACAGTTTGTCTGATCAAGGCCTCAATTATTTGAAATTTTTACACAGTTTTATAGGGAGAAGGATAGTTTATTACTGCAGACAATAGCAAAGCGGTTTATGGTGCGAGATACTGCACCTGCAAGATACCATAAGAATGTTTCCGTAAGATATCTCAAGGATGCTCCAAGCCTAACAAGCAGATGTTCTCACATAAATCTATCACCCATGACCTTAGGTCATAGTGAAGCTGTTGGTAACTTTCCACTAATTGGCTTTGGCTCCACTAAATGGCTTTAGCTTCACTAGTTGGCTTTGGCTCCTGGCAAAGAGAGAGAATATGAAGTTGGGTGGGTACAGGAAAGGACCTGGGATGAGTTTGGGGAGGGAAATATATAAGATCAAGTATGAAATTATTTTAAAATAATAAAATGATTTTTTTTAATTTAGTCTGTGGGATGTGTGCATGCACGTGCATTTCTGCCATGTCCTGTGTGTGAAGGAAGTCCTAGCACTTGATGGAGTTTGTTCTTTCCATCACATGGGTCCTAGAGATCGAATATATATGGTCAGTATTGTAGCCAGTGCTTTGGTAGTCCACATTTTTAATTGGACATCCAGCCCTTTTCACTGTGATACCTTTATCTTTTAAAATATTGCATGTATTTATAAGAATATATGTGTGTACGTCTATGTGGGCATACATCTACCCCTTGATATGTGTAGAGATCAAAAGACAGCCTACAGGGGTAGACTCTCTTCTTTTACAATGGGGGACCTAGTGGTTGAGTTCAGTCATTAGGCCTAGTAACAAGAACCTTTAACCACTCACTAGCTTGTTGGTATAATGTTATTTTGGAATGTATACACCTTACCCTTGTTCATTCAAATGCTGATTTCTCTCCCCCACTCTCTGTTTTCAGTCCGGACATTGCATTGTAATACTTATTCTAAGCATCACTTGTCTCAACTTTGTTTAAACATGCCAAAATAAAACAACCAGCCACAATGTTGAGCAATGGAAAGGAATGGAGAGGGAGGGAGGAACCAGTGGACAGGAAGGTGTGGGAGGCAGAGGAGGAGAGAAGGGCAGGGGACTAGCTGGGAGAGCAGAACTGGGGGAGCAGATCTGGGAGAGAGGTCTTGGACCGATGTGGAGAGATGGACCAGACCTAAGATATCATTTAAAGCAAGTATAATGTGGGAAATCTTAATGGTAGAAACTACATAGGCTTGGAGGTTTAGGATTGAGCAACTATTGCCCAGCATTATGATCTAGGTTAATTAAATAAATCCCAGTTTTGTGTGGTGGTTTAGGTATATAGCTGTTTAGGATCAACAACAGCATTACTGAAAGTATATCAATCGTAAATAATAATCACCACATAGAACACTAGCTCTGTTATTTTTCCCCCTTAGGGCCAGGTGTGGTGGTGCACACTTTGAATTCTAGCACTTGGAAGGCAGATGCAGGCAAGATCTCTGTGAGTTCAAGGCCATCCTGGTCCACATAGCCAGTTCTAGGCCAGCTAGGGCTACCTAATGAAACCCTATTGAAAACAAACAAACTCCACAAACTGAAACTGAAATAATTTTAAGTAACACACCAAATATTTTCCATTTCCATTATCCATTTTCATACCTACTTAGTTTTGATTGTTGTCTCTCCATCACAGCTTTCTGCTCCTGCCCCCATACCCTTCCATTCCCAGTAGTTCCCCTTTTACTTTTGTAGATTACATGTACTACTAAACTTGCTCTTCTATTAAGTTTCTTTTTATGTCTCTCATTGGCCCCTTTCTGGCTTCTATACTACCCCCACATAAGTGCATTATAGAAATCAAAAGATAGGGTCTGCATGTGAAAGAGAGCAAGTGCTGTTTGTCTTTTTGAGCAAGAATTACCCTATTTAATGTAATTTTTCATTTCCATTCATTTTGCTTGTTTAAATCAAATTCCACTGTGTATTTGTACCATATTTAAAAAAAAAAAGTCTGTTCATCCCTGGAGGGATATTTAGCATGATTCTTCTTAATGGCTTTTGTGAATGCAGCAGCAATAAGCATGCACTGCTGCAGATAGGCTCACCTGGACAATACAGGATCACCTAGACATGACTGGTAGAGCAAGACATGACAAGCTCAGCTGGAGACAGCCTCAATAGAGACTAACTCAGCTGGACATAACAGGGTAAGCTGGAGACAGGCTCAAATGGACATGACAGGCACAGCTGGACATGACAGTCTCAGTGGGACATGAGAAGGCCAGCTGGACATACCAGGCTCAGCTGCACCTGACAGGCTCCACTGGACAAGACAGGCTAAGTTGGACATGCAGGCTCAAATGTACATGACAGGCCTACCTAGAGACATGCTCAGCTTGAAAATGACTCAGCTGAAGACAGTCTCACCTGAACATGACAGGCTCAGAGGTACCTGACAAACTCAGCTGGAGACAGCCTCCATGGTGACAGACTCAGCTGGAGGTGACAGGCTCAGGTGGACATAGCAAGCACACTGCACATGAGAGTCTCAGCAGTAGTGAGTATCTACTGGACATGACAGGCTCTGCTGGATGTATAAAGGTCAGCTAGAGATATGACAGGCTCATCTGGAAATGGCAGTCTCAGGTGGACATGACAATCTCAGCTGGACATTTTATGCTCAGCAGGAGATAGGTTCATCTCTACAGGACAGGAGGAAAAGCTTGACATGAGAGTTCACCTGGAAAGTTCAGGCTCAGCTATTGATAGGTTCACGTGGACATGACAGACTCAGTGGGACATGAAAATCTCAGCTGGATATCATAGGCTTAGCAAGACACAGGATCAACTGGACATGCTTGCTCTGCTGGATGTGAAAGTCTCGGTTGGAAACAGGCTCAACTGGACATGACAAGGTCAGCTGGACATACCAGGCTCATCTGGACCTGATAGGCTCCAGTGGACAGGACAGGACAGGTTCAGTTGGACATGTCAGGCTCAACTGGATATGACTTTCTCAGCTGGAGACAGGCTAAGCTTGATACTGTCTAAGGTGGACATGACAAGCTAAGCTGGATACTGGCTCACCTGGACAAGAAAGGCTAAGCCTGTGGTATATATGCAAGATTAGAGTCTCACAACAGTGTGATGCAGCCATGATCATTCAGGCCTTTACAGCCATTGAAGCAGGACATTCTCCTCAAGCATGGTTGGATACCATAAAAAGCTAAAATGATACACTCAGGATGTGAGGCTAAGCACTGCACTCAGGGTCAGCCACTTTCGACCCAGAGAAGAGCATGTCTGATTGCATGCGGGTTGATGCCCCAGGTCCCGCCTCTGAGAAAAAGGTATCAGACGGGTCTGATGCTCTTTGGGTGGATGACACCTAAATGAACATCGGTACAAAGTCCCAATTTATTTCTAATATCAGAGATCAGACCTCTACTCTTGCCTGATGCGTCTAAAACAAAAAGGGTAAACTGTAGAGAGCTGCAGAATGCTATGCCTTAAAGATGGAGCTGGTTTCCGCCTTCCACCTTCCCAATGGTGAGTGCTCTCTGTCACGAACAACTCCACATTTGGCTAAGGCCAAGGATCTGGCTTGCTTCCATGTATGTGGACCTATCTGCATTGCCCATGTGGCACGCCTGGGTTGGCTACCCAGAGGCTATTTAAGCTGTGGGCTGGCTTTCCCCAGGGTCCGAGGATTGTTCAAGGTTCCTGAATAAACTGCATTGAAAAAAAAAAAGAAAATCTCAGCTGGAAATCATAGGCTTAGCAAGACACAGGATCAACTGGACACACTTGCTCTGCTGGATATGAAAGTCTCGGTTGGAAACAGGATCAACTGGACATGACAAGGTCAGCTGGACATACCAGGCTCATCTGGACCTGATAGGCTCCAGTGGACAGGACAGGTTCAGTTGGACATGTCAGGCTCAACTGGATATGACTTTCTCAGCTGGAGACAGGCTAAGCTTGATACTGTCTAAGGTGGACATGACAAGCTAAGCTGGATACTGGCTCACCTGGACAAGAAAGGCTAAGCTGGACATGTAAAGATCAACTGGACAAGACAGGCTCAACTGGACAGGACAGGTGAAACTGGACATGACAGGCTCTGCTGGAGACAGGCTCAGTTTGAGACTGGCTCAGCTGGAGACAAACTCAATTGGTAATGACAGGCTCTGCCGCAGATAGACTCACCTGGACATGACATGTTCAGCAGGACCTGACAAGCTCAGATGGAGACAGCCTCAATGATGACAGACTCAGCAGGACATGACAGGCTCATCTGCAGACAGGCTCAGATGAACATGACAGGCACAGCTGGATATGAGAGCCTCAGCAGTAGACAGGATTAATGGGACAGGCTCTGCTGGATGTGAAAAGCTTAGCTGGAGACATACTCAGCTAGATATAATAAGCTTTGTTGGATGTGAAAAGCCCAGATAGAGACCTGACAGGCTCAGCTGGACATGACAGGTTCAGCTCGAGACAGGCTCAGATGGATAAGACATGCACAGCTGAACATAAGAGTCTCAACAGTATACTGGAACAACTGGACCCACAGGCTCTGCTAGATGTAAAAAGTTCAGCTAGAAACATGAAAGGCTCAGCTGGACATGTAAGCCTCAACTGGACATGACAGGCTCAACTGGACATGACAGGCTCTGCTGGATTTAAAAGGCTTAGCTGGATACAGTCCTAGGTGTATATGACAGGCCCAGCTGGAGACAGGCTCAGCTGGACATGACAAGCTCAGGTGCATGCTGGCTTACCTGGACAAGAAAGGCTTTGTTTGACATGACAGGCTCAGCTGGACAAGACAGGCTCTCCTGTACATGACAGGCTCAGGAGGACATGACTAACTCAGCTGGAGACAGCCTTGATGTTGCCAGACTCAACTGGATATGGCAGGCTCAGCAAGAGACAGGCTCAGCTGGACATGACCCACTTAGTTGCACTTGACAGGCTCTCTTGGACATGATGGGTTCAGTAGGACATTGCAAGCTCAGATGTAGACAGGCTCAATAGAGAAAGCCTCAACAAGCAGTGACAGGCTAGGCTGTACATGACAAGCTCAGTTGAATAGGCCAGGCTCAGCTGGACACAGAGGCTCAGGTGGAAAAGACATTCTCTGTGTGGCACTCAGGTTCAGTTGTACAAGAAAAGAACAGTTGGACATGGCAGGCTCAGCTAGAGACAAGCTCAGCTGGACATGATCAGCTCAGCTGCACACTAGATTATTTGGACAAGAAAGGCTCAGGTGGACATGATTGGCTCAGATAGACAAGACAGGCTCAAATGGACATGGCAAGCTCAGATGGAAATAGTCTCTTCTGAACATGACACACTCAACTGAACATGACAGGCTCAGCGGGGAATGACAAACTCAGCTGAAGACAGCCTAAATTGAGACAGACTCAGCTGGATATGGCAGGCTCAGCTGGAGAAAGGCTCAGATGTGCATGACAGGTACAGTTTGACATAAGAGGCTCAGCAGTAGACAGGAAAAACTGGAAATGACAGGCTCTGATGGATGTGAAAAACTCAGCAAGAGACAGGCTTAGCAGGCTATGACAAGCTCAGCTAGACATGAGAAGCTCTTCTGGACATGTCTAAGCAGGAGATGACAAGTTCTGCTGGACTACTAGACTCACCTATATCTGACAGGCTCCACACTACACAGCATGAGCCAACTGAGCAAGAAGTGATTCAAGAGTAGATATGGGAGGATGTCTATGGTTACTTATATGATTAATAAGGGAGTTTCTAAGCACTAAATTCATGAAGTGTTATTAGATAGACTATGTCACATGTGTTAACATGTCCTAACAATTGCATCCCTTTAAAAGCACAAAGATCAGACACCCTGGGTGATTAATACTGCTTTTATGTACTTCAAGTTCCTTTACTTTAAGCCCCTCCCTCCAACTTTGTTTGGAAATACCTAATCTCAAGGAAAAAACAAACAAACAAAACAAAACAAAACAAAAAAAAAACAAAAACAAGCACAGTGAAGTGTAGGGAGATAAGATGTATTTCTTGGGGAGTAGCAGCCACGATGTCAGGCAGCTCTGCTCCTACAAAGCAGACTGTACATGTCAACCTTATATTTCCATGTCAACTTCTGTGATTGCTCAAGGTAGTGCATGAGATTATAAAGGCTCACTCTGTAGCATAATGTTGTCCTAATATATGTTAGCTCCGAGATTCAGAAGTCTATGTCTAAGACACAAAACAAGAACTGTAAGAAAATGTTAACAATGGACCAGAAAATGAGAGCCATGTGACAAAGTTTTATTCCAGAAGGCTCCATTTATGCTGAGCAGTACAACATATTCTCAAGCACCTGACCATCTATCTTTAATCAAGAGGTGTCAGAGTGATTGCTGTTGGCATCTTTCAATTTCCCATTATGTACATTTATGTCTTTTGCTCTCTTCCCTACTTCCACCAACTACTATGCTAATTAGCTTATCTGGACAACATACCACAACCCAGCTTTACCTGGGAAAAGGAATCTTCAATCAAGGAATTTCCCAGATCTCATTGGCTTGTATCTATCATTTGACTAATAATTGATGTGGGTGGGACCAGCCCACTGTGGATAGCACCATCCCTAGGAAGGCTGGCCTGCACTGTATAAGAAAGCTAAGTGAGCATGAGGTAGACAATGAGCCAGAAAGCAGCATTCATCTATGTATTCATCTAGGTATTTTTTCATCTAGGTATTATTTATTCATCTAGGTAATATTTTTGCTTCGGCATTCCTGTTTCAAGTTCCTGCCCTAACTTTCCTCTAGGATGGACTATGACCTAGAAGTTGAAGTAAAATAAGGCTTTTCCTTTCAAAGCTGTTTCTGGCTAGTTCTTTTTACAGCAACAGAATTAAACTAGAGTACTCTACATTTCTCCTTCTTATACCTGAAAAAGAAGGAAGACATTTAGAACATACCAAAGAGTTCTGTGTGAATCTTGATAATCGTTGTTCTTTGTTCTCATTTGTATGGTAATGTGGCAGCATAATTAGAGTTGAAAATTCAAACATTATGGGGGATATATCAGCGATGGCACAGAAAAGTTCAGTCTTTGCAGACGAAAATTCAACAATCTCGGGTCAAATTTCAACCTTTACACACACAAAAAAGCTTAACCCTCTCAGGTGAGATTTCAACTTTGCAAGAGAGACTTCAAACATCTCAAGCGACATTTCAGTCAACTCCCAGGAAAGTTCAAACATCACAGGAGATAATTCAGCCTACCCAGGAGAAATTTCAACCTTTGCTGGAAACACTTTAACAATCACAATGGAAACATTAACCATTGCAGGTGAAATTTGAGCCACCTGAAAGAAAAATTCAACTAACAAGGGAGCAATTTTAAACCTTGCAAGAAAAATGACAACCATCGTAGGTGAAACATCAACCTTTAAAGGCGAAATTTCAGTGATGGCTTAGGAAAGTGCATTCTTGACAGACAAAAATTCAACCTTCACAGGAGAAAGGTCAACCATTGCAGATGACATTCCAACCATCGTAAGAGAGACTTCAAACATCACAGTCGACATTTAGTCACCTCACAGGAAAGTTCAACCATCACAGGAGATAATTCAGCCTACCCAAGAGAAATTTCAAACTTTGTTGGAAAAACTTCAACCATCAAAATGGAAACATCAACCATTGCTGCTGAAATTTGAGCCACCTCAAAGTAAACTTCAACTATCAAGGGTGCAAATTTTATCTTTGCAAGAAAAACATCAACAATTCTGGATGAAATTTCAAACATTACATGGGAAATTTCATTGATGGCACAGGAAAGTTCAGTCTTTGCAGGTGAAAATTCAACAATCTCAGGCAAAAATTCAACCTTCAGAGGAAAAATTCAGCCATTGCTAGTGACATGTGAACCATCGCAACAGAGACTTCATACATCACAGTCAATATTTTAGTCAAATCAGAGGAAAATCCAAATATCCAGGTAATAAGTCAGCCAAGCCAGGTGAAATTTTAAACGTTGTAGAAAAACTACAACCATCACAATGGAAACTTCAACCATCACAGAGGAAGTTTCAACCACCTCAAAAGAACATTCAACTATCGAAGGTGCAATTTTAAACTTTGCAAGAAAAAGGTCAACCATCCCAGGTGAAACATCAACCATTGCATGAGAAATTTCAGCGATGGCTCAGGAAAGTTCATGCTTGGGAAGTGAAAATTCAACCATCACAGGCAAAACTTCAACCTTCACAGGAAATGGTCAACCACCACAGGTGACATTTCATCCATCGCAAGAGAGACTTCAAACTTCACAGGCAACATTTAGTCACCTCACAGGAATGTTCATCCATCACAGGAGATAATTCAGCCCATCCAGGTGAAATTTCAAACTTTGCTGGAATAACTTCAACCATCACAACAGAAACATCAGCAATGGCAAGTGAAATTTCAGCCACCTCAAAGTTCAGTCTTTGTAGGGAAAAATTCAATCATCTGAGATCAAATTTCATTGCAGGTAACATTTCAACCATCGCAAGAGAGACATCAAACATCACAGGTGACATTTCAGTCACCTTCCAGGAAAGTTTAAACATCACAGGAGATAATTCAGCCTGCGTAGGTGAAATTGGAAATTTGCTGGAAATACTGCAACCATCTCAATGGAAACTTCAACCATCGCAGGTGAAATTTCAGCCACCTCAAAGGAAACTTCAACTATCAAGTGTGTAAATTTTATCTTTACAAGAAAAGCATCAACAATCCTGGGTGAAAATTCAAACATTACAGTGGTTATTTCAGCGATGGTACAGGAAAGTTCAGTCTTTGCAGGTAAAAATTCAACAATCTCAGGTGAAACTTCAACCTTCACAGGAAAAACTCAACCACTGGTAGTGACAAGTGAACCATCACAAGAGAGATTTCAAACATCACAGGCAACATTTCAGTCACATCACAGGAAAATCCAAATATCACAGGTGATAAGCCAGGCAAGCCAGGTGAAATTTCAAATGTTGCAGGACAGGCATCAACCATCACAAAGGAAACTTCAACCATCACTTGTGAAGTTTCAGCCACCTCTTGGAAACTTTAACTATCAAGAGTTCAAATTTTATTTTAAGAAGAAAAATGTCAACAATACTAGGTGAAACTTCAACCATCACAATTGAATTTTCAGCCACCTCAAGGGAAACTTCAACTATCGAAGGTGCAATTTTAAACTTTGCAGGAAAAAAAGTCAACCATCCCAAGTGAAACATCAACCATTACAGACAAAATTTCAGCGATGGCTCAGGAAAGTTCATGCTTTGCAGGCAAAATTTCAACCATATCAGGCAAAACTTCACCTTTCACAGGTAAGAGGTCAACCACCGCAGGTGACATTTCAACCATCGCAAGAGAGACCTCAAACATCACAGGCGGCATTTCAGTCACCTCCCTAGAAAGTTCATCTATCACAGGCGATTATTCAGCCTACATAGGTGTACTTTCAAACTTGGAGGAAAAACTTCAACCATCAAAATAGAAACTTCTACCATGGCAGGTGAAAGTTCAGTCACCTAACGGTAACTTCAAATATCAAGGGTGCAAAATTTACCTTTACAGGAAATCTTTAACTATCCAAGGCGAAACTTCAGCCATTACAGGGAAAATTTCACTGATGGCACAAGAAAGTACAGTCTTTGCAGGCGAAATGGCACAAGAAAGTACAGTCTTTGCAGGCGAAAATTCAACAATCTGAGGTCAAAGTTGAATCTTTACACGAAAAAGGTCATCCATTGCAGGTGAAATTTCAACCATCCCAAGAGAGACTTCAAAGATCACAGGCAACATTTCAGTCACATCACAAGAAAATAGAAATATCACAGGTGATAAGACAGGCAAGCCACAATTGAATAATTTTGAGCTTCATAGAGAATTATGACAATACAATTGACTTGTGCCATCACAACGGTACTATTGGTATATCACAAACACATTGTGACATCACAATGCTACTATTGTGACATTGCAAGGGAATTATGACATCACAATTCTACCAGTAGGACATTACAATCTCATTGTGACACCACACTGGTTTTATTGTGACATCCCTGGAGAATTATAACATTACAATTGAATGGTTACATCACAATAGTAACTATGATATCATAATTGTATTATGATATTTCAGTGTACTATTCTCTATACACAATGGCATTCTGATATGAAAAAGGTAGTATTAGGACCACAATGGAGTGATTGTGACTTTTCAATTGACTTGTGACATGAAAATATTAGTATTGTGACATCACAATAGTACTTTGATATCACAGTGGTACTATCCCCTAGTCATAATGGAATTATGACATCACAATGGTGCTATTGGGATAACAGAAACACATTGTGACAACACAATGCTAAAATTGTGATATCAGAAGAGTATTATGTCATCACAACGGTACTAGTAGGACATCAGAATGTTATTGACATCACAATAGTTCGAATGTGACTTCACTAGAAAATTATGACTTTACAATTGAATTGCGATATCACAATGGTATGATTGTGACATCACAATTCTACTGTAAAATCAAAATGGTACTATTCTGTAGTCAGAATGGCATTATGACTTCAAATGGTACAATTAGGTTATCACAAAATATTGTGACATCACAATGCTACTATTGTGACATCGCAAGGTAATTAGGACATCACAAAGGTACTAGTAGAATTTCAGAATTGTATTGTGAAAATAGTACAAGTAGGGCATCACGATCTATTGTGAAAGCACAATTTTGTATTTGTGACAATACTAGAGCATTTTGACATTACCAATGACTTGAGACATCACAATGACATCACAATGCTACTATTGTAACATCTGAAGGGTGTTATGACATAACAATGGTACCCTTAATACTCTGGTGGTATTATGATATAACAATGGTACTAGTAGGACTTCACGTTCCTATTGTGACATCATAATGGTGTGATTGTGACAGCCCTAGAAAATTATGACATTACAATCTTATTGTGCAATCCCAATGGTACTATTGTGATATTAAAATTGTACTATGACATAACAATTATAATTTCTCTAGTCACAATGGTATTATGACATCACAATATTACTATTAGTATAAAACAAAGTCTTTGTGACATCACAATGTTACTATTGTGATATCACAGGAGTATTATGACACAACAATGCTACTAGTAGGCTATCACAATTGTATTGTGACATCACAATGGTTCGATATTGACAGCAATAGAGAATAATGATATTACAGTTGACTGGTGACACCACAATGGCAGTATTGTAACATCACAAGTGTACCATGACATCACAATGGTTTGACTGTGACTTTACTAGAAAATTATGACTTTACAATTGAATTGTGATATCACAATGGTATGATTATGACATCACAATGGTACTCTTCTATACTCAGAATTGCATTATGACTTCAAGTGGTAGAATTAGTTATGACATCCACAATGCTACTATTGTGACATCGCAATGTAATTATGACATCACAAAGGTACTAGTAGAATATCAGAATCGTATTGTGAACTCACCATTCGGCAGTTTTGAGCTTTGCAGAGAATTATGACTTTACAATTGACTTGACTTGTGACATCACAACGGTACAATTGGTATATCACAAACACATTGTGATATCACAATGCTACTATTGTGACATTGCAAGGTAATTATGACATCACAACTCTACCGGAAGGACATCACAATATGATTGTGACATCACACTGGTTTCATTGTGACATCCCTGGAGAATTATAACATTACAATTGAATGGTTACATCACAATAATAACCATGACATCATGATTGTATTATAATGTTACAATGTACGATTCTCTATTCACAATGGCATTCTGATAGGAGAAAGGTAGTATTGGGACCACAATGGAGTGATTGTGACATTCCTAGGGAATTATGACATTACAGTTGACTTGTGACATGAAAATGGTAGTATTGTGACATCACAAGGTTATTTTTAACAATGATACTAGTAGGACATCATATTCGTATTGTGACATCATAATTGTGTGATTGTGACATCCCTAGAGAATTATGACATTATAATCTTATTGTGACATTCCAATGGTACTATTGTGACTTAAAAATTGTACTACGACATAACAATTGTACTAGTCTCTAGTCATAATGATATTATGACATCACAATGGTACTATTAGTATAAAAGAATGTCGTAGTGACATCGCAATGTTACTATTGTGATATCGCAAGGGTATTATGGCATAACAATGCTACTAGTAGGACATCACATTTGTATTGTGACGTCACAATGGTTCGATTTTGACAATAATGGAGAATTATGACATTACAATTGAATGGTGACATCACCATGGTAGTATTGTGACATCACAAGTGTACTATGACATAACAATGGTACTATTCTCTAGTCATAATTCATTATTACATCACAGTGTTACAATGAGGATGTCACAAAGACATTGAATTGTGATATCACAATGATATGATTGTGACATCACAATTGTACTATGACCTCACAATGATACTATTCTGTAGTCAGAATGGCATTATGACTTCACAATGGTACAATTCAGACATCACAAAGACATTGTGACTTCACAAAGCTACTATTGTGACATCGCAAGGTTATTATGACATCACAATGGTACTATTAGGACATCACAATCGTATTGTGACATCACAATGGTTCGATTGTGACGATAGGGATTTATGACATCATAATTGACCTGTGATATCATACTATGACATCACAATGTTAACATTCGCTGGTCATAATGGCATTATAACAAGACAATGCTACTATTGCTACTATTGTGATATCCAATGGTGCTGGAAGGACTTCACAATCTCATTGTGACATCACACTGGTTTTACTGTGACATCGCTGGAGAATTATGACATTACAATTGAATGGTTACATCACAGTAGGACTGTTGTGACATCAAAATTGTATTATGATATCACAATGTACAACTGCCTAGTCATAATGGCATTATGATATCATGATGATACTATTAGGATGTTACAACACTATTGTGACATCACAATGCTATTATTGTGAAATCAGAAGGGAATTATGACATCACAATTGTTCCACCAGTATGTCACAATCATTGTGACATCACAATGGTACTAATGTGACATCAATAGAGAATATGAACAATAAAATTGTGACATTACAATGGAAGACTTGTGACATCACAATTGTACTATGACAACACAATGGTACTATTCTCTAGTCATAATAGCATTATAACATCACAGTGGTACTATTAGGATATCACAAAAACATTGTGACATCACAATGATACTATTCACATAATGGTACTAGTAGGACATCACAAACGTATTGTGACATCACAATTGTTTGATTCTTATATCACTCTAGAACTATGACATTATAATTGAATTGTGACATCACAATGGTACTATACTCTAGTCACAATGGCATTATGACATTTTTTCCCTTTTTTTAAATTTTTCATCAATTACACTTTATTCATTCTGCATCCCCCCATAAGACCCTCCCAATCCCACCCTCCCTCCTCCCTCTGCTTGCATGCCACTCCCCAAGTCCACTGATAGGGGAGGTTCTCCTCTCTTTTCTGATCTTAGTCTATCAGTTCACATCAAAAGTGGCTGCATTGTCCTCTACTATGGCCTGGTAAGGCTGCTCCCCCCCCCAGGGGGAGGTGATCAAAGAGCAGGCCAATCAGATTATGTCAGAGGCAGTCCTTCTTCACATTACTATGTAACCCAATTGGACTCTGAACTGCCCTGGGCTACATCTGTGCAGGGGTTCTGGGTTATCTCCATGAATAGTCCTTGGTTGGAGTATGAGTCTCTGGGAAGTTCCCTGTGTTCAAATTTTCTTGTTCTGTTGCTCTCCTTGTGGAGACCCTGTCCTCTCCAGCTCTTACTATTTCCCAGTTCTTACATATTAGGACATCACAAAGACAATGTGACTTCAGAAAGCTACTATTGTGAAATCGCTAAGCTATTATGACATATTATCACTAGGAGGATAACACAATCATATTCTGACATCACCATTTAGTGATTTTGACATTACTAGAGAATTATGATATAACAAATGACTTGTGACATCACAATGGTACACTTGTGGCACCAAGAGTGTACAATGACATCACAATGGTATTAGTAGGATATCACAAAGACTTTGCAACTTCATAGAGCTACTATGGTGACCTCTCAATTATACTATGACATCACAATTGTACTAGCAGGACATCACAATCATAGTTTTATATCATAATCATAGTTTTATATCACTAGAGAATTATGATATTTCAATTGAATGGTGACATCACAATTGTACTCTTGTGACATCACAATTGTACTATGACATCACAATGGTACTATTCTGTAGTCACAATGGTATGATGACATCCCAATGGTACTAGTAGGATATCACAAAGACATTGTGACATAACAATTTTACAATTGTGGCATTGCAAATGTATCATTACATGAAAATGGTACTAGTAGGACATCACAATCCTATTGGTATGTCACAATGGCATGATTTTGACATGATTAGAGAATTATGACATTACAATTGACTTGTGACATTAGAATTATGTCTACAATTATGACTTCAAAATTGTACTATGACATCTCAATGGAACTATTGTCTAATCACAGTGGCATTTTGAAATCACAGTGGTTCCATGAAGATATTACAAACACATTGTGACATCACAATGCTACTATTGTGATATCATAATTGTACTATGACATAACAATGGTACTATTAGGACATCACAAGCTAATTATGACATTAACATGGTTCAAATGTGACATCACTAGAGAAATATAACATCACTATTGAATTGTGACATCACTATGGTACAATTTTGACATCATAATTGTACTATGAAATCCCAATGTTACTATGCTCTAGTTACAATGGCATTATGACTTCACAATGATACAATTAGAACATCAGAAAGACACTGTGTCATTATAAAGCTAGTATTGTGACATCGCAAGTATATTATGATATCACAATGATATTAGTATTACAACAAAATTGTATTGTGATGTCACAATTTTGTGATTGTGAAATTACGAGAGTACTATGACATTAACATTGTACTATTGTGATGTCACAATTGAGCTATGACCTCACAATGTTACTCTTCTCTAGTCAAAATGGCATCATGCCATCACAATGGTACTATTAGGACATCACAAATTCATTGTGACTACACAAAACTACTATTGTGACATCACAAGTATATTATGACATCAAAATGGTACTAGCAGGACATCACAATCATATTGGGAATTATGACATTTCAATTGAACTGTGACATCACAATGGTACTCTTGTGACATCATAATTGTAGTATAACATCACAATGGTACAGTTCTCTAGTCATAATGCCATTATGACATCTCAATGGTACTAGTAGGATATCTCAAAGATATTGTGACATCATAATGTTACTATCGTGGTGTCACAAGTGCATTATGACATGAAAATGGTACTAGCAGGAGATCAGAATTATATTGTGACATCACAATGTTTCAATTGTGACATCACCAGAGAATTATGTCATTACAACTGAATTGTACTATGATATCACAATGGTACTATTCTCTAGTCAAAATGGCATTATGACATCTCAATGGTACTAGTACGATATCACAAATACATTGTAACATCAAAATGTTTCTATTGTGGCATCACATATGTAGTATGACATGATAATGGTTCTAACAGGAGGTCCCACTCACATTGTGACACCACAATGGTTCGTTTCTGACGTCACTAGAGAATTATTTCATTACAATTGAATTGTCCCATCACAATGGTACTATTGTGACATCAAAATTGTACTATGATTTCTCTAAGGAACTATTCTCTAGTCACAATTGCATTATGACATCACAGTGCTACTATTGTGACATCACTAGGGTATCAAGACATAACAATGGTATTAGTGGGACATTACAATCTTATTGTGACATCTAAATGGTTCGATAATGACATCACTAGAGAATTATGACATTACCATTGACTTTAGACATGACAATGGTACTATTGTTTTGTCACAATGGTATTATGACACCCCAATGGTAATATTAGGACATCACAAAGACAATGTGAATTCAGAAAGCTACTATTGTGAAACCGCAATGCTATTATTACATAACAATGGTACTAGGAGAACATCACAATCTTATTGTGACATCACAATTTAGTGATTTTGACATTACTAGAGAATTATAATATAACAATTGACTTGTGACATCACAATGGTACTCTTGTAACATCCAATGACATCACAATGATACTATTCTCTAGTCACAATGGCATTATGACATAAGAATGGTACTAGTGGGATATCACAAAGACATTGTGACATCACAAAGCTACTATTGTGACATCACACTAGAATATTATGACATTACCATTGACTTGAGACATCACAATGGTACTATTGTGACATCACAATTTTGCTATGACATCACAATGGTAATATTCTGTAGTCACAATGGAATTATGACATCAAATGATACTATAAGTATATCACAAAGACATTGTGACATCACAATGCTATTATTGTGATATCGCAAGTGTATTATGCCATCACAATGGTACTCATAGGACATCACAATCGTATTCTGACATCACAATGGTAGTAATGTGAAATGATAGTTGAAACATGATATCACAATGATACTATTTCTTTGTCACAATGGCATTATGGCATCATAATGGTACTATTAGGATATCACAAAGGAATATTCTGACACCACAATAGTACTAGTAGGACATCACAATTGTATTGTGACAATACAATGGTAACATTGTGACCTTATGACATCACATTGTTACAATTGTGACATCACAATTTTTTATGACCTCACAATGGTACTACTAGAATATCACAATCGTACTGCAAAATCACAGTGGTATTAATAGGCTATCATAATCGTATTTTGACATAATAATGGTTCAACTGTGACATCACTAGTGAATTATGGCATTACAATTGAATTGTGACATCAAATGTTTACTATTGTGACATCACAATTGTGCTATGATGTAACAATGGCATTATGATATTAGTAAGGTATTAATATATCACAAAGATATTTTGACATCACAATGCTACTTTTGTGACATCAAAGGGAATTATGATATCACAGTGGTAATAGTAGGACATAACAATTTTTATTGTGAAATCACTATGGTCCGATTGTAACATCACAATTGTACTATGAACTCACAATGGTACATTTCTCTAGCCAAAATGGCATTCTGATATCACAATTATGATATCACAGAGACTATTGTAACATCATAAGGGAATTATGACATCACAATTGTAAACTAGTAGGACATCGCATTTGTATTTTGAAATCAGAATGGTACGATTGTGATGTCACAATATTATATTACAATTCTACCAAGACATCATAATGGTATTGAGACATCAGAATGTTACTAGTAACACATCACAATTGTAATATCACATTGCAATGTGTCTATTGGGCCATCACTACAGAATCATGACATTAAAATTGAATTGTGACTTCACAATGGTTCTATTAGGATATCACAAAGCAATTTTGACATCTCAATGCTATTATTTTCACATTGCAAGGGATTCATGACATCACAGTAGAATTTTGGGCTCATTTTTGTATACTGTCATATCACCTGTGAATAGAGATATTTGACTTCTTCCTTATCAATTTGTACCCCCTTAATCTCCTTTAGTTGTCTTATTGCCCTAGATAGGACTTTGAGTACTGTATTGAAGAGATTTGGAGAGAGTGTGTAGCCTTGTCTTGTCCCCAAGTCCAGTGGAATTGACTTAACATTCTCTTCATTTAGTTTGATGTTAGCTATATACTATTCTTTATATATTCTGTATATATTCTATATATTCTGTATATATTCTGTATGCTATCTTTACTATTTTTAGATGCGTGCCTTTGTCCCTGCTCTCTCCAAGACTTTAAACAAGAATAACTATTGGATATTGTCAAATGCTTTTCCAGCATTTAAGAAAATGGTCCTGTTTTTTTTTTTTAACAATTTGTTTATATGGTGGATTACATTGATGGATTCCATATACTTAACTGCCCCTGCATGCCTGGGATGAAGCCTACTTGGTCATGGTGGATAATATCTTTGATATGTTCTTGGATTTGATTTACAAGTATTTTATTGAGTATTTTTACACCATTGTTCATAAAAGAGACTGGTCTGAAGTTCTCTATCTTTTGGGGGATCTTTGTGGATTTATCAACGTGACTGTGGTCTTACAAAAGGAATTTGGTCATGTTGCATCCATTTCTATTTTGTGAAATAATTTGGAGAATATCATTATTTGCTCTTTGAAGGTCTTGTAGAATTCTGCTCCGAAATCATCTGGCCCTTGGCTTTTTTTTTTTTTTTTTTGGTTGGTTGGGAGTATTTTGATGGCTGCCTCTATTGCCTTAGGCATTATAAGACTATTTAATATCTTTACCTGATGTTGATTCAACTTTGGTATGTGGAATCTAAAGAGAATTGTATATTTTATTTAGATTTTCAAATTTTGGGGCATATAGGCTTTTGACATAAGAGTTAATGGTTCTTTGCATTTTCTCAGTGACTGTTATATCTTTTTCTTTCAGACTTTGTTGATTTGGATAGTGTCTTTCTGCCATTTACTTAGGTTGGCTAAGAATTTGTCTGTGTTTTTTTTTTATTTTCTCAAAGAACTAGCTCTTAGTTTTGTTGATTCTTTGAATTATTATCTGTTTCTAATTTATTGATATCAGCCTTAAGTTTGGTTTTTCCTAGTTGTCTACTCTTGCTGGTTGTGTCTGCTTCTTTTTTCCTAGGGCTTTCAGGTATGCCATTAAGTTGTTTGTATGGGATGTCTCCAATAGCTTATGATGGCCTTTGTTGCTATTCAAACTCCTCTTCGGACTGCTTTCATTGCATCCCATATGAAGTTGAGAAATCTTCTATCAAGGTTTGTAAAGTATTCTGTTGGTATTTTGATGGAAATTTCATTGAATCTGTAGATTGTTTTTGGTAAGATGTCCATTTTTACTATGTTAACCCTGCTAAGCCATGAGTATTGGACATAGTTCCATATTCTGATATCTTCTTCTAATTCTTTCTTCAGAGACTTGAAGTTTTTTTTTTTTTTCATACAAGTCTTTGACTTGCTTGGATATGGTCACACCAAGGTACTTTATGTCCTTTGTGGCTATTTTGAAGGGTGTTGTTTCCCTAATTTCTTTCTCAGCCCTTTTGTCTTTTGTATACAGGAGGGCTACTGATTTTTTTGAGTTAATTTTGTATCCAGCCACTTTGCTGATGGTGTTTATCATCTGTAGGAGTTCCCTGGTAGAAGTTTTGGAGTTACTCAGGTATACTATCATATAATCTGCAAATAGTGATACTTTGACCTCTTCCTTTCCAATTTGTATCCTTTTGCTCTCCTTTAATTTTCTTCTTGTTCTAGCAAGGACTTCAAGAACTATGTTGAAGAGATATGGAGAGAGTGAGCAGCCTTGCCTTGTCCATCAATTCAGTGGGATTGCTGTAAGTTTCTCTCCGTTTAGTTTGATGTTGGCTACAGGCTTGCTGTATATTGCTTTTACTATGTTTAGGTATGTGCCTTGTATCCCTGATCTCTCCAATAGTTTAAACATGAATGGATGCTGGATTTCTTTTTCAAATGCTTTTTCAGCATCTAAGGAGATTATCATTTGTTCATTTGTTTTTTTTCTTTCAATTTTTTAATATTGTGGATCACATTGATAGATTTTTGTATAGCGAACCACCCCTGCATACTTGGCATGAAGCCTACATGGTCATAGTGGATGATATATTTGATGTGTTCTTGTATTGGGTTTGCAAAGTATTTTGTTGAGTATTTTTGCATCAATGTTCATAAGGGAGATTGGCCTGAAATTCTCTTTCTTTGTTGGGTCTTTGTGAGGTTTAGGTTACAAGGTGACTGTGGTTTCAATGAATGAGTTTCGTAGTGTTTCTTCTGTTCCTATTTTGTGGAATAAATTGAAGATAGGTGGAGTTACCTCTTCTTTGAAGGTGTGGTAGAATTCTGCACTGAAACCATCTGGTCCTGAGCTTTTTGTGGATTGGAGTCTTGAGGAATGCTATTTCCTTAGTGGATAAAGGACTATTTTATTGATTTACCTGCTCTTGATTCAGCTTTGGTAAGTGTAATTGATTAAGAAAATTGTCCATTTCTTTTAGATTTTCAAATTTTGTGGCATATAGACTTTTGAAGTAAGTCCTAACGATTGTTTGGATTTCCCTAGTGTCTTTTGTTTTGTCCCGTTTTCATTTCTGATTTTTTAAATTTGGATAATCTCTCTCTGCCTTTTAGTTAGTTTGGCTAAGGGTCTGTCTATCTTGTTAATTTTCTCAAAGAACCAGCTCTTAGTTTCATTGATTCTTTGAAATGTTTTATTTGTTTCTAATTTATTGATTTCAGTCCTGACTTTGATTATTTCCAGGTGTCTATTCTTTTTTGGTGTCTGCTTCTTTTTTTCTAGGGCCTTTAGATGAGCTATTAAGTTGATTGTGTGAGATGTTACAAATTTCTTCTTGAAGGCACTTAGTGCTATGAGCTTTCCTCTTAGCACTGCTTTCATTGTCTCCCATAAGTTTGGTTGTGTTGTGTCTTCATTTCCATTGAATTCTAGGAAGACTTTAATTTCTTTCTTTATTTCTTCCCTGACCCAGCTGTCATTTAGTAGTGAGTTGTTCAGTTTCCATGTGAGTGTAGGCTTTTTGCTATTTCTGTTGTTGTTGAGGTCCAGCTTTAGTCCATGGTAATTAGATAGGTTACAAGGCATTATTTCAATCTTCTTATATCTGTTGAGACTCACTTTGTGGCCAACAATATGGTCTATTTTGGAGAAGGTTCCATGAGGTGCTGAGAAGAAGGTAAATTCTTTTGTCTTTGGGTGTAAGATTCTGTAGATATCTGTTAGGTCCATTTGATACATGATCTCTATTAGAGATATTGTTTCTTTGTTTAATTTCTGTTGTTTACATGTCCTTTGTTGAGAGTGGGGTGATGAAGTCTCCCAGTAGGAATGTATGGTGATCTGTGTACAGTTTAGGTTTTATTAATGTTTCATTTACAAAAGTGGTTACCTCTGTATTGAGGACATAGATGTTCAGAATTTTGATTTCTTCTTGGTGGAATTTTCCTTTGATGAGTATGGAATGATCTTCCTCATGTCTTTTGATTAATTTTGGTTGAAAATCTATTTTATTAAATATTAGAATGGCTACTCCTGCATGTTTCTTGGGTCCATTTGCTTGGACCTTTCCAGCTCTTTACTCTCAGGTAATGTCTATCTTTGTGACTTAGATGTGTTTCTTGTATGCAACAGTTTGTTGGGTCTTGTTTAAGTATCCATTCTGTTAGTCTGTGTCTTTATGGAAGAGTTAAGTCCATTGATATTGAGGGAAATTAATGACCAGTAGCTGTTAGTTCTTTTTATTTTATTTATTTATTTATTTATTTATTTATTTTTTAGTTCCTTTTATTTTGATGTTGCTTGTGGTAGTGTGTTTGTGTGCTTGGTTACTTTTACTTTTGCTGTAGCGACATTATTTATTTCCTGTGTTTTCCTGAATGTAGTTAGCTTTCCTGGGTTGTAGTTTTTCTTCTAGGAGCTTCTGTACCTCTGGATTTGTGGGTAGGTGTTGTTTAAATTTGTTTTTGTCATTAAATATCTTGTTTACTCCATCTCTAATGACTGAGACTTTTGCTGGGTATAGTAGCCTAGGCAGACTTCTATGTTCTCTTAGGGTCTGCATGGTATCTGTTCAGGCCCTTCTGGCTTTCATAGTCTCTGTTGAGAAGTCAGGTGTTATTCTGATGGGTTTGCCATTATATGTTACTTGATCTTTTTCCCTTGCAGTTTTTAGTATTTTTTTCTTTGTTCTGTATACTTACTGTTTATTATATGGTGGGAAAATTTTCTTTTCTGATCCAATTTATTGGGTGTTCTGTAGGCCTCTTGTATTCGTATAGACCTCTCTTTTAAATTGGTGAAATTTTATCTATGATTTTGCTGAAAATATTTTCTGGGCCTTGGAGGAAGGAAACTCTTTTTCCTCTATTCCTATTATTCTTAAGTTTTGCCTTTTCATGTTGTCTTGGATTTCTTAGACAGTCAGGAATTTTGTAGATTTAATATTTTCTTTGATGGATACATTGATTTCTTCCATTGTGTCTTCCACACCTGAGATTCTTTCTTCCATCTCTCATAGTCTATTGGCTATGCTTACCTGTGTAATTCCTGTTTTCTTCCCTAAATTCTTTCTCTCCACAATTTCCTCAACTTGTGTTTTCTTTAATTTTTCCAATTCTATTATCAGATCTTGAGCCATTTTATTGATTTCCTTCCCCTGTCTGACTATATTTTCCTTCAATTCCTTCAGCTGTTTGTTTGAACAATTCTCTGTTTCTTTAATTTCTTTCAGTGATTTAAGTATTTCCTCCCTAAAGAAAGGCCACAGATTGTTTGGCTGCAACTTCCTGTATTTCTTTAAGGATGGCCATAATCTGTTTGACTTTATCTTCTTCCATTACTTTGCAGATGGCAATAATCTGTTTGAATTTATCTTCATCTAGGTCTTTACGCAGTTTATTTTTTTCCTCTATTATCCTGTTCATAAGCACAGATGTAAGGTCATCTTCTTGAATTTCATTTACACTGGGTTATCGAGGGCTGCTTGCTCCTGGATAACTTGTTCTAGGGATGCCATATTGCTCTGTCTTTTGTTGGTTGAGCTTTTGTGCTGGCCTCTACCTATTAGTCTATCTTAGGTGTGGAGGGTTAGTTTCTGGTACTTCCTGGGATCCTGTAGTGGGTCGAATCCCCTTGACAGGAAGATGATTTTTCCCAAAGGAGGCCTCCTCAGCTTTTTGGGTATGGTCACTGAATGGCAGGTGTTTTTCCGGAATTGCCACAGCTCACCTCAGGCGTGCAGACCTGAGTACTAATCGTGGCCTTTGTTAGTAAAGGGGGCTCTCCTCTCACCCAGAGAAGTCCTGGAGACAGCTGCGCTGCTGCTGGGTTTCTTGATGTAAATTTAGTGAGCTTGCTGTAACCTGGGTGCCCTGGGGTTTGGTCAGTTTAGTTAAGGATAACTGGTTGTCCCTTGGGGCAGTATCTGGGGGTTGATATCAGGGAACCCAGGCTTCTGGAGGTCTGAGTTTGGAGCTCTCTTTCCCAGTACCGAAGTGGTAATCAGTGACACATGAGCACTACTCTCATGTGTGCAGCAAGAGGCTAGAGTCTGGAGCCTGTGTATAACCAGAAACTTTTCTGGAGATAGGTGTCCTGAGTTGGGGCCAGATATTTCCCCCATCTTTGGGTTTTCTCCCAACAGGAAGACCCAGTCTGTACTGTTGGGGGGGTGTAGAGTGCACAGGCACTTGCTTGCGAATGGTGGCTCCAAGCTGGTGACTGGACAGGAACCTGGGAACTTTTTCCAAGAATATTCCCATATGTGGGGGTGGTAGTGGTGGTGGTAGTGGTGGTGGGGTCAGCTGAGTGCTCTAAGCTGGGATCTGCTGTTTCCCTCCCTGTGGGTTTTCTCCCAACAGGAAAACCCAGCCTATGGTACCCTGGGGCACACAGTTCTGTCGGTGACGAAGAGTCAGGTGGGAGGGGCTGGTGGCTGTAACCCCACTCAGGGCTGGCTGCTGTGTACCCACAGGTCTACAGGACCTTTTCCAGGGATAGACTGGGTGACATTTGGTCAGTCCCACTTGCTTCCTTCCCTGTGGGGTTTTCTTGAGACTGGGACTCCCAGTCTCTGGCGCCCTGGGGTGCACAGTTCAGCCTGGGAAAGTGATCAAGACATGCTTCTTGGGTCTTTTTGCTTGAAAACCTTACTCCCGCCACAACAGCCCAGGAAATTTTACAGGGATTAGCTGGGTACTCTGAGGTTGAACCCAATTGTTTTTCTGAACATTGGGTTTCTTATCACCTGGTAAATACAGTCAATGGTGTTTGAGGGCCAACAGTTCCAACAATTTGTCACTGTGCAGTCTCTGCTAGCCCGCTGATCAGACACAGTGTGGGATCTGTTTTTAATTTTTACTGAATATGAGTATTTTGATTGTATGCATGAATATGAACCTCTTGTGTGCCTGATCATCACAGTAGTACAAAGATGTGTTCATAACTCATGAACTTATAGCAACTGATAGTAGCGGGTCCCAGTTAAACACTTCCAGTTAACTTCCTGTTAAACACTGACAATTGAGCCCAATTATTTGAAAGAGCTACAAGAGCTCCTCAATGCTGAACCATCTCTCCTGTCTTATGTTGCTTATTTAAGATCATCATTTATATTGCTAATATTTTCATCTTTCTATTTTTAGCTGTTTAAACATGCATTCCCTTTTAGTAAGATCTTATTAAAGTTACAGTTTAAGCTAGGGCAGTGCAGATTTCTGGAAAATGAATACACAACTGGAGTGAGTGTATAATTCCTTCTAGAAGCTTCCGTAAAGACCTCTCAGTTATTTCAATCGTTTGTGTTTGTTTGATTGACTTTTAGGGGAGGCTCTGTCTTACTATATAGGTGTGGCTGTCCTAGAACTCTTTGTATAGATCATGCTGGCATCCAATTCAATAAGATACACCTGCCTCTGCCTCCTGAGTGATGAAATTAAAGGCACAACAGAATACACACAGCTTGTCAATCATTTTTTGTTGTTAGTAATTGTTCATACATTTCTCTGATGTGTACTTAGTACAGTCTATCTCTTAATTTCTCTGTGTATCTGTCTCTCTCTTTCTTTTTCGCTCTCTTCTCTCTGTTTGTCTTTGTCCACATGAATTACCATGACTATTCCAAAGCTATATCCTATTCAAAAAAGTTCAGATATGACACAGTTAAACTTCATTATTCAGTTTTCTTCTAAAATGACTTAGTGATAACATTAACTCTTATTTTTAATAGAAAAGTTATAATCTTTATTTTAAACTATAGACTATACATGATGTAGAAAGGAAAGTGTACAAAACAATGATCAAAGAATAATCATGTGTAGTATGCCTTTTCTTTTGTCTGGTTACTCAGAAATATGATGTTATCTGCTATGATTATTGTTGCTTGCCACTCACATCATTTTTATCCATCTATTGACTGTAGTCCACTTTCCCTTCCACAAATATATGAACCCCCTTTTCATATACTTATATGGCACATCTCTAAGCCCTGGTGAAAACATGATATTCAGTACCATGTTGTCTTTTGACTGATGTCACCCATCTGTTCACTGTCCCCTGATATCCACATCTCATTTGTTGCTAGATAAAACATGATGACTGTGTCTTTTCCTTCCACCTGTCTCATGACAGGGTCCTGACTTACTTGCCCAAGTAACTGAAAATGATTCATAGATCACTCAAGAACCCAACTAATGGCTACGTCATACACATCTTACAAACTAATACAACAGCTTTAACATAGGTTTTCAAAGCAAGCCTTTTGTTTCCTTTACAATCTAACCTTTAGGCTTTTTCTTCTCCCATCCTTCACCTGATTCACAGCACCCAACTGTCTAACACTAGCACTTCTGTGTCAGAAAATAAACAGAAGAAGCACTAGAATTATATGATTATATTGCCAATGAAGTATAAATTTATATTGTTGCCACTCTTTCTTTTGTACAAATGTATGGCCAATTTTAGAATTCAGTGACCTTCGATGATGTGCATGTGAAATTCAGCCAAGAAGAGTGGGCTTTGCTGGAACCTTCCCAGAAGCAACT
Source organism: Meriones unguiculatus (assembly GCF_030254825.1). Taxonomy (NCBI): domain Eukaryota; kingdom Metazoa; phylum Chordata; class Mammalia; order Rodentia; family Muridae; genus Meriones; species Meriones unguiculatus. The sequence continues at coordinate 62,354 of NW_026843645.1, forward strand.
CTACAAAGATGTGATGCTAGAGACCTGTAAAAACCTCACTGCTATAGGTAAGACTGCAATTTTTATTTCATTTTTTTAAATAAGGAGACAACTCTTATTTTGTTATTGATTCTCTTTTGTAATTCCAATTGAGAATGAGGAGGAATGAAGTGATTAAATCAAGCATGGTTCTAAGGGTCACAAGAAGATAGTGATTTAATTTTTGCATTAAAATAATATATTTCCAATAATATATATTTTCTGGTACTATATTTTAGGCTACAATTGGGAACACCATAATATTAAAGAACATTTTCAAAGTTCTACAAGTAATAAAAGGTAACTTTATGTGCACAATGATACAGATATGAATCTTAAGAAATTTTAATGTGTCCTGGAAGTTTGTTTGTCTGTTTGTTGGCTGCTTTTTATTTTCTGTTTTTGAAATAGTTTTGGTTTTCTGTGTAGCTGTGGCTTGACTTAGACTTGCTTATTAGACCAGCCTGACCTCAACATCACACAGATCTACCTGCTTCTGCCTCCACAAGTGCTGGGATTAAAGGCATGTACCAGCACAGCTGGCTGTGTCCTGGAAGTTTTAAAGAAAAGCAACAGTGTAAAAACAGTACCACTTTAAGTGTAGTGATGATCATTAAAATCTCACAATTCCATGTACTTCAATGTCAGGTATCTGATTTGTGTTTACAAGGCACTCCACTAAGATAGAAGAAAATAAAATAATATTGTAACAAAAATACCATTTGAATCATATGGACATTACAGCTACTGACTTGAACTGCCAATCTGTTTAGTCTCATTCTATCTACTCAGATATTGTAAGAGGTGTACACACTGAATTGGTGATCAGTATGGGTCCAAAACCTTCTAATAAGCAAAAATTACATAGTAGAACCAGTGTTACTAATTTTTGTGCAGTAACATTGTAAAGTTTAGTGAAAGGAGCAGTTTTTGAGAATCAAGAATATTGTTGTGGAGAAATCTTAATCACTATATGACATGTCTATGATGAACAAACTGTGTTAATTCAATGTGGGAATCTTTATTATTTTTGTAAATTAAACTGGTATATCATATGTCAAAATGTTTCTAAGACACATGACCATAGGGATATTGAAAGAAGCAGTGTCCCTGTCTTTCTCCAAGAACAATTGATTGGGTAGTAGTCCCCACTGTGAGTAAATTTTCTGAATGTGATAAATGGTTACTGTTAATTGGTTTTGCAACTTCACTGAGAATTCATCAGAAAACTCATATTGTTGAAAATACCTATGAATACTAGGATTTTGGAACTTCTCCTTGTCTTGGCTCACTTTGTAAATGAAGAATCATTCATACAGTACAAAAATTTGTGAATGGGATTGCTGTGGTAAAACTCTGAATTCTTACAATACTCTTCATATATAGGAGAAAATCTCTTATAGAAAAATGATGCTATAAAAGTGATCCACATAACAAATGCTCTTACCACCACAGGGATCTTCAAAATACCCATAATGAAGGGGAATACCATGAATGTAAATAAAGTGATGAAACTTTAAAATTTTATTCTTCTTTACCATTAAATCAAATTATGAAATTAATTCATATAGATAAATATATTTATTAGTGTAATGAAATGACTGTGGTAAATCTTTCACATGTGCCAATTTTCTTTGCAGGCATGAAAGCAGTCTTACTGGAGAAAAACCTTTTAAATGCACTCTATGTGGGAAAGCCTTCCCCTATATCACTGTTCTCATATGGCATAAAAGAACACACACTGGAGAGAAGCCTTACAAATGTAATCAATGTGGTAAAGCCTTTGCAAAAAGCAGTCAGCTCATACAGCATAAAAGAACACATACAGGAGAGAAACCTTATGAATGTAATGATTGTGGCAAAGCCTTTGCAGAAAACAGTCATCTCTTAAGCCATAAAAGAACACACACTGGAGAGAAACCTTATGAATGTAATGATTGTGGCAAAGCCTTTGCAGAAAACAGTCATCTCTTAAGCCATAAAAGAACACACACTGGAGAGAAACCTTATGAATGTAATGAGTGTGGCAAAGCCTTTGCAGGAAACAGTACTCTCTTAAGCCATAAAAGAACACACACTGGAGAGAAACCTTATGAATGTAACCAGTGTGGTAAAGCCTTTGCACAAAACAGTACTCTCTTAAGCCATGAAAGAACACACACTGGAGAGAAACCTTATGAATGTAACCAGTGTGGTAAAGCCTTTGCAGAAAACAGTAATCTCATAAGACATAAAAGAACACATACTGGAAAGAAACCTTATGAATATACCCAACGTGATAAAGCCTTTGCACAGCAGAGTAGTCTCTGAAAACCGGAAAAGACACACAGTGGAGAGAAGCCTTGTGAGGGTAATTAGTGTGATAAATCCTTTGCATGTAACAATCATCTCCTAAGACAACAATACATTCTGGAGGGAAACCATATGACTATAACTATGTGGCAAAGCCTTTGCACATAACATCTCCTAATACATAAAATAACACATACTTGAAAGATGTCTGACTGTAACCAATGTGAAAAAAACTTTTGGACTTCAGAATAATCTCCACACTTATGAAAGAAATCCTAATGGACAGAAAGCCTGTGACTGTTTTTAACATGGTGAAACCATTCCACATTTGTATAATCTTCATCATCATGAAAGGATTCATAATAGAGGAAAAACTTATGAATGTGTTAAAATGGTGAGGCCTTGCACAAATCCAGAGTCATCATCAACATAAAAGTATCCTTACTGGAGAGGAATTCTGTGAGTATAAGCAAGGTGGAAAGGCCGTTGTGTACTTTGGTCCACTGAGATGCAACAGAATTGTAAAACTAGCTCAATGGAAATGACCTCCCTTTTCTGAAGGGGAAAAGGGATAGGGGCAATAGGAACGGAGGGTAGTCATGGGCAGAAAAGGGAGGGGATTACTATTGGAATTTAAAGTAAATAAACTTATTTTTAAAAAGAATACAATGAATGGTGAATATCAATTACATGCAACAGTATTATATAATGTGTTTACGGAAGACTTATTGATAATCCTGATTCTCAACATTTACTATTTTCAGTTGCCTCACTTTACACAAGAAACTTTTAGTCCAGTGGATGAATATGTAGGGAATGGTGAACTAACACCAACCAGGAAGTTCTCTGAGAGTAACACAACAGTGGTAGCCTGTAGAAGTTTCTTTGTGTACACATACCTATTGTTCCAGGGGTACTATTGAAAAACATCACAACCCACACTGAATTTTGAGATATAAGGGAGGAGGCTTTCTTTTCCATGTATAAACCTGCTTCTGGAGTAGATGTGTAACCATGTCAAGGGTGAGTTTTCTCTGCCTGACTTCATCTAGAGAGTGTCTTTAGACATAGACACCACCAATCAAATTTGATAGATGGCCTTTGACACAGATCACTGGTAACTCTCCCCTCCCTTCAAATATAGGACAATTTGGATCTGTGTCCTTGTTCTTATTCATATAATAGGAATGTGCTGTTTAATGCAAATCGGGCATCCTTGAATTGCCTAGCATTAAACAATTATCTACACCTGTGCTTGGAGCATCCCAGGAACTCCCCAAGGAATATAAGCCTCTGTTTTCTGTTTTCTGGAATTAAAGTTGAACCTACTTTCTAAGGTGGTTCCCAGAGTGGCTTACCACAGTTATCCTTTCGGGCTTTCCAAGCTTTATGCTAACCATCTTCTGCCCCTTATGCCTTCCTGGGCTGGTGGGAAACAACCCTCCAGGCAGCAAGAGAATCACATTCTCTGAAATGCCTGTGATAAAATGTTTCAGACATCATAGCATTTCAAAGTTCACATGTTTCTGGATGTGAGATGGTCAATCAGCAGTGTCTTGGAGTAGGACTCTTTAAAATGAGTTATACTTAGTGTTTTATTCATAGTAAGATTGCAGGCAAGCTTCATGATATGAAATCTTCTGAAGTGAATACAGTGGCCTATGGAAAAGAAATAAGAGCAGAAATTTTATTTCTCTGTTTTTAATAGCTGAGTACTGTTCTGATAATGTATGGGTGGATGGCAGAGGAGAGGAACTCCCCTTTTGAGTGGTCTAGGGAAAGGCGATGGGGGAAGATGGAGGGAGGGTGGGACCAGTAGGAGTTGAGGGAGTGACCTTCAATCAGCACATATAATGAATAAATTGTGAAAAATAAAAACAACTAATAAAACATAGTAAGAAAAACAAAATAAAAAAGCAAAAATTTGAGTCTAGTTTGGGTAACGGTCCTCCCTCAAAGAGAAGAAGATATACAGAAAGAAAAGAAAAAACATAATATTTGTCTTTGTCACCTTTCTTCTCTGTGAGCTCACTTGAAGATCATTATCCAGTGGAGACCATGCTTCTCTCTTTGAAGTTTAGGTTACCATAGAAGTAGTATTCAAACCTGGAACTAATGGCAGAGGTTCCTAGTTAACATACCAAATCAAATCTACCTGCTATTTTCTCCCAGCAATCCTTCACTCCTTCTGTGTTATCTGGTCTTCCAGGCTAGTACAGCCCATGAAATACCCTGAATTCTCCTTCCCAGGGCCTGAGCTAACCTCACTCCCCCCCTTACCCATTTATAGGCAAACTATTTTGGCTACCTCTCCCTGTCAAGAGCCATGCAGGAGCAACAGCAAAACAGCTGTAGAACTCATGGAATGTGGCTCCCCTGTTAGCATAGTCACAATGAGTTTGTCTTGGAGAAGCATAATCCCAAGAATTGATTTTCCTGAGGACTTTGTGTTCTTATGTAGCATGTCTCTGCTCGTTGCCCTTATGATGCTCATATTCCTCATAACATGAGTTGTATGAAAACTCTAAGGAGGCTTCTAGCCCATCACTGGGCGATATCACTGGCATTTAAAATTAACAATGCTTGATCTCTTTTCACATGTTTACTGGAGCAGATTAATGAATTAACCAGTGCCCTTGAAAGGAGTCATAGATATAGATTGTTAGCAATGACCATTATACTTAGAAACAATTTGGAAAAATAGATTGTTTAACAAGGACAGGGAAGATGTTTTTGCTAATGGCTCTGATATAAAAAATCTTAGAGAACAATTTAAAGTTAAGAAAAGTACACTGTTAATAGAAATGCCAGGGATGTTTTAAGGTTGATGAGCAGAAACAATAGCCCAAGGCAGCATTGGCTGTCTGAGCACCCTAAAGCTGGGTCTGAAATTGAGATACCATGTGATTCACCTATACTTGTTTTTTTCCCATCAGCTTATTGATATAATTTAATAAAAATGGTTAATGAGTAGAGGCACACCCCATTAAAATTTAAAGTACAGGTGCCAGTACCATGCCATTTTTTATTACTGTTACGCTATAGTACTATTTGAGATCTCGGATGAAGATACCTCCATAAAATCTTTTATTGTACAGGCATTTTTTTAAATCAATTCTGGGTTTTCTGTTTTTCCATATGAATCTGAGAATTGTTCTTTCAACTTCTGTAATGAGTTGTGCTGGTATTTTGATTGGAATTGCATTGACTCTTTAGATTTCTTTTGGTAGAGTGGCCATTTTTACTATGTTAATCATACCAATCCTGGAGAATGGGAGATCTTCTTATGTCTTCCTTGAAGGTCTTTTTTTCATATAAGTCATTCACTTGCTTGATTAGAATCACACCAAGATACTTTATGTTATTTGTGGCTTTTGCGAAGGGGTTTTGTTTCCCTAACTTCCTTCTGAGCCCATTTGTCTTCTGTATGCAGGAGGGCTTCACTTTTTTTTAAATTTAATTTTGTATCCAGTCATTTTGATGAAGTTGTTTATCATCTGTAGGAGTTCCCTGGTTGAATTTTTAGTGTTATTCATGTGTACTATCACATCATCTACAACACAAGCTGGACTGGATGTGGAGAAAAATGAACCCTCCTCCATTGCTGGTGGGAATATAAACTTGTACAACCACTTTGGAAATCAATCTGGTGCTTTCTCAGAAAATTGTGAATAGTGCTACTAGAATATTCAGTTATATCAACCCTGGGCATATATTCAGAAGATTATCAACCATACAACAAGGACATTTGCTCAACTATACTCATAACAGCTTTATCGACAATAGCCAGAATTTGGAAACAATTTAGATGTCCCCAAACCGAGGAATAAACACAGAAATTGTGGCACATTTATACAATGCAATACTATTCAGCAATTAAAAACAAGGAAATCAGCAGGCAAATGGATGCAACTAGAAAAGATCACTCTGAGTGATCTTCTCAGAAAGACACTCTTAGTGTCTTAGTGTCTTTCTGAGAAGCAGAAAGACAATCATGCTATATTCTCACTTATATGTGGATATTAGCTATATAATATAGGGTTTAAAAATACTAAAATCTATAGTCCTAAAGGATCTAAACAACAGGAAGAACCCTAAGGAAGATGCTTAATCCTCATTCAGAAGGGCAAATGGGATAGACATTGGTAATGGGGGAAGATAGGAAACAGGGCCAGAAACTACCACAGAGGACCACTGAAAGAATCTACATAGCAGGGTATTGAAGCAGATGATTAGACTCATAGCCAAATTTTGTGCAGAAAGTATGGATTAATATGGAAGATTCAGAAGCTAAAAAGACCTGGATGGGAGAGGCACTCCACAAGTAGGCTAATTGAGCCAAAAAATATGGGCCCAGGGGGTCCTGTTCCAACCAAGGACCATGCATGAAGAACACATAGAATCCCTGCTCAGTTGTAGCTCATAAGTATCTCAGTTTCCATGTGAGTTCCCTATTAAGGGTAAGAGGGGCTGTCTTTGACATGAATTCAGTGGAAGGCTCCTTGATCACCTACTCCTGGAAGGTGCAGCCTTGCCAGGCTGAGGAGGAAGAAGGTGCAGTCATTCTTTTTCAGACTTGATAAGATAGGCTAGCATAAGATAGTAGGGAAGTAGGACTTCCCCTATTAGTGGACTAGGAAAGACAGCATAGGTGTAGAAGAGGGAGGTAGGTTGTAACTGGTTGAAGATGTGGGAGGGGCTTACAGCCAGAAAACAAAGTGAATAAATTGTAATAATCAATAAAAAAATGAGGTTTTTTTTTTCCTTAAATGGTTGGACTCAGGCAACTGTCTCTTAAAAACAACTAGAAAGAATAGTACTTCATCGCTTCACATTTTCCTTTTTCTTGTAATACTATATATAATAAATACCCTTAATAAAACTCAGTGGTTTATTATATATTCCTAGTAGTATAATATTATAAAGTATTTTAAAAATCAAATTTTGATATGTTAAGTGTGTAAAAATAGTTTATGAAAAAGTGCCTTGAATTTTCAAAGGAGCAAAGAATGATTACTCAAAACTCAGGAGAGTGAAAATGGAAGGAAAATTGATGGAAGAATAAATAATATATAAATAAATTAATATCTCTTACACAGTAATTATAACATTTTGGTTATTGAGATTTCAAAAATATACACAGAATATTTCTCAAGTAAACAATGTAAGCTATTATTAATAGCTCTTATGCACACACCCCAAAGTATTTCTTTATATTATTCCTCTTGTCACTGAAATGTGTTCTTTGACAAGTCATGCCACTACACCATGATGTTCAGGCTCTAATACTGACTATTCAATTCTTATTTCAGAGCACTGACTGCTTTTAGCCAAATTAGGACTGAAGTCAGACAATGTTTGATTTCTATGTCTAACTCAGGTCATAACTTTTGATGATACATTTTGAGTTCATCCACAATTTCAAAGTAAAATGATTGCCTTTCTTGAAATGTTAAATGTTCTCTCTCCCTCTCTCATACACGCATACACACACACACACACACACACACACACACACACACACACATGATACATGTAATAGCAGTTATTGGCAACCCAAGACTTGAAATTGAAAGAGATAAAAGAGGGATATATGAGAGATTTTGTAGGTAGGACAGAGAAAAGGGAAATAATGTGATTATATTAAAAATCTCAAAAAACAAAAGTACATGCTTTCCATGAATAAAAAAATTGAATAATATTATATTTTGCACTCATGTGATTCAGGACAATCAAGTCCATTCTATCTTAGCACACGGTAACCTTTGCTTCAGTAAACATGAGTGTAGATGTATGCTGGACCAGTCCAAGTCATCTGTTTCATATGGATAATGGTGGAACTCCTCATTCGGTGTGTACAGTACATACTCTCTTTTAAATTGACTCAGGAATTTCTTGTATTTGTTTGTGTGAACTGTATAAAATAAAGTTCCCCTAAACTTCTTTTTTTTTTGGTCCAATTTCTTCTACTGTCTTCTTCCATCCGTTTACACACAGATGCTCTCCAACCTGGATGATAAAGAGTGTTCAGTAGGTGCAGTAGAAGAATGGACATTTTTTGTCTAGTCCATTCTGTTAGTTCCTGTCTTTCTACTGGAGAATTGAGCATCCAAGTTGAGAGTTTTCAATGAGCAATTTTTATTATTTCCCTTTATTTTGTAGTTATGGTATGGGGGTTTTGCCTTTTTATTTGATGCTTGGGATTATTCATTTTTTGTGTTTTATTGGGTATGGTTAACATTTTTAGATAGGAGTTTTGATTGGCTTCTGTAGTGAAGGAGTTTTACAGACATACTGCTCATATTTGGTTTTATTGTGCAATATATTTTTATTTCACCATTCATATTGAAAGTTTACTGGATATAGTAATACGAATCCCTTAAAGATTATATACAATCTGTCTCAGCCATTCCAGTTTTAGAATTTCTTTTGAGAGATCAGGAGTTATTCTAATGAGCCTGAATTTATATGCAACTTAGTCTTTTCAACTTGCAACTTTTAATATACCTTCTTTGTTTAATATGTTTTTCTTTACATTTAGGGATTGATTTTATGTGGCAAAGACAAAGATTCTGTTTTTCTTTTCTTTCTATATATCTTCTTTTATTTCTTTGAGGGAGGGTGGTTACTCAAACTGACTTAAATTTTTGCTCTCCTGTTTTGTTTTTCTTACTATTTTTTTTATTTTATTAATTGTTTTTATTTTTCAAAATTTATTCATTATATATGCTGATTGAAGCTTACTCCCTCAACTCCTATTGGTCCCATCCTCCCTCCATCTTCTCCCCAACCACTTTTCCTAGTCCATTCAAAAGTGGAGTTCTCCTCCTTTGTCATCCACCCATACCTTATCCACCCATTACTTTAAAAACAGGGAAATAAAATTTCTGCTCTTATTTCTTCTCCAATGGCCACTGTACTCACCTCAGAAGATTTTATACCATGACGATTGCCTTCAACCTTACTGTGAAATAAACACTAGGTATAACTCATTTTAAAGTGTTCCACCCCAAGACACTCTTTGATTTACCATCTCACATCCAGAAATATGAAATTTGAAATGCTATGAAGTCTGAAACATTTTATCACAAGCATTTCAGAGAATGTGATTCTCTTGCTGTCTGGATGGCTGTTTCCCACCAACCCAGAAAGGCATGAGGGGTAGAAGATGAGGTATAAAGCTTGGAAGACCCACAAGCATAACAGTGATCAGAACACTCTGGGAACCACCTCAGAAAGTAAGTTCAACTTTTTTTCTAGAAAACAGAGGGTATGTACCCCTTGTGGAGTGACTGGGATGCTCTAAGGATAGGTGTAGATAATTGTTTAAAACTGGGCACTTCAAGGATGCTTGATTTGCATTAAAAAGCACATTCCTCTAATATGAACAAGAACATGGAACCTAATTATCCTATATTTGAAGGGAGGGGAGAGTTATCAGGGATCTGTGTCAAAAGCCATTTATCAAATTTGGTGGGTGGCATCTATGTCTAAAGACAGTCTCCAGATGATGTCAGGCAGAGAAAACACACCCTTGCCATAGTTATACAACTAGGCCAGCAGCAGGGTCATACATAGAAGAGAAAGCCTCCTCCCTTGCATCTCAAAATTCAGTCTGGGTTGTGATGGTTTTCAATAGAACCCCTGGAACAATAGGTATGTGTACACAAAGAAACTGCTACAGGCTACCACTGTTGTGATACTCTCAGAGTACTTCCTAGCTGGTGTTAGTTCACCATTCCCTACATATTCATCCACTGGACTAAAAGTTTCTTGTGTAAACTGAGGCAATTGAAAACAGTAAATGTTGAGAATCAGGATTATCAATAAGTCATCCATAAACACCTTATTATATAATACTTTTGCATGTAATTGATATTCACCATTCATTGTATTCTTTTTAAAAATAACTTTATTTACTTTAAATTCCAATTGTAATCCCCCTCCCTTCTCTGCTCCATGACTACCCTCCATTCCTATTGCCCCTATTCCCTTTCCCCTTCAGAAAAAGGAGGTCATTTCCATTGAGCTACTTTTACAGTTCTGTTGGATCTCAGTGGACCAAAGAACACAAAGGCTTCTCCACATTGCTTATAATCGCAGAATTCCTCTCCAGTAAGGATACTTTTATGATGATGATGACTCTAGATTTGTGCAAGGCCTCACCATTTTAACACATTCATAAGTTCTCTCCTGTATGAATCCTTTCAAGATGATGAAGATTATACACATATGGAATGGTTTCACCACGTTAAAAGCACTCGTAGGCATTCTGTCCATTAGGATTTCTTTCATGAGTTTGAAGATGATTCTGAAGTGTAAAAGTTTATTCACATTGGATGCAGACAGCTTCTTTACAGTATGTGTTCTTTTATGTATTAAGAGATGTTACATGCAAAGGCTTTGCCACATAGTTGAATCCATATGGTTTCCCTCCAGAATGTGTTGTTGTCTTAAGAGATGGCTGTTACATGCAAAGGTTTTATCACACTAATTACAATCACCAGGCTTCTCTCCACTGTGTGTTTTTTCATGTTTTCGGAGACTACTCTGTGGTGTAAGGGCTTTATCATGTTGAGTATACATATAAGGTTTCTTTCCAGTATGTGTTCTTTTATGCCATATGAGTTTACTATTTTCTGCAAATTCTTTACAACACTGGTTACATTCATAAGGTTTCTCTCCAGTGTGTGTTCTTTTATGGCTTAAGAGATTACTCTTTTCTGCAAAGGCTTTACAACACTGGTTACATTCATAAGGTTTCTCTCCAGTGTGTGTTCTTTTATGGCTTGAGAGAGTACTGCTTTGTGCAAAGGCTTTACCACATTGGTTACATTCATATGGCTTCTCTCCAATGTGTGTTCTTTTATGTCTTATGAGATGACTGTTTTGTGCAAAGGCTTTATCACACTGGTTACATTCGTAAGGTTTCTCTCCACTGTGTGTTCTTTTATGCCGTATGAGAACAGTGATATATCCGAAGGCTTTACCACACAGAGTGCATTTAAAGGGTTTCTTTCCAGTATGACTGCTTTCATGCCTGCAAAGAAAATTGGCATATGTGAAAGATTTACCACAGTTATTTCATTACACTAATAAATATATTTATCTATATGAATTAATTTCATAATTTGGTCTAATGGTAAAGAAGAATCAAATTTTAAAGTTTTATTACTTCATTTACTTTCATGGTATTCACCTTCATTATGGGTATTTTTGAAGATCCCTGTGATGGTAACAGCATTTGTTATGTGGTTCACTTTTATAGCACCATTTTTCTATAAGAGCTTTTCTCAAATATATGAAGATTATTGTAAGAATTCAGAGTTTTACCACAGCAATCCCATTCACAAATTTTTGTACTGTATGAATGACACTTCATTTAAGAAGTGAGCAGGACATGCAGAAGAAGTTCGAAATTCCTAGTATTCATAGGTATTTTCAGCAGTATGAGTTTGCTGATGAATTCACAGTGAAATTGCAAAACCATTTAACACTAACCATTTTTCACAGTCAGAAAATCTACTCAAAGTGGGGACTACTACAAAATTAATTGTTCTTGGAGAAAGACAAATACACTGCTTCTTTCAATATCCCTATGCTCATGTGTCTTAGAAACATTGTGACATATGATATACCTATTTAATTACAATAATAATAAAAGATTCCCACACTGAATTAACACAGTTCTTTTTTGTTCATCTTAGACATGTCATATAGGGGTTAAGGTTTCTCCACAACTATAATCTTGACTCTCATAAGCTGCTTCTTTCACTAAACTTTACAATGTTACTGCATGACTATGAGTAACACTGGTTGTACTATGACATATTTGCTTATTAGAAGGTTTTGGACACACACTGATCACCTATTCAATGTATATACCTCTTACAATATCTGAGTAGATAGAATGACACTAAACAGATTGGCAGTTAAACTCAGTAGCTATAGTAATATCCATATGATTCCATTGGTATTTTCTGTTACAACATTATTTTATTTTCTTCTATCTTAGAGGAGTACCTGAAAACACAAATCAGATACCTGACATTGAAGTGCATGGAATTATGAGATTTTAATGATCATCAGTACACTTAAAGCAGTGCTGTTTATACACTGCTGCTTTTCTTTAAAACTTCCAGGTGTGCTGGTACATGCCCTTAATCCCAGCACTTTTGGTGGCAGAATCAGGCAGATCTGTGTGATTTTGAGGTCAGGCTGGTCTAACAAGCAATTCTAAGTTAAGCCACAGCTACACAGAAAAAAAAAAAAACTTTTAAAAACAAAAAATAAAAAGAAGCCAACAAGCAAAGAACAAACCAAAAAAACAAACTTCTAGGATACATGAAAATTTCTTAAGATTCATATTTGTACCAGGCCACATTAAAATTTCTTAAGATTCATATCTGTTTCATTGTAAACATAAAGTTACCTTTTATTATTTGTAGAACTTTGAAAATGTTCTTCAATATTATGATCTTCCCAATTGTAGCCTAAAATATAGTACCAGAAAATATATATTATTAGAAATATCATATTATTAAGGAAAAACTTAAATCACTACCTTCTGTGACTTTTAGAACCATGTCTGATTTATTCACCTCATTCTACCTCATTCTCAATTGGAATTATAGAAGAGGATCAATAATAAAGTAAGAGTTGTTTCCTTATTTTAAAAGTGAAAGAATATTTGCAGTCCTACCTATAGCAGTGAGGTTTTTACAGGTGTCTAGCATTACATCTTTGTAGAGTTGCTTCTGGGAAGGTTCCAGCAAAGCCCACTCTTCTTGGCTGAATTTCACATGCACATCATCGAAGGTCACTGAATTCTACAATATGTGATACATGTGTACAACAGAAACAGAGGCAACAATATAAATTTATACTTTATTGGAAATATATTCACATATTTCTAGTACTTCTTTCATTTATTGTCTGACACAGAAGTGCTAATGTTAGATAGTTAGGTGTTGTGCATCAGGTGAAGGAGGGGAGAAGGAAAATCCTAAAGAGTAGATTGTAAGAAAAACCAAAGCCACGCTTTGAAGACCTATGTTATAGGAGTTTCATCAGTTTGTGAAACATGAGTCTAAAGTAGCCAGCAGTTGGATTATTGCGCAATCTATGAATTGTGTTCAGTTACTTGGATGAGTTGGTCAGGACCCAGTCATGAGAGAGGTGGAAGGAAAAAGCACAGTCACGATATTTTGTCTAGCAACAAACGACATGTTGTGATCAGGGGACACTGGCATCAATCCAAAGACAACTTGGCACCGAGCATCGTGTTTTGACCAGGCCTCAGGGATATGACATATCAGTAGGTGAAAAGCGGGGCTTGTATATTTATGGACAGGAAAGTGGACTATGGTGAATACATGGATAAAAATAATGTGAGGTGGCAAACTACAATAATCATAGCTGATAAGATCATATTTGTGAGTGACTAGACAAAAGAAAAGGCATAGAACACATGATTTTTCTTTGATAATTATTTCATATATTTTCCTTTCCAAATTATATATAGTCTATAGTTTATATTTAAAAGGATGTGCTAATGTTATCAATAAGTCATTCTTAGAAGAAAACTCAATAACTGTGTCATATCTGAACTTTTTCAATAGGATATAGCCTTGAAATAGATATGCCAATTAATGTGGTCAAAGACAAACAGAGAGAAGAGAATGAAATAGAAAGAGAAAGATAGAAACAGAGATACAAAGAGAAATGAACATATGAACAGTACTGTTTACATATTAGAGAAATTTATGAACATATATTAACTACAAAAAATGATGGACAAGCTGGGTTTATTCAGTTATGCCTCTAATTCCATCACTCAGGAGGCAGAGGCAGGTGAATCTCAATGAGTTGGATGCCAGCATGATCTATGCAAAGAGTTCCAGGAAAGCGAGACCTATATTGTAAGACAGAGCCTCCCCTAAAAGTCAATCAAACAAATATAATAAGTAGAAAAAACTCAGAGGTCTTTACTGAAGCTCCTACAAGGAATTATACATTCAATCCAATTCTGTATTAATCTTCCAGAAACCAGCAGTGCCACAACTTAAACTATAACATTAATAAGATCTTACTAAAAGGAAATGCATGTTTAACAAGTTAAAAAATTACCAATGTAAATGCTGATGATAAATAAGCAACATAAGGCAGGAGAAATGGCTCAGCAGTGAATAGCTCTTGATGGTCTTGCAAATAATTGGGCTCAATTGTCAGTGTTTACATGGAACCCACTATTATCCATTATTCTAGGAACATGAGTTCTGACGCAATCTTCTAACTGGTGTGAGGAGCAGGCACACAAGAGGTGCATAGTCATGCATACAAGCAAAATACTCATATTCAGTAAAAATTAAAAAACAGATCCCAGATGGCAGAGCTGATCGCACACTGTGTCTGATCAGCAGGGTAGCAGAGACTGCATAGTGACCAATAGTTGGAGTAGTAGGCCACAAAACACCACTGACTGTGTTTCCCAGGTGAAAGGAAACCCACTGGTGAGGAATAAAATTGGTTCCAACCTCAGAGCACTGAGCTAATCTCTGAAAAGTTCCTGGGATGTTGAAGCAGGATGCAGTTTTCAAGCAAATGGACACAAGAAACAAGCAGGAATAGCAATTCGAATATCTAATAAAACAGACATTCAACCAAAATTAATTGAAAGAGATGAGGTAGGATACTTCAAACTCATAAAAGGAAAATTCTACCAAGATGGTGTCTCAATTCTGGGCAACTATGCCCCAAATTCAAGGGCACCCACATTTGTAAAAGAAACATTAATAAAGTTTAAAGAACATTTCAATCTCTACACATTAATAGTGAGAGACCAAAACAACTCACTATCATCAAAGTACAAAGCAGTGAAACAGAACCTAAAATGAGATATAATGACACTAATGGATGTCATGAATATAAAGAATATATCTTCTTTTCAGCACCTCACTGACCCTTCTCTAAAAATGACCATACAGTAGGTCACAAACCAGTCCTCAACAGATACAAGATTGAAGTAATATCTTGTATCTTATCAGACCATGAAGGACTAAATATGAATCTTGACAATAGCAGAAATAGCAAAAAGCCTACACATACATGGAAACTGAACAACTCCCTACTCAATGAAATCTGGGTCAGGGAAGAAATAAAGAACTTCCTACAGTTCAATGAAAATGAAGGCACATCATACCCAAACTTATGGAATGCAACAAAATCAGTCTTAAGAAGAGATTTAATAGCACTAAGTGGCTTCATAAGCTATTGGTGACTTCCCATATAAGCAACTTAATGGCACACCTGAAAGCCCTAGGAACAAAGAAACAGACACACCCAACAGGAGTAGAGCACTAGAGATAACCAAATTCAGGGCTGAAATCAATAAATTAGAAACAAAGAGAACAATTCAAAGAATCAACAAAACCAGGAGCTAGTTCTTTGAGAAAATAAAAAACATAGACAAATTCTTAGCCAAACTAAGAAAATGACAGAGAGACACAATCCAAATCAACCAAGTCTGATAAAAAGAGAGATATCACAGACACTGAGAAAATCCAAAGAACCATTAGCTCTTATGTCAAAAGACTGTATGCCACAAAATTTGAAAATCAAAATGAAAAATACATTTTTTTTTTATTATTTCCACTTACCAAAGTTGAATCAAGATCGGGTAAAGAAATTTAATAGTCTTACATCCCCTCAGTGAATAGAAGCAAACATCAAAAGACTTCCAACCAAGGGCCAAATGATTTCAGGGAAGAATTCAACCAGAGCTTCAAAGAAGAGAGAATAGCGATATTCTTCAAACTAGTTTATAAAATATAAATGGAAGCAACATAACCAAACTCTTTTTGTAAGACTGAAGTCACCTTGATAAATCCTCAAAGACCCAAAAGAAAAGAGAACTTCAGACCAATCACTCTTATGAACAATGATGCAAAAATACTCAATAACATACTCACAAATCAAATCCAAGAACATATTAAAGATATCATCCACCATGACAAAGTAGGCTCCATCCCACACATGCAGCGGTCATTAAATAACATGGAATCCATCAATGTAATCCATCATATCAATAAATTGAAAAAAAAACCACACAATCATTTCCTTAGATGCTGAAAAAGCATTTTACAATATCCAACACTTATTCTTCTTTAAAGTCTCGAAGAGACCGAAGATATAAGGCACATACCTAGAAACAGTGAAGGCAATACACAGCAATCCTATAGCTAACATCAAACTAAATGGAAAGAGAGTTAAATCAATTCCACTGAACTCAGGGACAAGGCAAGGCTACCCATTCTCTCCAAATATCTTCAATATAGTATCTGAAGTCCTATCTAGAGCAATAAGACAACTAAAGGAGTTTAAGGGAATACAAATTGAAAAGGAAGAAGTCAAAGTATCACTATTCACAGATGAAATGACAATATACATAACTGTCCCCAAAAGTTCTACCAGGGAACCCCTACAATTGAAAAACACTTCAGCGAAGTGGCTGGATACAAAGTTAACAAAAAATCAGTAGCACTCCTCTATACAAAAGACAAACTGCCTGAGAAAGAATTTGGCAAACAACACCCCTCACAATAGCCAGAAAAAAAACCCATAAAGTATCTTGGTGTTACCCTAACCAAGCAAGTGAACAACCTATATAAAAAAGAAAAAACAATTCAAGCCACTGAAAAAAGAAATTGAAGAAGATAACAAAAGACAAAAAGATCTCTCATGCTCATGTATCAGTAGGATCAACATAGTAAAAATTGCCGTATTACCAAAAACAATCTACAGATTCAATGATATCCCCATCAAAATATCAACACAATTTCTTACAGACCTTGAAAGAACAATTCTCAGCTTCATGTGAAAACCAACCAACCAACCAACCAAACAAACAAACACTAGAATAGCTAAAACAATCCTGTACAAAAACAGATCTTCAGGAGGTTTCACCATCCCTTATCTCAAACTATACTATAAAGCAACAGTAATAAAAACAGCATGGTACTATTACAGAAACAGACTGGTGAATCAATGGAATTGAAGCAAAGGCTCATAAATAAACTCACAAACCGAAGGACACTTGTTTTTTGATAAAGAAGCCAAAACCATGCAATGAAAAAATGGCAACCTCTTTAACAAATGGTGCTGGTATAACTGGAAGTCTACATGTAGAAAAATGAAAATAAATCCATATTTACCATCCCGCACTATACTAAAGTCCAAGGTGATCAAAGACTTCCAAAATAAAACCAGACACACTAAATCAGTTAGAAGAAAAAGTGGGAAAAAGCCTTGATCACATTGGCATAGAAGATAACTTCCTGAACAGAACACCAAGAACACTGGCTCTAAGATCAACAATTAATAAATAGGATTTCATGAAACTAAAACCTTCTATGAATCAAAGAATTCTGTCAATAGAACAAATCAACAACCCACAGCATGGGAAAAGATCCTCACCAACCCTATATATAGCAGAGAGGGCTAATAAACAAAATATATAAAGAGCTCAAGAAATTAAACTCCAACAAACCACTTTAAAACTAGGGTACAGAACTAAACAGAGAATTCTCCACAGATGTATATCAGATAGTGGGAAAACATTTAAATAAATGCTAAATATCAGTAGTCATCATGGAAAAACAAATCAAAATGACTTTGATATTCCATCAGAATGGCTAAGATCAAAACCTGAAGAGACAGACAGCACATGCTAGTGAGGATGTGGAGAAAGGGAAACACTCCTCCATTGCTGGTGAGAGTACAAACTTATATGACCACATTAGAAATCATTTTGATGCTTTCTCATACAATTGGAAATAGTGCTACATCAAGTATCAGATATATTATTCCTGGGCATATTTCCAAAAGATGCTCCACAATTCAACAAATACATTTGCTCACTTATGTTCACAGCATCTATATTCATAACAGCCAGAATCTGGAAACACCTACATGTCTCTCAATGGAACAACAGTTACAGAAATTGTGGTACATTTACACAGTGGAATGCTAGTCACGTATTAAAAAGAGGGAAATCGTGACATTTTCAGGGAATGGATGGAACTAGAAAAGATCATCCCGAGTGAGGTATCCCAGAACCAGAAAGATATGTATGGTATATACTCATTTATAAGTGGATAATAGCCATAATACAGGACATACATATTACAATCCACAGACCTAAAGAAGCTAATTAAAAAGGAGGACCCTATGGAGGATGCTCAATTCTCAATTAAAAGGGCAAATAGAATCGATACCAGATGTGACTGAAGAGAGGGAACAGGATGAGAGCCCAACATACATGTCCTCTGAAAGACTCAACCCAGTAGGGGATTGAAGCAGATGCTAAGACTCACAACCAAACTTTGAGCAGAGCACAGCGAGTCATAGGAAAGAGTGGGGGAATATAAAGTCTCAGAGCTGACAGGAGCTCCATAAGAAGACCAACAAGGCCAACAAATCTGGGACTGTGGGGACATGCAGAGACTGATGCACCCATCAAAGCCATTCATGAAGAGGACCCATACCCGTGCTCAGATGTAGCTGAGAGGCAGCTCAGTCTCCATGTTGGATCCATAGTAAGGATAGTAGGGGCTGGCTCTGACATGGACTCTGTTGCCTGCTCTTTGATCATTTCCCCATGGTGGAGGAGGCATTGGTATACCACAAAGGAAGAGGATGTAGGCAGTCCTAGTGAGATTTGATAAGTTGGGGTCAGCTGGTAGGAGAGGGGGGCTCCTCCTATCTGACAAAATTGGAAAAAGGGGAAAGAGGAATGGAGGATGAGACAAAGAAGAGACAAGGGAGGAAGCTACAATTGAGATGTTAAATTATTTTTAAATTTTATTTATTATAATTTATTCACCTTGTATACCCACTATAGCCCCCTGCGTCATCTAGTCCAAATCCCACCAACCCTCTCTCTTTCCTCCTATGCCCTTTCCCTAATCTGATAAGGGAGGAACTCCTCCCCTTCTATCTGACACTAGCTTATCAGGTCTCATCAAGGATGGCTGCATCATCATTCTCTGTGGCCTTGCAAGGCTGGACCCACCAAGAAGAGTGATTAAAGAGCCAAGTTCATGTCAGAGAATAAATTATAAAAAACAATTTTAAATAAAAAATAAATTAAATGTGAAAAAATGCATGAATAATGTTTTAAAAAACAAACACTACACCCCTGCAATTCAATGACTCAGAAAGCTCAGACAGTGTTAATGCCATGAATACATGCCCCCTAAAAATTTAAATATACTCTCTGCCAAATTTCAAATGCAAGATGTGGATGAAGATCACCACAAAACCTATGCTTACCTAGACAAAACAAAACTAAACTAAATAAAAACCCCAAACCCTACATTCCAGACTCAGCAGCCAATGATGATGATGTTGATGCCAGGGATGTTGGCCTAAATTTCACCCCAACACTCAACTGGACTTAGACCTGTAAGTGCAAAACCTGCCTGGTGTACATACTGACTTTCAGGGCAGCCTGGGATACACAGAACTTTTTCATTCAATATCAAAATTGAGAAACATCATCTTCTCTGGGAGCTCTTTTCATTCAATCAAATTATTGCTGAACAAATTCACTATTGGCTTATGGCCATCCCATGATGAAAATCACTGAAGTACAGTCATCCTAAAATTTGGCAATAACTCATACACTGTTAAAATGTCCAAAGTCTCTTCTGACATATAAGAAAACCTCTTGACTGCCACCTCAGAAGCAAGTTACATCAATCCTACATAGATGCACAGAATACCCCTTCCCATTCCAGTAGAGAGGAATGTATACATAGTGAGGAAAGACTGTACCAAGGAAAGAAGACCAGCAAAGAAAACAGCAAATCCTGTTGCTGTTTCAAAAGGCTTAGAGGGTCCTATCTATGCAACGTCTCATACATCTCTCAGATTTGTTACTTCCACTCCCTATAGGCAGCACTCCATGACAGGTATCTCATAACTTAGGTATCTCAACAGCTTGTAGCGTCAAGATGCAACTCAGGCTTCACCCTCACTGCTTCATGCAATGAACCTTTACAATATCATCACTGGTGATCTGACTCTGCCAAAGACAGAAGGTTGGCCCAGTGTTGAATAGAAACCACAAAGAATCTATTATGTTAAATTTTGTAACTTTCTTGTTTCCAGGAAAAGCACAATGTGGGTCAATTTGGATTCAAAATTGGGATGGACCTTGACACACATGGACCATTTGTAGCAGGCTTTATATGAAGTTCATTCCTGGCACTAGGAATCACTTTGAGTCCTCCTTCCATTAACAGAAGAATTAGCAGGAAGGCATTTACTCTAGGAATATCATTTTAGGCTTCAAATCCAGGGCTAGGACCTCTTCTTTGATAGTGATAATCTCCTTGAAAAATTCTGCCTCTATTTCATCATGTGACTGCCATCTGAAACTACCTAGTACTGTTTTTCTCTACAAACCAAAGATTTTACATTTATTTCTGCTCCACTTGTCTCTTTCTTTCACTGTGGTCCTGGATGTCTCTGTTATAATAACCATTCAACAGATTCAATATTCCATCTAAGATCCTGTCCATCAATTTTTAATTCTGCCTTACTCAATTTCAAGGCATGGGCAGAATAAGTATGATTTGCAGCCAAAATATCACACAAATGACCTCTAGTTTATTTTCCATAGAGTCTATTGTCCACCAAAATCTTATGACATGGACTTCCTCTGTCTGCATTACTCTCAATACTCTGATCTTCTAGGTCCTACCAGAACAGCCGATGAAGCTCTGTGTACAGCTTTGTAATGCTTTTGTTATCTTAAATCCTGATGTATTCCACAGTCCTTAAAAAGAGAACATTCCAAGATTCTGTCCAGCAGTAAAATCACTCTTTGCATATAACTTTTTGTTCTAATTTGTTTCTTTGTTGTTGTGACTAAATACCCTAACTAAAAGCATCTCAGGTCATGAATGGATTTACACATTTAGTTTGGTACTGTTAGATCACAGTACATCACTTTGGGAGCTTAGCATAGAAAGTCAAGCTTGAAGAAAATTAAGGCAAAAGCTATGGGCAAATGTTTCCTAGGTTGGTCTCTTGCTTCATCAGTGTCTCATGGTCAGGTTGTTCTCTTATGCAGCCCAGTCTCACTTGCTTAGGGATATTGCATCTCTCAGTGGAAGACCCTTTCCACATCAATCATCTGTCAACACAATCTCTCACAGATAGAGCAACCAGCTTCTCTGATGAGGGCATGCCCTTAACTGAGGCTCTCTCAGATGACTGTAGGCTTTGAAATGTTGCCAACTGAAGTGAATTAGGACACAGAGACAATATATGAGAAAGTTTTTAAAACCCCCAAAACAATGCATTAACTCTATCAATCACTTAAGTAGCAAAAACCGAGACATTGATTATTGCTACAAATTGAAAACACAGATATACCAAGAAATGAGGAGAGGCGAGTCTTTAGGATCAAGAAGAGAAAAGTAAAACTGTTTCTCTAATCAAGTTTCCAAATAAACCAAAAATCAAGGAATTATAACATAATAAAATTTCAGAAGGCAAAAATATGTGGTCTATCACTTTCAAGAGAAACAATATAGATAGATTATAACTAATCAAATCATACAGTATACATAGCACCCTTGACAAAAGGAAACACAAAGAGAGGCCTATAAATATAACACAGTCCTATAAGCAAATACAATAGGATTATAGTCAAAACCAAAATCAAAGAACTCAGTGGCCATCACTCAACTTGTGCATTCCTGTTCTTTACTTTGCCAACAATAAAAATGCATTGGAGGTGGAGGGATGTTCCAATTGAAGAGACTCCATTAAAGCAAACAAATATTTCAACATTAGAAAAACTAATTTTGATTCCTAAAATTATCCCATACTCTTATGATAAAGAAAATGATGTCTGCTAGGATCACTTGGAAACCATATTGTTTTCTTTGGCTGATGATTGGGTATATGTCTGCATCAGTGTGAGAATATGTAACCTTTTAAAAGCCAAGTAGAAGAAAGCAGATTTTCAAAGAAACAGTGTTTGAATTATACACGTAAATATCCCCTTTTGTAACAAATGCTTTAATGACCAATATCATCTTCATGTAATTTGTGTCAAGATCTTTTTCTTGTGCTTTCAGCTATGTTTATATATTCAGGATGTGCTGTGGTATGTGGTATGAATAAATTCCATAAAGAAATCAAGGCAAAATATAATCACACAATTGGAGTTAACCATCAAATTCCTCAAATAAAGCCATGAAATAACAAACATTTGAGGGATGTGAGGCTTTGCTTGATTAGTATGAAATCTGACATTTCTGGATAACCATTTATTTCCACTCGGTCTTAGATGGTGAATTCTCTTTTCTCAGCAAATGGCCTAAAAATCTGCCTCCTGATCTGTATGACCCCAAGTCTTGTAAAGAGCCTCACATCCTCCGGGCAGATTATTAGCCAAACCCTTTCCTGATAAGGAAATTGCTCCAACAAGCAAATGGAAATTCCTAGAAATGGATCACCCTGCTAAGGATCTTAGTCTTCAGCAGTGACTTTCAACTGTACTCAGAGATTTCCCCACACATATAGGATAATTCAGTACTGTGTCCTCCTTCTTGAGATAGGACCATGTTATTGCATGGAAAATGAGGCATGGTAGCGCTATATGTAAGCCAAGTATCCTTGACCTCTAGACCCCAGCAAATCAGAAATTTATCCTCAAAATCCTTCCCTCTGCACAAGTTTTATAAGTCCCTGACTTCAAATAAACAAGTTGTGGGTGCATGCATGCTGGCTGGTTATATGCCACCTGATACCATCAGCCTTCCATCATTGCCCCTGATATTCATCATTTATCCCCCTCTGGGCCTGCTCTTTGACCCACTGGGCCTAGGCCTCACTGGATCTGGGTCTCATCAGGCCTATGTCTTGGTTGCAAGTCAACCAAGCATGGACTTTCACCTGCACCTCTGAGGTGAAAGACTTCAGAGCAAGGCACAGCAGCTTAACTGAAAATGGTATGATCATATGCCCTGGAACGCCCAAATTTCCACTACCATTAGGAGATCTAAAAGAACTAGCTACCTGTGACCGTCAATAGAAAATTCTTTCCACACCCCGGCCTAGTGAACATGGGTGTTGCCCTAAAGTGTTCTAGCTACCCCTGAGAGAAATAGAACCACCATTCTCCATCTGGAAGCAGAGCTCCAGGCCTCTCCCAAATGGAGAATAACAGAATGAAACACATTCTGGAAATATGTAAATAGAAACAATAAAGAAAGCATAAACAAGCTAGCCATGGTGGTGCATGCCTGTGATCCCAGCACTTGGGTGGGCAGAGGCAGAGAGATCTCTGTGACTTTGAGGCCAGCCTGGTCTACAAAACAAGTCCAGGACAGCCAATGCTACACAGAGAATCCTAGCCTTAAAAAAAAAAGAAATTTAATTTTTTTTAAATGGAGAAACTCAGGGAATCCTGGAAATGAAAAATTTAAAGACAACAACAAGGAAATACAGAGGTAAGGTTCACACAGAAAACAGAGATCAAAGAGATAAATTTATGCACTGAATACAAAATAGAAGAAATGGAAGACAGGTGTGTTTGCACATTCTTTTAATACCAGAACTCAGGGAGGCAGAAACAGCTGGATTGTTACAAGTTCAATGCCAGCCTGGTCTACAAAGTGATTCCAGGACAGCAAAGGCAAAAAAGCAACCCTGTCTGAAAATTAAAAAAACAAAACAAAAACAAAAAAGAACGGAAAAAAAAAGATGAAATAGATACATGTGTCAAAGAAAATGTTAAATCTAAAAATTCCTTACCACAAAACATCCAGGAACTCTGGGACAATATGATAACACAAAACATGCTGATATTCCGATTAACAGAAGAAGGATGAGACCTAAGGTCCAGAAGATATTTTCAACAAAATCATATAAGAAAAATTTCTTAACCTAAAGAAGATGTCTATCAAGTCAAGGCACAAGAAGCATACCAAATACCAAAGAGTCTGGACCAGAAAAGAAATTACTCCTAGCACAGAATAATCAAAATACTGAACATGCAGAACAAAGAAAGAATATGAAAACCTGCAACTGAAAACAAACAAACAAACAAACAAAAAACCCAAACCAAACTAGCCAACCAGACAAACAAATAAAAAAACAAACAAACAAACAAAAAACCAAAAAAGGCAGATCTATTGGAATTAATCCTGTATTCTCAGTAAAAATGCTAGAAGTTGAATGGCTTAGACAGAGTGCTTCTGACTCTAAAAAACTACAGAAGCCAAGACAAATTACTAACCATGCCCAGAAACTTTCAGTCAGAAAATAGAGAAAATAAAATGTTTCATGATAAGGTCAAATTTCAACAATATGTATCTATAAATATAGCCCAACACAGGGTGCTAAAACAACCGCCACCACCACCAAAATACCAGGATTTACAGTCACTGTTTGTTGATATCTCTTAATACCATTGACCCCAATTCACCAATAAAAAGACACAGGCTCACAAAATGGATGATAAAACAGAATCCACCCTTCTAAATACATCAAATACAGCTTCACATCAAGATAGACATCATCTCAAGGTAAATGGTTGGAAAAGAAATTCCAAGAAAGAACTAGGGTATCAAGCTCGTATAACAATTTTAATATCTAACAAAACAGACTTCAAAAAACAACTAATCAAAAGATGGCAAAGGACATGACATATAAAAAAAACATGCAGCAATATAACATTTCAATACTTAACATTTATGCTCCAAACATAAGAGAACCAAAGTTATAAAAGAAACCCTTCTGCAGCTTGCATCACATCCTGGCCCTCATAAATTGATAGGGGAAGACTTCAAAATATCACTCTCACCAATGGACAGGTCCTCCTGACCAAACTGAACAGAGAAATGCTCCAGCTAAATAACATCAAAAAACTAAATA
This sequence comes from Meriones unguiculatus, assembly GCF_030254825.1. NCBI lineage: Eukaryota > Metazoa > Chordata > Mammalia > Rodentia > Muridae > Meriones > Meriones unguiculatus. The sequence goes on from NW_026843645.1 coordinate 87,620, forward strand.
TACCCAAATGATGTTTACAGAACATCCACACAAGCACAAAAGATTGTTCCCTCTTCTCAGCACCTCATATATTGTTCTCCAAAATTGATGAACAGTGGAAGTCTCAAAAGATATAAGAAACTTGCAATAACCTCCTGCATCCTATCAGACCACTAACATTTAAAGCAGCACATCACCAATAACAAAAACAATAGAAAGCTTACAAACTCATAGAAATTGAACAACTCTCCACTGAATAAAAAATGGATTAAAACTGAAGTAAAGAAAGAAATTAAAGACTTTCTAGAAGTCAATGAAATGAATACACAACATATCAAAACTCATAGTATACAATGGAAGTGTTATGAACAGAAGACAGTTCATAGTACTAAGTACATTTAGAAAAAAATATCAGCAAGATCTCTTACTAGCAATGTAACAGCACACCTAATACTGTACAACAAAAAGAAGTAAACATAACTAAAAGGAGTAGACACTGAGAAACTGTTGAACTGTCTCTTCACTGGTAAAACTGAATCTTTCCACAGGAAAAGAATGGTGGATCCTATCAAAATTGATAATGATTAGATTTGAATAGTAGAGATTTCCTGAATAAGCAGATGTAACTGTTCATCAGACAGCTTGGTCATTGAGCCCAAACAAGCTTATAAAGGCTAGTGTTTTCTTCTTAAATAAAAAAAGGATACTTTTGTTATTTCATATTAAAAACAGTTAAGAGGTTTAAATGTTTTAAGTAAATTCAAAGGTATAAATTTTTTGAGTTTGAATAATTTGGAGTGAATATAACACATTTGAGCAGCATAGTGATAGACCATGCATTTAATCCCAGTAGAGACAAGCAGTACTCTATTAATTAGTTTTTTTTTAAATTCAGCAGTTACAATCACAGGGTGTTGGTGGCTCATAGCCTTATTCCCAGCATTTGGGAGGCACATGCCTTTTACATACCACCTGGGAGGCAGAGGCAGGCACATAAGATTTACAGTGATTTTATTTAAAAGCTGCTTGTAAAAGGCAGGCTGAAAATCAAAGTGAATGCCCTTTATTATCTAGAAATAAATACACTTTAAAGTATATTTGTAAACTTTCAAAGATTTTTAAACTTTAACTGAGATATTATACATTTTCTATTTCAAAAAAACTATTTTGTCCTATAAAAGATATAACATGCCTAAAAAGGCACAACCCTCATCCCAGAATTAGGGATGGGGCAGGGTTTTGATTTAATCTTTTCAGGAGAATAAAATCATCCAACTAAAGAATATGGAGACCATTGGACACATGAAATTGCTGAAGAAAATGACAGATCACCAAAAGAAAATGTCAAAAGAGAAGGAGTAAACTATCCAACTGGTATCACTCACCTTCATGTTATCTTTTTTGCCTTCTACAGACATAAGTGCAAATTATCTTTATGTGACTGCTAAAGAACAATCCAAAATCTCTATCTCATATAAGAAAAGCCACCTGGTAAGAAGCAGAGGAAAACAGAAAAATAAGGGATGATTCTATTGTCATGAATCTCATAATCTTTTGGCATGATGTGACTTCTGTACTTACCACAAACTTCAATAATCAAAAATGTGTACAGTGTTTGTAAAAGAATGAGGACGTGGGAGAAAAAGCCAAAAACATAAAATATAGTCAAGTTTACATGAAAAGACGTAAGGAAAATCTAACATGAAAAATGTGCACTGGACCAGAGATACCTTTGATTTTCTAATTAATACAAATTAAATAAACACAGATTTCCCAACTGTTATAAGACAAACACAAAGTGACACCTAAACTCTTATATTTCTGACCCTCCAGCTACTAATAACCTCCATTACAAAGAGTCCTTTTGCTCTGGAAGTCTCTTGGAAAATGGAGGTGATCATAAAGATGGGCTATGGCTTGCAGTCCCTCATATCCCCTTGTGGGTCCAGGCAGATCCCAGCCCTTTTGGACACTCACACACAAAAAAAATGTTGGAGAAAAATTTAGTATCTGTTTCCTGCTGCATGAATTATGTCACAAGATGTGGAATCTGCCCTATCCACTTATTTAAAACCAGGCACACCTGACAAAATTCTGCATCTCAGAAATTCCTTTTGTACCCTCAAATTGAATTTCCCTAAATCACACCATTGTGACTAGTGGTAGTTGAAAGGTAAAACAACAACAACAACAAAACGTATTCAAGTATTGCTGAAAGATGACCACCACCACCTCTTTTCTTCCAGTTTCAAATTATTTGTAAAATTTGTTACACAAAACTGTATGTGGAATACAACGTTCATCATTTCTAGAAATGAGACCTTCAGTTTTCCAATTTGTCCACTGCAATACCAATGCCTGTGTGTGCACACTAGGTAGTCAAATTATAAGCACCACAACTTTCTACTTCTCAGGCAACAAAATCATCACTTCTCTGGTCAATAAACACTCAGGAAGGGTTGGAGGCCAAGGGTCTCTTCCGAGATCACCACATGGAGACCAACAGAACCACAGCCTGAACCACAATCTGAACCACAGTCCATCTCTTTCAAAGCAGATCAGGATGTGAAAGCTCAGCAGCCTGCTCTTCCTGGCCTGGGACCAATGGCCCCACACTCAGCATGACATGGCCTCTGGACTCTCTCACAGCTCTTTAGAGCTACATAAGAGGAAAGTCCCAGAACAAACCCATAAACTACTTCCCACTGTTTTTCCTGACTGCTAGGCCTGCCCAGAGTCCCACATTAGCTTGAACAATAGAGCTGAGTCTCAGGATAGTAGTAGTTCCTCTACCAGTGGATCAAAGATCAAATAATGCAGATAGCAGAGGCATTCTAGCTTTGTCCTAACCCCTATGGGCACACAGAACCCTAGTTTTGTTCTAAAAGAATGAAAATCCCAATTATTCGATTTTCAAACCTGCTAGCGCAGAGAGGCGAAGAAAGCACCCATCTGACTCTGCTACTCACCTCTACTCCAAGAGGAAAAATCCCCAAAAGCTCACCAGTTCAGATAACAGCTCAGGGGGGATAGGCCAAAGGAACCCAAGGCCAAAGCCTTCTAGCTCAAAGTTAAAAAATCCCAAAATTTACCAAGCTAAAACTCCTTCCACTTTTACACTCTGTCTTAAATACATTTCAGCTGAAACTTCCACTTACTCTTTAATCCCTGTCAGCTGGTTTCTTGCTTTGCCTCTTGACCTAGGGTTAACATTATTTCATCCTGTGCACAGAGAGCTTTTGAATTAAAGGTATGTTCCAGGGCTGACAGAATCATCCCATAATCACCTTTTTAGAATAAATAGAAAATTCTTGGAATTAAGGTTTGTGTTAGGGCTCAACCATACCAAACAAAGCACAGGTTTTTACAGTTCACAATCCAAGGGATCACCCTGGGATCAAATATCCTGCAACACCCTCATCTTGGAAATGATTTAAAATTCAATCTTCCACTCTCCCAGGGCACCTGTTCATTTTCCAAGATACAGGTAATTTATGTTACACACGAAGGATCCAGTGAATTCATCTCTACCTCATAGTTAGGAAGTCCTTCAGCCAAACTTCGGTCAAAGCCAAACAGTAACAACCATTAAAGAAACAAATGGCCATGAATTTGAAAGCAAGGAGTAGTTAAGCTCATTGAAAATGAGATATAAAACAAAAAGGATGTGGCTGTTCCTAGGTATGTTGGAGTAGAAAGTTTATTATAGATAGAAGAGAGAACATAGACACAGGGAAATGTGGGACAGTCTAGAGTTGACATGACCCTGAACTATGTGAGAAGAGAGGACAGAGGGAAGTAGAGAGCCAGAACAAAGGGCCAGGAGGATAAATGATAAATGAAAAATTTATCATTTTAAATTTAAATAAATTAAATTAATTTAATTTAAATTAAATTAAATTAAATTAAATTTCATTTAATTTATCATTTAAATTAAATGATAAATTTAAATGAAAAATTTATCATAAAGGAAAAATGATAAATGAAAAAGACCAGGTAACCAAAATGGTTAGAATACATAAGGAAGGACAGCTGGGAGGAGGGCAGCTCAACTCCTGGGCTAGAGAACTGTGTTTGACACCCACACCTTGTAACAGGTAAGGACTGAGGGATGGTGGGAGAACCTGACAGCCAAGCGTGCTTTGATTGTTAAGCAGCCACCTTAAGGATTCATCCCATCATTTGAGACATAAGAGTAGAGAGGAATGAGAAGGTTGAAACAATATCATTATAATCTCAAAAATTATTTTTAAAACTTGAAAATTGCTTTATGGTCCAATATTCTTCAGGGAATCCAAGTAGATATTAGAGACCACAAAGTATTACTCATACCTTTTCTCTCAGGTTGTGCATTTTCAAATGGGGGGGAGGGGAAAGCATTCCTGTTAGGCACTACCACACAACTTTGTCCAGATTTTCTGTGTGTTTGAACTAGTGTAAGTGTAGAAATTTGCTTTCCAGAAACAAGTTCAGCAGCTAATCAATATTCTTGATTCTCTTTGTGTATGACTCCCAGCTCTAAGTGTACACCTTTCACTTTTACTGACCATCTAAAATTGATTACCTGACTCAGTGCCATCTTCACTCCTCCCCCTCCCTTTCTGTGTTGTGACAACACCAGCTTTAAAGTAGGTCAGTGAACTCAATTCATACACAGGTCCCTCTTTATTTGTAATTACCAACCTCCAAACAAACAAACAAACAAACAAACAAAATCCAGGGAGGTCAGTGGACACTCATTCACTGATCTGTTTTACTTCACACTGACCAGTCAGGGCCCGCCTGAAAAGAGTTGCATGACTATGTTCTAGGCACTGGGCAGTAGGGGCAAGCATTCAGTGTTCCAATAAAGTGTAAACTACATAACATGTGAAAAGCTGATCTACAGGAGACATTGCTTTAAACAAAAACAAATATCAACGCACTAGGGAAAAAGGAATGAAATTCTTAATGACTGGATTATCAAAGATTATTAACTAATAAGAGACTAAAGCAGCTATGCATTAACAAAATAAAATTTAATAATAACAACTGATGTATTTATTTATTTATCTATCTATTTATTTATTTATTTATTATGGATGCAGTGTTTTGCATACATGTACACTTGCATGCCAGAAGAGAGCACCAGATCTCATTATAGATGTTGTAAGCCACCATGTGGTTGGTGGGAATTGAACTCCTGACCTCTGGAAGAGCACCCAGTGCTCTTAACCTCAGAGTTGAAAAAGAAAACACATAGGCATACTGACTTTGAAAAACACAGGCTATTCTCTTGTAGAGGGAAATCCATTAATAAGATACTGTTCGATGTTGTCCCTGTGTACAATATTTGCTGCTGAGACTTGTAAATTGGCAAAGCATTAGTCAATAGCCTGTTTCTCAAATTTGAACTGGCAGAACTGTGTCAATGAGGATTGTACATATGGGCATAGTACAGTCCCTTAATTCAAAATTCAATATTCACTGGATCAAGTTACCTGACATAAACTGTACACCCATCAATCTGGTCTGTTTTCATTCACATTCATAAATTAATAAATACACATTGGGAAGTTACAAATTAAAAAACCTCACCCTGCTACATTTCTAGATAATCCTGGTGAGCAAACATCAGTTTCCCAGAATCCTAATCTCTAACAGGCCTGGTTAGCATATTACTTATCTGTGGAGTATTTTACAAACATTCTTCCCTCAGCTAAATTCTATCTTAGACCACTAGTTTCTCAGCAATAGTAAATCCTTTATATCATTGGTTCTACTCTTCTATATCACAGCTTAATATTAGAGTACTCCCTGACACAGGACATACCATTTACAACCCCCACAAAATTCAAATGTATCTTTTAGAACTGAGAGAACCTATCTGTAACCCCCAAGGTCACCAGGAATTAGGCCTAAAAAAGGTCACCTCAAGGTCACCAGACTAGTGAGTCTGCCCCAAGGTCACCAGGAATTGGGCCATGGGTCACCAATTCCAAAAACAATGTCGTAAGATTCCCTATCCAAGGAACAGCCTGAGGATAACCACAAGGATGGGAAATATCTTATAGCAAAATGGGGCATTAGTGCTGAGCAGCCTACCAACCTTGTAGTAGAACATTAATGACACGGAAAATACCTAACATTCCTGAGGCCTAGAGATACCTTGCTCAATGTTAATTATGTTAGCTATCCAATCACTTTGTAAAAAGCTTGCCCTTGCTGAATGTCAGCCAATCCTGAAACTGTTGAACTGGAACTTCCTGGTCCTTCCTAAAACCCCAATCAAAACCCTGCCATGCAGCTGCTCAGGGCTCTCCTCCCTGATCCACTGTGTTAGTGATGATGGAGAAACCCAGCTTAAGTTCAAATAAAACTCTTTGCTCTTACATATGTGGTCTAGCTCCTTATGATCTTTGGGGACCCTAAGATCTAGGCATAACATTTGGGGTCTCATATTGGATCCTCAAGTCTCCCAAGCACCCCTGGCACATGGGGCTGAACAACAGCCAGTAAGTGAGCACTCTGTCTGGGTCTTTCTCTGTGATTCTCTAATTTCCTTTTTAGGGACTTGGGGCAAAATTTGTAATTTGTGTGGTTAGAAAGGTTAGAGCTGATGCTTTAGACAACTGTGGGCCAGAGGGGGCCTGCAAGATTTTCCAGAACCCCCCTCAAAGGGGTAAATCTGTAAAGGGTTGAGTACTGAGTTTTCTGTGTTCTCTGGATTTCAGAGAGGATGAATGTGCCCCTATCTGTAAAGGGTGGTAGAGTACCCAGTTTTCTGTGATCTCTGGATCTTTGGACAAGGACAATGCAGGTAGCTCCTGCATCAGAGATTCGCTGATATCCTACTTTCATTTTTTTCCACTGCAGGAGTGGTGGGATCTGCTGTTTGGCTCTGTGTATTTTTCTGCTGTACAAGCAATAGGGTCTAGCTGTCTGTGTCTTGTTTAACTGTTTTGACTCTCACTGCATTTTTTTTGTCTCTGGGACTGACTGAGGACATGGGACAAAATCCTTCTACCCCCCTAGACCTGATTCTTTCCCATTTCAGGGAGGCTTAAGCCATGCTTCATAGGTTCCAGTGAGAGTGGCAAGGAGGTGGCAAGGGATTGATACAGTATGTAGAGCCCCAAGCTTGGCACCTCTGCCAATGTTCTCTGGTCTCTGGTCTGGCAGATCTTATCCACTACTCTGGCCTCGGGTCTGGCAGAGCGTGTCCCCTGCTCTGGACTCTGATCTCGCAGAGATTTCCTGCTGCTGTGGTCTCTGGTCTGGCAGAGTTTGGCTGGTGCTTTGGCCTGTGGTCTGGTAGACAGAGATCAACAGATATGTTGCTGCTCCATTCTGTGGTCTGGCTGAATGCAGGTCTCCATTCCAAACTCGGGTGTAGTTGGGTGGAGCCTGATTTGGGGGTGGGTCACCACTAATGGAACAGGATAGAGGGCCCATAGAGAGACCGGCCACTGTTCTGAGTTTTGGTATTTTCTTCTTCCATACTCTTTGAGCGCATTATACCCAGTACATTTTTTTCCTTTGTTGTACTTTTGTGATTTTGTTTGCTTGTGATGGTCTCAGTGGGCTGGTGATCAAACAGCTGTGCTCCATTGTGACTTTGCCTTCCCCATGTTCCCAACACTACAAGCTGGGGCACCTCTGGTCATCAGTGGGAACACATATTTCCACATATTTAGCTAGGAAGGCTCGGTTGGAGAGGGGTCTGTGTGCAGAAAATCTTGCTGGGCTCAACCTTGTTGCCTCCTTGCTAAATCTATGAGGAAGGTCGGTGACCTGAGGATAGCTCTGGCTTGGAACAATGACCGCCAAATAATGCTCTTAGCTGAAACATATTGTAGTTATTATTATTATTATTATTATTATTATTATTATTATTATTATTATTTGGTTAGGGTCCCCTGTAGCCCAGCCTGGCCTTAAACTATACAGCTATAAGATGACCTTGAATTTCTGATTCTTCTGCTTCACCACTTATCAACTGAGCTACAATCCCAATCCCACAAACTTCTTTTTTTTTACTCATAGGTGGCTTCAACAAGGAAGTGAACCGAACTCAAATAGGGAAGGCTTGGCTCCACTGAGCTCCTGGGTCTGAGCCTGTGTACTGGCACTGTACACAGAATACCCACCTGAGCACCTTGATATGTCACTTATTAGCCTGGCTGTACTTATGAGATTGTCACCTGAGAATGAAGCCAATTCTTTTTTAGTCAAGGTCTCATACGGGCAACTAAAAGAATTTTATTAGAAAATATTAAAAGCACATGTTTGATTGTGGTTTGAATGGGTGGGGACCTCTATCAATGTGCTCCCCAAAGTGCTAAAGGACGTAAGCATGGGGAACGGGGAGGGGTAGATGAGGAATTCACCATGTCTGGGTATCTACCCCTACCCCCCAGAAAATGAGTTGCTTTACTTAATCACCAATGCAAGAAAAAAAATAGCTAGAATGCATTTGAGGTTCAAAGTTTAGAAGTGAGGCTGCAGGGGTCCTTTTGGCAATGCTTTCGAAGAACTGCATCCATTCAAGTGCAATGTTTGTAAATTCACACTGAGCAAGGAAGGCAGGGAAGGGAAGGGGAGGGGAGGAGAATAAAAAGGAGGACAGGGGAGGAACATGTTCAAACTTTTCCTGTCAAGAAAACAAAAAGGAAAAAAATCTTAATGAAGTCCCACTTTTTGTATGTGTGCCCAAGAATTTTTTATTATTATTTATTTAATTTTTTTGTGTTAAATATTTTTTTTAATTTTTTAAACTTTTATTAATTACACTTTATTCATTTTGTATCCCCCCATAAACCCCTCCTTCCTGCCCTCCTAATACCACCTACTTTTTCCTTTCTTCATGAATGATCCTCCCCAAGTCCACTGATAGGGGAGGTCTCCATTTCCTTCCTTCTGATCTTAGTCTGTTAGGTCTCATCAGGAGTGGCTGCATTGTCTTCCTCTGTGGCCTGAGATCAAAGAGCAGGCCAATCAGTTTATGTTAGAGGCAGTCCCTCTTCCCATTACTATGTAACCCACTTGGACACTAACTGTCATGGGCTACATCTGTGCAGGGGTTCTAGGTTATCTCCATTCATGGTACTTGGTTGGAGTAGGAGTCTCTGGAAAGACCCTGGTGTTCAAATTTTCTCATTCTGTTGCTCTCCTTGTGGAATTTCTGTCCTATCCAGATCATACTATTTCCCACTTCTTTCATAAGATTCCATGTACTCTGCCCAACACTTGGCCATAAGTCTCAGCATCTGCTTTGATAGTCTGCAGGGCAGAGCCTTTTAGAGGGCCTCTGTGGCAGGTTCCTAACTTGTTTCCTGTTTTCTTCTTCTTCTGATGTCCATCCTCTTTGCCTTACAGGATAGGGATTGATCGTCTTAATCAGGATCCTCCCTCTTGATTAGTTTCTTTAGATATACAGATTTTAGTAGGTTTATCCTATATTATATGTCTATATGAGTGAGTATATACAATGTGCCAAGAATTTTTAAGTTGTGTTTATGTGTACATTCCTTTCATCATATTTATATATATATACTGTAAACGTTTGCTGAATAATGGTGTTTCAACGTCTTTCCCACATTTCAACTGAATTATTTTTTGGCATTAATCTAAACCTAATTCTTATCAATATTTGGAAGTTTTACTTGTTTTGAATGTGTGGTTTTATTTTCTTAGTTAACAGTGTGTACACAGTCTCTTACACCAGGGTCATCATATTTGGCTCTCTAACAAAGTAATGAAAAATAGTAAATAGTACTAATAATGTTAACGACTAAAATGAAAATAACTGAGTGCATTGTACAATGATTTCAGATGCTCTTTTCAGACAGGACATTTTATGATGATTTTTTTTTCATGAGGCACAAAATGTCTGCTAAGCTTAAGGCTTGTTTACAACATTCTCTTGAAAACAAGTTTCAAGATGCATCCTGAAGTCATAACATCAAATAATGTACAGAGAGGACATAATCACCTTTGCAGATATGGTCTCCTAGGGATAAGTATGGTAGGATTCAAAGCTCAGGACACTTTCTGAGGATATGACTTCTCATAAAACCTAATGAAAATATAGATTCTTCCCAGAAAATGAACATGTACATAAAACCAACCACATATAAAGCAGGTACAGAGTAAATGTCAGGAGAAGGACCAGGTTAAAAACTAACACCAAATAAGTATCACTGTTGCTGTATCTGGAATTTCTACTTTATTTGGAATGCAGAGACAAGAAGACTGTTAACCCCTGTATTTAAGGAAGTGCATCTGCATAAAGAAAAACAATGTTTCACTTCTCCTCTTCCTTTTTTTCTCCCCCCTTTCTTCTCCTTCCTTACCTTCTATATGTGAAGCAAATGTTCTACCTCTGAGTTGTAGTCCTGCCTTCTGTACAAAACAGGCAGAAACAGATAGTCTTTAGATATAATAAACCCAGATGCTAAAGCTCACTAAAGCTTAGAGGAAGTAACTTATTATGGGATAAATTAAAGAGAACACAGAGAAGGCAACAGGGATAGAGGAGGCTGTCCTAGTAACAGCAGTAACAGAACAAGATAAAAAGACTTGAGGAAAAGTTTTTTACAGATGGCACAATGGCTGGCATTAACAAATAAGATGCTACATGCTCCCATCCTTTAGGTGGGAATTCTGTAGTACTATGAGATTATGAAGATTTTGTTAAAGGAATTTACTGTTTAAAAGGTTATTTGTCCTTCCACAGAAGGACAAATTGTGAATTAGGTACCCAATACTGTGCTAAGTCCTAAACACACAAAAATGATTGATGTAAACACCACTCTTTCTCTATAAGCTTACAGTCTTGTGGGGTAATCCACCATAAACAAACCCAGAGACCATGCATAGAAATGTTTACATCACTATAAATTACACTATGAAACCTAAAGGAAAGCAAGAGGGACCTAACACCCCAGAAATGATAAAGAGCATACATATTCAAAGGCTGAGAGATGAGAACATTTTAGTTCAATAGGGGAAATGAAAGAAGGTGAATTTGTTTGAAGTATACTAGGGAAGAAGAAAGGAATGATAATGATGATGATGATGATGATGATGATGATGATAATAATAATGACAAAAGATTAAAGAGGGATGATAGCCATCCCTCTCTGCTGCTGCTTTTCTTTTCATCCTTGCACCCTCTCATGTGCCTCTGTGCCCTCTAGTGGTGATGGGAGGCAACTTCTCCATCATTTCTCTCTGGAACTGTTGCAGGGCCTGCAGGGCTGGTGGCTCCCAGGGAGAGCCCATGTTGGGGAGGCTTGGGCAGGTGACTCCAGGAAGTGACCATGCTTCCTCAGCATTGTTCCAGGTGGAACTCGGAACCCTGGTTGCCAGGTAACCAGAAGCCAGTAGCAGCAACAGCTGCCTGGACAGACCAGCTGGTCCAGAGGAGCTGGAGAGATGAATCTGTTCTTCTGCTTCCAGACTTCCAGGGTCTCAGGTCTCTTGGAAGTCAGCGGTGGTCGCCTGGGCCGCTGCTGGAGACATATGGTGCGCTCACTGACACGTTTCTGGCCTGTTCCCCACCGGGAGACCAAGGTAACCACGGCCTCTATGTGGTGGGGGAGCTTTCTGGTCCACTCTCACCCCCTATCCACCGTGGTCGCGGCCTGGGCAAGTGTTCCTATTGGGTCACTGAGGAACACTTTTCAAGCCCGCTTTGGTGTAGGCAAAGAAGTCATTGGTGCCCCTCGGGGTTTGCACACTTCACGCCTACCTCCTGCCCTGGTCCTTTCTCAGAGAGAAAGGAAGCGAGCCTTCCAGCATGGTATCCCCATTGCTCAGCAATGATGGCGTGAACTTCGTGGAGCAGATGATCCCCTATTTGCCCACCACTCTTTCTGGCCCTTTATCCAAAGTTTGCGACCACAGGAGTGGTTCTGGAACTGATCCTGAAAAGGCAGTTGAGCGGCTCCACCAGGGAGGCAGCCCTCAGTCCTCCTCCTGCTGTTTCCTAGGGCCTGTGCCCACACAGAACCGGGACGACGGAGTTGCAGCAGCCTAATTGCCGGGCCTAGCCCTTTAAAGTGACATGTCCATACATGGCAATTGGGACAGAGGTGGGGCTCTAGCAGGTGCCATTCACCTTCCCCAGGGAATGTCAGACACCACCCTTTCTCATGCCCTGAGCGTCCTTTCCCCGTTTGTGTAAAGGATTCTGGACCCCATTTGCAGTGTTTGTTATAGATGGAGCCCCTAGCACCCCCGTACCCCACCCTGGAAGATTATAATAGTTCCTTCTAGATGTCTGGGTGGGTTGGGGACACGGGGCCTTAGGGGTAACACCCCCGTGGACTGTCACAGGTATAGATCCTTCAGGTCAGACTGTGATGGGGACCAGCAGACAACGATGTGAGTGGGCTTGGGGTGGAGGGGGAGGTGAGCGGAGAGGGACGTTTGAGGCCAGGGTGAAGGGCCAATTTTGGCCAGGAGCCTCACCTTTGGGATTCTCTCCCTAGGGACTGTCCCACCAGGCTCCTGCGTTTTGAGCAGCAGAGGGAGGGACAGGAAAGGAAGGATACCAATGCCCGCCCCCCGCAGCAGCGAAGCTAGGCCAGGCTCCCAACCCTGTGTCCCTCTGCCCTGCTCTCACCCACAGTGCCATCTTCTCGTTCTTGTCCCAGTGGCTGCAGAAATTCCCCCAGGATTTCTCTGGAGCCCCGGAACTGGCCATTGTGAGGTGGCTGCTGGACTATGCGGGACCCCCAGTCTTGCCAGAACCTGTACCAGTGCAACCTCCAGCTTTAGTATCAGAGGACACACAGTCCCTTGTGGACTTGGAGAGTGAGCTACTGTTTCTCTCCAATGTGGTGCACTTGGGGGCACCTGATCCTGTGTACTCACTGCCCAAGGTAGACATATAGTTGGTACAATCACCGACTGAGCACACCCAGCGCCTATTCCCATTAGAGAAAAGATTGCCTTAATTTTGTATATTTTTAAATTGCTGTTTTTCACTGTTGCATTATTGTTATTGGTTTCATATTATTATTAAAAAGGTGTTGCTTACTCATCTTAAGTGATATATTTGGAGATGGGGCCTCCCCATTTGCCCACAGTGGTTGGAGCCATTCCTGGGTTGTGTTCCTGACTAAGCCAAGAGGTATGGAGCCTGTTTTTGTCGAGAGTTTCCTGTGAATTGGGCATGTGCATCCATCTATAGACGATGCTGCCAGGTGTGTAGTTGGTGCCCAGGGGGTCTACTGGGATAGATTGAGTCCCAGAGAGAAAGCCCAACAGAGTCAGCACTTGACAGAAGACTTTTGGGGCCACAGCTGGGTCTAGGGCTAGGATCTGAGGTCAAGGACCAGGACCAATAAAGACCCAGCTTTTTGGGCACTATCCCTGAGGGGGGGACCTATAATTTGAGATATAGAGTACATTTTGGTGGATCATTTAAATACATGATATGTCTACATAGCACGCCTGTTTTAGAACTCAATCTTTGGAGCTGGGCATGGTGGCACACACCTGAAATTCCAGCACTCAGGGAGGAAGCGGCCTGAATTTGAGTCCAGCCAAGTCTATAAAGTGACTGTAGGACATCCAAGCTTACACCAAATAAATTCTGTCTAAACAAACAAACAAACAAATATAGAAACTAATGAACAAACCCAAAGAGAACTCACTCTGTGGACCAAGCTGACCACAGTCTCAGAAAGATTAGCTTACCATGGACTCCCAGGTCTAGGATGACAGGGATGCATCTCTGAGCCAAGCTAAGATATTTTTAATGACCTATTCTTCAATCAAGGAATGAAAGGATAAAATAAGATGTACAAAGCTACCATTTTTCTTTAATGAACAGTAATAAGTCTTCAATATCTACATTTATTTACAATTGCAAATCATTTCTGATGTTGTCAATAGGTGAGTTTTCTCCTTTATTTTAATTTCATACATTGAAAAATGTTTGAGTACGTATCTGCCAATGAGAGGACAACTTATTGCTGTTTGCTATCTGTTTGCATCCCATATATGAGTTTTCAACATGAAACCCAAAGAGTCTTTTGACCAGTGAAAAAACTGGCCCTTATTTAGGTTTAAAAATGATTTATGTATGTGCTGGTGTGTGAATTTGTATATACAAGTGCCCAAGTATAGAAATATTAGAAAAATCTATAGGAGCAATATGGGCTACCCAGAAATTGAGTTCAAATTATCAGGCTCAGAAACAACCAACTATTCCCACTGAGACAGTTCTCTGACATTCACTTATAGAACTGAGACAGTGTCATGAGCAAGTCTTTACTCCTAACAAACATATTCCAAAACACAAAAGGATTATATAATTTTAATTTGGAAATAGCATTTATTATTCAAATTATTTCATGTTCTTCCATCCTTATATAACAATAAGTTTATAATCTGGATAGAAGACAATATTTTACTGATGTAATATTTCATTTAAGGTTATTTGAGTATCAATGAAATCAGTGGAGAATGTCTGTGGTAAGCAAAACTGGCAACATGACTTTGAATATCATATAACAATGACCAAAATAAGCCCCACAAAGCTGTTACCAGGTCTTCACACATCTGTCATGGCCTAAGAACCCATAATAACATTACACACCATAACATCGTTTTTTGAAATATATATAATTGCTGTTACATTATTTAGCACCTCTAGCTAATTCATTCAGAAGGCAGTACTTCAACATTAGGTGCCATATAGTAACTAATGGGAACATGAAGAAGAATGGAACTTCAAACTGTCTGTACACACACACACACACACACACACACACACACATATATATATATATATACAGTCATACATTCATACACACTATTAAGCATTTTAACATTAATGTTGGTAAAAATAGAACACATTGGGGAACATCTTCCACCCTTAGACGTGTACTCAGATGACTGACACATGATAATCAAGATTTCAAATGTAGCTTTGCCTAATTACTGACATCCAAATCAGGCTTGAAAACAAACATCTTAGAGGAATTTGTGAAAATGAAAAAAAATCACCACGCTTTCTCAGAGACCCTTCATTGAAAAGCATGATCACACTCTACCTAATATTAATAAGCAATGGATTATATAGATGATGGGAATTCCATTCTATACTTTGCAGGAGAAAAATACCTATCACCAAGTAGAAATGCATTATATCAACAACTCAACAACAGCCACAGAAATATTATCAGAAAGACCTAATAAGCTTCTGTGATTGGATTTGATACGCATACAGCAAACTTCAATACCTACACCAATGTTTCAAAATATAGCACACAAACCACAATTGGTGACCTCATCCATTACATTATAAGTGAACATGGTAAATAATTTACTTCCTCCAAAGCTATGATGAAAAACAGATCAAAAAATGTTTCTTTTCGTGATTAAATTCTTAGGGTGTACAGATTTTAGTATGTTTATCCTGTATTATATGTCTAATACCCACTTATGAGTGAGTGTGTACCCTGTGTGTCTTTATGCTCCTGGGATAAGTCACTCAGGATGATATTTTCTAGATCCCACCATTTGCCTGCCAATTTCATGACTTCCTTATTTTTAAATGCTGAGTAGTATTCCATTGTGTAAATGTACCACAATTTCTGTAACTATTCCTCAACTGAGGAGCATCTGGGTTGTTTCCAGATTCTGGCTATTACAAATAAAGCAGCTACAAACATGGTTGAGCAAATGTCCTTGTTTTCTACTTGAGCATATTTTGGACATGTGCTGGATCTTGAGGTAGCGCTATTCCTAATTTTCTGAGAAAGTGCCAGGTTGATTTCCAAAGTGGTTGTGCAAGTTTACATTCCCACCAGCAGTGGAGGAGGGTTCTGCTTTCTGCACATCCTCTCCAGCATGTGTTGTCACTTGAGTTTTTTATCTTATTCATTCTGATGGGTGTAATGTGAAATCTCTGGGTCATTTTGATTTGCATTTTCTTCTGATAACTAAGAAAGACTTTTAAGGGGACAGGAGTTCCACAAGGAAAGCAACAGATGAAAAACTACTGAGCACAGGGATCTTTTCTGAGCCTGATACTCCAACTGAGGAACATTCATGGAAATAACCTAGAACCCCTACAACCCCTGCCCAGATGTATTCCATGGCAGCTCAGTCTCCAACTGAGATCCCTAGTAATGTGAACAGGAACTGTCTCTGACATGAACTCAGTGTCTGGCTCTTTGATCACCTCCCCCTCAGGGGGGTGCAGCCTTACCAGGCCACAAAGTAAGACAATGCAGCCAGTCCTGATGAGACCTGATAGGCTAGGATCAAATGGAAGTGGAGGAGGACCTCCCTATCAGTGGACTTGGGGGTGGGAATGGGAGGAAGTTTGGAAGGATGGTTAAAGAGAGGAAGAGAGGAAGAAGGATGGGGTTACCACATGGATACAAAGTGAATAAACTGTAATTTATAAAATCATAAATAAATTTTTTAAAAAGTGAAGAAAGGAAATTATCTTTCATCATTAGAATGTTTTTGTTTACATCCTAGGATGTTTTTTTTTTTTTGAAAGAGATTCTCTGAATGGCTTTGACTGACCTGTCGTGCTTTCTAGACCAAGCAAGCCTTGAACTAACACAGATCCATTTCCCTCTGCCAGTCATAATGCTGGTGTTAGAAGCATTTGCTACCAGTCCAGGCTTTGATTTTTCTTTTAATTTAATATTTAATTTAATTTAATGTGTTTTAATTTTGAGGCATGGTGTCTCAGTGCATCGTTGCCAGTCCACGATTCTCTTTGTAAACCAGGCTGACCTTGAACTCACAGAGACCCACCTTCATCTGTCTCCAAAGTGCTGGGACAAAGGATGTGTACCACCATGCCTAACAAGACTTTCTTATAGCCAAGGCACACTATGTGATTTCAGACATATCTAGTCGTGTGGGTGCAAAGGAACCTGTTTTTTTAGACAAGGTTTCTCTCTGTAGCCATGATGTCCTGGACTTGTTTTGTGGACCCCAGTGACATTGAACTCATACAGCAGCATGTTTGTGTCTCCTGGAGAGATGGGATTAGAGACATGTGCCAACATGCCTGGCTCAGTTTTTTTTTTTTGTTTTAATCTTATTTTTTTTAAGACTGGGTTTCATTGTGTAAGCCTGTCTATCCTGGACTCTCTTTGCCAACCAGACAGACATTGAACTCACAGAGATTGGTCTGTGTCTGCCTCTCATGTGCCTGTATTAAAACCTTGTGCAAGCACACCTGGCAGGACCTTAGACTTTTAAGAATTTGTTTAAGGGAGGGATTCATATATCCTAATCTTTTTTAAAAAGTTTCTGAGTGTGTGAATGAGGGGACCTCTGATTATTATTATCAGTGTGTGTGTCTGTGGGTGCATAGATGTTAAATCAGTCATTGCTGCCTTTCTCACAGTCCTTCTCAGAGCAGAGCTTTTATTCTCATGACTAAGAAATTTTATTTTATATTTTTAGAAAAAAAAATATCTCTCAGCCTTCCTGTTTGTGTGAGGGTGTGATATACCCTGGATCTGGATTCACAGATAGTGGTAGGTGTTAGGGATTGAACCTAGGTTCACCTCAAAGAGTAGACACTGCTTTATCCACTGTTCATTTTGTAATTTTAAAAATATAGTACAATCACTGTCAAACAAAATGGTACAATTCATCAGATAGTGAAATTTTTGCAGTGAATAAAATTCAGAGAAGCTCCTCCCACTGTCTGTAGGAATGCTGGGATGACAGGCGTGTGCCGCCTCATCCATCTTTTTTTTTTAATATTTGAAAGAGAATTAATATCTGTGTCTGACTCCCAATGACGTAATTAAAGGAGACCCAAGGACTCCTTCTCCAGCTACCAGGGCCTGGGCCTTTATTACTGTATGTAGTAGCAGCAGCAGCAGAAGCAGAAACAGCAGCTAAGTGTGTTAAATTCCGGGACAGGGGGCGGGGCGGTGACATCACGAGCTTCTGACCAATCGTGATGCTAGAATCAATATGGCGTGGCAGGGAGATTTACATACACCCCGACCAGGGGAAAGGCTCTGTGGGCTTTGAGGACGACGTTATGCCACAGCGGCCATCAGCATGGTGAAGAGGCTTACTGGGCCTACTGCCGGGCTACTCGCCTAAGCACCAGGAACGCCAACATGTGATGGTGGGTACAGCACGCGGGGTGTTCTGGGATTTGTAGGCGGTACCCTGGCAACGGTGTATGAGGGAGAAGGCATCGCGCGACCAGACGCCATTTTTGTAGTTCTCAGATACAATCCCAGAAGTCTTTGCTCCGAAGCCATGTTTGTAGTTCTCAGGCAGGTGGGTCTCTGCCGCGATGCATCTTGGGACTGTTGGTACTTCACTGACCAGTGAGCGCTCCCAAGTGGGAAACCAATGAAAATGGTTGGTCTGTGACTAGAAGCTTTGTATTTACGAACCTGTGTCCGAGGCCAGGGAGATTCTGGGAAGTGGAAAGGGGGTGAGGGAGGGGACTCAGAGCCTCCAAGCCCTGAAGTCTCTGCTCTCTGCAGGGCAGATTCGAAAACAAAGCCGGAAGGGGTGGGACTTCCGCAATAGGTGCGCCAGTACCTTTGCGGGTTTTTCCAGGTCAGCATCTTTATGCAAGCTCTTCGCCAGAACTCCACAATCAGGAGGTTGCGGGATTCCCAGTCCACCGCCCGCCTGCCTAGAGTCCTCGAGCGACTCGTGCGTGGGGCCGACCACAGGCAGGGGGATGGCGGGAAGAGAGAGGCACAAGCCTCTCCCACTCTACCTGCGTGCATCCTGGGGAAATGGGTTTACCCCTGCCAGGACTGAGGTTGTACACGACCTTGTAAAGGGTGTTCTGGCGCCCTCTGCTGTCTTGCAGGTGCCCGAGCAGGCAGGACACTGTAAATAACGCTTAGGGAGTTAGGGGATGAGTAGGAAAATTGCTCTGTGCTTAGTGGTTAGGGTGCTGGGTACACAGTACATAAGAATCCTGCCACCTCTGCTGACCTGAAGGCATACACACATGGGCAAAGAGAAAAAGGAGGAGGTGGAGGAGGAAGGAAGGAAAGAAAGAAGAAAGATCGATCAGTCTGTGATTTTTTTTTCAAAAAAACTCCCACCTATTTGAAACTTGGGTAATATTTGGTGTTAATTTGCTGAACTTGAACCAGAATACATAGGAAAATGTTCACGTTCTCTATAGTTATATAAATAATTGATGTTTTTCCTCATGGCAAATAACATTTTCAACTAGAAGGAAGTTGTTGAACATGGCAAAGCAGCACATTGTATTTAGAGTCTGTATCAAATTAGAATGATTTGATGAACTTTCAGAGGAAGCTTCACATATTCAAAGACAAGAACCATCCCTTGCTTAAAGCATTTTCTCAAGGCACCTAGACTTACCCAGTACCCAGGAGATTCTTACTTCCATAAATCCTGGATTGACAATTTTGATTGCTCGCATCCAGCTTTGCTTTGTAGAAATTGTAATCCATACCCAGAACATATTTCTATGAAGATTAATCTAGAAGAAATGGCTGTAATGATCAATTCTGAGCCCAGCCATTCTATATGGAATGTAGTGTATGCAGTGGCCTATACCGTCCATGAAGTGCTTTTGAGGAAATAAAAAAATTGGATCTAAATAAGACAAAAACAAGGGTGGACTTCTACCATGGTTGGTAAGCCTCACCCATAAGCAAGAGAAGCACCAGGATCTTACATTATTGGTAAGTTATTTACTGTGGTCAAGCCAATAAAACATTTTCATCTTATAATTAAAAGTATAAGTTCAAATGGAAAAGGGAACTATTACAATGTATGCATGTATGAATATAATTATCTTACATGATTTTGAGACTGAAAGCACCAATTTCAAGACATTAAATTTGAATATATTTCAACAAATGTTTCTCCAATGTGAGATAAAATTCTGTAAGTTGTAAGTGTAATCATTGCAAAAATATAGCAAGTTCAGTAACAATTTTTTTTTATATTTCATGGAATATGTCCAACACCATAAGATATAAACAAGGGGATCATATCCAAAGTAGCCATTTCACCAAAATTACAATCTATATTTATGACACAAGACATAAGAAGATCCCTTTGTGGACAATAAATACTCTGTCCTAGAGTCAACAGTAACTGAAAAGTAATTTGCTTTCAAATTTTAATTTAGTATTTTGTATTATTTAGTATTAGTAAAGTAAGATGAAGTTGAAACCAAAACTGCTTCCATTATGAAATTTTGGAATACAGACAGTGCTCTTGAGCCTGGGACGTATTTCATTGTATTGGCGATAAATGTAATATGAGGATTTTAAACAAACAATATATAAACTTAGGACTCACTTACACTTAACAAGCCTTGGATCACCTCCAAATAGGGTATCATCAAGAATATTGTTGAGCAAGTCTCTTCAAGATCTCTTCATTCAGTCAATGATAGGTAAATACAAGATGAACTCTGAATCTTTAGTGTACTGTGTAACTTAGTGTTATGGGAATAAGTAATATTTGACATAGATATTGACATAGTCTATAATCATGGCTTCTAGTCATAATATGTTCGGTAAGTTAATATGTCTCTTGTTCAGATAACTGTATACCTATACAGAAGTTCTTTAATAACATGAGTTATGAATTAGTTATCACAGTATTAGGTTTAGTTACTAATTTTCAGGAGTTGATTTTTTGTTATCAGGATAATACTGTTGTCTTACCAAAATATAGAAGTGTTTCTTCCTTTTCCCTTCTGTGGAATACTTTAAGGAGTATTGCAGTGAGTTCTTTGAGAATTTTGTAGAATTCATGCTGAGTCTAAACCTATGCTTGCTTTCTTTTATTTTTTTTCTATTTGAAAAATTTAAATTACTTTTTCTATTTTGGTTGTTATATGTCTGTTTAAATAATTTACTTCATCTTGATTTAATCTTGTTAGATTTTATACATGTAGAACTCTACCAATTTATATTTTACATTTGAATGTTTATTTGAAAGAAGAGTTAAAATATGAACCTATGATCCCTGTTTTCCTCAATGCATGCTATAGTGTCTGTTATATCGAAATTGATGCAGTTGACACGGAATTAATAGAGAGAAGACAGGTATTTCCAGAAGCAGGATTTTTCTCACAGTCAGAACACTGATGTGCTAGCCTTTTGAGGGAAGAAGTGGAGAATCTGTGCTGTAGTACTAGGGGCTGGGGATTTTAAGTGGCTTGATATGCTGGAGGACATATTGTGGGGTTTCAGTGTATAAATTTCTGCACTTAGTTCTGCCTCTGCAGTTTCATTCAGGAATTGTGAGTGCTGGCAGTTATTCTTGAGTGTGGGGTAGTTTTTAAGCAAGCATTTTCCAGCCTGATATTTTTTCTTTGTTATTGTTTCTAATGCTATGCTCAAAAACTGTGTGTGTTTGTTTTTGTGTGTGTGTAATAACAATGAAAAAAGACACCACAATTTTGCAAATGAACAATGAGGAGTATATGAGAGTGTTTCAAAGGAGGAATGAGAAGGGTAATGATGAAATTACATTATGCTTGAAATAACATTGTAATTGATAAAATAAAAAATAATAAAAACAACAAATAAAATCACTGTAATTGATGTATTAAACTTTGAATGAAGCAAAAATTCTAATTGTTTTGTCTAAATGTTTTGTCTAACAATCTTTGCCACTTTGTTGTAGGATTGGGTCTCTTACTACTGAGGTTTTACTGAAAGATGTTTATAAATTCCCATTATTTTGTTCATTTTTGGTGTTTCCTTAGTTTTTTTAACATTGATTATTATTGGTTACTTTCATTCCTGTATTTAACTATAAGTACAATCACTTAGAATATTTAGTTTTCTTTTCTTTTTTTAACTTTTCTTAATTACACTTTATTCATTTTGTATCCCCCCATACGCACCTCCCTCCTCCCCTCCCAGCCCCACCCTCCCCCCCTTCTGCATGCATACCCCTCCCCAAGTCCACTGATAGGGGAGGTCCTCCTCTCCTTCTTTCTGATCTTAGTCTTATATAAAGAAATGTTCATTCTTGAAAACATACATATAGTTAGCATTGTAAAAAATAAGCAGTTTGTATTTCAATATATATATATATCACACATGAAGTAACAATGAAGAAAGAAGTCTTTGATTTGAAGGTGAGTATGTGTGTGGGGGTATGTGGGAAGGCCTGGAGGGAGAAAAAAAGGAAGGAAGAAATTTTGTGATGAAACCATAGACTCAAAATAATTGATAAATTTTAATATCCAGAAGTAAATACTGAGGGTGAAAAGACTGTGGCACATGAATTCAGGGTCAGAGACTGATATTTGTATCTTTCTGTATACCTAAACTTAGTTTGAGCATCTTGATGAGGAAGTCAAAAGTAGTTTTATTTAGGTGTTAACCCCCAGTCTCCTTACTTGGAGCCTGGTGCTTTACCATTTGAGCCACTTAAGGCTTTTTGGTCTCCCTCCCACCAAAATTACTCTTTCCCTAATGTTGTTATTGCTTAACAACAGGTGGTCTTAATTAGACTGACAAAGTGCTTCAGGCTTGTTTACTCAGACACTTTCTTCAGGACACTATGGGCTCACTGGCCATCCTCTGTCCTCTCTCTGAGGTAGGCTCCCAGAGCTGGTAGAGGTTTAGGGTCCCATTGTCCTTCTGTGAATGATGAATGAGAAATGGAGAGGAAAGAAAGAGGTCTCAGGCATACACACTCACTGAAACATTTCAAACAAATTCCCACAAGCTTACATATGATAATGATGATGGTGTTGGTTTTAGCTAGCATTTCCTCTGCATAAACTGCAGCAAATTTAGGCTGCCTTTGGGAGAAGGTCTTCCCTGTTCACCAGTTATGGCTGGCTCCCACATACAATCACATAGACAAATGATCAGATATATAAACCTGTACATATTTATGCACATATTCCATGGATGATGCAAAAGAGGAGCACCTTACAGGCAGCAATTGACATACACTCATTTAACATGTACAAAAGCAGACATATTTCATGCAAACACATCAATACACATATTTATATATTTACAACTCATGGATGAAGCAACTTCCAGGGGGCTTCAGTCCTGCTTATGGCCTGGTCTTAGCTTTTTTTTTTTTATTTCTGAGACAAAGGAATAAATTCATAATCAAAAAAGTAATTGATTACAGATAAAGAGGAATTAAAAAATGTAACAGGTTACATGTATTTTCATTAAAACTAAATATTTTGTATTTGTTTATCCATTATAGAATTTCATGGTGAGTTCAGAATGACAAAGTTTGACAGGGGTTAAAGGTTAACAGGGTCCAAGAGATTAGAAGAATGTCTGCTCAATTAGGACTGACCTGGCTACACATTATCCAGCTATCTCTTAGTTTGTAGTGAGTTCAGGGCCAAAATTTTATCTGTCTTCCATTCCAAGATACAAAGCGAATTTAGACTGACAGTATTTTATGCCATAAGCTGAGAAGGCATAGGAATTACAGTGAAACAATTCGTATATATTGACATCAAGTTTTGTATTTAATTTAGTCATTTCTTGGTTGCCCCATTATAATTTGCATTTTTAGAAGTGTAAACTTGCCTTTATTTTTGCTGTATACAAGAATGAATGGAGCTATCCCTAGAGTGAGAGCTTATCTGAAGCCACAATTAGTCTCAAGCCCTTCTCTTAGTGAGGCTTATGGAGAACCATAAAAGTATTTATTGCAGCCATAAAACTGTAAAATTGTTTTAGAAGTTCTAAGCAAGTTAACTTCTACAATTGTTTGAATCAAATCAGAAATTATATAATCAGGAATTAATTCATCTGAATAGCAGCACATCTTCCTAAACCCTAGGAATTTTATTCAATAAAAATGGGTAAAAACCCAGAAAGTGAGTGTTCATGCCAAGCCTGAATTTTTTAATTTAATTTAATTTTATTAATTACACTTTATTCACTTTATATCCCCCCATAAATCCCTCCCTCCTCCCCTCCCAGTCCTACCCTCCCTCCTCCTTCTTTACCCATGCCCCTCCCCAAGTCCACTGATAAGGGAGGTCCTCCTCTCTTTCCTTCTGACCTTAGTCTATCAGATCACATCAGGAGTGGCTGCATTGTCATCTTCTGTTTCCTGGTAAGGCTGGTTCCCTCCTCAGGGGGAGGTGATCAAAGAGCAGGCCAATCAGATTATGTCAGAGTCAGTCCCTCTTCCCATTACTATGGAACCTACTTGGACACTAAACTGCCCTGGGCTACATCTGTGCAGGGGTTCTAGGTTATCTCCATGCCTGGTACTTGGTTGGAGTATGAGTCTCTGGGGAGACCCCTGTGTTCAAATTTTCTAGTTCTGTTGCTCTCCTTGTGGGGTTCCTGTCCTCTCCAGGTCTTACTATTTCCCATTTCTTACATAAGATTCCATGCACTCTGCCCAACAGTTGGCCGTAAGTCTCAGTGTCTGCTTTGATAGTCTGCAGGGCAGAGCCTTTCAGAGGCCCTCTGTGGCAGGTTTCTAGGTTGTTTCCTGTTTTCTTCTTCTTCTGATGTCCATCCTGTTTGCCTTTTGGGATGGGGATTGAGCATTTTAGTCAGGATCCTCTCTCTTAATTAATTTCTTTTGATGTACAGATTCTAGTAGGTTTATCCTATGTTATATGTCTATATGAGTGAGTATATACCGTGTGTGTCTTTCTACTTCTGGGACAGCTCACTCAGGACGATCCTTTCCAAGTCCCACCATTTACCTGCAAATTTCATGGTTTCCTTGTTTTACATTGCAAGTAATACTCCATTGTGTGCATGTACCACAATTTCTGTATCCATTCTTCAGTTGAGGGGCATCTGGGCTATTTCCAGCTTCTGACTATTACAAATAAAGCTGCTACAAACATGGTTGAGCAAATGTCCTTATTGTGTACTTGAGCCTCTTTTGGATATATGCCTAGTAGTGGTATGGCTGGATCTTGAGGAAGCACTATTCCTAGTTGTCTAAGAAATCGGCAGCTGGATTTCCAGAGTGGTTGTACAAGTTTACATTTCTACCAGCAGTGGAGGAGGGTTCCCCTTTCTCCACAACCTCTCCAGCATGTGTTGTTACTTTAATTTTTCATCTTGGCCATTCTGATGGGTGTAAGGTGAATTCTCAAGGTTGTTTTGATTTGCATTTCCCTAATAGCTAATGACGTTGAACATTTCTTTAAGTGTTTCTCTGCCATTTGATATTCCTCTACAGAGAGTTCTCTGTTTAGCTCTGCTCCACATTTTTTTAAATTGGATTACTTGGTTTGCTGCTTTTCAGCTTCTTTAGTTCTTTATATATACTGGATATTAGCCCTCTGTCAGATAAAGGGTTGGTGAAGATTCTTTCCCAATGTGTCTCCTAACATGACCTTGCCTCTCCACTCAACTCCCACTTTTCCTTATAGTTGAACCAACTGCATTGATTGTTCCTTGTACTTGAGGATAGCATGGGAGGTTCTGATTGGGCTTTCAGTCATTTACAGGCTGTTACAATTTATAATAAAGTTAGATATGCCCCTCTTAGTCTTGTCTCTGGTGTTTGATTCCCAGGATTCTGCGTGGGCCCTGTTGCCACTCATTCCAGTTCCCCATGGTTCCTGATTTCCATATTTATGTAAATACTGGCAATCAGGACTAGTTATTTGCAAGACCAGCAAAACCTCTTCTCTGCTGAGCCAACTCTCATGCCCTATGTTGTCTATTTTTGATCACCATTTACATTGCTGATGCTTTCATCTGTTATTTGTAACTGTTTAAATATAGATTTCATTTTAGGAAGATCATATCAATGCTATAATTTAAAGTGAGGCACTTCAAGTTTCTCGATGATATGTACATAATTAGAGGGAATGAATAGCTTGTGTAGAAAATTGAGCAAAGAGCTGTCAGTTCTTTGATTTGATTGATTAATTTTTGTTTGTTTGATTAATTTTGGTAGAGTATTCTGTGCCCCTGACTATTCTGGAACTCATTGCATAGACCAAGCTACCATCCAACTCTATGAGATATACCTGCCTCTGCCTCCTGAGGGTTGTTGGAATTAAAGGCACGACAAAATACACCCAGCTTACCCATTGTTTTTATACTTAGGAACTGTTCATACAATTTCTCTGAGGTGGGCTAAGCACAGTTGATCTGTTTAATTGTCTCCCCTTCTTTATGTCTATTAATTAGCTTTTCTCTTACAAGGCTACATCATGTTTTTGAAATTTTTAATTTATTTTTATTAATTACAGTTTATTCATTTTGTATCCCCCTTGTAGTTCCCTCCCACCTCCCCTCCTAACCCCACCCTCCCTCCATCTCTCCCAGCAGTGCCCCTTCCCCAGTCCACTGATAAGGGATGTCCACCTCCCCTTCCCTCTGATTCTAGTCTATAAGGACTAGTCAGGAGTGGCTGCAGTGTATTCCTCTGTGGCCTGGTAAGGCTAGGTGTGGGGAACACACCTGCAAGGTAAGCACTCAGGAGGCAGAGGCAGGAGGATCACATTTCCAAAACTTTTTAAAGATTTTTTTACTATTTATACAACATTTGCCTGCACACTTGATCTCTGTATAGATGCTTGTGAGCCACCATGTGGTTGCTTGGAATTGAACTCATGGCCTTTGGAAGAATATCGAGTAGTGCTCTTAACCTCTGAGCCACCTCTCCAGCATCATCCAAAAACATTAAGAAGGAATTTAAGGTATTAATTTGTTCATGGTGCTTTTTTTTTCTTTCCTACTTTCTTTCTTCTGATTTATTAGTTTATCTATCTATCTATCTATCTATCTATCTATCTATCTACTTATTTTACAGTGTTCTGCCTGCATGTACCACTGCAAGCCATAAGAGGGCATGAGATCTCACTATAGATGGTTGTGAGCCACCATGTGGTTGCTGGGAATTGAAGTCAGGACCTTTACAAGAGCAGCCAATGCTCTTAACATCTGAGCTACCTCTCTAGCCCTGGTCTCACTTTTCTTTACTTCATGTTACTTAAATTTTCTAAAACATAAATGATGTGTTACGAACATATGTAGAAGGAGGCATTTTTTTTTTTCAAGGAAGAAAATGAAAAGATGATTAACAGATGTCTTAATGATTCTTTACTATGGTCACACATAAGTTTGAATACTGTCGAGTATATCTCAACAGTTTATATCACCATGTGGTGAATCAAATTTATCATTGTGTTTTCAGGATGGTGTTTCTTACTCATGACCACTAGGAGGCTGTATGCTGCCTTAGCTGAGCTAATTGGATGGATGAGTAAATTGTGCCTTTTCATCAGGAGGTGGGGAGGCCAACCTTGAACTTGTGATCCTCCTGTCTCAGCCTTCTGAATGCTGGGGTTCAAAGCTTGGGCCACTAAAGTAAGAATACTGAAGCAGATGGTATATTTATCTGTTTGTGATGATTATCACCTTTTAAGATTTCCAAACTTGATATGTTTAATATGTCTCACACATTTAATAAGATATTAAAATGTATCACTCTGCCATGTCAGGCAACCCCTAACCAACTGAAATTCCAATTCCAGGGAATCCACTATCCTCTTCTATCCTCCAGGGACACACACACACATGAACAAATGTGTCTTTTAAAAAGTAAATGTGTAATCGGCATCACAACCAGAAAAGCACATTTTGAAGAGATGTAGCTGAGAAGCACCGTGATAATGTGACCTTAATGTGCAGAATATTTCCTCAAGTGTTTCATACCATTCTTCTTCAGTAGAAGGTGTTCACATGTTCTCTATACAAAATAAAAATAGAACCCTGTGTCTCCCCCTAGCCCTTGCCCCATGGGTCTTCTGTAGTTTCTCCTGCCATCTTTGACTTCTTTTGTTTTCAACCCATTAAGAATTTCTTATAATGGAGATTTAAATATTGAAATAAAATCAAGATTTAAATCTTTCTTCCATCTGCCATTTTTTCTATTAACTCTACTGTGTGCCTTCCTTGTGAAAGGAACCCTGCAAACTGCCTGCAGGCATGGCTCTGATGTTTGGTTTAATATTAATATTAATATTAATAATATTTTGAATTTTTTGGACAAGGTTTCTCTGTGTATCCCTGGCTGTCTTGGACTTGCTCTGTACGCCAGGCTGGCCTCAAACTCAGAAACATCTTCTTGCCTCTGCCTCTCCAGTGCTGGGATTAAAGTTCTGTGCCACCATGCTTGGCAGCATGCTCTTATAGCCTGGTTAAAGTCATACTATGTAACTTAGAACATGTCTAGACATGTGAGTGTGATGAGCTGGCAGGGGATGCAAGCCCTTGTTTTTGGAGACAGGGTTTCTCTGTGTGGTCTTTCATGTCCTGGACTTGCTTTACAAACCTGGATGTCCTGGAACTGACACCTGCCTCTGCTTGCCCCACTGATGGTCACAGGTGTGTGACACCACACCTCGCTTCTTGTTATAATCATTAAAAATGATTTATAATCTCTGTGTATGTGTCTGCCTTTTTGAGACCAGCCCTGTTTTGACTAGGAGAGTTGGCACTCTGTAACAGAAAGGAGTCAAGTCTGCCTACCCTAAGCACAAGGTACTCTACTCTCAACCGCTGAGTCAGTGAGGGTTTGGGCCCTATAGCTTGTAATAAAAAGATCCTCATGTGTTCTGCAATGGATTCAACTCCTGGTGGTCTTTTGTGGTCTCATGAACTGAGCACATCTGAGGTAGTCACACGAAGTATTTCTACTATAAGAACAGCCATAAATTCTCTCAGTTATACCTTACAAAAGTGGGTTATGGCAGAGCATAGAAAACTCAGCTATGGGCCTCCAGTGCCATCAGGTAAAATTCTTAACACTGGGTCTGGTAGAAGTTTGTGTTACAGTTAGCACAACCGTACAGGTATTCCTCAGTCCTAGTAGAGTAGGTCCACCAAAGAGGCTGGCAAAGTATGGCCAATAAGGGCTAAAGATGGCCCAACACAAATCGTTATTAGGCTCTGGACATACCAACATCATCACATCACTGCACATGAAGCAGCAGCAGCACCAGATAATCAAGATATGTCTTAGAATTCTGGGACCATCAACAAAGGGTCAAGGCTTAGTAATCTACACAATGACTGGAACCCACAGCAGTGATAACAAAGACCAACAGAGCTGTGCCAAAGCGATAACCAGAGGACCCTAAAAGGTGGGGCAGATCATTTGTTTGGGGAAGTGGCTTTATCTCATGGACACACACTTTCCTATTTCATGAAGAGGAAATTGTTAGGCTCCAGTTTTCCAGAAATCATTAAAATGATTTACATGTCTATTGTAATTAATAAAACAGCAAAGAAAGAACATGTGGGATACATGTGGGTGCAGAGATACAGATGTCCATTCACAAAGAAATACCATAAAAGCATGAAACCAGAAGCCATAATGTACACAAAGGAACGGTATATAAATATATGTGTGTGTGTGTGTGTGTGTGTGTGTGTGTGTGTATGTAGGCAGAAGTGTGTGTATATACATATATATATGTTTATATATGTGTGTGTGTTTATATACATATAAAGCATTGACAAACCACAAGTATACCCTTGAGCTTTTCTGTTGCCATCTGTTGCTGTTCATGGGACCTAGGATTTTAGTCTGGTTTGTTGCCCCAATGAGACTCTCTTGGAGAAAACTAAGTGTTTCATTTATTATTATTATTAGTAGTAGTATTTAAAGAGATAAAGAGTGTTCTTTTTGGAGTGAAACTTTATTTATGATTCGTGGTGTAGTTCTTTTTATTATAGAAGATTTGTTTATTATTTGTACAGTATTCTGTCTGCATGCCAGAGGAAGTCGCCAAGTCTTACTATAGATGATTATGAGCTGCCACGTGGATGCTGGGAATCGAACTCCAAACCTTTGAAAGAACAGCTGGTGCTCTTAAGCTTTGTGCCATCACTCCAGCTCCCTTAATTTTTATTTTTATTTATTCATTTTACATCCCTGTCGTAGACCCCTTCCTCCTCTCTTTCCAGGCCTATCCTCCCTGTTTCCCCTATCACCCCTCACCTGGCTCCTCAGAGAATGGGATCCACCAACCCCAAGTCCACCCATGTCAGCATATCAAGTCACATCAGGACTGAGAGCATCCTCTTCCCCTGTGGCCTGGTGAGGTAGCCCTGAAAGGGGAAAGTGATAGAAAAGATAGCTTGTGGGTCAGGGTGCATTCTTATGTGTGTTGGTCCTGAAGTGTTTACAAGGCATTGTTACCCTCCTGTCCTTCATCCCCTCTGGCACTTACACTCTAGACACAAGAGTACCTTGAGCCCTTAGGGGTGAGAGTTTGCTGGAGACATCTCATTTAGGGTGGGATGGTTCAAGGCCTCTCTCTCTCTGCAGGTCGACTGGACATGGGCCTCTTTATTTGTTCCCATCTGCTGCAGGAGGAAGTTCCCAATGATGTCCAAAGAAGGCACAGATCTGTGACTATGGCTATTCTCCTTTAGAGTAACTGTAGCATTTAGATTTCTCTTATATTCCTGGCATGTGTAGACTCAGGCTCCTGGGTACCCACACAGTATTGGATCGAGGTTCCTTCTCATGGCGTGGGCCTCCTGAAACCCAACCAGATATTAGTTGGTCACTTCCATGATGTTTGTACAACAAGTGCACCAGCAAATCTTGTAGGCATGTCACCATTAGAGAGCAAAGGCTGCATGGCTGGGTTGGTGTGGACCTTTCTCTTCCGGTGGCACTCAGTGAATGTTCCAGTATCATGAACAGTAGTCCAAAGGAGGTGAAGGTTCTAGGTAGGTGCCAGCTGGGATTCTCTGTGTCCAATGAACGGAGGTGTTGTTCTCAGCAATAGAATCTTACCATCACGTTTGGGAGAGCAGAAGAGGGTAGACTCAAGTTAGGTGGTTCCCAGGCCCTGTTTTGATCTAGCATAGAATCCTCCTGAGTTCCAACCCCACAGGACTCGAGGAGGAGGCCGGCTCTGGAGACACTCCTTTCTCTGTTCTTATTAAATTGAAATAAATACATAGTATTAAATTAATTACAGCATCTATGTAAAGCTCGTTATTAAGTGACACATGCTTGCCACTAGAGGGCACCACATCCCTTGACAGATGACGCTGTGATCCGTGGGGATAGAACCAGGCACCTAGGGAAGAGAGAGGGATTCTCTGCTTCAGAGAGCCCCCTGGCTTTTGGGATGACAGGCATGAGACACTGAGTCCGGTGATTTGTTTCTTTATTTTTTTTAGATTCATTCATTCATTCATTCATTCATCATTCATTCATTCTCCAGCATTATGCCTGTGCACTATAAGAAGGCACCAGATCTCATTATAGATGGTTGTGAGCCACCATGTGGTTGCTGGGAATTGAACTCAGGACCTTTGGAAGAGCAGTCAGCTCTGTTAACCTTTGAGCCATCTTTCCAGCCTCCAGCTTTTTTTTTAATCTTTAAAACAGATTTATTATCTGTGTGAGTGCCTTTTTGCCTTCCAGAGACCAGCTCTGTTTTGACTGGGAGAGTCAAAATGACTAAAAAAGGGGGCAGAGACCCCAGAATCCCTTCTCCAGGGACCAGGGACCAGCCGGACCATGTCAGATCAGGAGAAATCAAAGGACACATTTTTCCTTCGCACAAATGAGACTTCCAGCATCCGGGCCTGTTTACTTCTGAAAGCAGATAGGCGGGGCGATGGCATCAGGAATCCCGAATCCCTGAAAGCTCTGGATCCTGAAGACAGCCAGTGGTGAAGGATGGGGACATTTACATGACACCGGGAACCAGGGGAAACTCTGTGTGCAATGTGGCAACTGGAAAGGGCTTTTCAGGATATTTCTGGGTCCCCTGTATGTTTTCAGGGTTGATTGTTTGGTGTTGAATAACTAACTGATTTTATGCTCTTTCCTGGAAAGATTTTTTTTTCTCACACTCGCAGCTTTTATTAGTTCCCTACATATTTTTTTTTACATAGGATTAAAGACAACGGTTTCTTCCTGGACCACTTTTGCATGCCTATTGGCGTTTTCCATTTTTCACTTCATGTTTGTGCAGGTACACTGGTAAGCCTTTTTTTCTTTTTCTTTTTCTTTTAATATTGGTTCATCTTATCGGTGTAGCTTCTGGTATTATTAGGAGACACACTACCAGAACATACTCTGATCCTCTGTCTTATATAATTTTTCATCATCTGTTCTGCATAATCTCTGAGCCTTAGATCTGGGAATTGTTTTGTAGATTTATGAGGTGTGAGTGTTCTCCAGAATTCTGCCTTGTGATTGGTTGTGTTTTTCAGTCATGATTGCTGTTGCAAAGAAAAGCTTCTTCTGACAGTGGTGAACTATACTTATCTGTGTTCATTATTAAAAATATTTAGGTTGTAACATGTAACATATTCATGCATGGACTTACATGTATAGGGATTTTATGTAGATAAATTCCCAGTATGATTGCTTAAAACCCTTTCACAGATATTTACTGTTATTTGTTCTGCTTCCTTCTTTCATATTTATCCACCTTGATAATTAGGGGACCTTCCCCACATTATCCCAATCAGATCAATTGTACCTACCATTTTATTGCTTGCCCAACATTTTTTCTTGTTTCTACATGGTGATACTCACATCTGAAACATGGGATCTAGATGCCCCAGTATAGAGAATGAGAGATATTTGTCTTCTGGATATGGGTTACCTAAATTATAATTTTTCTACTTACAACTAATTATGTGTATGATATTTATCATGTTAAACATATTTATAATTTTCCATTTCCTACCTATTGTGAACACAATAGCAATGAAGGTGACTGAGCAAGTATTTCTAGAGTGGGGTGCTGAATCTAGGAAAGGAGAGCAGGGCCAGGTAGTAGATTTATTTTTTTTTTTCTTTTAGAAAATTCTCTACTCTGATTTTTGGAATGGCTGAACTGTTTAAAAGACCCTCCCCCTTTCCAGAGATCTATTTTCATTCCTGTTCTATAGAAGAATCTCAAATACCACCAAAAGCCCTGTTATACTCCCAAAAATAAGAAATAAAACAAGTATTTAGTTCATGCACTGTTTATCTAAATTACTATCATGTAATTACATTTTTAATATTGTCCACAAATTAATAAGTAACATGAATATCTTACTAAAATTATTTCAGCAGCAGCTTCTATTCTGAAATAGAATGTCTGTGATTGTGAGACAAAGTGAGGAGCTCTTATTTTTGTTTAAATATACATTTCAGAAAAAGGTTACTTAAAAGTATGTAAATAATTTAATTTTAGTATACTAATGGGTTTATTAGAAAACTAATACATCAAAACGATCAATTTTTATTTGCTATTTTTTGTTTTTAATACATCTCAAAGAGTTCATATCAGGTCTTAAGAGAATAATGTAGCACTTAGGGAAAAAGATGCATCCCAGAAGTCCTGCACTGGAGGCCAAGATGGAGAAGACTTCCACAGCCACCATGGCTTTGCCCTTGGTGCTCTGGTAGACAGGGATGAAGGTGACCCAGACACTGCAGAACACCAGCATGCTGAATGTCAGGAACTTGGCCTCATTGAATGTGTCAGGCAGGTTCCTCACCAGAAAAGCCACAGTGAAACTGCCTAGGGCCAGGGACCCTAAGTAGGCCAGCACACAGTAGAAAACAGTTACTGAGCCCTTGTTGCATAAAATGATGACTTGAGCATTTTCAGAGTGTGCATCTGTGTCAATTTAGGGAGGTGAGGTTCCCAGCCAGACTCCACAGAGAATAAGTTGGATCAGGACACAGATGGGAATGACAGCATTATAGACACCTGAGACAAAGAATCTTCTCATTGTTCTCCCTGGTTTCATGACTCTAAAGGCCAGAATTACAGTTATAGTTTTTGCCAAAACGGTGGAAATAGCCAAGGTAAACACAAGTGCAAATGTTATTTGTTGCAGTATGCAGGAGGTTGTGTTTGGACGGCCAATGAAGAAAAAAGAGCAGAGGAAACAGAGGAGGATGGAGATGAGCAGGATGTAGCTGAGAGTCCGGTTATTGGCCTTAACAATGGGTGATTCTCGGTGTTTAAGAAAGATCCCCAAAACTACAGTTGTGCTGACAGAGAAGCATAGAGCTG
Source organism: Meriones unguiculatus (assembly GCF_030254825.1). Taxonomy (NCBI): domain Eukaryota; kingdom Metazoa; phylum Chordata; class Mammalia; order Rodentia; family Muridae; genus Meriones; species Meriones unguiculatus. The sequence goes on from NW_026843645.1 coordinate 121,596, forward strand.
TGCAGGCTAGAGCCATGCCCAGAGGATCTTCAAAGGACAAGAAGGTCAATCTCTTGGGCAGGCAATAGTTTCTCTCAGAGTTTGGGTACTCTTGACTTGAGCAAGGGATACACACCTGCTGATCTGAGGGGAGGAAGTGAATCAACATTTAAGCTTTTACAATTATTTAGTCATTGCACATTTAATTCATGAGAGTGCTTTCCATTGATAAGTGTAGCCTGGCATATTCTGCTTTCTGATACTGCCAAGGAAGGAAATCTTTATAATTCCCATTTTTACTCTTTATCTTCTTTAATTAACAATAAACTTTCTGCTGAAGAATTTATCAATTTCTCTAGGGCAGTGAAATATATATTACTCATATTCAGATGCAGTAACACTGTCAAGCAATCCTTCAAATGCTTTTTTATATACTGTGAGTTTCTAAGTATGTATACAATACAAAGTACTTTGATCACTTCCATGTATAAAAATATACTTCATTAATTACACCATTGTGCCATTGTGAGTTCTTCTCAATTTTCTTGTTACTCACAGTTTTAATGGATATTTGTTACCCCACTTCTATATAATTTTTCTAAGGTAACATGGGAATAAGTTATATCTGACCTCCATAGACTATGGAGCAATTCTGATTTGGCAGTAAATATACAACACTTGCATCAACAAAGAGCAGCTATCTGCTCAGATCAACTAGTACCTATCTCAGATGTGGAAGTTGCAAATAAATTTCTATAGTCTTTGACATCCTTTGACTCAGGACAGGACTCTTAATATTTCATTATTATTTCCAAAATAATCCTGGGAATTGTTCTAAATTTCAGTCTTGTTCTTTCAGTAATATTCTGAAGACTGAAAAATGACCTACATGTCATATAATAGTGCCATAAATCTATAAATATTAAATCAAAAAGGGAGAATGACAGAGCCATATTCACTGAAATTGTTGAGAGTCATGAAGCCAGCACAGTTGCTTGACACAATCCCAGATTGTTAGGATCACTGTTATTCTATATCTAACTCTTTTTCCATGTGTTGTATTACAGGGGACTTTCTGCAATATGATTCAATTTCTGTTTGTTTGTTTGTTTGTTTTTCCTACACAAAAGTTATGTTTGAGTCTTTTTTATGAAAAGCCTAAACTTAACTATATCTGTCCACTGTTTGGAAATCTTCTATAGGCCCTGGAGATCATTAAGCACAGACAAACAGATAGAGAGATGAGGCCATCATTTCAGGAGTTTTCTTGGGCTATATGTCCTTAAACAGTATATTGGTGCAGGGTAAACAAAGACAATATGCAAACCCTGAGAAGCCAAGAGATTTGTGTTAAAATTTATATTTCTTTTATTATAGGCTGAGAACTCCCTGTAAATGTTGTTTAAAGATATGAGGCAATGGAGCATACATTCCTGATGAAATAAAATTTAATAAATAAGAATTGACTAAAATAAACTAAATCTAATTTATAGCATAGATGATGATACATTTAGTAAAAGGAGTTGTTTATTATTATTTTCTATTCATAAAAGACAAGTTCATGTATTTTCTGTATCTCTGGACTGCAATCAGACTGTAATCATTCTGCAAACACTGCCAGCCTAAAAGCAGGCTGTAATATAGTAAATGTGTTTTCTTTTAAGGAGACATCCTTTGGATTCCTTAAAGTAGAGTTATTGAGCTAACAATAATATCTGTTCCTTTTGTATTTTTTAAATTGCAACTGAACTTGTAACCCTGGATATGTAATTGAAAAAAATCATACACCCACTCTGAATCACTTGTGTAATAATTAGTCTGTGTTTGTACTGTGAAACTTGTATAGAGAAGTGCCTTGTGAGGACATCCTTTGTTAGAGCATCTGTAAGATATCTTAAGAGAACATCCTTATGGTATCTTGCAGGTACAATATTTAACCCATGAAAGCACTCTTCCTATTTCCTGCAGCAGTAGATTAACCTTCCCCCTTTCCTGCCTTCTCCCTATATAAGTTGGGTAAAAATTTTTAATAAACAGAAGCCTTGATCAGATGAACAGACTTGGCTTTCATTTCTTGCTTCTCTTGTTCCTTTTCCCCCCATTCCTTCCAATCTATCCACCTTAGGAACCCCATTGAAGCCCTGAGGGTCAGGGCAATCAAAGAAATAAAGTAATCAAAGATTTTCTATAATTCAATGAAAATGAAGACACAACATGCCCAAACTTATGGGACACAATGAAAGCAGTGCTTACAAGAAAGTTGATAGCACTCGGTGCTTCTTAAGGAAATTTGAGACATCTCATACAAGCAATCTAAGGTCACACCTGAAAGACCTAGAAACAAAACAACAAAAAAGATATAGACACACTGAAGAGGAGTAGATGGCTGGAAATAATCAAACTCAGTGCTAAAATCAATATACTAAAACCAAAGTGATTAAAAGAGCCAACAAAACCATTTTTTTACTTCTTTGAGAGAATCAACAGCATAGACAAGCCCTGAAACAAAGTAACAAAAGGCAGAAAGACAGTACTGAAATGAACAAAGTTGAAAATGAAAAGGGGACATAAGGACAGACACAAAGGAAATAAAAAAGAATCTTTAAGTGGTACTTCAAAAGCCTATACTTTACAAAAACTTTATATAGAATGCACAATTTTCTTGATAGATTCCACTTACCAAAGTGAAATCAAGATCAAGTAAATAAAATAAATAGGCCTATCTCCCCTAAGTAAATAAAAAAAGATATAGACACACTGAAGAGGAGTAGATGGCTGGAAATAATCAAACTCAGTGCTAAAATCAATATACTAAAACCAAAATGATTCAAAGAGCCAACAAAAGCATTTTTTGATTACTTTGAGAAAATCAACAGCATAGACAAGCCTTATAAAATTGCCTAAGGGTTGGCCTTTTTCAGTTTAATAAATAATAATAGATTCTCATCATTATAATAATGCTTCTTCCTTATGACTTTTTATTTTTTTAATAAAATTTTTCATTTTTAAAATAACACATTTATCTCACTATACCTCTTTGTTCTTCTTTCCAGACCTTCTCCTGGACCCACCTTATATTTAGTGTCTCTCAAATTCATGGACTCTTTCTCATTAAATGTTGTATTTGTGTCTTTGTCTTTTTATTCATAAATACTAATTGCTCATTCCATGTGATGTTACATGTATATGTTATCACATGGATGGCAATAACCTTAAACAGGCAGCCATACTTTCATTTATGAAGACTGGCTTTTTCTGCTATTGTTGGTACTTGAAATGTCAACTTTTAAGTGTTTTAAATGCAGTTCCATTTCTTGTGTATTGAGGAAACAATTACACATCTACTTTTCCCGGAGTTACTTTCAGGCACCGATCATTACATTTGTTTATTACAGAAATATAATTCAATCTTGAACAACTGGATCTCTCACATTCAATGGGTAGCCTAAAGCAAGTATCACTGCAAGAGTTGAGATGGCCATTTCATGAACCAAAAGGAAGAATTTTTAAGTAGGTTGATTTTGACACAATAGCAAGAGAACTGCCACTCAAACCTTCACACATCATGTGGAATCAGCAGTGGTTACTAATGGATTCAGGGATGAGTGAAAGAGACATAGAGAAGAGCACTACATTATGATACCATGGTCACTTCTTAGCTTTCTGATTCTACATTCCCAAGCATGTAAGATATTAACATATAACATATAATATATATCTTTGAGAAAAGATATTATTTTTATACCTGTCTGGTTGGAAATGTGCTGCTCTGGACAAAATACACAAGAAAAAACAGCAGATAGGTCTCTCTTCTTGTGGAACTTTCAAGAATCCTGGACCACAGCTCTGTGAACATACAGATTGAGGAATCTGAGGGAAACACAGAAAAACTGGTAGTAATATTGTACATTAATTTAAAATAATTTAGGCTAAATAACTTAAATTCATATATCTTATGGAAATTCTATGGGTTTATGAGGAAATCAGAGTGTTTAATACAAGAGTGTAGAATGGAAATTTGAAGTTAGCACACTTTCCAATGCTAAATCTTCAACATCCTTTTATGGTGACTAATCTGTGACTCACTTCTTCCTAGCCTTTGTGAAATGTGTACAATGTCCATATATTTTCTCCTGTGAGGCAGCAAGCCAGAACTCATTTTTCATATGAATTATGAAACAGTTGGATTGTCAGACAGAAACCCAGTCCATCTTTCCTCATCTATTTCTACCTTTACATTTCCAATCATGTAGTAATACCCATGCACTCTGATTCAGCTGCAAAAGGAAGTTTACTTTTCTCATGAAAGATGGTTTGGCCATTGGTGAATTATGATCTATTACTGTGACTTTTACCTTTAATTCCCAATGCTAGGAATACTTCTTTCTTTTTAAATATTAGTTACACTGTTACATAGGATTTTCACCAGTTGCACATTAGTTAATAACATTAACTACTAAACTAGCACAACTTTAGTTTGTTATATGTTAAAAATTGTGTAGGACAGGAACAAACATTTCTATCTATTCTTAGACCTCTTTTTTGCCTTTATTTGGGTTCATTTTCTATCTCATAAATATTAATATATGAACAGGAATATACTTCTGGATAACTGGCTCAGCAGTTAAGAGCTCATACTTTTCTTGCAGAGAAATATAAGTTCAGTTCCTGGCACACATATCTGGCAGCTCATATACATTTGTTACAGAAAAGTGTTCTATCAAAATCCATAGTTTATTTTCTGTTCACGCTAATTCACAAATGTGCAAAATTATTGAGATGCTTGAGTATGAGTTGTATAAATGGAAGGACGCTTGAGCATGATCATGCATGTATAATAAATATGTCAATATGTACATACATTTGTATGCATGTGTATGTACACATAAACCACACACCTACACACCTATATAACCATGAACACTCATTCATTAACTGCAGCATGAATGAACACACATTTGAATTTACTTCATCTAATTGAATCTGCAGGAAGTAGTTAAGTAGTGGTTTATTTCTGAAAATAATCAAATTGGACTGAAGAGATGATTTAGCATTTAACATTCTTGTCACATGAACATGAATACCTGAACTGATCATCCTGAAGGGATTGAAAGAAAAGTTGGGTGTAGAATATATTCCTGTAATAGAAATTTTGTGGTCATGAAGACAGTGAGAAATTCAAGGATATGCTTTCCACTGAATACAGCAAGACCATAAGCATAGGTTTCAGAGAGATAACCGGTTTAAAAATAAAAGGGAGAGCAAAAGAGGAAGATAACCAGTGTTGAGTGTGGCCCTAACAAGTACATGTGCTCAGTCACACACAAGCTCACAATCACAATAGAGCTAAGAATATAGAATATAATAATAATTTTAAATTTTCAAAGAGACATCATACAATCAGGGAGGCAAGACACATACCTAAACACAATAAAGGCAATATACAGCAAGCCAATAACCAACATCAAGTTAAATGCACAAAAACTTCAAGCATTCCTGCTAAAATTAGGGACAAGACCAGGCTGCCAATTGCACCATATCTCTTCAATACAGTGCTTCAATTTCTACCTAGAGTGATAAAACAAGAGATCAAAGGGATATAAAACAAGAAGAGAAGAACTGAAAGTATCATTCTTTGAAGATGATAAGTGACCCCCAAGATTCTACCAGTGAACTCCTACTGCTACTAAACAATTTCAGTGAAGTGTCTGGATATAAAATTATTTCAAAAAAATTCAATAGACTTTCTGTACACAAGCAACAATAAGGCTGAGAAAGAAAGTAGGTGAACACACACACACACTTCACAAAGAGCCACAAATACTATAAAATATCTTGGGGTAACACCAACCAAGCAATTGAAAGACCTGTGTGACAAGAACTTCAAGTCTTTGAAATAATAAACTGAAGATTTTGGAAGATGGAAAGAACTCCCATGATCATAGATTGTTAGGATTAACATACTAAAAATGGTCATCCTGCCAAAAGCCATCCTCAGATTAAATGCAATTCCCATTAAATTCCAACACAGTTCTTTACAGACCTGGAAAGTTCAACCATTAACTTCATATGGAAAAATAAAAGACCCAGGATAGCCAAAAACATTCTGTATAATAAAAACTTCTGGCAGTATCAACATTCCTGATTCAAGCTATACTACATAGTAATAGAAATAAAACCTGCATGGTATTGGCACAGAAACAGACAGGTTGATCAGCCGAACCAAATTGAAGGTCTAACTAGATGTCTGCATGTAGAAAATGCAAATAGACCTGTATGTATCATCCTGCACATACTCAAGTCCAAGTGGATCAAAGACATTGAAGTAAAACCAGAGACTCTAAATCTATTAGAAGATAAAATGGAGGAAAAGCCTGGAACTCATTAGCATAGCAGACAATAGAATGACAATAGAACAAGCTCTGAGATCAACAATTAATAAGTGGGATCTCATGAAACTATAAAGCTTCTGTAAACCAAAGAAATCAAAGTACGAAACAGCAGCTTACAGATTGGGAAAAGATCTTTACCAACCCTACATCACAGAGAGGGCTGATATCCAAAATACACAAAGAACTTAAGAAATCAAACATCAGCATATCAAATAATCCAATTAAAACATGAGGTACAAAGGTAAACTGAGAATTCACAGCAGGAATCACAAATGGCTGAGGAGCACTTAAATTCTCAATGTCTTTACCCATCAGAGAATTGCAAATCAAAATGACTTTAAGATTCAATTTTACTCCTGTCAGAATGGCTAAGATCAAAAACTCATGTGATAACACATGCTGGCAAGGATGTGGAGAAAGGGGAACACTCCTGCGTTGCTGATGGGTGTGGAAATTTACACACCTCTCTGGAAATCAAGCGGGCAATTTCTCAGAAAACTGGGAATAGTTCTACCTCAAGACCCTGATATACCACTCCTGGGCATTTACCCAAATATGCTCTACCATACAACAAGGACATTTGCTCAGCTATGTTTATACAGAGTATATTTTTAATAACCAGAAACTGGAAACAATTTAGATGTCCCTCAGCCAAAGAGTGGGTAAAGAGATTGTGCTACATTTACACGATGGAACTGTACACAGCTGTTAAAAACAAGGGAATCATGAAATTTGCAGGCAAATGGTGGGAACTAGAAAAGATCATCCTGAGTGAAGTAATCCAGAAGCAGAAAGACACATGTGGTATATATTCACTTACAAGAGGATATTAGACCTATAGTACAGGATAAACCTACCACGATCTGTTGGAAGCCATTGCTCTGGTAGCTGCTTTGATATTTAAATCTCAACAGGAAGACTGCTTTTACCAGGCCTTCACTGAAGCCAGGGAAGAATTTGCAAGTCTATCTCCCTTTGTTTGTGACAGCAGGTGGGAGAGCTTTTCAAAATCACACCTATTGTTTCACCTCCTCATAAATTTAACCCATTTTTCTGAGCTGTTTTTACTCTGGCTTAAAAGCTCTCTGCAATAAAGTCAGGCTGGGGGCTGGTCGAGTCTAATATCTCCACTGGAGCCTCTTGGAAAAGGCCCATGTGTGTTGTGTGTTAGTTTTTTAATTTTAATCCTCACTCCCAACTCAAGAACCGTTCAACTCTGCTGGCGGGCTCCGGCAACAATCCACAGACACGAAGAAGATAAGTAAGAAGGAAGGTCTAAGGGAGAGTGCTGGAATGTCACTCAGAAGGGGACATAGATTAGACAGCAGAAGTGGATAAAGAGGAGGGACTGGATAAGAGATGTAATTGGGAGAGAAACAAGAGTTGGGATCAGATGTAGGGACAATGTCAGTGGGAGGTTCTAGGGCTGGGAACAAGAAGGGAAACTAAGGTAATATATTTGTCAAGATGGAGGTCGGTGGGAGGATGTGGGTGTTCCTATAACTGAGACCCCTAAGAGGGAGAGACGTGAAGCCTGAAGTGACCACCTCTTGGCCAGGCAGGACTAGTGGAGTGAGGGGAAATCAACCCATTAACAAAACCTTTGATCCAAAACTTACCCTGCCTACAGGAAGTGCAGGAATAAAGATTGAGGGAAAACTCCAAATAATAATTGACCCAACCTGAGACACACCACAACAGTAGAGAGTCTTACAGAACAGGTTTCTGGGAGGCTCCACCCTGTAGTTGGTTGATGATACTGGGACAAGCATGGGGTGGAGTTCTATCCATTTTGTGGAAGTGTTGGAAGGCCCTGGAAGGGACAGGAACTCCAAAATAAGACTAACAGAGACAACTAACTAAGAATCATGGGGGTTTACAGAGACTGATACATCAACTAAGGAGCATGTATGGTCTGGGCATTGGCCCTCTGCACATAGTTGGCCAATGAGTAGTTTGTTCTTCATATTTGTAGCCTGGCAAATGTAGTTGGAGGGGCGGAGGCTGTTTCAAACATGAACTCTATTGCCTCATTTTGGAGCACTTTCCCCTGGCAGGCTGGCTTGAACTGGCCTCAGTGGATGAGATATGGTCAGTTATGATGTGACTTGATGTGTTGGAGAGGGTTGATATGGTGGGAGGGGAGATCATTTTTTTTTCTGGGGGAAAGAGAGTAGGAGAGAGGAAAAGGAAGAGAGGGGAAGCTGAGAGGTGAGGCAAGAGGAACCATTTTGGGGATGTAAAGAAAGTGAACTGAAATTTAAAAACATTTATTTAAAAATATCTAAAAGACATCACACAATTAATTTTAGTAATCCTTTACAAATATTCTCTACAAATTAAATATTGAAAACTTCCAGACCTGATTGAAGTTGCTTGGCCATTTAATCAGAACTTCATTGATGAAAAAGCCTTGATCTTGTGGACTCTTGAAGACAAACTCTCCCACTTTAACTAGTAATGAAATGTGCTGAGTATGTTCCACAAAATTTTGTATATCATACGTTTCCATAATTTTCTTGTTCTCATCGAAGCTTATTTCATCTCCAGCAGCATTTGTCACTTTAATTTTACTCAGAAATGGATGCAGCTGAAGAGAGACATCATTTGATATGAGTGGCCCATACAAATTACTGTTTGATGACCTTTAAGAGAAATCCATTCTCTCTCTCTCTCTCTCTCTCTCTCTCTCTCTCTCTCTCTCTCTCTCTCTTCTCTCTTTCTCTCTCTAACATAGCTTTGTTTTTGAAGAGGCTTACTTTGTTTAGGTGTCCCCCCACACTTGTTTTAGTGAGATGAAAAGTTCTCCCCATGAAAGTAATACAAGAGCTACTGAACACAAAGAGAAATATCTAAGGTATGGAACATGTGGAGCATGTTCTTAGAGTAAACAAGGCCCTGTAACTTTCCCCAGCACCAGCAAAATATTTCTAATTAGAAAATATAATTTTTTTAGAGAAAGTCAGTGGATTCATATGTCTTAAGATATGTCTTTTCTGATGCCACACAATGAATATGAGTGTATTTCAATTTGGTAAATTGGTATACATGTATATGAGATTACAATGAGATAATATTATTAGGAGTTTATGCAAAACTCCAGATTCATTTAAAAATGTACAATAAATATGTGCAAACTTTATGTCAGTTATAATTCAGGAAACTGAAAAGAGACCCACTACCTGCCTTCATTTCTCGTTGGTTTGTTTTCTGTCACAACATTTGACTTTCAGCTTTGATATGAACACTATCTGGTACAATGTTCACTACAAATGTGTCTGGTGCCTCTGGAGGCCAGAAGACGGTACTGCCCAGAGTAGAGTTACAGATAGTTGTAAGCTTTTATCTAGATAACAGGAATTGTGGGTCTTTAAATAGCACGAAGTACTTCTAAACACTGAGCCACTTCAGGCACCCTACATATGTGTTATTTTTGTTTTTGTTTATTGCCTACAAGTGTGTATACATGTACACAAAGTGAATATCTGACTCCTGCAGAAAGCAAAAGAGTGTGTCAGATTCCATGGAGCTGAAATTAAGACAGTTGTGAGCCACCATATGTGTGCTGACAACCAAACTCAGGGACCCTGTATGAGAAGCACATGCTTATACTTGCTGAATCATGCCCCTAGCATGATTTAATTCCATATTTAACAAATTAAACAGGTTAATGTTTCAAATTATGATGTTCAATATTTTGTTATCTACTTCCTACTCATATTATAGAACTGTTGCTTAGGTACTCTGTTATCTAGAGAAGGCTTATACAAACTTACCTAATATCACATCTCTGGTAGACCATGTTCAGAAACCGTGACAATGTCTATGTTAAATATTATTGCTTTCCATAATACTCAAGATTACATAGTACACGATACATTCAGAATTTATTTTTTGTTCATCTGTCTTTGATAGAATTTAAAGTTAAATTTACTTGTTCAACAGTCTTCTTAATGATACCCTATTTGAAGGTGATCATCAAGGCTCGTATGTGTGTGGATGATTCCTGTTTATATCTTTTTGGTTTAAAACCTAAACACATCCATTTATCTCTAATGCATGGAGATAGTCTAAGCTTATTAACTGGTTTATGCTCTAACCTTTAAGATGGAAGCACTGTTTGGTTTTAACTTCATTTTATGCAATTAAGAATAAAGAACTTGTACAAGCAATTACTTTTCAGTTACTCATGACTCTAGAACAGGGAATTTATTTTCCATGAAAGGTTCTTCTTACAGTCTTGTATTATTAACCTAAATTTCATTTTATGTGAAAAAGCAGCTTTGGATGTGGTCACTATGTCTATACGTCATGGAACTTGGCATATTCCATGAAAGCACATAAATTTTAATATTAAACTTGCTTTATCTTTACATGGATTACATTTATATGTTATAGAATTTCATCTCAAACTATGAAAGTATTTGTTAAAAGACATTCAAACTTACTGTCTTCAAGTCAGTGCTTTCAGTCCCAAAATCATATAAGATAATTACAGATGTATACACATACACTGTGACAGAAGCTTTTCCATTTTAACTTATACTTTTAATTATAAAATGAGAAAAACGTTTTAATGGCTTGACCACAGTAATTACTTAGTAATAATGTTAGATCCTGAGCTTCCCTTGCATATGAGTGAGACTTACCTGCAATGGTAGAAGCCAGTCTGTGTTTCTGTCTTCGGTAGATCCCATTTCAGTTTTGTTCAATAGCAGTTTATGGAGTGCATGAACCATGAAATACATTGCATTCCATATGGAATAGCTGGACTCAGAAATGGTCATCAGATCAATTTTTTTGTGATTAATCTTTAGGGAAATATTCGCTGGGCAGGGATTAAGAGATTTACATGGCAAAGAAGGAAGTGAACAAAGAAAATTGTCAATCCAGAATTTAGAGAAATAAAAATCTCCTCGGTATCTGGAGGGTGTAAGATCCTCAAGAAAGTTCTTGAAACCAGGGATAGTTCTCTTCTTTGAAAATGATACACTTCCTCTGAAAAAGTATATCAAATAATACTCATCTGCTGCAGAATCTAAATGTATTAAGTGTTGCTTTGCCATGATCCACACCTTCCCTCTGGCTAAAAATATTCTATTATTAAGGCAGAATATCAACAAGTCATCTATATCACCATAGAATACCTGTACATTCACTTGTGTATGTTGGTTCAGGTCCACAAAACCAGCAATATTTGTTAACCCTAGCTTCCAATAAGCAGGGATTTTTTGTGTAAAGGCCATGCAGATATCTTCTGTTGCCATTTCTGCTTTCAGGTGAGAGAGTAACTCTTTTCCATTCAGATCATCAACCACAAAAAGCCCCACCCAATTCCAGCCAAAGCACAGCAATAAAGTGATCACACCATGGGTTAGGCCTCTGTCTTTAGGAGACATCTGATAAAGGGATGGGAATGTAACTTTGTCACTTAGCTCGGCATTAAAAGGTCCATATGTGACCTGAAGAAACACAGGAACAAAAGTGATTCTGATGTTCTATGTATTTGGGGCCATCACCTTAAGAGAGGAAATAGGTTCATTCTTCACATATGAATTGTTTAACTGAGTGATAACAATCAGAGCCACACTGTGGGTTTTGTGATCTTGATTATTCCCTACCCTTACACTCACCCAATGTTTTCTTTGTTTATACTAATGCCTTTTGATGGATGCTTTGCTTCAGTATAGGCTGGCAATAGTCAGTATTTGGAATATACCTATGTAGATATTCTTTGCTCTCTGAGGTGTATTATCCTGAATGATATCATAAAAATTCCTTGAAAATTTTTCATTTGAGGATTGTTGCAAATTTAGTAACATGTCCTGTACTTTTTATTTTCTTATGTCAGATATTGACCATTCTATGTATTATGAGATATTCATATGCAAGATTTGGCACTTAGGTGTTGTAAAATTTGACTTGTGAGCAAATACAGCCTCAGTATTCACAGAACATCTTGCCAGCATTTAGAGATAGAATCACGAGTATTATTAAGTTATCTGCTTTGAAATTATCAGAATATACTGCTCATGTCCTGCTCATGCTTTTCACCACACTCTTTCCCTACTAATCATTGCCATACTAAGGTAATTCATTCAATGATTTTGAAATCTGTCTAAAGTAAACAATTGTTTGTTTTCTTTTGGTCAGGTTTCCTAAGTGACTGTGAACAAAAATACTTTCCTAACTTACTTGTGAGACTTTGTAGAGCTCCAAAAGTGTTCCAATAGCAGCAGAAAATTCTGGCCAGGTTCCTGAAATGATTCCTAGAGCTTTGTGTTTTGTTTTGCATTTGTAATTAGGGATATGATCACTCCTCCCAGACAAGAACATCAGAGGGCCCTCCAGGGTTCTTTTGTTAGAATTAAAGGAATTGTAGACATGGAAACCCATGGTTATATTAGGAAGCAATTGTTTGTCCTTATTGATCTCCTCCATGGCAAAGCATACAGTCAGCAAAATTTGATAGTTTTTCCATTTCATTCTAAACACATAGGGATAGAGCGATGAGTATAGTCAGTCAATTTTTTTTCCAGAAATTCTTTATCAAATTCAGAAACTTAGAGGTCTTAGGCCATGACTTTTCCTGTGACATTTGAAGCTTTTGTGAATGAGCCCAGACAACTTAGGAACATCATAGAATGGCTCCTAAAACCTAAGAAATTAAACTGCATCTAGTAATAGTTTTTTTTTCTGTGCATTGTCACTTGTCTATGTCGTATGACTGCTGAATATATAGGTGCTGATGATCTTTCTGTTTGTGGAGGCATTGGGGTATGGAAGTGTTACTAAGGTGTTCACTAGGAATATGATTAACCACTTCATGTCCTTTTATTTTGAAATGATTTAATTTTATACTCACTTAAAAATTTTAACAAGTTTGTATGCACTCTTACTGTTAAAGTATCTCTTTGGTGGATAGGCAGATGCCCAGGCATTTAAGCACACAGACCCCTTTGAGTAAAAGCTAGTATCAGTTCTCAGTGCCCACTGGGAAGCCTTGGATCCATGTGTAGCTCTAGGTCATAAGATCCTTTCTGGCATCTTTGGGCACCAGCATACCTGGGCATTCACACATATACAAGAAGGTAAGCACTCAAGACATGAAATAAAAATAAATAAACCTGTGTAAAATAGTGTTCTAGGGCCCTGAGAAATGACTGATATGTTATGACTACTTGCTGCTCTTGTGGAGGACCCTGATTCAAGTCCCAGTAGCCAGTTTTAGGTTCCAAAAATATGTACCACCACTTCTAGGGTATCCACATCCTTCACTGGCCTTTGAAGTAACCATGCACACACAGACATGTAGGCAAAACACATGTAAATCTAATGTAAAAATTAATTTTCTTTACAAAATGTAAATAGTAATAACTAAAGAAAAGGTATTTCATGAAGCATGCAAATTAAATAAAGAATTAGAGTTTCCTAGGTAAGGCAGTGAAAGAAAAAAGTAAGTTATACTAGCATATAAAAGAGAGGAAAACCCCAAGCATTTTAAGACAGTACAAAAGTGCTCTCAAGGGGAGGTAGTGTAACTTTGTTGCAGGTTGGTTGGCTGAACGTCCTTGGGAGGAGGTGTAACTTTGTTGCACATAGGTGGGCTGAACTTTCTCACTCATGGCCTTCAGTGTTTAGGGAAGGGACTTCAGAAGCTTCTTTCAAAACCTGTGGTAGATAAGAGTCTGGGTAACCCTTACAGAGGGAGCTTAACAGAAATCATGAGTCTATAGGCCACTAGGTTCTACTGAAGGAACGATTCTGCTTTCAGCCCTACCATCACTGGGAAGAAACACCATTTGGTTGTACTGCATTAATCTGAGATATATGGCCAGATGCTATGTTAAGAGAGAATCTATTGGTCAACACCAGGCAATGAGGAACAACTGAGAGAAAAAAATTAGTCTTTCCCAGGGATTATCCCAAAGTAATATTGAACTGTATGATTGTATACATGTATCAATGAGAACTCCTGGAAACAGCTGTGTCTGCAAAGACTGGCTATAAAAACTTTAATGATATGGAGAGATTGGAATGTAGTAGCTCTGGGGCCTCATTACCATAGTCCAGACTACCTGACACATCCTGAGTCGCCGTTTCTTGGACACCTCTAATGTTGAGATGATCTCTTACAGACAGTGAACAAAATCATTTTGGAATTCAGTAACCCAGAACACCACTGGCTTCTGCCTCTCTAAAAGACAAGAATTACATCATACAGCATCTTAGGCCTGTATGATAAATTTCTCCATCTTGCTGTCTACCTCCTCTCTGATGTTTCCAGTGATATATTGGACTTATAGCTGTCTTTATTCACTTACTATGAAAAATGCATGAATCTACTTCCATATTGAAATATGGGATTTGGGATGACTTTAATTGTGTTCCCAGACTCTCAAATTTATTCAACAATAAATTCGTTCTCCATTTTTTCCATTTGAGCTGAGTGCTGATGTTTTTCCAATCACATAAAAGTAATTCTAAAGAGTAAACAATTGATTCAGTTGGTTATATCCATATACTCATTCATGTATATATGTGTGACAGGAACTCCACATGAAGATTATCAGGGCCAATGCAACAGGGCCCAGAGGGTTCTACAGTGTCTGAAGCACCACCAAGGACAATGCATGGTTTGAACTTAGGTCCTCTACATATAAGTAGTTGAAGGGATGATTAGGCTTCATGTGGGTCCAGTAGTTAGGGAAGAGGAAGATAACTCCGACATGCAATATGTTTTCTGATTGTTGATCACTTTCCCCTGATTGTGCTACCCTAACAGACCACAGGGGATGGAGACAACTCACTTATCCTAAGACTACAGGAGCTGCAGTGTGTATTTATGGGAAAAGATAGGGGAGGGGGATGTGGGAGAGAGGGTGGAATTGGGAGTAAAGAAGGGTGCAACATATTACTAAGATGTGAATTGATTTAATTAGTAAAAATATTCAAGTGAAAAGGTATGGTAATAAATGAGACGCTCCTCCTCAAATCCCAGAGAGCTCTGTCAAATATGGAATTAATTTAATGAAAAAGGCTTTCTCTGACAGACATCTGGAGTCATTAGCTATGCCTATCCACAAATAAAATGGACAGAAATGGCCTTTTCTTTGATCATATTTTAACTGCGGTAATGCTGAAAACTGAACAATGAATTGCCACATGTTTCTCCCACCAGTTTGTCCCTGCCCAACCTATGGAAATTGTAGAGTTAAATGCCATACTCTGCCTGGCTAGGGTAGGTGAATTTTCCCAAGTGCCTCCTTCATAAAAAAATCTTTCAGGCCTCATGAGTCTGGTGTTTGGAGGCCGATGATGCCCTGTGTGGCAGTTGAAGCCTTATTGTTGTTTGGTGTGGCATCAAAAGACTGCCAAACTCTGATGGCTATGAAGTCTTTGAGATTGCCATGGAGGATCTCCGACTGGGTGCCAGGGATCTGTTAAGTCTCTGTCATTTTGACAGATATAAAAGAAATTTGGATTATACTTCCTGCTCAAATTTCTCTCAGATCTCTTGACATGTTGACAGTATGGCTAGTCTTGTCATAGTTACAAAATCAAACTTTTTAATGTCCTTTCATTCCTGCTGAAGATATACCTCAATGCTTCTCATTGTGCTGAAATCTTATCTGCCATTACACATTCAGAGAGAGGAAAGGCTGTTCATTTTGTAGCCCAGAACCATCCTTTTTGGTACCCCAGCTTTAGCTCTAAAGCATGAGTTTAACCCAGCTGTTTACATACACTTGCTTTTCCTAAAGTGAGGATTTCAGAATAGATTACAGATTGTGGACATGTTAATATATTTAAAATTTTATTTCTTTGTGTAAACTACTTCAAGGAATTAAGACTAGATCCACCTATCACAGGACAAACAGAATCTAGATTAAGACTTCTGTCAATTAACAATTCAGTCTTTTCTGTCTCTTGTCTATCTCTGAGGATTGGCTCTTTCCTTCCTCCTGTGTTGGAATTCCTTCTCTCTCCAGTGGCAGTGAGCTACTGAACTATGGTTTCTCCATCTTGTGAAAGCATTCCTAAGAGTCCCTTACTTCCAAAATAAATTAGGAATTCTAGTGTGTCTGTTTTTCTATTTAAGTACTCCATAACAATACAAGTACCAGGACCACAGGCTTGTATGTTTGTTTCCTGCTCAGAGAGGAAATATGTATTGAGGTTTCAATAAGGTACTTTTCATCAAAGGACCACACTAATCCCAAAATTGATGTTCAGATGAACATGTGTACCATTTATAGTATCAACTAAACAATAGAAATATGAAAAAGCCTAATGACTCCTCTACAGTATCATAAATAACCAACAACCTAACTCACAGTTTATCAGAGAGATAAAGTGGCAGATGAATACTTCAGAAAGTAAAGAGATGAACAACAGAAAAGAAGACAGAATCAAGCAATGAATTCAACTGGGCATTGAGACAAGAATCAACAGTTTCCAGGAGAACTTCGATGAGGGATAGAATAAACAGCAAAACACAGACAATGCTCAGTACCATGTAAAATAAATCCTAAGATAAAACTGATATTCTGAAGGAGGAGAAAGACAGAAAGGTTGGAAATGAAAATCATAGAGCTTCCAATCAAATCACAGAACACTGTGTTTCCAGCAGATCTAAGTAGAAGACAGAATATGGGCATGAAACACACGAATTTCAGAACACTATATTACAATGTCAATGATAAATAAATAAGTAATGATTATGACCACAGCGTCTAAACTCTGAGATACTTTAAAGATACTAAAGCCAGAATATGAGAAACATGAGATCCTAAGAGTTGTACTGAAGACATAGGGATATTCAAGTTCAATTTAGCAGAACTCTCCAAGTCTCTGGAAAGAAACAGATATTCAAACATAAGATCTTTAGATGGCTAAATAGACCTGAGAAGAATGGAAACTTATCAGGACATATTAGAGTCAGTGTGTTATTAATATATAAGCCTGACCATGGAATCACACCATGGATCAGACACAAAAGTTAGGTTTTCCTATCCCTGATTTATTTCTGGCTGGAAACATAACACAGAGAAGTGTAAATGTTTGCAATGCACAATGAAGCAGAAAAAAAATGTGAATTTTTTCCTGTGCTGCAAATCTGTCTAAACAATTGTCGAGCTATATTTTAGGTAATTGGACTGGAGAATTCGATACTACAATGGAGCAGCTGAGAGTGGCCATTGTCACAGTAAATTCTACCAGAGTAGACGCAGGACTAGCCACAGGATTATCAACATGGATTGCTACAGCCATGAATCATCTGAAGGAATGGGCGGGCATGGGAGTGTTAGCAGGCCTTCTGGTGTTGGTCTCCTTGGTTTGCCTGTGTTATATATGCAAGATTAGAGTCTCACAACAGTGTGATGCAGCCATGACCATTCAGGCCTTTACAGCCATTGAAGCAGGACAGTCTCCCCAAGCATGGTTGGATACCATAAAAAGCTAAAATGTTACGCTCAGGATGCGAGGCTAAGCACTGCACTCAGGGTCAGCCGCTTTGGACCCAGAGAAGAGCATGTCTGATTGCATGCGGGTTGATGTCCCAGGTCCCGCCTCTGAGAAAAAGGTATCGGACAGGTCAGATGCTTTTTGGGTGGATGACAACTAAATGAACATCGGTACAAAGTCCCAATTTATTTCTAATATCAGAGATCAGACCTATACTCTTGCCTGATGCATCTAAAACAAAAAGGGGGAACTGTAGAGAGCTGCGTAATGCCGCACCTTAAAGATGGAGCTTGTTTCCACCTTCCACCTTCCCGATGGCGAGTGCTCTCTGTCACGAACAACTCCACTTTTGGCTAAGGCTGAGGATCTGGCTTGCTTCCATGTATGTGGACCTATCTGCATTGCCCACGTGGCACGCCTGGGTTGGCTACCCAGAGGCTATTTAAGCTGTGGGCTGGCTTTCCCCAGGGTCCGAGGATTGTTCAAGGTTCCTGAATAAACTGCATTGAAAAAAAAAATAAAGGCATGAGGCTTCTGTGCATGTTGAACCCTAACAAAGTATTAACATTTCATGAAAGAATGTTTAAAGATATGAAACTGAAGCAAACCTTTTTATAATTAGCCCTAGCTGACTATGCATTAACCTTTATCTCATCCCCTTGGTAAATGTCAAAATTCCAAATTCCAGGCTAAGTGGGAACACCCTCCTTTCTCACCAATGCCTTTAGTGATCTTTCTTGCTACTCAGTGGAATTGTAATGTTTGACCAACTACCTGGATTTCTGCATACCTTGCTCAAGGAAGTAAGCCTCTCTTCTCACTTAGATAACTCATTAAAATCTTAGTAGATACATAATTTCTGAGAAGCCTTCTGACTGATACTTAAGATCCTCTTTACCTGCTGTGCTAGTCTGCTACATACATATGTTACGACATTGCATTATTCTTCCCTTGATTACTGAAGTTACTTCCCTGATTGTATGAAAGAAAAACTATGTCTATTTATTTTCAAAACTTTGTTTTGTTGTAGAATTCTTTATCCATAGAAATAATCTAATAGTTATAGTTTGAATTAATGAATTAGTGAATAAAGAAACTTAAAGTCATACATGCAAGTACCTTAATGTGGCTTATTTTAACAAAACTTTAAAACAAACATTATATTTCATTTAAAGTTGCCAATACTGTCAAGTGTCCATCTTTCTTTTATTTTTTTCTTTTTTTCTTTTTATTATTATCATTTATTACAATTTATTCAATTTGTATCCTGGATGTGGTCCCCTCCCTCATCTCCTCCCAATCCCACCCTCCCTCCCTTTTTCTCCCCCTATGCCTCTCCCCCAGTCCACAGATAGGAGAGGTCCTCCTTCCCTTCTATTTTACCCTAGCCTATCAGGTCTCATCAGGACTGATTGCATTGTCTTCCTCTGTGGCTTGGCAAGACTGTACTCCCCTACCACCAGGTGGAGGTGATCAGAGAACCTGTCACTGAGTTCATGCCAGAGAAAGCCCTGTTCTGTTTACTAGGGAACCTACTTGGATACTGAGTCTATGGGCTACATCTGAGCTGGAGATTTAGGTCCTCTCCATGCATTGTCCTTGGTTGGGGTATCAGTCTCTGCAGGGTTCCTTGGGTCCATGTTTTTTTTTTTTTTTTTGCAATGTTGCTATCCTTGTGGAGCTCCTGTTGCCTCGACATCTTTCTGTCTCCTCCTTCTTTGATAAAATTCCATGCCCTCTGCCCAAAGTTTGGCTATCAGTCTCATATCTGCTTTAATACCCTGCTGGATAGAGTCTTACAGAGGCCCTCTGTGGTAGGCTGCTGCCCTATTCCCTGTCTTCCTACTTCCAATGTCTAATCACATAGGGGGCAGGGAGGAGATGAGGGAGGGAGGATGGGATTGGGAGGAAAAGAAGAAGAGGGCTACAGCTGGGATACAAAGTGAAATGACCTGTGATTAATATAAAAATAGACAAACATGATTAGCCATCTTTCTTTTAAATCTGTGTGTTTAAGATTTTGCCTCAAACACAAAGTTAGTTTAATCTTTTAAAAATTGTAATACATTTAAAAACTAAACTTAGAAACAGAAAATATTCCTTAAAGAAAAACACTTCTGTAATCATAAATTCTATATTCATTAAAATGTTATTTTATCAAATGTCTAGAAGCATTATTTCTCAACACATTTCTGTTATTTTTGGATTATAAAATGTTAATCACAAGGAAGGAAGAGACTGGACTTCTAGGCCTCTTTCATTGAACTTCGTAAGCCAAGGCAAGTCATACAAAAGCTCACACTATACCATTAACACATGTTAAGATACATGAATTACAGTGAATTCTTTTCAAATGTTGAGGCTCTTCACATGATTTCTGCTTTTTAAAAACCAGTGTTCAAGTTTGGATTCTGGCACACAATATATTATTTTTCATTCACACGAGGAAAAGACATGTTTATGTCTTTAAAAGGAAAAGACATGTCTATAAAATTAAGAGCACTTTGTTACTGAAAGGGGGATCATTAATGAATTATGCTCTCTGTTCTCATTTACTTTTGTAATATTCATAAAAAACAAGCTATTTATCCAGAAAAAAAATACAGCCAACCATAAAGTGTATCAACCACATTTTCAATCTTCTTACATTTAAGATGATTTAGTGATGTCAGGAATGGTGATGGGAAATGGTTCAGGTGACTTACAACTATTCCATTTTGTTTTTCCTGGTTTGGAAGTTGCTTAGTAGTAAACAGAATTATTCTGGGATAAGTGTACCTTATGGAAGATGGAGTTGGTAGGTGATGGAATCATAAGGTTTAACTATTTGTCACTTGCCAGACTGGTTGTTAATTATGTTGACTTTACTCTGTTATCAAGTGAAACCTGCTTTCGAGCCCATTGTTACACTCTACAAGACAATGAGCAACTTGGTTATCTTTCTGTGTAGAATTTTATAAAGTCAGAAAAGATTCCTTGCCCCAGAAGTTACAATTTCTCAGTTGGCCTCATTCAATACCAGACAGGCATCAGCATTTCTTCCTTAACTATTTTCTGTGCAGCTTTGCTATTGAAATGTTCTTTGACACCTCAGAAGAGTTGCTCAATGACATCTGGGCTAGTGTTTAAAAGTAGGACTAGTGCCTCTTCTGCTGTACAATCTTGTATGAAGCAATGAGACTGAATAGCTTCTTCTTTTCACGTAGACTAAGGGATCCACAGGATATAAAGCCATGTTGCCATCAAGGGACATATATGAAAGCTATGTCATTTATATCTTGGTCATTTATGTGAAAGCCAGTTAGCTCTAGCAAGAACTGTGACCCATTATGGTTGAGCAACTGGACCTATGGTCTTCTTCTAGTGGGAAAGCTTATTTGGTACTTCCTGAGTTAAAAGGGGGAAAGAAAGCAGGAATCCAGAAAATATGCAGTGAGTCACACCCAGAGCTCTGGAAGGAGACAATGGTGGTACTTGTACTTTTCAGAAAGCTTCTTGCTTGCATGTATCTTCTTTCTCAGTTTAGAAACTTATTCCAGCATAGAATTGATAATGATGAAAAAAATACAAGCCAATAAATAAGTCACAGCAAAAACACACTCGAAGAGGGAAGCTCCACTCTTTAAACTCTTTCTTAGAGTACCCAGAAGTATAATTGCCTTCATTATGACATGCATGTGTTTCTAAAGGTCTGTGGTGACTGCCAAGGGTTGATAGAAGATCAGGTCATCAGTGAAACAGAATCCCTTACTTTGATCCTGCATTGTATTTTTTTAAATCTTGTTTGTATGTTTGATACACGTTCTTGATACCTAGCCCACACTGGCCTGGAAATCTCTAGGCCATTGTCTACAGACTTATGAATATACAGTTTTGTTATGCTAAGTGGTGAGACTACATGTACAAGTTACAGTGGCTGACAGTTTAGTGTCTATTGATAGCTTTATTTGAAGTTTATTGTTAACTGTTGTTGTCAATAAAAATCTCAATATTTTGATTTTACCAATGAAGACTCGGGAGACAGCTGCTGAGGTGAAAGCCTGCTAGCTCAGAGAGGTAGAGAAAGCACCTAGCTCATCTTCCTCCTCAGCCATCCCAAAAGAATAAAGAAGCTTCCTTCCCCATGCCTTCTCAAAACACCCACAGATCTGAATGTCCTCTCCTTCTACTTACTGTGAGTCTCTCTGTCTTTCCTTCTGACTTCCTCTAACTTTCTGTTTGTTTGTTTGTTTCCTATGTTTACTCCCTGCCAACTGTTTGCTTCTTTGCTCTGCCTCTTTAACCTATGGTTGAGTTTTTTAAATTCAATCAGAAATGTCTTGGATTAAAGGTGTGTTCTAGTGCCCAATGACACCACAATTAAAAATGGGTATTTTCCAGTAAACAGCACAATCTATAGGTTCACAGTGTGATCAAATATCCTGCAACAACAAAAACAACAAAAAATCTCCACAGTGATTTATGCTCATAACCTAGTGATTTCAAGTGACTTCTCCAGACACACAAACCATAACTGACAGTGACTGGACTATCTAGCTCTATTTCTGTATAAGGTTGCAGCTTTTAAGCATAAAAATGAAAAAAAAAAAAAACAAAGCTATAATACAGATTCGCAGGTAGCTCCAAAACAAAAATGAGCAGAAGAGGAAATAATCCAGTTACTTTTTAACGGATAACATTATTCCAGTGTTCATCATAGTGTAGTTGTTTGTGGATAGTAAAATCTTCAGGTAATAGGGGCATAAAAAATGAGTGTTCCTTCATATACAAATATTCATATAGTAAAAAAAAAAAAACAGCTTACGTCATTCAAAGAAATAAAAAAGTTCAGCTCAGGTTTTGCACATAGGCTCTAGAAGTTCTAAAATTAGCTTTGTTCCTTGAGGCATGGAAAGACATACAAATGCTATTGTAGTCTTAAAGTTATACAAATTTTGATGTAAATTTAAAACCAAGATATAACTTTTGTTAGACTATTATACAAAGTTAAATGTAACTTTGGTAAAGTAACATTTATTTGCCTGCGTAATTGTCATCTAAAGACCTACTGCCTTTATCTGCTAACCTTGGCCTAGTCTTGAGAACTTCTAGTTTTCTCACAATCTAATCTAGGTCAAGAATGCTTTCAGCCTCTGAGAATTATGGCTGAATAAGCTCACCCTTTCTTGTACTTTCTGAGCTGAAGGCTGACTGGTTCAATTCAGCTGTTCTGGGTCAAATGCATCTCAAACTGACTGATTAAATCTGGCTTCTCACAGTTTCTCACTGCATAGCTCTACTTGGCATCCAATTAATTATAGAAACCTCTTCTAAGCTTCTGGCTCCTTCTCATTCTTTGGCTTGTTCTGTCTTCACCCCTGTCTAGCTTGTTCTCTCTTCAACCTCTCTGCAAAACCCACACAGTTTAAAATTGCCTCTCAATTCCACAAACTGAACTGCCACAAAATGAACTCCACCATACTATTTCCCAACTCACTCTCACCCAAACTGCCTGAAGAGAATTGAGTAGAACTCAGAGATCTGCTTGTCTCTGTCTCATGAGTGCTGGGATTAGAGGCA
This sequence comes from Meriones unguiculatus, assembly GCF_030254825.1. Taxonomy (NCBI): domain Eukaryota; kingdom Metazoa; phylum Chordata; class Mammalia; order Rodentia; family Muridae; genus Meriones; species Meriones unguiculatus. The sequence continues at coordinate 144,995 of NW_026843645.1, forward strand.
TGTACCACCACACCTGAAACAAAGCTTTTCTTTACTTGAAACTTGCTCCATACTACACTGGTCTTGAACTCAGAGATCGAGTAAGGTCTTTGGATGTGATGTCTTTTCAAAGCAACCATATTCTGAATTAAAATTTCCCTACACCCCCTTGGCTTTATTCAATCTCAAACCTTTATTATTAAGATTTATTTCTTGTAAAGAAAATATAATACTCAAGTTTATGATTCATTTTTCCTCATTCACTTGTATAATTTTTAAAGATAATATTATGTCAGTTGCACAATTAGGCTTTTAACAAGCCTCTTTAGCATATTTTTAGCTTACTTTGATTGGCTTTTTATATAACATGCTGTTAGAGGTATTTTTTAAATGCTTAACAGTTTCAGGTTTGCATGCAAATTGAGAATATAAAAATAAACACATGAGACAAAAATGCAACCTTGTTGGATAAATGTTTTGTAAGACTGATCCTTCCTGAATTAGCACAATTTGCATTTTCTGAGATTGTAAGACGTCAAGTGCACCATAATCTTCCACACATGTGCAGCAGGTGACGAAGCACCGATAGAATTTAACAAACCTCCTCAGCCTTCTTCTAAGTGTCGGGATCATGCCCCAGGTCATAAATCTGGTTGCCATCTATTTAAGAATACATGAAGAAATCCAGGAATGAGGCACTAAGTCAATTGTATCAATTTAGCTTCCAAATTTAAAAAGTGAAGAGGATGAGATGCCTAACATTATTATTAAGACAACCATGAAATGAAGTTCCTGTACTCGTGACAAGACTCAGACAGCAAGATCAAATGGAAATCAGTTACTTTCCTAACTGTCTGCTTGATATCAGTGCTTGGTTTGTAAAAAGCAAATGAACCACAAAAACCTGTTCAAAAGACTTCACACACAAGTTTGGCACTGCGCTGCCATAGGAATGCACAGAGGCAATGAATGGCAAGAAGGCACAATAGCTGCTTGTCACAGACTTGTCCTCAAGTTAAAACTGTCAAAAGAAAATCTTTCTTTTTTAAAAGCGAAAGTTTCCATGTATCATATGGAAAGTGTCAGAAAGGAGGCTTCAGCAGTGCACTTGAAAAGTTCCTTGTGGTTGGTAAAATAGATCTGGCAAGACGGCAGCCGCATCAATTACCCCTGTCTCTCTTGAATGGTGGCAAGGCAAGTGAGTAGGACAATGATTTATAGAACTATTTAACAGCTGTCCAGCTGTGTGGGTAGTATCTATGGGATGTGTCCATGGAGAAGAAAGTAAAATCAATCCCGTAATGAAATATTTGGCTGTACTTGGTGAAAGACAAGAGGCCTGAAATGGAGTCCTCCTAACAATTTGTTGAGAAATGGGGGTACACATCCTAGATTCTGGTGCAGGTGAGAAGACACATAAAGAAATGGTGGAGGAAATTGTCTGCTCTAGTGTATGGGGCTGGGGATCCAGCACAATACACGTTTTGCATCCTTAGAAATCTTGACAAAAGATATAGATAATTAGATAAGTGTAAATTGTTTCAAAGCCAAAACTTAGGAATTTAAAAAAAAGAAACCAATTGCTGTGTCACACGCCTGTAACCCCAGTACTCAGGGAGGCAGAGGAAGGTGGATCTCTGAGTTCGAGGGCATCCTGTTCTAGAAAGTGAGTCCAGAACAGCCAAGGCTACACAGAGAAACCCTGTCTCAAAAAACAAAACAAAAACAAAAAACCCAAAACAACAAAAAGGAAATTCTAAAAATGAGAAGCCAAAATTTAGCTGTACATATGACCCTTTATAGCAGCTGAATTGCTATTCCCACCCATGAAATACCATCCAATCTTTTCTTATCCTAACCCAATCATTTTACCTCTGATTTCCCCTTCTCCACACCCATTTACTGTCTCTAGTTACTGAGTCCACATTTTCTCTTCAAATATTATGATCTTATGGAAAATAATCCTTGCTCAGGCAAGGATTACATGATATACATGATATCATATATCAAATGATATACATGCTTTCCTCAGCAGTCAGTTTTGTTAGCAAATTTTAACTTTTCAGAAAATATTCTCAGACACAGCAAAGGACTTCTTTTGCTTAATTTTCTTTATTTTTTTTAAATGTTAAAAGCAAGCAAGTAGACAAACACCAACACAAAAACAAAAGAAATTGTTTTTACAAGAAGCTTGGTGTTAGGTTGAAATACAGCGAAGTAGTGAACAGAAGATCCTGGACCACATTTCCCTTCCATGACCAACTAGAACCGATGTTCTCTATCTGTGGGTCACAATAATAGACATCCTGCATATCAGATATTTGCATTACAGTTCATAGCAGTAGCAAAATTATAGTTATAAAGTAGCAACAAAAATAATTTTATGATTGGGAGTCATCACAACATGAGGAACTGTATTAAAAGGTTGTAGCAGTAGGAAGGTTGAGAACACTGATATAGACAGCTAGATGGTCAATGGGCGGAAGAAAGACCGAGCAGAGCAGAGATGTGGCTGGCTGCAAGTGGAGGTTATTATGATTAGAGTTACTTCTTGGCACTCTGTGCTCATTATCCATGCACTGTAAGAATGGCGATATTAGCTCATTCCCAGCATGACAGCGGTACCCCACATACAGCAAGAATCAAAAACCTGACTAGAATAAAGTGTCCTTCACTCTTTTATTTCTGTGAACCTTATTCCTTTTCATAATATTCCAAAAGTGTTTGGAATCCTATTACATGCTAATGCAACCAAATAATCTTTAAAGAACTTTAAAAAATGATTACTGTTCATCAGACATGTTTTCAAAATGTCTTTATAATTCTTTAAACATACCTTGCAAAGCTATTGTAATGCCTTTTCTTATAATAAGTCCTTTTATTCTTTGAATGGTAAAAATCATTTAATATGAATAGAATATCACAACAAATGGTTGGATATCTGTTAGCTAATTTCTTTTTTTCTTGCATATATCCTCTTGATTAATCAATTATAATGTTTTTATGTCTTTTTATCTACAGGAGTAGATGCTTCATGGTTTCCAACTAAGATTATATTCAAACAGTGCAAAATTCTGTGTGTCTTAAGTAAACATATCTGCCCAAAAATTAAACAGAGACTGTCAGGAAGTGTTACTTACCTGATCAAAGTATTTTGACATGACAACAGTCACAACTTCTTGCCTTGAGTCTATAAACCGTTCACCATTGGTATTATTTTTTAAAAATTTTTACTACATTTATTTATGTGTATGCTATATCACGGAGTGGGTGTGGAGATTAAAGGACAACTTGTTAGTCCTTCAGCCAAGTAGGTCCTAGAGATCCACGAATGTGGCACAAGCATCCATAAACTCTCCTACCAGTCATTGATATGATTTCTAAATAAAGTTCATCCCACCTCCTTAAAATAAAAATTATTTACAAAATATATTTATTTAATTTAACAAATAAATGTACCTAATTTAATAATATAAGATATTTAAAACTGACTGGACTAGTTATATTCATAAGGAATTTCATAATGAAACATTAGAGACTATTGAAATAACATTTGTAATATAAAAAATAAAAATTGCTCTGATTTCCACCCCCAAGGAAAACTGATTCTGTAATTTTGGATTATTAAACCACTTTCTCTATTGATCTTTCAATGCACTTAAAAATTAATATATTTAATCTAGACAGAAAAATGGTACATAAAAATTCTACTATGCTATTCCTGTCTTTATTTTGTGAAGCTCTCCTTTGTTTGATTGTTTAAAACAAATCATCCCTGCATTTGTTTTAATCTTTCTACTATTCAGTATAAATAGTACAAAAATCAGAATTTATTATTATGTGTCTCTACATGAACATGAAACCGGATGTAACTCTAATACGTAGAACAAAGCAAATCATTTACCTGGAAGTTTAGAACATTTGTTTTTGGTTTGTAATTATAATAGCCAAGGTATGTGTTTGAATATTTTCTTTTTATGCAAGAGAATAGCAAAAAAAATTACACCTTTCCTCGTTTTCTTATGCCATGTGTCTAGTGATGTTGTTGTTGTCTTGTATCTGTAGCATTGTTGTCCATTGGATTTCTTTTTCTAGAGTAAAAGTGACAAGACAAAGGGCCATTCACATGTCAGTTAGCTTTAGTTAGCCCCAGTCCTATTTATGGAGGCTAGCTAGCTTTGCACAGTCTGTAATCCAGGCTAGTTTTGAACTTGCAATGTGCCCACTGTCTACGTGTCTGAGATAATGAAACTGCAGCATTACGCTCAGACAGATTTTTTTTAGCTACTTGTGAAGTGAGCATCTCTTATGTTCAATATTATGATTTATTCTTAGAACAGTGTCTCTTACCTTTGTTGTTTACTTATCTTATGTCTGTCATTTTGTTAAAAAAAACTTTTGAGCAAATAAATATTAACCTTGTGCCTACTTAGCCACATTCAATTATCCAAATCTTTCGTTTGTTGATTGATTGTGTTTTGACATCTGTTAGATATTTTCCTAGCATTTTACTCAAGCTTGCAGCTTTCTGAATCTTTAGCAAAATATCCCAAGGAAAAATACTTTTTACTAGAATACATTTCACAAGGTGCTTGTTGATTTGTCTTTCTGGAAACTTATGTTTAGATGACAGGAAATAATTTTCTTCCTACTATTTGCTGAAATGTAAGGATGAGAATTTCCCTTGACCCTGTTTTCTGAGTGACTGAGTTCTGATTTGTTTGCTCTTCACAGTAGAAGCTCAGTACAGTTCTAACACACACGTGGTTCTGACACACTCAGATGTGATTTTTCCCTGCTACTGTTTTACTTTTTACATTCTTTGCCTTTGTTGTTTGTTTGTTTTTACCAGATATCAATAATGTTACTACATCTACCATGTGACACTGGTTTATTCTGGGTGTCATGAAACCCCCTTCCCCATAAATCACCTAGTGTACTTATTTCTCTAATGTCCTACATTTACTTTGTATTTGTAAGTTGGAAAATTGAGAAGGCAGTAAATTGCACTTCTAGGTGACAAAGAAAATACTTGCTTAGTTTTTATCCTTGAAGAATGCACTGCTGATCTGTGGCTGAAAGACCAACTCAAAACAGTAAGACATGCATGTGTCAGCTTTGTAAAATTATGCACACTTGGGTGGCCATGATTATGCTATCTATGTGACATTTCAGAAAATAATTTATCAAAACACAAAACAACACACCCATTAAGGCAGCAGATTGTGGAATGTCTTCGCTAGATCAAAGTACTTCTGAGTATCCATCGTTTTGTTTTGTAAGTTCTGTAGCTATTTCTACAAGAAGTTAGGGGAAATAATGCTTGGAACTACTAAGCATACTCTTTCATAAAGAAAAGATATAAAAACATATATTTCCTGGACTCTGACCACTTGATTTTATTCATGATATAGATCTCACATTTCACTCTAGTGTGTTTACTCTGAACTGAATCCTATCCTTTTGAGGTTACAAATAAGTGAAAACTGAGCATATGGAAAGTACTGAGGTCATGATGCAGGCTTAGAATAAAAAAATTAAGTGACACCATTTTTTTAAGTCACCACAGTCCCTCAGGAAAGGGTAGGCCCCTATAAGCTCTGACCGCTTCTGTAATGAAATATTGAGGTGCCCAATCTTGTACAGATGATACAAGAACTAGTCCATACTCAGGTAAGCAACCTCCCATCCATGCGAGGCAGGTAACCTTTTTATATCACAGTAAGCTACAAATACAAAAAGATGTGAAATTAGTAGGATGACTTATTGGAAAGAAGGTATTTAATGGGGGAAGGAAGAAAAGACAAAAATAGCATTGTGTAAGAGATACTAAAATTAATCAGATACATGTAGTGAATCTATCATAATAAAAAATGGGGGATTCTCTAGAAAGAAGGTGGTGCATAGAAGTAGAAAGAACACTAGCACAATAACCTCTAAATTTTCTGCTGGAATGAATATTGCAAAATTAAAAGACAAGCAAGTGTCTCTAAACCTTTATATTTAATGGGGTGAATGCATTTGTGGAGAATATGGCTTTGTGCATGTGGGTGCAGGACCAAATAAGACCAGAAGAAGGAGACATATTCCTAGCAGCTGGAGTTGTAGGTGCTTGTAAGCTGCCCAAAATGATTTCTGGAAGGTGAACTGATATTCTCTACAGTGTATGATTCTACTGCTGAACCAACTCTTCAGCAATACAGATATGTCTAGAAATTAATAAATGCTGAACTGTTGATAATGCTGAGATACACAGAATCAGAAATTTACTATCTAGATTCTCACTTCTTACATAATCTTCTTCCCTTTAATATGGGAAGGACTTATCATGTGAAGATTATCTTCTCATGATTGGATTGTGATGTCTCACACAGATGTAATTCAATCCAGATGTAATGGTGCAAGACTCTCTCTTCAGAACTCAAGATGCAGAGGTATGTATATCTCTGTAGGTTTCAGGATACATCTATATAGCAAGTTCCAGGCCAGTAAGGGCTACTACAAAGTGAGACTCTGATTTGATACATACATACATACATATACATAATACAATTATTTTAGGTGGAATTCTTTATATTTCAACAGAACTTGAAAAATATTGGGCAGAAAGAGAAAAAGCCAGAGAGCTTTTGAAATGAGAGTGATACAGACAATTCTCTGTGTAGCTGGGAGAAATAAAAAAAAAGCCATTATGGTTGATACAGACTGAGAACTATGTAGCAATGACCAACTTCTTCTGAGAGCACTTCAGCCACTGTAAGAGGTATGGAGGCCTATGTTCTCATAGAGAATCACTCAAGAAACCTGAGGTGTTCCTTCAACAGAAGGTATGGATAACCTCTTATCTTCCCAGAATGCTGGGAACAGATGTGCATTCTGTCTGGGTGAAGTTTGTTTTCCGAGTCCAGAGACCAAACTGGATATACCCCCAGACATTCATCATAAGCTTATTTTTTTCTATAAATCTATAGAACCTATCTTTATGGATATCATCATATATAATTTATAAAGTGTTTTGATGTAATCATATCCAATCTTTATTTAATTTACTTGTTTTTTCAGGAAGATATAGGTATGCTCTGTTGCATACACAGGATTGAGTTCATTATCACTGGGAATGATTGTTTATTTAGGTTAACTAAATAAACCCAATCTCTGTGTGGTGATTTGGTTATACAGCTGTTTAGGACTAACAGCAGCGTTACTAAAAGATGTATCAATAGTAAATATTAATCGCCACTTACAATATGAGAAGAATCCCTTTTTACAACAAGATTATTTTACTTGCTAATTACATGAACTTAAATGGATTTATTTATTTATTTATTGCATTAATATCTTCAACGAATTTTTCTTTTTTAATTACTATGTGTATGGGTATGTATGTTCTTGTGGTCAGAGGACAATTTGTGTTATCAATTCTCTCCACCATGTGAGTCTCAAGAATTGAATGCATATATGCTCAGGTGGAAGGCTCTTTTCTTTCTTATAGTGCAACATAGTTAAACACAATATTCAATATCAGTAAATACTGTCTGTAGACAAAGAAACAACAGAATTAGCCTAACCTTCATGTTCCCATTTGTAGAATAAGATCTTTTCTCCCCAAAACCCGCCACTACTATGAATACTCTTAATCTTAAAGGGGAACATGTTACAAGTTTTAAATAAAATAATATGTATATAAACATGTCTTAAATGATGTTTTCTCTTAGAATGCCTATATGTGACATATTGCAACTAGAAGCACGTGTTATAGGGCCAGAATTTATGAAGATGGTGTCATTTTCATTACGGTATGAATGCTCTGCTGTGCTCAAACTGTAAAATGTAGCAGGTAAGAAATCCACAGCAGATAAGAAACCATTGTCTGCATGCCAGAGGGCACTCCCAGACAGAGAAGGCAGCTTCTGCTCTCTGTCCTGCTAAGGTTCATCCTGCTGCTGCATTTGCTGCTGCATTGACTGTTACATTTGCTACTGCTGACTTGCTGGTTTGCTGCATTGCTGAATATCCTGAAGACAAAGATTGGACTTGTCCCAGGAAACCTGGAAATAGCATAAGAGCTGCATAAACAGCAGGAAATAGTCCATAGAAATCTATGGCCCTTTCCCATTTATCATTCTTTATTTACTACCTAGTGTCTGGGAGTTGGAAGGGATTAGGTTGGATAATAGTTGGAAGGGAGGTAGAGTTATAAGAAACCCAACAAAACAGACAAATATTCCAATGAAGGCTTTGTTGAGACCAATTAGGTTTTACAATATAATTTAATTTTCATAAAATTTTGGAACCAGTTGTTATTTTACTACCAAATTATGTTTTCAAACAAATTTATCATGGTAAGTCTTACAGCAGTAGAATAGTAGTATCTTACAGGAATATTTGTACAGATATATTTAGGCAGTTGATAATTAATAAAGGCATTTAAACAAAAATTAATGATGGATTTTACATAATTTTACTTTATCAATTATTACACCTTGTGCTAACAGCAAATTCATAAAGTAGCTCCATTAGTGATATCAGGGGTTTAATTCATAAAATCAGTGATGCCTGAAAAATCAGGAAACTTGGACTGAGTAAATGTGTTTTTTTAGGAAAAAGATTCCCATATTTTTTTATTAATGGACTTCCTATTAAAAGGCACCAAGCACTTATAAATACATCCATCTAAAAAAAATCCAATTTTGTGAATCTTGAAATGCTTTTTCAAATCTGTAATCCACCTTGGAGTAATCGTTTACTTCTTATTTGAAGCTAGAATACTTCTAATAGTTTTGTGGGTGTGAGACTCACATCTCATATAAACCTGTATGTGAGTTAAGACCCTTTCTCCTCTCACAATTTTAGATATTAAAAGGGCTTCCTGCAGTTACTATACAATGAGAAAGCCTCTGAAAAACCACATCAAAACTGTTGCGGAGGAATATTGTGCCTGAGTGGCATAAACAGAGAATACAGATAAACCCATGATATTTTATTTGTTTTCTAAGTAGTTTTGGATTAGCTATAACTGTTATGTGAGTTCCTGGTGAGGAACCGTGACTTCATAGACTTCATAGACTCATGTGTGTGTCTGTGTATATGTGTGTGGTGTGTCTGTGTGTTCCTGTGTGTATGTCTGTGTGTGTGTTGTTATTATATTGAAATAGCTACTTGAAGCTACTTACCATTTTTTCTTTCATTCTAAGATATCCATGCAAATCAGATAGTCATGCATTCTATATCTAATGTAAGGATCATTCCATCCTCTCACCACTCCTGACTCTGTATCCACATATCAAAATAACTGCCTTCATTACATGCCTTTTTGAACAAATACTTGGTGTTCTGGGTACCACTGAAATGGTTCCAGACAGCAGGGTGCAGAGGTCTATTATATTCTGAAGTATTACCACCTTTGATGCTGTCAAAGCAACTGTAAATAATGAAGAAATGTATCATATAGCAGGAATACCTTTACTTAATATGTGTCAAAATAATGAATGATGGACTATTTATACATTATTAAAATTTATTTAAAATATATTAAAACTATTATAATGAGACTAGTTCATGGGAATTATAATTATCTCAAAATGAGCTCCTGGAAAAACAGTGGGGGTTTCTGTGGGGTTTTAGCAATGATTTTGAAACAGAAGTGGAAAGAAACTTAGATAAGTTGGAGAAAGACAATGAGTTAGCAGTTGAATGTCTGTTGCCCTCATAAAGGACCCCAGATCAATTTCCAGCATCACTGTCTGTCTCATGATTTGATCATCCTTTTCAATCCTGATGGTCAGCTTATTCATATGTACATGCCTCAACAATGATATATACATGACATACACAATACATGACATAAACATATTTAAAAATACAGAAAAATGAAAGGAACAAGTTGGCTCTACAGGGCTCTTTATGAAATCTATACCCCATAATAAACTAACTTCAATCAGTACTTTTCCAGAAAGCAGAAGGACAAAAGGAAAAGCAGGTGAATTGAGAAAAGACCCACACTGTTGCAAAGGAATACCAAAATTCTCCACCCTGATGCAGAGGAATGTCCAGAGATGCAGTATGAGATAACATTGCCCAACAACCAGTCCAGAAAATCATAGCTCACCAAATCAGATAGGGGCAGGACTAGATGTACTGCTCACCTAAAATGATCAAATCATTGTAAACTTCGAACACCCTACAGCATCATCATCCAATAAATAGCATATGGAACTTGAGTCCAACTTGGCAAAAAGCAAAAGGAATTAGCCTGGTTTGTTTGTTTGTTTGTTTTTGTGTTTTTTATTGTTTTTGGTCTGTTTGTTGGCTGGAGGAGGGAGGCAGTTGTAAAGGAATTTCAATCATGCTACCTGGCTGCTCTAGCAAGGGGTTACACCAAGAGATCTTCATGGGCTGCCTGCTGGGACTGACACACCTGAAAATCCCCGTGTCTGAAAGGCTGACACACCCTTAGGACACACCTTAATCCCAAACAATGTAAGGAACTCTAGTTTGGAAAGAGAGAGGGCCTTGATTGGAAGTGAGGTCTAGTGGAGGGGCAGACAAAGAGCCAATCAGAGAAGGACTCCTCAGCAAGCATCAGAGATAGGATCCGCCCACCAGGAAAGGGAGGCTTCTTAAAGAGAGTGCAGCACTCTAGAGCAGCTCAGTTGAGTTCTCACTGTGCAGTGAGGTGGAGCTGAGTGTTGGATTGCCACCCCACCCCCTTCCCTCCAGCAACCCACCACCCATTGTTGATTTTCTGAGTGCGGTTCTGTGCTGGTGAAGAGAGGCACGTGAATCCCGAGAGTCAGAAGGGACCAGAAGTGTTTGCAGTGGAACCCAACCTGATCGGGAAGGAGAGAACCCACCAAGATTGCAGGAGGCAGAGGACATCTGACAGAAAGGTCTCAGAGGAGAGCAGACGTCTGAGGGAGAGCCTCGGAGGAGGAGAAATTCCCTGGGATCCTCTTCAGAGGATGCACTGTTTCACCTGGCTCCTGCTGGAGAACACATAGGAGGCTCCATTTTGGAGAGGGGGGAAACTGAAGGCCTAGGGGGTTCCTCGGGAAAGCCACGGGGGCAGTTCTTTGGGCCTTGATCACCATCATGATCACCAGCCTGCTTGTACTTGGACTTGCAGCTGTCCTTCTCTACTTTCTCTCCAAGAAGCTTGGACCAATATGTGCCCAACAAGAACGCACCTCAATAGCGTCTGGAAAAGCAGCACTACTGCAAGAAGTGGTAGTCGTGCAACAAGCGAAATTAGCTGTGATGTTACTGAGGCTGCAGAGACACGAGAGAGGGGAAGTGAGAGAACCGAAGGCCCTCGAAGGAGAAACTAGGGTACGTGATGGGTCAGGGGGCCGGGATGGACAGCCCATGGAACCTGAGTCGCCCCAGGCTCAGAAGGAAACCGAACAAGGGCAGCAACCCCCACCACCTTTCCCATTGGCCCAGGCCTGACAAGGGTTTTCAACAACCCGCGGGACCTGTGTTTGCAGAATCTAAGGAGCCTCCCCGTGGAAAGCATTCCCACTCAGGGGGCTTGCCTGAGCCTAAGCCGATGTGCCCCCCAATTTCTGAGCCACTCCTGCAGCAGCCCTGGCTGTTTCCTTCAGAGACAGGATCCGCAGAATTGGGTGGATCCTATGAGGACCCCACTGCCTCATTCACAGTGGTTCAGAGATTTCAAGAGGCCCTCAAGACCCCATACAGTCTGGCCTTGAGAAATGAGCCCGGCAGAGCAGATCTGAAGCATGTGGTGATAGATGGAGGTAACGTGGCCATGGCCCATGGCCTGAAAAGTTCTTCAGTTGCCGCGGAATAGCTCTCGCAGTGGAGTATTTCTGGAAGCTTGGCAACAGAAACATCACCGTGTTTGTCCCGCAGTGGAGAACGAGACGGGATCCTCACGTCACGGAACAGCACCTGTTGGGCCAGCTCCAGGACCTCGGCATAGTGGCTCTGACTCCTGCCCGGATGGTCTCCCGAGAAAGAATCTCTTCTCATGATGACAGGTTCCTACTGCACCTGGCAGACAAGACCGGGGGGATCATCGTGACCAATGATAACCTGAGAGAGTTTGTGACTGAGTCGGCGTCCTGGAGAGAAATTGTTGCCAGGAGACTGCTTCAGTATACGTTCATGGGAGACATATTTATGGTTCCCGATGACCCTCTGGGAAGGCACGGACCTCGGCTGGAAGAATTTCTTCAAAAGGACCTCTTTCCTCCAGACAAGCAGCTGGTTGATGATAGCGGCCCACCAGGCATGAGCAGTTTGGATTCTGTCCTCAGGGGCCCTAGCCCCAGCCCCAGCCCCAGCCCCAGCCCCAGCCCCAGCCCCAGCCAATGGCCACCACCTCAGAACCACGGAGCCTCTCCAAGCCCTGGGCTTCCTCAGCAACAGCTCTTCACTGCCCCGGTCACACTGCCCAGGATGCAGCAGAAACTGGCCAGGCCCGCACAGAGATCTTGGGCAGAGACCAGCGAGTTGAGAGAGGCGCTGATGAGCATCTTCCCGGACTCTGAGCAGAAACAGAAGATTGACCAGATTCTGCTAGCTCATCCATCCACGATGGACCTGAATGCCCTCTCTGGCCTCGTGTTGGATGCAAAGCTGGGCTGAGACTGCACTCACGGTGTGGTGAGGACGGGGCAGGGGAGGGCACTAGGTTCTGCCACCTGTTGGTAGATCCTTCCCTGAGGAAACATTGCTGTATGGTATGGGAGAAAAGGAGTGACAGATGTTTGGTGTACACAAAACGGAGATTCTAAATAAACAGAAACAGGGAGCAGGAACTCCCACAAATACAGACCATTATGTTTTGTTTTGTTTTGTTTTTTAAGTTGAAATTTCCTGATTGGCAACCAGGCAGACAACTGCTGTTTAAAGTCCCTGGATTGTAGGAGAACGTGATGATGAGTGTGAGCTTCCATTCTTCAATGGGATTTTCAAAACAGTGAGATGGGTTTCAGGTAATGGGACGCTCAGAGAAGCAGCTTTTCCTATATTTCCATAGGTCAGCAGAGCCTAAGGGTTCCATCAAATTGCAAAGGAGCCCATCCCCAGTGAGAGAGGATTCCCCATGAAAGCTTCTACTCAAGGAAGGAAAGGAGGCAGATAGAGGGCAACCTGGAGCCATGGTCACACCGGGAAAGTTGGTACCACCCACAGCCCCCACACAAACGCACACACAACACCAACACCACCGCCAGCTCCACAACCGCCATGCCCTGGTGCAGGAAGAGCTCATCGACCTGACTGAAAGAGGACAGTGAGTTCCTGAAACAGACAGATGGGAAGACCTAGATCCTGAAATGGACTTTTTCTGAGGTTAATGATGTTCGCGGGGAAGGTGGCATGAAGCCATGAATCTTCAGGTGGATTTTTCCACTGTTTAGTTTAGGGGAGTGGGTGATAGTCTGTGATGGAAGACTGAAACCCAGCACAATGTTTCTATTCGGCTGAAAGAGATGCCAGGAAGGAGAGAGATTGAATCAGAGGGTCCTTAGGACAGCCTGGTGAAGGGGGTGGGGGCAGGGTTTGCTCCTTCTGTGTCCTCAGTTGAGTACAAGGTCAGCTGGGTGCTCTCCCTGTCTCTCTGAGCTAGTGGGATTTCCCCCGAGCAGGTGGCTCTTGAGTCTTCCTTGGTAAAAAGCAACAAGGATTGGTGGAGGGAGGCAGTTTTAGAGGAATTTCAGTCCTGCAACCTGGCAATGGGGGGGTCACACATAGAGATCTTCATGGGCTGCCTGCTGGGGCTGGAACACAGACACCCCTGAAAAGCCCCCTGGCTGAAATGTTGGCACACCCTTAGGACTCAACCTTAATCCCAAGCAATGTAGGGAAGTCTTGTTTGGAGAGGGCAAGGGCCTTGATTGGAAGTGAGGTCTATTTGAGGAGCAGACCAAGAGCCAATCAGAGAAGGACTCGTCTACAGGAGTCACAGAGTGGAGCTTTTCTAGATTCCACCATTTGTCTGCAAATTTCATGATTTCTTTTTTTTTTAATTGCTTAGTTGTATTCCATTGTGTAAATGTACCACAATTTTTGTATCTGTTCCTCTGATACATCTGGGTTGCTTTCAGGTTGTGGCTATTATGAATGAAGCTGCTACTAATGTGGTTGAACAAATTTCCTTGTTGCATGCTTGAATATATTTTGTATTTATTTCTATGCAATATTAGCTGGAACGTGAGGAAGCACTATTCATAATTGTGTGAGAAACCACCAGATTGATTTTCAAAGTTTTGTACAAGTTTACATTCCCACCAGCAGTTGAGGAGGTATACCCTTTCTCCACAACCTCTCCAGCATGTGTTGTCATTTGAGATTTTGATCTTAGCCATTTTTCTGGGTGTAGGGTGAAATCTCAGCGTTGTTTTGTTTTGCTTCTCTCTGATGACTAAAGACATTGAGCATTTCTTTAAATGTTTCTCTGCCATTCTATATTCCTCTACAGAGAATCCTCTATTTAGCTCTGTACCTTATTTTTTAATTACCTGATTTGTTGTTTTTTTAATTTCTAGAGTTATTAATATATTTTCTATATCAGCCCTTTTCAGATATAGAGGTGGTGAAGATTTTTTTCCCATTTTGTATGCTGAGACCAACAAATATAAAAAGTTTCTGCCCAGGTGGTCCTGCAGGGAATGGTGCACCTCCAGGGTCCATGCATGTAGATGACCTAGACCCCCCTCTGATGTAGCTGATTGGTAGCTCAGTATCTATGTGGCTCCCTGAGTAAGGGGAGCAGAGGCTGCCTCTCTCATGAACTTTGTTGCCTACTCTGTGATCACTTGCCCTTGTTGATGTGGCCTTGCTAGGTCACAAAGGAAGAGGATCCAGGTGGTCCTGATGAGACTTGATAAGCTATGGGCAGATGGCAGAGGACTCCACCTTTCAGTGGGACTGGGAGGGGTTTAGGCAGGGAGCTTCAATCAGGGTATATAGTGAATTAATTGTAAAAAATTAATTAAAATTAAAAAAAAAGAAAGTAAAGGAGCAAAGCATAGTGACCTTATGCCTTGAAATTGAGCTGTTCACTAAGAGCATACTTTCAGCTACCAGTGATTCTAAATCTTCCTAATGTTGCTACCCTCATGATTTGGTGACCCTCTATCATAAAATTATTTTCATTGCTACTTCACAGCTGAAATTTTGCTGCTGTTATGAATCAAGTGAATATCTAAAATGCAGAATATCTGATATGTGACCTCTGAGAAAAGTTCTTTCATACCCAAAAGCTATTGCAATCCACAAGTTGAGAAACACTGAGCTAGACTTTCAGGCTCCATTGCTGTTGACTGTATGGGTCTGAGGACATGGTCGTTAGAAGTTCAGCTTCCTGTGAACAAATTTTTTCCTCATCATTATTGACCTCTCAATTATTAAAGAGGTATTTTGGCTCCTACATATCTCTACTTTTAGTTTATGTCTAAGCTGACTTGGAATTTGGAGAGGAAATTAGTTGCTGATGAAATCCTCACTAAAGGGATTTTATATACCTCAGATTATTTTTCTTTTTAAAGTAGTGAATTTACATAGAGCTCCATATTAAAGTGAAAGATATGAGCACCAAATTATTGAGTTTTCTCAAGCAAAATGTTTCTCCCATTGTAGCTAAAATCCATGCAGCAAATGATTTACTGATTTCACCTGCAACTTAGACTAACACAGATAAAGAGTCATTTGCTGTGGTTTTCAGCTCTCCTTCTGGATGGCTTTGAGAAGGAGAGTTCAGTGAAATGTGATATATCTGTGTACACAAAAAAGAAATTCACTGGGCAAAGTCTGATTTCAAGAAGGGACCAATGTTTCTTTCATTTATAACTGTCTGAATCTATACTGTATTTCCAAGTTAGAGACTGACTTGATAAAATCAATATTCTTGAGAAAATTGTCATCAAATTTACTAATTCTTCATTCTAAGTCAATCTTGCCACAAACATATCCACCATATCTTCTACTCCAGTCTTAAACTGTTCATTCCAAATAGATACTAAAGCACCCACCTGTTCCCATAGAATTATGAATTTAACTTTTTATCATATAGTGAAGGTACTTTTGCCCTTTGCTTTTTAGCACATGAGAGAGCAATGGTAAATTATTATCTTGGAAGTAGAAACTACTTACATCAAATCTGCTGACCCTTGGGTCTAGGTTTCCCCTCCTCAGAACTATGAACAGTAAAATCCCGCTCTTTGTAAGTGATGCAGTATCTAGAAGGTTTTTGTTTGTATGTTTTGTTTTGTTTTACAGCAGTACACATAAACTTAGACTGCTTCCATATTCTTGTGGGACTCCTAACAGTGGGTGCAGTGTCTGACACTTTTGCTTGTTCTTGGATCCCTTTTTCCCCTACCAGAGTGCCCCATCCATCCAGCCTTGATTTGATGGCATGTGTTGAGTTTTATTGTAATTTGTTACACCATGTTTGGTTGCTATCCCTGGGATGCCTGCTATTTTATGAAGGTAAATGTAGAAGTGAATCTGGGGAAAGGGAAAATAACAAGGAGGAAGTCAGAGGAGATGAGGGAGGGGAAACTGTAGTCAGGACATATGAGAGAAGAATATATTTAGAAAGAAAGAGGAAGGAAGGAAGGAAGGAAGGAAGGAAGGAAGGAAGGAAGGAAAGGAAATGCATTGATTTTAAATGAACCTGAATCTCCATGAAAAAAAAAATGCAGTGAAAAAAACTACATTCTAGTTCATAATTTTGTGAGAAAATCTTGGTAAATTTTCATAAGGTTGAAAATTTTAATTTTATATGCAAGTATGTTTTTCTTACATTGTTTTAACTTGACTCTTTTTACCTGGGATAGATAACTGCTCTTATGTGCTTGGCTTTTATTCTACTCTAGCAAACAATTTGGGTTTGGTCATATGGTTATGATTTTTATGTTTATTGGTTGAAGAGTGAAGATTAGTTCTCAAGTCCAGTCCAGGTATTTTGAAATATAATCTACACAACTGAATTTCTAAACCTTGGCAACTGTTTAGAAATATATGAAAATAATACAGCAGCCAACACTTATATAGAAGAGTTTTTCATTGTAATATTTGAATGAATAAAAAAGGTGATTCAAATTCTATGCCACAAAAATGCAGTTTTTAAACATGTCCTCCCTGTAATTTCAACTTATATTTTCTGACCTATTGAATGTTCCCACATTCTACTTTGGGAATTTCCATGACATGGTCACTCTCAAGACAATGCAAATAATGCAAATTAATATAATTCAGGAACATTCATGAGGGAACTCCTCAGTGCATTGCTTAGTCTTTACTGTTAACACGGTTGGGTAGAAAACACACCCTTTGGTGTGTTCAAAGGCTATTTCTAGAAGTAATTAGATTAACAAGGCATTAACCCATGCATAGTTTAATCCATTGAGTGATTCAAAATTTGAACAGACTGTTGAGAGTCTGTGGAATTGTATTAGAGGGAGCAGGTTAGAGGAATTGGGTAGATGGAGATGAGCCATCCAGGGCTAGAGCCAGTGTGGGTCTTCTTTGTTGCCATTCCACTCTGCTCTCAGTGTTTCTTGAGGTGAAGAAACTCCACTTTCTTGATCCCACTGATAGGCTCTGTCCACTCAAAGGAAGTAAGCAACCAGTGACAGAAATATCTGTAACCAAGAAAAATATAGAGATGGCTAAGC
This sequence comes from Meriones unguiculatus, assembly GCF_030254825.1. NCBI lineage: Eukaryota > Metazoa > Chordata > Mammalia > Rodentia > Muridae > Meriones > Meriones unguiculatus. Next base: position 162,625 of record NW_026843645.1, read on the forward strand.
ACTTTAAAAGTGTTCTCCTTCACATGAACTCAGTGGAGGGCTCTTTGACACCCCCCAGGGGAGGAGTAGCCTTTCCAGGCCACAGAGGAGGACATTGCAGCCATTCCGGATGAAACCTGTTAAACTAGGGTCAGATGGAATGGGAGGAGGACCTCCTCTACCAGTGGACTTGGAGAGGTTCAGGAGGAGATGAGAGAGGGAGGGTGAGATTGGGAGGGAATTAGGGAGAGAGTTATGGCTGGGATACAAAGTAAATAACCTGTGATTAATATAAAAATAAAAAAATATATAAAAATGTGTTCTCCATCCAGAAGACCCAAAATCTATTCCCAACACCCAAAATTGGAGACTCATAACTTGTGTCTCCACAGGCAGAAGCATAGATATAGTACACATAATCTCATGCAGGCACAGACAGACACATAAACTTACAAAAATACCTTTCAAAAGAGGCATAACTAACAACTTCTTCCTTTAAATTGTGTCTGAAAGTGTAGTTAATGCATATGGCACTGTATTCTGTTAAGGCATTCACATGTCTTCACATGTTTAATGTTCAGTTCAGACTGTTTCTTGGCTCTGCCACTGTCTTCCTTTTTCGCTTCACTAACCTCAAACTACAAATCTTGAATAGTTGGTTGTAACCTATCTGACTATTTTTCATCAATTCTTACCTGTTCTTTTTTTTTCAATCAGTGTCCATTTCCTTTATAAGCCACAAGAAGATATATTAATAACTAATTCTCCAGTCAAGCAAAGGGATCAAGAAAATGCCAGAATCCATGGTGGGTTGGAAGCACAATGGCTGCAACAAAATAGGGCCTTGACTTAACTGCACTTTGCCTAATGTACTCAGTACTTTAGAATGAATTTAAAACAAATACATCATAAATAAATACATGCATATGCATGAATTTTTAGAATATAATTTAATCAATATAACATATTTTAAATGTTTTTAAATAGTTTATTATTATAGATGTTAATGAGTGCTTTGTGGAAATGAAGCTACGAAATCTTGCTGAAGTATACATATGCTATAATCCTTTTATATTTATGTACTTTACTTGAGTTTAAGTATAAATTAAATTCTTATATATAAATATTTTACATAATAGTTTTCTAATTATTACTCTTTTTTCACATAAAATTTAACCATTTATCTGAAAAAAATGAATCCATTTAATTGAACAATAAAAAAAGACTAGGACTTTTTTAATTTTGACCTAATTAGAATCATAAAGTTGAAAACACTCATTTTCTGTGATATAATTTAAAAATATATTAGTATTTCTGAGTTGTCACTGGTCAAGTAGTTTGTGAAATCCTACCAGGTTTGATTGTAGGTATTGTTTTTTTTCCATTTTTTTTATTAATCACATTTTATTTACTTTGTATCCCCCCATAAGCCCCTCCCTCCTCCCCTCCCCATCCCAACCTCTCACCCCCTTCTTCACGAATGCCCCTCCCCAAGTCCACTGATAGGGGAGGCCCTCCTCTCCTTCCTTCTGATCTTAGTCTATCAGATCTCATCAGGAGTGGCTGCATTGTCATCTTCTGTGGCCTGGTAAGGCTGCTCCCCCTTCAGGGGGAAGTAATAAAAGAGACAGTCCCTCTTCCCATTACTATGTAACACACTTGGACAATGAATTGCCATGGGCTACATCTGTGCAGGGGTTCTAGGTTATCTTCATGCCCGGTACTTGATTGGAGTATGAGTATTCTGGGAAGACCCCTATGTTCAAATTTCTGGTTCTATTGCTCTCCTTGTGGAGTTCCTGTCCTCTCCAGATCTTAATATTTCCCACTTCTTACATAAATTCCGTGCACTCTGCCCAACAGTTGGCCATAAGTCTCAGCATCTGCTTTGATAGTCTGCAGGGCAGAGCCTTTCAGAGGCCCTCTGTGGCAGGTTCCTAGGTTGTTTCCTGTTTTCTTCTTCTAATATCCATCCTCTTTGCCTTTAGGGACGGGGATTCAGCATTTTAGTCAGGGTCCTCTCTCTAGATTAGTTTCTTTAGATATACAGATTTTAGTAGTTTTATCCTATATTATATGTCTATATGAGTGAGTATATACCATGTGTGTCCTTCTGCTTCTGGGACATTCACTCAGGATGATCCTATCCAGGTCCCACCATTTACCTGCAAATTTCATGATTTCCTTATTTTTCATTACTGAGTAACATTCCATTGTGAGGATGTACCACAAATTTTGCATCCATTCTCTAGTTGAGGGGCATCTTGGCTCTTTCCAGCTTTTGGCAATTACAAATAAAGCTACTTCAGACATGGTTGACCAAATGTCCTTATTGTGTACTTGAGCCTCTTTTGGCTATATGCCTAGGGGTGGTATGGCTGGATCTTGAGGAAGCACTATTCCTAGTTGTCTGAGAAAGTGCCACGGTGATTTCCAGAGTGATTGTACAAGTTTCCATTCCCACCAGCAGTGGAGGAGGGCTCCTCTTTCTCTACAGCCTCTCCAGCATGTGTTGTCACTTGAATTTTTCATCTTGGCCATTCTGAGGGAGTAAGGTGATATCTCAAGGTCATTTTGACTTGCATCTCTCTGATGGCTAAGGACAGTGAGCATCTTTTTAAGTGTTTCTTTGCCATTCTATATTCTTATTCAGAGAATTCTCTGTTTAGCTCTGTTCCCCATTTTTTAATTGGATTGCTTGGTTTGCTGCTTTTCAGCTTTTTTAGTTCTTTATATATAATGGATATTAGCCCTCTGTCAGATAAAGGGTTGGTGAAGAGTCTTTCCCAATCTGTAGGCAGTCATTTTGTTTTGATGACGGTGTCCTTTGTTTTACAGAAGCTTTTCAGTTTCATGAGGTCACATTTATTGATTGTTGCTCTTAGAGCCTGTGCTGTTGGTGTTCTGTTCAGGACGTTGCCTCCTGTACCAATGAGTTCTAGGGTCTTCACCACTTTTTCTTCTAACTGATTTAATGTGTCTGGTTTTATGTTGAGGTCTTCGATCCACTTGGACTTTAGTTTTGTGCAGTGTGATAAGTATCGATCTATTTGCATTTTTCTACATGTAGACATCCAGTTAGACCAGCACCATTTGTTAAAGATGCTATCTTTTTTTTCCATTCTATGGTTGTGGTATCTTTGTCAAAGATCAGATGTCCATAAGTATGGGGGTTTATTTCTGGGGCTTCTGTTCAGTTCTATTGATCCACCATTCTGTTTCTACGCCAGTACCATGCAGTTTTTATTACTGTTGCTATATAGTACAGCTTAAGATCAGGGATGGAGATATCTCCAGAAGATCTTTTATTGTAGAGGACTGTTTTAGCAATTCTGGGTTTCTTGTTATTCTATATGAAGTTGTGCAGCAGACTGGCCCAGCTGTGTGGGGAATCAGTTGTTTGGATTTTCAGGTTAGGCACAGGTAGGCAGATTAACAGTCAGAGACCAGACCAACTAGTGTTTTGAATCTGCTGTGCTCTACTGACATCAAGCCAACACTTTTATAGTGAATACATATAGAAGCACCTGAAGTTGACATATTTCTCAGAACATTTACAAAGTTTATATTTTAACCGAAAGGCGATCTGGTAAAAGGCAGTGTCTACAAAAAACCTTGGCCTAAAAGCCTCTTAAGCAGAGCAAACATAGGACTAGTGACTATTTACACAGAGTTATTGCTGCTAATTTAGTGAGTAGAGGGCCAGGGGCTGTTAAACTTGTGGTTTGCTTATGTAGTTTATTGTTATTAGCTAGGGGCTGTTAATAGTCCTCCAAGATAAGTCGCCTAAAAATTTACAATTCTTCCTAGAGATAAGCATCAGGAGGAATTCCTCCTGTTTGTCTTGCTAAGGATTTAAAATCTCTTTAGAGATAAGGCACCAAGGGGTACTCGCTCTAGCCAGTCTGTCCATAACATCCATAATATAATATAAAACCTTCTGAAGTCCTATGATTGCCTATCTTCTTTCTGCTTCATCATAAACACTTGTGTTTGGTAATGGTTTTATAGTAGTTTTACTGCAGTGGTAATATCCAGAGCATTCATCCTAACAGATCCTGATTAAATATTTTCTTAAAAAGCCCTAAAACTCTTGTCCTTTTATTACCTACAATGTTTGGTTTTTCCACAAGCAATTCCTGATGGTGAATCTGATTAATTACCTCTCCTAAGATTTTATTTTCCTTTTACTCATATTTGCTAAATATTTTAGTAATCTATCAGAAATGTGTTTCCTTGAATAGTTAACTGTGCTATTCCAAGAATCATAGAGAAACAGCAAAAAAAGCTCATCAATCCAACCCTGTAATTGAGTAAGCATGGGACTCTCAGAATAAGTCTTTCTGGCTTAGGTGGCCATGTTAGGGTTCTTGCCAGTGACCTCCAGGGAGCTTATTTCTGAAGAAAACGTATCTACCGTCTAGTAGCAAAATCTATTGATGTGTTACAGCGATGATGCTGGAGAGGGTGTAGCAAAGTTGAGAATTTCTCTTTCCATGTCTGTAAAGAATTTTGTTGGTAATTTGATGGGAATTGCATTGAATGTGTAGATTTCTTTTGGTAGCATGGCCATTTTTACTATGTTAAACCTGCCAAGCCATGAGCATGGGAGATATTTCCATCTTCTTATATCTTCTTCTAATTCTTTCTTCAGAGACTTGAATTTTTTTTTCATAGAAGCCTTGACTTGCTTGGTTAGGTTTACACCAAGGTACTTTATGTCATTTATGGCTATTGTGAAGGGTGTTGTTTTCCTAATTTCTTTCTCAGCCCTTTTCTCTTTTGTATACAGTAGGGCTACTGATTTTTTTGAGTTATGTTTCTATCCGGCCACTTTGCTGAAGGTGTTTATCAGCTGTAGGTGTTCTCTGTAGAATTTTTGGGGTCACTCAGGTATACAATCATATCGTCTGCAAATAGTGATAATTTGCCTTCTTCCTTTCCAATTTGTATCCCCTTGATCTCCTTCAACTGTCTAATTGCTCTAGCAAGGACTTCCAGCACTATGTTGAAGAGATATGGAGAGAGTGGGCAGCCTTGTCTTGTCCCTGATTTCAGTGGGATTGCTTTAAGTTTCTCTCCGTTCAGTTTGATGTTGGCTATATTCTTGTTGTATATTGCCTTTTCTATGTCTAGATATGTGCCTTGTATCCCTGACCTCTCCAATACTTTAAACATGAATGGATATTGGATTTTGTCAAATGCTTTTTCAGCATCTAGGGAGATTATCATGTGTTTTTTTTTTTTTTCAGTTTATTTATATGGTGGATCACATTGATGGATTTCCATATATTGAACCACCCATGCATACCTCGGATGAAGCCGACTTGGTCATAGTGGATAATATCTTTGATGTGTTCTTGGATTCTGTTTGAAAGTATTTTGTTAAGTATTTTTGCATCAATGTTCATAAGGGAGATTGGCCTGAAATTCTCTTTCTTTGTTGAGTCTTTGTGAGGTTTAGGTACCAAGGTGACTGTGGCTTCATAGAATGAGTTTGGTAATGTTCCTTCTGTTTCTATTTTGTAGAATAGTTTGAAGAGAATTGGTGTTAGCTCTTCTTTGAAGGTCTGGTAGAATTCTGCACTGAAGCCATCTGGTCCTGGGCTTTTTTTGGATGGGAGACTTTTGATGACTTCTTCTATTTCTTTGAGGGATATAGGACTATTTAATTGATTTACCTGGTCCTGATAAAGCTTTGGTAAGTCAAATAGATCAAGAAAATTGTCCATTTTCATTTAGATTTTCAAATTTGGTGGCATATAGACTTTTGAAGTAAGTCCTAATGATTGTTAGGATTTCCTCAGTGTCTGTAGCTATATCCCCCTTTTCATTTCTGATTTTGTTGATTTCGGTGGTATCTCTCTGCCTTTTAGTTAGCTTGGCTAAGGGTTTGTCGAGCTTGTTGATTTTCTCAAAGAACCAGCTCCTGGTTTCATTGATTCTTTGAATTGTTTTATTTGTTTCCAATTGATTTATATCATCCCTGAGTTTGATTATTTCCAGCCATCTACTCCTTCTTGGTGTGTCTGCTTCTTCTTTTTCTAGGGTGTTTAAGTGAGCCATTAAGTTGCTTGAATGAGCTGTCTCGCATTTCTTTTTCAAGGCACTTAGTGCTATGAACTTTCCTCTTAGCACTGCCTTCATTGTGTCCCACAAGTTCGGGTATGTTGTGTCTTCATTTTCATTGAGTTCTAGAAAGACTTTAATTTCTTTCTTTATTTCTTCCCTAACACAGCTGTCATGTAGTAACAAGTTTTTCAGTTTCCATGTGTGTGTAGGCTTTTTGCTATTTCTGTAATTGTTGAGGTCCAGCTTTATTCCATGGTGATCAGACAAGATACAAGGGATTATGTCAATCTTCTTGTATCTGTTGAGGCTTGCTTTGTGACCAACTATATGGTCTATTTTGGAGAAGGTTCCATGAGGTGCTAAGAAGAAGGTAAATTGTTTTGTGTTTGGATGTAAAGTTCTGTAAATGTCTGTTAGGTCCATTTGATTCATGACCTATGTTAGAGACATTGTTTCTTTGTTTAATTTCTGTTTTGTTGACCTGTCCTTTGTTGAGAGTGGGGTGTTGAAGTCTCCCACTATTAATGTGTGGGGATCTATATGTGGTTTAAATTTTATCAATGTTTCTTTAACAAATGTGGGTGCTCTTGTATTTGGGGCATAGATGTTCAGAATTGTGATGTTTTCCTGGTGAAATTTTCTTTTGATGAGTATTAAGTGTCCTTCCCCAATCTTTTTATTAATTTTGGTTGAAAGTCTATTTTATCAGATATTAGAATGGCTACTCTTGCTTGCTGCTTGGGTCCATTTGCTTGGAAAGTCATCTTCCAATGTTTTACCCTCAGGTAATGTCTCTCTTTGTGCCTTAGGTGTGTTTCTTGTATGCAACAGATTACTGGGTTTTGTTTACGTATCCAACCTGCCACAGAGGGCCTCTGAAAGCCTCTGCCCTACAGACTATCAAAGCAGATGCTGAGCCTGATGGCCAACTGTCAGGCAGAATGAATGGAATTTTAAGTAAGAAGTGGGAAATAGCAAGAGCTGGAGAGGACAGGAACTCCACAAGGAGAGCAACAGAACAAGAAAATTTGAACACAGGGAACTTCCCAGAGACTCATACTCCAACCAAGGACTATTCATGGAGATAACCTAGAACCCCTGCACAGATGTAGCCCATGGCAGTTCAGTGTTCAAGTGGATTACATAGTAATGGGAAAAGGGACTGCCTCTGACACAATCTGATTGGCCTGCCCTTTGATCACCTCCCCTTGAGGGGGGAGCAGCCTTACCAGGCCACAGAAGATGACAATGCAGCCATTCCTGATGTGGTCTGATAGACTAAGATCAGAAGGAAGGAGAGGAGGATCTTCCCTATCAGTGGACTTGGGGAGGAGCATGCATGCAGAAAGAGGAGGAAGGGTGGGATTGGGAGGGGAGGAGGGTGGGGCTTATGGGGGGATACAAAATGAATAAAGTGTAATTAATAATAGTAATAAAAAAGAAAGAAAAAAGTGTTCTGTGTATATTTTTTTAAATTGCAATAACCAAAATGTTTTAATTTATGTAAGAGATATTAATTTATTTATATATTATTATTTATTCTTACATCATTTTTCTTCCATTTTTCACCCTCCAGAGATTTAAGCAAATACTCTTTGTTCTTTTGAAAATTCAAGCCACTTGTTCATAAACTTTTTATATGCTTAACATGTCAAATTTTGATTTGTAATATATTATGCTATATTATGATACCAGGAATATATAACAAGCCACTGAATTTTATCAAGGGTATTTATTATAAATAGTATTACAGGAAAAGGAAAATGTGTAGAAATGAAATAGTATTCTTTTCAGTTGTTGTTAGGAGACAGTTGCCTAAGTCCAGTCACCCCAGGAAAAAAAAACACATTTTTATTGATTATTACAGTTAATTCACTTTGTATACTGAATGTAGGCCCGTCCCTCACCTTCTGCATGTCACAACCTACCTCCTTCTTTTCTCCCTATACCCCTCTCCTAGTCTACTTATGGGGAAGTCCTCCTCCCCTACTATATTATACTAGACTATCTTATCAGAACTCACTAGGAAGGGCTGCACCCGCTTCTTCTATGGCCTGGCAAGGCTGCACCTCTCAGGAGTAGGTGATCAAAGAGCCAGCCACTGAGTTCATGTCAGAGAAAGCCCTTGCTACCCTTACTAGGAAATCCACATGGAGACTGAAATACTTATGGGCTACATCTGAACAGTGGCTCTAGTTGTCCTCCATGCATGGTCCTTGGTTGGAGCAGGAACCCCAGGGCCCATATTTATTTTTGCTCTGTTGGTCTCCTTGTGGAGTGCCTGGTCCATCCAGATCTTTATCTCCTGAATCTTCCATATGATTCTGTGCTCTCTACCCAAAGTTTTGCTATCAGTCTAAGCATCTGCTTCAATACCCTGCTAGGTAGATTCTTTTAGAGGCCCTCTGTGCTAGGTTCCTGCCCTGTTCCCTGTCTTCTCACATTAACAATGTCTATCCCATTTGCCTTTCTGAATGAGGATTAAGCATCTTCCCTAGGGTCCTCCCTGTTGGTTAGCTTCCTTAGGACTATAGATTTTCATATGCTTCATTCTATATTACATGACTTATATCCACTTAGAAGTGAGTATATACCATGTGTGTCTTTCTGAGTCTGATAATTCACTGAAGATGATCTTTCCTAGTTGTATCCATTTGCCTACTGATTTCCTTGTTATTAAATACTGAGTAGTACTGCACTGTGTAAATGTGCTGCAATTTCTGTATCCACTCCTCAGTTGTGGGACATCATCTAGGTTGTTTCCAGATTCTGGCTATTATGAACAAAGCTGCTATGAGAATAGTTGAGCAAATGTCCTTGTTGTATGGTTAAAAATCTTCTGATTGTATGCTCAGGGGTGGTATAGCTGAATCTTGAAGTAGCATTATTCATAATTTTCTGAGAAAGCACCAGTCTGATTTCCAAAGTGGTTGTACAAGTTTACATTTCCACCAGCAATGGAGGAGGGTTCCCTTTTCTCCATATCCAATCCAGCATGTGTTGCAGATGATGTGATAGTACATATGAATAAGCCTAAAAATTCAACCAGGGAACTCCTACAACTGAAAAACACCTTCAGTACGGTTGCTGGATACAAAATTAAATAAAAAATATATCTGAAGCGTTCCTGTATACAAAAGACAAAACTTTAAGGAAGATATCAGAAGATGGAAAGATCTCCCATGCTCCAAGATTGGTGGGATTAACATAGTAAAAAATGGCTGCTCTACCAAAAGAAATCTGCAGATTCAATGGAATTACAATCAAAATACCAACACAACTCTTTACAGACCTTGAAAGAAAAATTCTCAGTTTCATATGGAAAACAAAAAACCCAGAATTGATAAAAAATATGCATGTACAATAAGAGATTTTCTGGTATTAATTTCACCATGGATCTCAAGTAGTACTATAGAGCAACAGTAATAAAAAATGGCATGGAACTGGCACCTGTACTTTAAATCTTAAAGGGGTGTGCATCTACTCATTAATCATTTTTATTAAATCAACAAGAAGCTGAGGGGAAAAAACAAATATAGGAGAATCTCAGTTTTAGAGATTCTCAGTTTTAGACCCAGTTTGAGAGTACCCAGACTGCCAATGCTACCTTGGACTATTGTTTCAGCTCATCAGCCTTAAAACCTCCCTGCCTTTACTATTAATAGTGTACTTTTATTAACTTTTAAATTGTTCTCTAAGATTTTTACACCAGAGCCATAAGCAAAAACATCTTCCCTGACCTTGTTAAACAATCTATTTTTCCAAATTCTTTCTAAGTATAATGGTGATTGCTAACAATCTACATCTATGGCTCCTTTCAAGGGCAGTGGTTAATTCATTAATCTGCTCCAGTAAACATGTGAAAAGAGATCAAGCATTGTTAATTTTAAATGCCAGTGATATTGCCCAGTGATGGGCTAGAAGCCTCCTTATAGTTTTCATGTTCCTCATGTTTTGAGGAATATGGGCATCATAAGGACAACGAGCAGAGATACACTACATGAGAGTTCAAAGTCCTCAGAAAAAGCAGTTCTTGGGATTATGCTTCTCCAAGACAAACTCAACATGACTATGCTAACAGGAGAGCCATATTCCATGAGTTCTACAGCTGTTATGCTGTTGCTCCTGCATGGCTCTTGACAAGACCAGGTAGCCAAAATAGTTTGCCTATATATGGGTGGGGGGGAGTAAGGTTAGCTCAGGCCCTGGGAAGGAGAATTCAGGGCATTTCATGGGCTATACTATCCTGGAGGAACAGATAACATGGAAGGACTGAAGGATTGCTGGGAGAAAATGGCAGGTAGATTTGATTTGATGTTAACTAGGAACCTCTGCCATTAGTTCCAGGTTTGAATCCTACTTCTATGGTAACCTTAACTTCAGAGAGAGAAGCATGGTCTCCATTGGATAATGATCTTCAAGTGAGCTCACAGGGAAGAAAGGTGACAAAGACAAAGATTATGTTTTTTCTTTTCTTTCTATATATCTTCTTCTCTTTGAGGGAGGACGGTTATCCAAACTAGACTCAAATTTTTGCTTTTTTGTTTTGTTTTTCTTACTATGTTTTATTTTATTAATTGTTTTTATTTTTCACAATTTATTCATTATATATGCTGATTGAAGTTCACTCCCTCAACTCCTACTGGTCCCACCCTCCCTTCATCTTCCCCCATCCCCTTTCCCTAGCCCACTCAAAAGGGGAGTTCCTCTCCTCTGCCATCCACCCATACATTATCAGAACACTACTCAGCTATTAAAAACAAAGAAATAAAATTTCTGCTCTTATTTCTTTCCCATAGGCCACTGTACTCATCTCAGAAGATTTCATACCATGAAGCTTGCCTGCAACCTTACTGTGAATAAAACACTAAGTATAACTCATTTTAAAGAGTCCTATTCCAAGACACTGTTGATTGACCATCTCACATCCAGAAACATGTGAACTTTGAAATGCTATGATGTCTGATACATTTTATCACAGGCATTTCAGAGAATGTGATTCTCTTGCTGCCTGGAGGGTTGTTTCCCATCAGCCCAGGAAGGCATGAGGGGCAGAAGATGATTAGCATAAAGCTTGGAAAGCCCACAAGGATAACTGTGGTAAGCCACTCTGGGAACCACCTTAGAAAGGAGGTTCAACTTTAATTCCAGAAAACAGAAAACAGAGGCTTATATTCCTTGGGGAGTGCCTGGGATGCTCCAAGTATAGGTGTAGATAATTGTTTAATGCTAGGCAATTCAAGGATGCCCGATTTGCATTAAACAGCACATTCCTATTATATGAATAAGAACAAGGACACAGATCCAAATTATCCTATATTTGAAGGGAGGTGAAAGTTAGTGATCTGTGTCAAAGGCCATCTATCAAATTTGATTGGTGGTGTCTATGTCTAAAGACACTCTCTAGATGAAGTCAGGCAAAGAAAACTCACCCGACATGGTTACACATCTACTCCAGAAACAGGTTCATACATGGAAAAGAAAGCCTCCTCCCTCATATCTCAAAATTCAGTGTGTGTTGTGATGTTTTTCAATAGTACCCCTGGAACAATAGGTATGTGTACACAAAGAAACTTCTACAGGCTACCACTGTTGTGTTACTCTCAGAGAACTTCCTGGCTGGTGTTAGTTCACCATTCCCTACATATTCATCCACTGGACTAAAAATTCTTGTGTAAAGTGAGGCAACTGAAAATAGTAAATGTTGAGAATCAGGATTATCAATAAGTCTTCTGTAAATACAGCTTATAGCCTGACAAAAGATCTTCATGCAACAGAGAGGGCTAATAAATACAAAATATAAAGAGCTCATGAAATTAAACTCTAACAATCCAAATAATCCATTTTAAAACTGGGGTACAGAACTAAACAGAGAATTCTCCACAGAGGGATATCAAATAGTGGAAAACACTTAAATAAATGCTCAATATCTATAGTCATCATGGAAATGCAAATCAAAATGATTCTGACTTTCCATCTTAAACCCATCATGGCTAAGATAAAAACCTGAAGTAAGAATGTGGAGAAAGAGGGACACTCCTCCATTACTGGTGGGTGTGCAAACTTATACAACCACTTTAAAAATCAATCTGATGCTTTCTCAGACAATTGGAAATAGTGTAACTTCAAGACCCAGCTCTACCATTCCTGGGCATATATCAAAAAGATGCTCGACCATTCAACAAAAATATTTGCTCAACTATGTTCATAGCACCTATATTCATAATAGCCAGAATCAGGAAACAACCTACATGTCTTTCAGCTGAACAAATGCTTTACAGAAATTATGGTACATTTACACAATGGAATGCTACTCAGGTATTTAAAAAAAAAAGGAAACCATGAAATTTTCAGGCAAGTGGACGGAACTAGAAATGATCATCCTAAGTGAGTTATTCCAAAACCAGAAAGACATGCATGGTAAGTGGATAATAGCCATAATACAGGATAAACATACTACAATCCACAGGCCTAAAGGAGCTAAATAAAAAGAGGACCCTATGTAGGATGGTCAATTCTTATTCAAAAGGGCAAATAGAATCAACATCAGAAGTGACTGAGGAGAGGGAACAGGATGAGAGCCTAACATACATGTCCTCTGAAAGACTCTACCCAGCAGGGGATCGAAGCAGATATTAAGATTCACAGCCAAACTTTGGGTAGAGCACAGGGAATCATAGGAAAGCATGGGGGATAGAAAGACCCAGAGCTGGTAGGACCTCCATAAGACGAGCAACAAGGACAACAAATCTGGGCCCATGGGGACTTGCAGAGATTGATGGACCCACCAAAGACCATTCATGAAGAGGAACCAGACCCCTGCTCAGATGTAGCTGATAGGCAGCTCAGTCTCCATGTTCGATCCATAGTAAGGGGAGAAGGTGCTGACTTTGACATGGACTCTGTTGTCTGCTATTTGATCATTTCCCCTTTGTGGAGGGGGCATTGCTATGACACAGAGGAAGAGGATGCAGGCAGTCCTAGTGAGACTTGATAGGCTGGGTTCAGATGGTAGGAGAGGAGGGTTCCCTGTATCTGAGATATAGGAAGTGGGATAAGGAGGGAAGAAGAATGGAGGGTGAGACAAGGAAGAGTCAAGGGAGAAGATTAAAATTGGGATGTTAAGTGGATAAATTATTTTTTAATTTAATTAATTTATTTATTACAATGTGTTCACTTTGTATCCTTGCCATAGCTCCCTCCCTCATCTGCTCCCAGTCCCACCCACCCTCCTTCTTCTGCCCCTATGCCCTTTCTCTAGTCTCCTAATTGGGAAGGATCTCCTCCCCTTCTAGCTTATCAGGTCTCATCAAGGATGGCTGCATCATCTTCCTCTGTGGCATTGCAAAGCTGCATCATCAAGGTGGAGGTGATGAAAGACTCGAGTTTATGTCAGAGCATAAATAAAAAAAAACAAATTTAAATTAAAAATAAATTAAATGTGAATAAAACAAACAAAATTAATAAAAACAAATACAAAAGGTAAGAAGAGCATCACACACCTACAATTCAAAGACTTAGAAAGCTCAGATAGTGTTAGTGTCATGAATAAATGCCATCCTAAGAAATTAAATATACTCCCTGCCAAATTTCAAATGGAAGATGTGGATGAAGATCAGCACAAAAACCTATGCTTACATATACAAAACCAAACAAAACAAAGTAAAATACCTAAAACCCTATATTCCAGGCTCAGCAGCCAATGATGATGATGCTGATACCAGGCATGTTGGCCTAAATTTAAGCCCAACACTAGATTGGAGTTAGAGCTGTAAGTTCCAAACCTGCCTGGTCTACATACAGGACAGGCAGGGCTACACAGAAACTTAATCTTCAATGTAAAAAAACAGAAACATCATTTTCTCTGGGAGCTTTTATGATTCAATCAAATAAGTTATGACCAAATTCACTAAAGGATTATTGTCATCCCTTGATGAAAATGTAGTCTAATTTCAAAGATCCTATAATTCTGAAATAGCTCATACACTGGTCAAATGTCTGAAGTCTCCTCTGACACACAAGAAAATCTCTTGGCTGCTACATCTTGTAACATCAGAAACAAGTTATATCATTCCAACATAGATGCACAGAATACCTTTTCCCATTCCAGTATAGAGCAATGTGTACATAGTTGGGGAAGACTGGACCAAGGAAAGAAGATCAGCAAGGAAAACAACAAATTCTGATGCTGTTTCAAAAGTCTTAGATGGTCCTATCCCTGCAACACCTCATACATCTCCAAGTTTGGTTACTTCCACTCCCTACAGGAAGCATTCTATGGGAGGTGTCTCATAACTTAGATATCTCAACACCTTGTAGTGTCAAGATGCAACTCAGGCTTCATCCTCACAACTTCATGCAATGAACTTTTACAGTATCTTTACTGGGGATCTGACTGTGTCAAACACAGACGGCTGGCACAGTGCTGAACTGAAGCTACAAAGAAAGAATATATTACCTTAAATTTTGCATCTTTCTTGTTTCTAGAACCAGCACAACATGGGTGAGCTTGTCAAGTTGGATTCTAAATTGGGATGGACCGTGCCATCCTTGGACCAGTTTTGGAGAACGTTTTATATGAAGTTCATTCCTGGCACTAGGAATCAATTTGCTTACTCCTTCCATTAACAGAAGAATTAGCAGTGGGGAGCATTACTGTATGGACACCATCTTAGGCTTCAAATCCAGAGCTAGGATCTTCTCTTTGATGGTGATAATCTCCTTGATAATTACTGTCTTTGTTTCAGAATGTGACTGCCATCTGAAACTACCTAGTCACACTTTTCTCAAGAAACCAAAGATTTTACATTTATTTCTGCTCCACTTGTCTCTTTCTTTCACTATGGTCTTGACTGTCTCACTAACAATAACCATTCAAGAGATTTAGTATTCCAAGTAAGAAATCCAGGCCATTATTTTTTTTAATTCTGCCTTACTCAATTTCTCAGGGCATAGGCAGAATAAGTATGATTTTCAGCTAAAATATCACACAAATGACCTCTAGCCTAATTTTCCATGGAGTCTATTTTCCACTGAAATCCTATGGCCTGGACTTTCTCTGTCTGCATTACTCTCAACACTCTGATCTTCTAGGTCCTACCAGAATAGCTGATGAAGCTATTTATGCAGCTTCCTAATGCTTTTGCCGTCTTAAATCATGATGATTTCCACATTCCTTAAAAAGAGAACATTCCAAGATTCTGTGCCACAGCTAAATCACTCTTTGCATATGAGTTTTGTTCTAATTTGCTACTTTATTGTTGTGACTAAATCCCCTAACTAAAAGCACCTCAGGTCATGAATGGGTTTACTTGTTTAGTTTGGTACTGTCAGATCACAGTTCATTATTTTGGGAGTTTAGCATAGAAAGTCAATCTTGAAGAAAATTAAGGCAAAAGCCATGGGCAAATGTTTCCTGGGTTGGTCTCTTACTTCATCACTGTCTTATGCTCAGGTAGTTATCTTATGCAGCCCAGGCCCACTTGCTTAGGGATATTCATCTCTCAGTGGAAGAGCCTTCCCACATCAATCATCTGTCAACACAATCTCTCGTAGATATAGCAACCACCTTCTCTGATGAGGGCATGCCCTTAATTGAGGCTCCCTCAGATAACTGTAGGCTTTGAAATGTTGACAACTGAAGCTAATAAGGACAAGGAGAGAACCATATATGTGAAAGTTTTAAAAACACTCCAACAACATGTTAATTCTATCAGTCATTTAGGTAGTAAAAATCGAGACATTGATGATTTCAACAACTTGAAAACACAGATATACCAAGAAATGAGGAGAGGCAAGCTTTTAATATCAAGAAGAGAAAAGTAAAGCTCTTTCATTAAATCAAGTTTCTTAAGCAAGAAAACTAAAGGAATTATAGCATAATATAATAAATTTTCAGAAGGCAAAAATATGTAAAGGTCTATAACTTTCAAGAGAAACAATATAGTTAGATTATATCTAATCAAATCTCTCAATATACAAAGCACCCCTGTCAAAAACAAACACAAAGATAGGCCTATAAATATAACACAGTCCTATAAGCAAATATAATAGGCTTATAGTCAAAATCAAAATCAAAGAAATCACTGGGCATTACTTAACTTGTGCAATATGGTTATTTCTTTTGGCAACAATAAAAAAATGTATTGGAGGTGGAGGGATATTCCAATGGAAGAGATTCCATTAAAGCATACAAATGTTTCAATATTAGAAAAAAATGATTGTGACTACTAAAATTATCTCATACTCTTAAGATAAAGAAAAAGATATCTGTTAGAATCACTTGGAAACCATATTATTTTCTGACTGATGATGGGATATATGTATGCATTGGTGTAAGAAAATGTAAACTTCTAAGCCAAGTGGAAGAAAGCAGAATTTTAAGAAACAGTGAGTTTGTATTATACACTTAAACATCTTTTTGCACTAATTGCTTTAACAACCAATATCATCTTCATGTAGTTTGTTTTAAGATCTTTTCTTGTGCTTTCAGCTATGTTTGTATATTCAGGATATGCTGTGGTATGTGGTATGGATAAATTCCATACAGAAATCCAGGCAGAACATAATCAAACAATTGGAGGAAACAAATAAATTCCTTAAATAAAGCCAAGAAACAACAAACATTTAAGGGATGTTAGGCTTTGCTGGATTAGGGTGAAGTCTGACATCTCTGGATAGCCACTTGTTTACACTTGATCTATGATGGTGAACTCTGTTTTCTCAGTGAAGCGCCTACAAATCTGCCTCCTGATCTGTATGACCCTGGGTCATGTAAAGAGCTCACATAGCCCTCAGGATAGATTATTAGGTAAACCCTTTCCTGAGAAGGAAACTGCTCCAATAAGCTTCTGGAAATTCCTAGAAATGCATCACCCTGCTAAGGATCTTAAACTTCAGCAGTGACTTTCAACTGCACTTGGAGATTTTCCCATCACATATAGGATAATTAAGTACTGCATTCTAATTCAGTCTGTTTAGTCTCATTCTATCTACCCAGATATTGTAAGAGGTATACACATTGAATAGGTGATCAGTATGTGTCCAAAACCTTCTAATAAGCAAATATTTCATAGTACAACCAGTGTTACTCATATTCATGCAGTAACATTTTAAATTTTAGTGAAAGGAGCAGCTTATGAGAGTCAAGAATATAGTTGTGGAGAAACCTTAATCCCTATATGACATGTCTATGATGAACAAAAAACAAACTGTGTTAATTCAATGTGGGAATCTTTTATTTTTCTTGTAATTTATATTGGTACATCATATGTCACAATGTTTATAAGACACATGACCGTAGAGATATTGAAAGAAGCAGTGTACCTGTGTTTCTCCAAGAACAATTAATTTTGTAGAAGTCGCCACTTTAAGTAGATTTTCTGAATGTGATACAAGGTAACAGTTAATAGGTTTTGCAACTTCACTGAGAATTCATCAGCAAAATCATACTGCTGAAAATACTTATGAGTACTAGAAATTTGGAACTTCTGCTTGTCCTGGCTCACTTTGTAAATGAAGTGTCATTCATACTGTACAAATTTTGTGAACGGGATTGCTTTGGTAAACCTCTGAATTCTTACAATACTCTTCATGTACATGAGAAAACCTCTTATAGAAAAATGATGCTATAAAAGTGAACCACATAAGAAATGCTCTTACCATCACGGGGAACTTCAAAAATACCATAATGAAGGGGAATATCATAAATGTAAATAAAGTGATAAAACTTTAAAATTTTATTCTTCTTTACCATTAGACTGAATTATAAAATTAATTCATATAGATAAATATATTTATTAGGGTAATGAAATGACTGTGGTAAATCTTTCACATGTGCCAATTATCTTTGCAGGCATGAAAGTAGTCATACTGGAGAGAAACCCTTTAAATGCACTCTATGTGGAAAAGCCTTCACTATACCACTGTTCTCATGTGGCATAAAAGAACACACACAGGAGAGAAGTCTTATAAATGTAATCAATGTGGTAAAGCCTTTGCAAAAAATAGTTATCTCACGTGGCACAAAAGAACACATACTGGAGAGAAACTTTATGAATGTAACCAGTGTGGTAAAGCCTTTGCAGAAAACAGTGATCTCCTATGGCATAAAAGAACACACACTGGAGAGAAACCTTATGATTGTAACCAGTGTGGTAAAGCCTTTGCAGAAAACAGTACTCTCTTAAGCCATAAAAGAACACACACTGGAGAGAAACCTTATGAATGTAACCAGTGTGGTAAAGCCTTTGCAGAAAACAGTAATCTCATACGGCATAAAAGAACACACACTGGAAAGAAACCTCATGAATATACCCAATGTGATAAAGCCTTTGCACAGCAGAATAGTCTCCGAAAACATGAAAAAACACAGTGGAGAGAAGCCTTGTGAGGGTAATTAGTGTGATAAAGCCTTTGCATTTAACAATCATCTCCTAAGACAACAACACATTCTGGAGGAAAACCACACAAATATACCTATGTGGCAAAGCCTTTGCACATAACATCTCCTAATACATAAAAGAACACATACTGCAAAGAAGCTGTCTGTCTGTAACCAATGTGAATAAAACTTTTGGACTTCAGAATCATCTTCACACTCATGAAAGAAATCCTAATGGACAGAAAGCCTGTGAGTGCTTTAAACATGGTGAAACCATTCACATTTGTATAATCTTCATCATCATGAAATGATTCATACTGGAGAGAAAACTTATGAATGTTTTAAAATGGTGAGGCCTTGCACAAATCTAGAGTCATCATCATCATAAAAGTATCCTTACTGGAGAGGAATTCTGTGAATATAAGCAATGTGGAAAGGATTTTTTGTTCTTTGGTCCACTGAGATGCAAATGAACTGAAAAACTAGCTCAATGGAAATGACATCCCTTTTCTGAAGGGGAAGGGGAAAGGGAATAGGGGAAATAGGAATGGAGAGTAGTAATGGGGGAGAGAAGGTAGGGGGACCATGATTGGAATGTAAAGTAAATAAACTTATTTTTAAAAAGAATACAATGAATGGTAAATATCAATTACATGCAAAAGTATTATATAATGTGTTTAGGGAAGACTTATTGATAAACCTGATTCTCAACATCTACTGTTTTCAATTGCCTCACTTTACACAAGACACTTTCAGTCCAGTGGATGAATATGTAGGGAATGGTGAACTAACACCAACCAGGAAGTTCTCTGAGAGTAACACAACAGTGGTATCCTGTAGAAGTTTCTTTGTGTACACATACCTATTGTTCCAGGGGTTCTATTGAAAACCATCACAACTCAGACTGAATTTTGAGATGTGAGGGAGGAGGCTTTCTTTTCCATGTATGACCCTGCTTCTGGCCTAAATGTGTAACCATCTCAAGGGTGAGTTTTCTCTGCCTGACTTCATCTGGAGAGTGTCTTTAGACATCGACACCACCAATCAAATTTGATAGATGGCCTTTGACACAGATCCCTGATAACTCTCCCCTCCCTTCAAATATAGGATAATTTGGTTTTGTGTTATTGTTCTTCTTGTTGATATGATAGGAATGTGCTGTTCAATGCAAATCAAGCATCCTTCAATTGCCTAGTATTAAACAGTTATCTACACCTATACTTGGAGCATTGCAGGCACTCCCCAAGGGATATAAGCCTCTGTTTTCTCTTTTCTAGAATTAAAGTTGAACTTACTTTCTGAGGTGGTTCCCAGAGTGGCTGACCACTGTTATGCTTGCGGGCTTTCCAAGCTTTATACTTCTCATCTTCTGCCCCTCATGCCTTCCTGGGCTGGTGGAAAACAGCCCTCCAGGCAGCAAGAGAATCACATTCTCTGAAATGCCTGTGATAAAATGTTTCAGACTTCATAGCATTTCAAATTTCACATGTTTCTGGATGTGAAATGGTCAATCAAACAGTGTCTGGGGGTGGGACTCTTTAAAATGAGTTATACTTAGTGTTTAGGTCATGATAAGGTTGCAGGCAAACTTCATGGCATGGAATCTTATGAGGTGAGTACAGTGGCCCATGGAAAAGAAATAAGAGCAGAAATTTTATTTCTTTGTTTTTAATAGCTGAGTACTGTTCTGATAACATATGGGTGGATGGCAGAGGAGAGGAACTCCCCTTTTGAGTGGGCTAGGGAAAGGGGATGGGGGAAGATGGAGGGAGGGTGGGACCAGTAGGAGTTGAGGAAGTGACCTTCAATCAGCATATATAATGAATAAATTGTGAAAAATAAAAACAATTAATAAAATAAAATATAGTAAGAAAAACAAAACAAAAAAGCAAAAATTTGACTCTATTTTGGGTAACTGCCCTCCCTCAAAGAGAAGAAGATATATAGAAAGAAAAGAAAAACAGAATCTTTGTCTTTGTCACCTTTCTTCCCTGTGGGCTTACTTGAAGATCATTATCTAATGGAGACCATGCTTCTCTCTCTGAAGTTTAGGTTACCATAGAAGTAGGATTCAAACCTGGAACTAATGGCAGAAGTTCCTAGTTAACATATCAAATCAAATCTACCTGCCATTTTCTCCCAGCAAGACTTCACTCCTTCCATCTTATCTGGTCTTCCAGGCTAGTACAGCCCATGCAATACCATGAATTCTTCTTCCCAGGGCCTGAGCTAACCTCACTCCACCCTCACCCATCCATAGGCAAACTATTTTGGCTACCTGTTCTTGTCAAGAGCCATGCAGGAGCAACAGTAAAATAGTTGTAGAACTCATGGAATGTGGCTCCCCTGTGAGCATAGGCATGATGAGTTTGTCTTGGAGAAGCATAATCCCAAGAACTGATTTTCCTGAGGACTTTATGCTCTTATGTAGCATATCTCTGCTTGTTGCCCTTATGATGACCATATACCTCATAACATGAGTTGTATGAAAACTCTAAGAAGTCTTCTAGCTCATCACTGGGCAATATCACTGGCATTTAGAATTAACAATGCTTTATCTCTTTTTACATGTTTACTGGAGCAGATTAATGAATTAACCACTGCCCTTGAAAGGAGCCATAAATGTAGATTGTTAGCAATGACCATTATACTTAGAAACAATTTGGAAAAATAGATTGTTTAACAAAGTCAGGGAAGATGTTTTTGCTAATGACTCTGATGTAAAAAATCTTAAAGAACAATTTAAAGTTAAGAAAAGTACACTGTTAATAGAAAAGCCAGGGATATTTTAAGGTTGGTGAGCCAAAACAATAGCCCAAGGTAGCATTGGCTGTCTGGACTCCCTCAAACTGGGTCTAAAACTGAGACAGCAGTTGATTCCCCTATATTTGTTTTCCCCCTCAGCTTCTTGATATGATTTAATAAAAATGATTAATGAGTAGATGCACACCCCTTTAAGATTTAAAGTACAGTTGCCAGTACCGTGCCATTTTTTATTACTGTTGTGCTATAGTACTACTTGAGATCTCGGATAAAGATACCTCCAGAAAATCTTTTATTGTACAGGCATTTTTTAATCAATTCTGGGGTTTTTGTTTTTTCATATGAAACTGAGAATTGTTCTTTCAAGGTCTGTAATGAATTGTGCTGGTATTTTGATTGGAATTGCATTGAGTCTTTAGATCTCTTTTGATAGAGTGGCCATCCTATGTTAATCCTACCAATCCTGGAGTATGGGAGATCTTCTAATATCTTCCTTGAAGTTCTTTTTTTTTCATACAAGTCATTCACTTGCTTGATTAGAGTCACACCAAGGTACTTTATGTTATTTGTGGCTTTTGTGAAGGGGTTTTGTTTCCCTAATTTCCTTCTGAGCCCATTTGTCTTCTGTATACAGGAGGGCTTCAATTTTTTTTAAATTTAATTTTGTATCCAGTCATTTTGCTGAAGTTGTTTATCAGCTGTAGGAGTTCCCTGGTTGAATTTTTAGTGTTATTAATGTATAGTATCACATCATCTGCAACACAAGCTGGACTGCATGTGGAGAAAAGTGACCCTCCTCCATTGCTGGTGGGAATATAAACTTGTACAACCACTTTGGAAATCAATCTGGTGCTTTCTCAGAAAATTATGAATAGTGCTTCTAGAATATTCAGTTATACCAACCATGGGCATATATTCAGAAAATTATCAACCATACAAAAAGGACATTTGCTCAACTATACCCATAACAGCTTTATTGATAATAGCCAGAATCTGGAAACAACTTAGATGTCCCCAAACCGAGGAATAGACACAGAAATTGTGGCACATTTATAAAATGCAATACTATTTATCAATTAAAAACAAGGAAATCAGCAGGCAAATGGATGCAACTAGAAAAGATCACTCTGAGTGAGGTATCCAGAAGCAGAAAGACACTCATGGTATATACTCACTTATATGTGGATATTAGTCAAATAATGTAGGATTAAAATACTAAAATCTATAGTCCTAAAGGATCTAAACAACAGGAAGAACCCTAGGGAAAATGCTTAATCCTCATTTAGAAGGGCAAAAATGGGATAGACATCAGTAATGGGAGAAGACAGGGAACAGGGCAGGAATCTACCGCAGAGGGCCTCTGAAAGAATCTATCTAGCAGAGAATTGAAGCAGATGATTAAACTCATAGTCAAATTTTGAGCAGAGAGCATGGAATAATATGGAAGATTCAGGAGATAGAAAGACCTGGATGGGAGAGCCCCTCCACAAGAAGGCCAATTGAGCCAAAAAATATGGGCCCTGGAGGTCTGTCCTGTTCCAACCAAGGACCATGCATAAAGAACACCTAGAACCCTTGCTCAGATGTAGCTCATAAGTATCTCAGTTTCCATGTGAGTTCCCTATTAAGGGTAACAGCAGCTGTTTCTAACATGAACTCAGTGGCAGGTTCCTTGATCACCTACTCCTGGAAGGTACAGCCTTGCCTGGTCACAGAGGAAGAAAGTGCAGCCATTCTTGGTAAGACTTGATAAGATAGGCTAGGCTAGGATAAGATAGTAGGGGAGGAGGACTTCCCCTATCAGTGGACTAGGAAAGGGGCATAAGGGTAGAAGAGGGAGGCAGGTTGTAACAGGTGGAAAATGAGGGAGGGACTTACAGCCAGAAAACAAAGTGAATAAATTGTAATAATCAATAAAAAAGAAAAAAATAAGGTGTTTTTTTTTTCCTGAGATGGCTGGACTCAGGCAACTGTCTCTTAAAAACAACTAGAAAGAATAGTATTTCATCTCTACACATTTTTCTTTTTCCTGTAACACTATATATAATAAATACCCTTGATAAAATTCAGTGTTTTGTTACATATTCCTGATATTGTAATATAGTATAATGTATTATAAATTAAATTTTGACATGTTAAGTATGAAAAAATAGTTTATGAAAAGTGGCTTGAATTTTCAAAAGATCAAAGTGTGTTTATTCAAAACTCTGGAGGGTGAAAATGGAAGGAAAAATGATGAAAGAATAAAATAATATATAAATAAATTAATATCGCTTTCACATAAATTATATTTGGTTATTGAGATTTTAAAAATATACACAGAATACTTTTCAAGTAAACAATGTATGTTACTGTTAATAGCCATTCTGTTCTTATCCTGAAGTATTTCTTTATATTACTCCTCTCTTGTCACTGAAATATGTTGTTTTGACAAGTCATGCCACAACACCCTGATTTTAAGGCTCTAATACTGATCATTCAATTCTTATTTCAGGGTACTGACTGCTTATAGCACAATTAGGACTGAAGTCAGACAATGTTTGATTTCTGTGTCTAGCTAAGGTCACAATTTTTGATGATACATTTTTAGTTCATCCACAATTTCAAAGTAAAATGATTGACTTTCTTGAAATGTTAAATGCTCTCTCTCACACACATGCACACACACACGCATACATAATGCATAATACATGTAATAGCAGTTATTGACACCACAAGACTTGAAATTGAAAGACCCAAAAGAGGGCTGTGTGGGAGATTTTGTAGGGAGGACAAAGAAATGAGAAAAAAATGTGATTATATTAAAATCTCAAAAAATGTACATGTTTTTCATGAATAAAAAATTGAATAATATAATATTTTGCACTGATATGATTCTGGACAATCAAGTCTATTCTATCTTAGCACAGAGTCAGCTGTGTTTCAGTAAACATGAGTATATATGTGTGCTGGACCTGTCCAAGTCATCTGTTGTTTTCATATGGATAATGGTAGAACTCCTCATTCAGTATGTACAGTATATATTCTCTTTTAAATTGACTCAAAAATTTTAGGTATTTTTTGCGTGAACTATATAAACTAAACTAAACTTCTTTCTTGGTCCACTTTCTTCTACTGTCTCCTTCCATCCTTTTACACAGCGATTCTATCTAACCTGGATGGTAAAGAGTGTTCAGTAGGTGCAGCAGAAGAAAGGATATTTTTTGTCTAGTCCATTCTGTTAGTTCCTGTCCTTCTATTGGAGAACTGAATAACCAAGTTCAGCGTTTTCAATGAACCATGTTTATTATTTCTCTTTATTTTGCAGTTATGGTGTGGGGGTTTTGCCTCTTTTTATTTGATGCTTGGGATTATTCATTTTTTTGTCTTTTATTGGGTATGATTAACATTTTTAAATAGGAGTTTTGCTTTGATTGGCTTCTGTAGGGAGGGAGTTTTACAGAGATACTGCTCATATTTGGTTTTATTATGCAATATATCTTTATTCATCATTTATTATTGAAAGTTTACTGGATATAGGAATAAGGGTCCCTTAAATATGATATATAATTTGTCTCAGCCATTCTAGGTTTAGAATCTCTCTTGAGAGATCAGGAGTTACTCTAAAGAGCCTGAATTTATATGCAACTTAGTATTTTCAACTTGCAACTTTTAATATCCCTTTTTTGTTTAATGTACTTTTCTTTACATTTAACGTTATGATTTTATGTGCTGAGCACAATTTCTTTTCTGGTATACTTTAATTGTTGTTCTATATACGTTTTGTACTTTTATAGGGTACCCCTTCTTTATTAGGTTAAGGATACATTCTTCTATTATTTTGCTGAAAATATTTTCTAGGATTTTGATGTGAGTTTTGTCTTCTTTTTCTATTTCTATTATTCATAAATTACTTTTTTGCACTTTTTAAATTTTCTGGATCTTTTGTGAATGGCTATTTAACATTTTTTTGACATAATTGTTTCTTCTTCTTCTTCTTCTTCTTCTTCTTCTTCTTCTTCTTCTTCTTCTTCTTCTTCTCATCCTTCTCCTCCTCCTGCTTCTCCTCTTTCTCTAAATCCTCCTTCTTTTTTTTCTCTTCCTCCTCCTCCTTCTTCTTCTCCTCCTTTTTTTGTTTTAAAAATAATCACTTTACTTATATATTCACCTAGATTAAATTTTTCTCTTCCTCTAATCCTGGCAACTCTTCCCCATTTCCCCTTCTATCCTGTCTAAATTCACCCTCCTATTAAACAAGGAGGGCTATAATGTATAATAAGAAAATAAAATAACAAATAAAATAAAATAAAAGACAAAAGCAAACACATCTGAGTAAGAAAAAACAAAAAAAGAAAAAGAGCCCAAGTTGGGAAGTGATGTACACTTGTTCGTATATGCAGGAATCCCATAAAATAATAAACTTGAAACAATGGTATACACAGAGAGGACATGTAGCTTTAAAAATAGAAAAAATTCAGCAAATTAAAATGAGAACTGTGATGATAATTCTTTTTAAATGAATGGCAGAATTATAGGACATGAGAATCCAAACTTGCCAGTGAGGGAAATTTTTGGCCATCTACCTTTTGGAATGTACTCTTAAAAATACAATTAAGTGTAGTTCCTTGGATAAAATGAGTGTCCCTTGGAGAAAACTACATTTCATTTGCAAGCACTTATCAGTTATAGATAGGGCTAGAGACAGAATATTAAAGGCCTTGTGCATTCTGCCTCAGTCTCTCACAGTTTATATATTCTTCAGTCCTCTTAATTTATAGTGCTTTGTTCTTTGATATCCTCTATCCTTTCTGGCTCTTACACTCTTCTGGATGAATTATTGAAGAGCCTGGAAGGCATATTCTGAGGTCTCTCCCTGACTGTCTATTTTCTCTATGGGTCTCTGAATTTGTCTAAATCAGATGCAGGATGACATCTGATCATCCTGCATCTTTTTGATGATGGCTAAACAAGATACTGGTCTATAAGTATAGCAGAATGCTCGCAATGGTCATTTTACTACTTTTAGTAGAATGTAGTATTTGCTTTTTCCCTAGAACCATGGGCTATGTAATTTCTTTTTTTTTTTTTTTTTTTTTTTGATCAATAAACCAGTGTCAGGTGTGGATTCCATCATGTGAAGTGGGCCTTAAGTCAAACTATAGATTGGTTATTTACTCCTACAACTGTTGCACTAATATTGTTTTACAGGTAGGAGATCGCTATAGTTCAAAAGTTTTGTAGTGGGGTTAGTGTTTATATTTCTTCTTTTGTAGTTGCAGAATACTTCCCATACCAAAATTGCTGGAATGTAGGTGTGAAGGTTTTATGTAGGCACAAGCTCTATTTTTCTATGTTCAATGATTTATGTGTTGCCTCAAGCAATAGGACATTCCACTCATTTTGTGGAGAGCAACCTATAGTCTTGACAAAAGTCTGTTTTGTTTTGACATTACAATCACACTACTTTGACCTCAGTAAAATATAACCAATTACCAGTACTGGATGCTTTATTTAGTGACAAAAGATTTCCAGTTGGGACTTTCCTGTTATGTGGTGATTTCATTTATATTGGCTTCTTACATGTATATATTTTAGAAAGTTTCTATTGCATTAGGTTTCTACAGTACCAAACAAATGGCCCTTAATTTTACCTCTCTCTCTTTGTGTTACCTTTTCATTGCCCTCTTCCTTTCCCAACCCCCTTCAATTGTATCCTTTTAGTCCACCTTCAATTTGTAACTACCTATTTTATTTCCCATTCCTAGGGAGAAATCTCTGCCTCCATCTTACTCCCAGTCCTTAATCGGTATGTGTCCCCTGTGGCATTATGTTTACTTGCTTGGATATCATATATCTTAAAACTAATATTTATGTATGAGCAAATTCATACCACATATAACTTTTGGGGTCTAGGTTCTCTCATTCTCAGTTTCCTGCAAAAGTGCCTTTATCTTCAAGAATCATAATTTGATTTTTTAAATGTCTGAGTAATATTTGACTATGTAAATATTATGTAAATGTACTTGTACTCTATATTCCTTTTATAACGAAGCTAGAAATACACACTGGAAAAAAGATATAATCTTCACAAATGGTACTAGCTAAAGTAGATGTCTATATGTAGAAACATAGGAATAGATCCCCATTTTCACTCAAAACTCACCTCCAAATGGGTTAAAACCTCAGCAAAGTTCATGTGCAGTTAAGGTATTTGAAGAGAAAGTGAATAATAGCCTGAACTCATTCACCCAGACAAAGACTTTCTGAATAGAATAGCATTTTTCTTATCTTGAGATTCTCTTCCATGTCTTGGACTGTGTAGGTGAGGCTTAACTCTGGAGTTTTTGTTTGACTTCCTCATTTTTTCATTTCTATTTTTATTTAGTTTGCAATTTTAGTGTGTCTTTTTCTACTGTGATGTTTTGAACTGTTTTCATCATTGTATTCCACTCTGTGTTTTCACAGACATCACTAATATTTTATCTATATCCACTGTAATGTCCTTGAGCATATTCATGTTTTGAAGTCTTTGTCTTCTACTTTGACTCTATTGCATTTTATAGGGTCTACTCCAGTAGGGCTGAATTTGTTGGAATCATATTGTCTTCAGTGTTAATAATTTTGGTTTTGCACTGTGTTTAAGTATCAGAGACTGGGGAGATTGTGATTTTAGACGTTAATATTTGGAGTTGACATTGGTAAGTTTGTAGTGTTTTGTTTCTTGGTTTCTGTTGCCTTCTTTGGATCTTAGGAAAGTGTGGTGGCTGTAGGTTGCCTTTTTGGGAGTGCTTCTAAGACCATGCCAGGTGTGGCTACTGTGGATCCTGGGAAGCACTTGTTTCTAGATAATTGGAATGATACTAAGGAATGGGAGTTGGCTAAAGGGGGGATTAAGGAAATGCTCATTTAGGAACAATCTTGGTCTACAAAAAGGTATGGCAGAGTTCTTCTTGTTTAGATGTAGGGTGGAAGACAAGCTCCCTGAAAATGGTGTGCTGCAGTGCTGTGGATGAGATTAAAGAGATTGCCCTGGACTACAGAAAAAACAGTAGGAATCACTCACATGTGTCCAGCTTTATCATGTCTAACCAGATCCCAGGTAGAGAGTGCTTTTATTTATTGCTCATTGACACAAATGAATGGGAGTGGACTAGAAGAGTGGAATGATTAGGTCCCCAGAAGGGAGGAACTCTGTATTCACTGAAGCATTTGGCACAGTTTCTCCATGGAAATGGTCTGTTACAATGTTGTAAATGGGACTAAGGAATCTGCAATGGAGGCCAGGAAGGAAAGTACAGCTGGCCTAGTTGATATCTTGATGGTGTTGTCAGAGAGTTCCTAGATAGAGACTGTCTTCAGATATTGGTGCTTGACATAAAATAATGGAAATGGACTAGAGGAGAGTCTGATAGTCAACAGGAAAGAGGACACTAGAGAATTACAAGTGATTCTCCATGTAAAAAGTAAACATCAGCACTTCAAGGTACAGTTTAAAGGAAAATCTTTATTACAGATATGAAGAAGAGTAAAGCCATAGACATCTGGAATAGTTTAGAACATGAAGAGAATGTAGTAGACAAAACAAGATCATTAGGCTGAATTCGATCAGGTGATGAAAATGTGATTAGGAGAGAGAGGACAGTGTGAAAAGCAACAGGAGAAAGGGCTAAGAGAGAGGGAGCTAAGAGGACCAATAGAGACCCATGAAGTGCAAAATCAAAATGGCAAGCCTAAATAGAATTGAGAAACTGAGGGGAAAGATAAGCCCATGAACTGGAGAATTTTATTTTAGGGGGAGGAGTGAGAAGATCTCATAAGAACCACTTTGTAATGGGTGCTTGAAATTCTGAGAGAGATTGGTAGTGAAAAATGTGCTTTTTATGCTAATATGTAGCACAAGTTAGCCATTTGTATCAGGTTCTTTTGGACCTGACACCTGGTGTCTCAATGGACAAAAATCAAAGAGGTTCTAGAGACCCTTGCATGAAGATAATAATTTCTAATTGTTTTGCTTTCTGTCTCTTTGTTGTGGAATTAAGTCCATTAATAGTGAGTTAGTACTGAAAGATATGTACCGCTTCTTTATATTTTGTTGCTTTTTAGTTTAATACCAGTTTTTAGAGAAATATAAATGATAATATTTTTCTATCAAACCACACTCAGAGCCATTTAATTTTATTTTAAATACCAAATACATGTCAAAAAGTGCAAAGGTATTTCTATCCCCCCTTTCTTTCATAAGACTCCCTACACTCTGCTCAAAGTTGGGCTATGCATCTTGGCATCTGCTTTGATATCCTCTAGGATGGAGTCTTTCAGAGGTCCTCTGTGGTAGGATCCTGTCCTGAGCCCTTTTTTCTCCCTCTTCTGATGACCATCCTTTTTGCCTTTCTGAAAGAGGATTGAGCATCTTACCAAGAGTCCTCCTTCTTTATTAGCTTCTTTAGGTGTACAGATTTTAGTATGTTTATCCTATATTATATGTCTAATATCAACTTATGAGTGAGTATATACCCTGTGTGTCTTTCTGCTTCTGGGATACCTCACTCAGGAAATCAATCTGGTGCTTTCTCACACAATTAGGAATAGTGCTACTGCAAGATCCTACTATACCACTCCTAAGCATATATCCAAAATATGGTCAAGTATACAAGGAAATTTGCTCAAGTATGTTCGTAGCAGCTTTATTTGTAATAGTCAGAAGCTGGAAACAACACAGATGTCCCTCAATTGAGGAATGGATACAGAAACTGTGGTATATTTACACAGTGGAATACTACTCACCAATTTAAAATGAGGAAATCATGAAATTTGCAGGTAAATGGTGGGAACTGGAAAAGATAATCCTGAATGAGGTATCCCAGAAGCAGAAAGACACACATGGTATATAATCACCCATAAATAAATTAAGAAAAAAGAAAAGACAAGAGCAAAGGTTTGAAAAATATAATCCATAGGCTCATTTATTCCAATGTCACTAGGGAGAGGCCCTGCTTGACAAGGGCAGTTAGTGTGGTCTTATTGTAGCTGGTGTGACCTTGTTGGAAAAAGTGTGTCACTGGAGTTCTACTCCCTAATTTTATAAGCCCATGGCACAGCCTTTCTCTCTCTGTTCTCCATCCTCTCCCCTTCCTTCTCCAACCTCTCTCTATTTTTCACCTGTGCATCCAGATTAGCCCTGTCAGCAACTTCCTAGCACCATACCTGCCTGTATGCTACCATACTTCCTGACATGATGACAGTGAATTGTTTCAACTTTTAAGCCATCCTTAATTGTTTTCCTTTAATTGAGTTGCCATGGTCATGGTGTCACCAAACAGCAATAGAACACTGATTGAAACAAGAACAATACACTAAATTGCCTCTTTCTTTTTAGTAAATCAGTCGACACTATTTTGTCCTTTATTTTCCTGATATAATTTCCATTCAAATTTGTCAGCTGCAAATATACAAATATACAAAGAAATGCTATTGATAATATTTTTATTATTTTTTCAGATTATAATATAATTTTTCATTTTTACCTGTCCATTTCTCCCTCCAAACCCTCCTGAATATCCCTAGCTGCTCTTTTTAAAATACATTGCCTTTGTTCTCATTAATTGTTGTCACATATATATGTGTTTATATACTCACACACACATGCATAAGTACAACCTGCTCATTCTGTATATTATTTCAAATTGTGTTTACAGGGATGATTATTTAGTATTGAGTAATCAATTGCCATGTTCTTCCAAGGGAAAAGACTTTTTCCCTCTCTAATAATGTCTTTGTAGTCTGTAGCTCTTTTATTATATTTTGGGGCCTTGAGGGCTTTCCCCTATGTAGGTTAGCATGTGTACTGGTGTCATCCTCATCTAGCTCATGTATGGGCAGACATGCTGGTAAGATTTTATGAGTATAGTATTGCTTGGAGATACAATCTCATGACAAAATACCATTACCTTGGTTGTTAGAATGTTACCATCCCTGTCTTGCAATGATCCCTGAGTCTTCTGTTCAGGAGTTTTAGATGTGTATTCTTGGGACATGGCTACACAACTCTTCATTAGGTTAAGTATTAAACCTATCTGTGGTATAAAGACAATCATGCTGATCTTTTATGTGATTCATAGTTGGGAAGATTTTAGGGCACAAATATGAAAATATAGTTCTGTGCTTTCTTGAAAATGAATAGCAGGAAGAACACTTTAGAGAACCCCTTTTGATCGTTTTTTTTTTTTTTTTTGCATATCAGATGTTTATTTTCTTTATTTTTTATTGAAAGTAAATGCTTTTCTTGTACAATAAATACATCCAGAGTGCACTTTTGCCTCCCTCCACTTTTGCCATCTAATCCTTACCTCCTGCCAGAACCTCCCGCCAAAGTCGAACAGTACCTGAGTGGGGAATGCAGATTGAAATAAAGCAAGACCTCAAGAGTTCAGCTTGAGAGGGCTCTCAGTAAAAACTGTAGCCTCCTGGTTTACTCCATACCTCATTTTTATAGTCAGAGAAAAACATATCAATAAAACTAAGGGGTTCATGGAATAGTCAAACTCGATTTCTTAGCCCACATCTCTGTATAGCAGAAAGAGTGCAAGATCACACAAACAAGTTAAAGGAGCTTGGCAAAATATCCTGTTATTGTCAAGGTAAAGGCCAGGAAGGAAGCATGTTTTTCACTGTTTGCCAAACAAGCAGCTCTCCATAACCTCCCTTCTACCCTAGATCCACTTCTCTTTCATTTCCTCTTTAGAAAAGAACAGGCCTATAAGATTCTGTCAGTCAAACAGGAAAAAGAAGATACAACAAAATAAGGCAAAGTCTTCATATACAGTTCCAAATGTACTCATATTTGGAGCTAGAAACCTCAAAGGTAGAGATTATAAAGGTTTGCATTTCTACATCTGTGTTACCTCACTAAGCAAAATACTTTTTCTAATTTTGTCAATTTATCTTTAATTTTCATATTAAAAAAGCAACTGAATGATATTTCTTTTTTTTCTTTCTGTTTATTTTGTTGCTGTAATTGTAATGTAATTACATCATTTTTGCCTGCTGCTATTGAATTGTAACTCTTAAAAGTTTGCTTTCAGAATAGTACTCTTACATTTTTATCAACTCTTTCGCTTTTGATCACAGTTTGACAAATCTACTTATATTTTAAGTATTATATCCTAATCATTGTTTAAGAGCTGTCCTAGGAAAAATGAAAATAGAACCATATTTATCACCCTGCACAAAACTACAGTCCAAGTGGATCAAAGACCTCAACATAAAACCAGATACACTAAACAGGTTAGAAGAAAAAGTGGGGAAGAGCCTTGAACTCATTCGTACAGGAGACAACTTCCTGAAGAGAACACCAACAGCACAGGCTCTAAGAGCAGCAATCAATAAATGGGACCTCACGAAACTGAAAAG
Source organism: Meriones unguiculatus (assembly GCF_030254825.1). Taxonomy (NCBI): domain Eukaryota; kingdom Metazoa; phylum Chordata; class Mammalia; order Rodentia; family Muridae; genus Meriones; species Meriones unguiculatus. The sequence continues at coordinate 195,209 of NW_026843645.1, forward strand.
CTTCTCTAAAGCAAAGGACTCCCTCATCAAAATAAAATGAATGCCTACAGACTGGGAAAGAATCTTCACCAACCCTCTATCTGACAGAGGGCTAATATCTAGTATATATAAAGAACTAAAGAAGTTGAGAAGCAGCAAATCAAGTAATCCAATTAAAAAATAGGGAACAGAGCTAAAGAGAAAATTCTTGATAGAGGAATATCAAATGGCAGAGAAACACTTAAAGAAATGCCCAAGGTCATTAGCCATCAGGGAAATGCAAATCAAAACGACCCTGAGATTTCAACTTACATCCATCAGAATGGCCAAGATCAAAAACTCAAGTGATAATACAGGCTGGAGAAGTTGTGGAGAAAGGGGAACCCTTCTCCACTGCTGGTGGGAATGTAAACTTGTGCAACCACTCTGGAAATCAATCTGGCGCTTTCTCAGTCAACTAGGAATAGTGCTTCCTCAAGAACCAGCCATTCCACTCCTAGGCATATATCCAAAAGACGCTCAAGTACACAAAAAGGACATTTGCTCAACCATGTTTGTAGCAGCTTTATTTGTAATGGCCAGAAGCTGGAAACAGCCCAGATGCCCCTCAACTGAAGAATGGATGCAGAAATTGTGGTACATCTATACAATGGAGTATTACTCAGCAATGAAAAATAAGAAAATCATGAAATTTGCAGGTAAATGGTGGGACCTGGAAAGGATCATCCTGAGTGAGTTGTCTCAGAAGGAAAAAGACACACATGGTATATACTCACTCATATAAACATACAACATAGGAAAAACCCACTAAAATCAGAACATCTAAACAAACTAAGCAAAAGAGAGGACCCTAACTAAAACACTCAATCCCCATCCTGAAAGGCATAGAGGATGGACATCAGAAGAAGAAGAAAACAGGAAACAACCTAGGAACCTGCCACAGAGGGCCTCTGAAAGCCTCTGCCCTGCAGACTATCAAAGCAGATGCTGAGCCTGATGGCCAACTGATGGGCAGAGTGAATGGAATTTTATGTAAGAAGTGGGAAATAGCAAGAGCTGGAGAGGACAGGAACTCCACAAGGAGAGCAATAGGACAAGCAAATTTGAATACAGGGAACTTCCCAGAGACTCATACTCCAACCAAGAACTATTCATGGAGATAACCTAGAACCCCTGCACAGATGTAGCACACGGCAGTTTAGTGTCCAAGTGGGTTACATAGTGATGGGAAGAGGGACTGCCTCTGACATAAACTGATTGGCCTGCTCCCCCTGAGGGGGAGCAGCCTTACCAGGCCACAGAAGTAGACAACGCAGCCATTACTGATGTGATCTGATAGACTAAGATCAGAAGGAAGGAGAGGAGGACCTCCCCTATCAGTGGACTTGGGGAGGAGCATGCATGCAGAAAGGGGAGGAAGGGTGGAACCAGGAGGGGAGGAGGGAGGGGTTTATGGGGGTATAGAAAATTAATAAAGTGTAATTAATAATAATAAAAAAGAAATAGTTAAGACCATAATATTAGTATAAGCACCTCTCATCTCAAGAAACACAATGTTGCTTATGTTTATTAATTATTATCTGTTTGTAAATAGTAGTGAAAATTTTGAATGTTTCCAACTTTGTCAACTAGTTTTATGTCATCTAGACAGAAGCTAGAGTCATTTGAGGGGATGGACCCTCAATTTAGAAAATGCTCCCATCGGACTGGACTGTGGGCAAGCCTGTGGTCCATTTTCTTATTAGTGACTGATGTGAGAGAGACCAGCCCATTGTAGGCAGTGCTGCCTCTGGGTAGGTTGTCCTGGCTGCTATGAGAAAGAAGGATGAGCAATTCTGTAAGCAGCATTTTTCCATTGCCTCTGGATTAGTTCCTGCCTCTGGATTCTTGCCTTGAATTTCTGTGCTGACTTTCCTGGATAATGACTATAAGCTGTAAGATGAAATAAATTCTTTCTTCCCCAACAAAAAAAGAAGGGAGTTAGTATGATGGGGAAAGGATAGGTGCTCCACAAGGACCAAATATATCTGGGCACAGGGTCTTTTCTGAGACTGACATTCAACCAAGAACCATGTATGGATATAACCTAGAACCTCTGCTCAGATGTAGCTTGTGGTACTCAGTAACCAATTGGCTTCCCATAGTGAGGGGAACAAGGACTATTTCTAACAGGAACTCAATGACTGGCTCTTTGACCCCCCACCCCCCAAGGAAGGAGCAGTCCTGTTAGGCCACAGAGGAGGGCTTTGCAGCCAGTCCTGAAGATACCTGATAAAACAGGATCGGATGAATGGAGAGGAGGTCCCCCCTATCAGTGGACTTGGAAAGGGGCATGGTGGAGATGAGGGAGGGAGGGTGGGATTGGGAGGGAATGAGGGAGCGGGACACGGCTGGGATACAGAGTTAATAAAATGTAACTGATAAGAAAAAATAAAATCATAAAAAAATAAATAAATAAAATTTAATTTTAAAAAACCTTGTAGGCACAAAATGATACATTTTACAATCCCACTTCCACTTTCTATGTGTAGAAAACATTTTAAGGAGGGCTGTTGAGAAGCATGTGTAGGAATACCTACCTGTACTCCAGTACTCAGGAGGTAGAGACAGGAAGATCAGGAGTTCAAGGCCAGCATTTACTACATAACAAGTTAGTGTCAAAAAATAAGAGAGAGCTGCTATCAAGGATTCAAGAAAGGGCATGAGCCAGACAGGGTGGTGCATGCTTGTAATCCCAGCATTCAGGAAGCAGAAGCAGGCAGATAGTTAATTCGAGGCCAGCCTGCTCTACAAAGCGAGTCCAGGACAGCCAAGGCTACACAAACACTGTCTTGAAAAACAAAAATATTATAAAAATGAATATATTATATATAACATAATACATAATATATTATTTATAATAATGTATATATATTATAAAACAGAAGTATTACACAGATTGGTAATGACAATTTGCCTTAAACTGACAAATGTGTTTAATTCAGCTCTTCACACCCACTCAAGGATTCCATTCTTAAAAACATGTGCCTGTGTATTAGATGTATTTGTCTATGTGTCTATAATGTATATGTCTATGATGTATTAAAGTGTCTAAAATATATAGACTAAAATACTAATAATGATTATGAACAATGAAGGTCTCAGGCCCTCTGAGCCACACTGTTCCAGCTGCACGTCCATCTGTCTGTCCCCCTGCCTCTGGCCAGCAGCTGCTCCCTGCACAGCGTAAGGGTGCTGAGTCTTTGTCCTGGCACAGCAAGCTGGCGTGCAGATGGGGGGAGCCTGGATAGCATCTGCAAAACGCTTTTTTTTTTCTCTTTCTTTCCGCTTTCTTTAAGGCTATGTGCTGACTCCCACATAGGAGAACTTACTAAACAGCTAGTACTACTTCCACCACTCTCGGGGACCATGCGTGACTAACAGCAAGGGGCGCTAGGGACCCACTTATGGATGCTAGGGCCCAGTGAGGACTTGGGCTCCAAGCAGAGGGTTTTCCAGAGATGTGCAAACGTTTTGTCATCTTTACCTGAGTAGCTTTTTAATACCTGCAGCTGTAACATAAACTCTACTTACATTTAGGTTATGCCTTAGCTTAGGTTCAATGAGGAACCCCATAAAATTGGGAGTATTTTGTGCAACCTAGCAGACCCAGTCTGGCCTAACTACTGGGGCTCACCCTACCCAACCTGGTCTGGCTGCCACACAAGCTGGTGAACTCCCACCCAGGACACTCGTTTTGTGCACCCAGATGGACAACAGAGCTCGTGACAGAAACATAACTCAAGCATAAGTCTCTATTTCTTGTGGAACTTGTTTTTTGTGCTCAGGGACATCTATGTCTCTTTGATGCACTTAAAAGGCCTGCTACTTTCTAGGACCATGGTATAACTGATACCCTGAGATGAATGGAGAAGGACTCAAAATCCCCATCAATTAAATCATAACAGAAAGCTTGATGAGTCTCAAGACAAGATAAGAAAGATGCACTGTTGTCCCTATAAGGAGGAAGAAAATGTCATCGGGAACTCCTTATGAGAAAGGGAGGGAAATTGTCAGCTAGTTTCACACTAAGTGACAATACCATATTTAGAACTGCCTGACTAAAGTCGCCATTAGAATAGATTGACTAAAGTGCTCTGCCATTCTCCAAGACCTCTGTCATCCCTACCGAGAAACACAGGAGTACAGTTCATGTGACAGCAATGACACCTAGGGCTGCTGAGTTGGCTTGCCAAGGAAAAGAGCTTGCAAAGTGTGGTGACCCGATTTTGAGCCCTAGAACCCACATAAAGATAGGAGGCCAAAAGTTGTCCTTCAGCCTCTGCATGTGAGCCAGTGTACATATACGCATGCACACATAGACACATATACAACAAATATTTTTTTACAAAAATAACCTCTGCATCTTCAAGTCTTTGATGATGGCAATGTCTGTGGATTTTCCCAAAACCACAGCTTTCCTTCTGACTTATTATGTTAGAGAAAAGGGAAGACTTGGGGTGGGAACTTTTAGATAATCTTTTTCACCATGGCACTTACTACACAGGCATGGCTGGAGCTCCTGTGCGAACTGAGCCTGTAACGTCCAACTAAGCTCCTGTGGGAACTGAGCCTGTAACGTCCAACTATATATCCTGAAAGGGAAAACGCAAGAGCCAGAGCTCCATTGGACTCACCAGGCCTGCACTTGGGTCCTAACCACCTGAGTGCACAGTGGCATTCTGGGACCTTGGAAATCAGCACAAGGAGGGTTTGACCTCTCATGAACAGAGATGTTGGCTTGCACCCACACTGCAGTTCTGTCTTCCCAAAACAAGAAGTAAGACCTCAGCACTCCCAGGCCAACCCAAACCAAGACCACTCTTCCCTAGATGCATGAACAGAGAATGAATCAGCATTGAGAAAGTTTATTGGTTTGATTTTTCCCAGATCATATATTTTAAGTAAATAGATTATAAGAGTATAATGTCTTTTCTTCTTCCACTAACAGTAATCAGGCGCTCTTCACCTTACAAATATACAAACACACGCACACACAGAACCAAACAACATTATACCTGGCTGAGACATTCACATCTTAAAATAGGGGATGGCAACAATATAATTTCCTTTAAAATGCCTTTAATACAATATATAACAAACAAAAAAATATCTCTATGTATTTGAAGTTACAAAAAAGCCCACCTCTTGGCAGCTACAAACTTAAATATGATAGTTACCTCTGGCTGTACAACAAGCATTGCACTTTTCCTCACTGGGTTTTAGAAAGTTCAAGTAGTAATGAGGCTTATTAAACCCTTTGAGAAACCACTTTATGAGCAGGCAAGGCAGTGGCTCAGACCCCTGCCCGGAAGAGTAACAGTCTGTACTCAGCTTATGGAGTGAGCCTGGCTTGATCTTGGCTTCCTCTGCCTCCCCTAGTGGCAGCCAGGCAGATCTCTGCAGGTTTGTCTCAATACGCACCAGTGTGAAGCAGACACCAGTGGGACACTCGCTGTACTATTCATTGCTGCCACCCGTCCCCGGAGGCTGTTGTTGCCTGTGTCTGCTCTTGGGAGGACACCACAGTCTGGGCCTGGAGGACCTCTGGCAGGGAACGCCGGCGCCGGTGGCCATAGCCTTGAGGGCTGATCTTGTTTTGGGTGGCAACAGCGTCCTTACTTTTGTCTGTTAACTGGCAGATCCGTTGGGCCAATTTCTGCAGTATGCAGGTCCCTAAGCAGCATGGAGAGCTAGGGGAGCTGGGTTCATTATTGGGCAGTAGCGTTTGAATGCAATATGGGCTATGCTGGAAGTGCTGTGGAGAAAAGACTCTTGAAACTTAACCAACCAGGGCTTTGGTCCTAACCACCTGGGACCAAGGTCATACAGAACCCGAGGGATCTGTGACCTGCTCCCTCACTAGAGCTGCAGTTCTGCCTGGACAATCCTCTTGGGGCCAGAGTAGTAGAGGGAGCACATCCTCTGAAGAGGACATAGTTACCTGGCTTGTGGGGATTTAGATGTGCTCTCCTTGACCTGGACCAGAACAAGAGTTGAGGTAGAAACTTTCTCCTCACCAGCGAGTCCCGAGGAATTGGTGCTGGATGCCTGCAGTTCCATCTCTCCATTGCTTAGCGCCCGCTTATCCCATCTAGAAAACACAAGCAGATGCGTTTGCTTGAGTTCAAGTGATGTCTCGGCCAGCTCCCATCTCCACTTCCATCTAACCCCTCCAGACCATTCCTCATTGTTGTCTGACTGCCATGTTTTAGGACTGAAGAAAGCACTGCCCCAACTCACTGCAAGGACACATCCTCTGGCTGTGCAGCATCCACACTTAGGAAGGCGAGTCAACCCAGGAACATCAGGATGATGGAAACCAGCTTCATTCTGTGCCGATGCTCAGATACCCTGGAGAGGAGCAAGAAGCTGAGGGTTTTCAACCGGGCCAGCTGCACAGCCCCAGAGCAGAATGAAGAGTGGTGGCAGGAGGGGGAGTAGCTTGGCAGCACTCTGCCTGATTCTGCTGATTTTCTGTCCCTGGTGCAGAGAGGCACCCTGAGGCTTTGGTGCTGGCCAAGTGGGTGACAAGCAAAGCAAAGGAAGCCAGAGTGCCAGGCTTCCAGAGGTCTCCAACTCAAGTCCTAGGATCCGGCCCACGGATCTCAGATGAGATCCAGCTGGGTGCATGAGTTAGACCTGGGAAATGGGTGTGCTCTGCAATGGATCCCTGTGGGATCCACTTGTCCTGATCTCCAAGCTTTGGGGATTTGGCAAAGTCGCATCTAACGCCCCAACACACTGGAGACCAGCGGTCCCTACCTGCTGAAGGAGTGAGTTGTCAAGCAATAGGAGAAAGTTTGAGATGTCTGGCTGACCCTGGAAAAACCCCCAAGTCCAAGACTCACTGCGATGAGAAGCCAGGAGCGTTAACGCTGGAGCTCTCCTGCCTAGTGTCACCAAGAAACCGCTGAACAGACAAAGCCAGCTCTAGCATTTTATACACTCAGAGGCTGGCGGGGCTTGCTCTGCCCTGGAGCCTTCTTTTTCCTCCAGCGTGCTGGCTTCTAAGATCAGACCTGTCCAGAAGCTTGCTTGTGGGTATAGGGGTAAGGGTAGAGGTCCCTTGTGGCCAGGCATCTCGGAGATCGGTTTTGAGAGATCAGACTGCTGCAGGACTTCTGCTGCCTTATTTCCTGGCTTAGGGTTCAGGCAGTGAGAAGGAAAAGAAAGCCAGAACTTGGATTAGAGGAATCCTTTTCCTTGAAAGACTACACCCCAGGGTGCTAGTCTGAGCTTTCAGGATAGAGCTGCAAGAACTGGGGGACAGGCAGGACACGTGGCTAACCTAGACCTTAGACTTGGGGAGTTGTGGCCTCAAATGGGCCTTGCCCCCTGCCAGCTTAGCACCTGGCTGAGCCTTCATCCCTACCTCTTCATGCGGAGTACACCTGGAAGGGTTAGGTCCTGGCCAGCAAGATTTCATAATAAGGGAAAAGCTGGAAACAGCTGAATTGAAAATTAGGGTTTGGAGAGGGTAGTTATCTTAAGATTGAGAACTCACATTCCTATTTGGAAATACAGGAATAGCCAAAATTAGGAAGAGAGATAGTTCTGGTTTCCTCCTAATACTATTAGCCTTATAAGGCTGTGACCTGAGAATTGGCCTGACTACCTTTACCCATTGCAAACGTAAGGACTGACTGACAGGGAGAACACTAGTACTGCAGGTGTGCTACTTGTTGTCTCTTTTGATCTTATACATGCTTCCAAACTGGGGTTCTCATGTATCAAAATAAAGTTTGAAGATTGGAAGTATACTGCCCAGTCATACTAAAGTTGGGAAGCTTTAGAGCCCAAACTTGAAAGACAGCGAGCGGTGTGGGTGAGAGGGCTCAAATTTTTCTGTCTGGGATCATCATTCTCATCAAGGGGGAGGAAGAAAATTCTTGCCCCCGCCCAGAGGTATATGCTAATTCATGATGAATCAGCTCAAACACTTTTGCCTCTGATTTGTGATCTTCATGGATCCTTGAGTTCACTTTCTTCCCTTCTAGGGCCAAATAGGGAAACAAGGCATAGCTCTGCCTTGTTTGGCATAGCCTTGTCTGGCATAGCTCTAGGCAGTTTTCCTAGAAGGTCCCTGAAGTTAAAGATATGATCTACCCAGCTGCTAGCCTCAAGTCCTAGTGATCTGGACACAGATAAGCTCTGTCTGATTCATATCCTGGCCAGCAGATCTCCAACATTCCTACCAGATCTGAGACCCCACACAAAGTCAGCAGGCCACTGTGTCCCATGGACCTTGCTCAAATCAAGGCCTGGGTTGAGCGCTGCTGGCTCAGCCCAGTTATCACTCTCCAGAATAAACCATGGACATTGAACCTGGGGGGGGGAATGGCTGCACTGAGGTTACTTATTCAAGGAATCTTCCTAGAATAGGAGACCTGAGTTCCACCTGGAACAGAGGACAGATTCCAGGTTCTGCTTCTGGTAGGGGCTTGAGATATGGATATAGAAAGCGCTGTAGCTTGATGAACTGGCCCTCATTAGGGCCTTCTGGGTCCCATGACAGTCAATGCAGCAGCCCCACTAAGGTGGTGGTTTGTCTGCACCATCTTCACTATAGTTTGTCTGGCTTCTGTCCCTTTCTTCGACCTTCCTTTCACTTTATCCCTGGATTAACTGTCAATGCACCCACTGTCAGTCTCTCTGAGGATGTGACCTACCTGTCATGAACTTCCAGCTGGGCTTGAGCCACATCAGGTCTTACTTTCATTTCCCTGGCCCAGTCTACCCAAATCAAGGACAGCCGGATGTTGGCTCACAGCCAGGGTATGTCTCATAAGCTGAACTCCTCTCTCTATCCTCTATCAATCTTGAGGGTTCTGTGTGCAGAAAATCCTGCCAGGCTGGACCTCGTTGCCTCCTTGCTGCCTCTCTGAGGAAAGTCAGTGACTTGAGGTTAGCTCTGGCTTTAAACAATGATCTCCAAATATGCTCTTAGATGAAATGTATTGTATATATTATTATTATTATTATTTGGTTAGGGAACCGTGTATCCTAGTCTGGCCTGAAACTAAACAGCTATAAGATGACCTTGAATTTCTGATCCTTCTGCTCCATTTCTTATCAACTGAGCTACACCTCCAATCCCTCAAACTTATTTTTTTTTGAACGTTAGGTGGCTTCAATAAGGAAGTGAACCGAACCCAAATGGGGAAGGCTTGGCTCCACTGAGCTCCTGGGTCTGTGCCAGTGTCCTGGCAATGTGCCAAGAATACCCATCTGAGTGCTTTGGCACTTGCCTTATTAGCTTGGCTGCACTTAAGAGATTGTCACCTGAGAACCAAGCTGATTCTTTTTTAGGTGAGGTCTCAGACTGGCAACTAGAAAAATTTTGTTAGAAAATCTTAGAAAGCACATGTATGATTGTGGTTTGCATGGGTGGGGAACCTCTGTCAATGTGCTCCCCAAAGTGCTAAAGGATATAAGCATGGGGAAAGGGGAGGGGTAGATGAGGAATTCACCATGTCTGGGTATCTACCCCTCCCCCCCAGAAAATGAGTTGCTTTACTTAATCACCAGTGCAAGGAAAAAAATAACTAGAATGCATCTGGGGTTCAAGGTTTAGAAGTGAGTCGGCAGGAGTCCTTTTGGCAATGTTTTCGCAGAATTGTATCCATTCAATTGCAATGTTTGTAAATTCACACTGAGCAAGGAAAGCAGGGAAGGGGAGGGGGGGAGGGAAACAAAAAGGAGGAGAAGGGAGGAACATGTTCAAACTTTTCCTGGCAAGAAAATAAAAAGGAAAAAAAAATCATGCTTAATGAAGTTCCACCTTTTGTGTGTGTACCCAAGAATTCTGTTTTTTTAAATTATTTATTTATTTTTTGTTAGATATTTTTTAACTTTTATTAATTATACTTTATTCAATTTGTAATGTAATTGGTGATGATGTGAAACTCACATGTCAAGGACACGTGACTTTATTAATGTCCACTTGAGAGAAATATGTGACACTTTTCCTGAAATAAGAGTCTTGGACACAGGAACTGTCATTTCTAATTTTTGTATTTACAGCTGCCCAGATAGAGGCACATAGGCCTGCTCAGCTTTTCTCTCAAGCAGGCTGTCCACTTGGCCCTTTTTATTTTTTTAATTTTTTAATATTAATTACACTTTATTCACTTAGTATTCCCCCATAATCCCCTCCCTCCTCCCCTCCTGATACCACCCTCCCTCCCGCTTCTTCAAGCATGCCCCTCTCCAAGTCCACTGATAGGGGAGGTCCTCCTCTCCTTCCTTCTGATCTTAGTCTATCAGATCTCATTAGGAGTGGCTGCATTGTCATCTTCTGCGGCCTGGTAAGGCTGTTCCACCCTCAGGGGAAAGCGATAAAAAAAGAAGGCCAATTAGTTCATGTCAGAGGCAGTTCCTGTTCCCATTACTATGTAACCCACATGGACATTAAACTACCATGGGCTACATCTGTGAAGGGTTCTAGGTTATCTACATACATGGTACTTGGTTGGAGTATGAGTCTCTGGGAAGACCCCTGTGTTCAAATTTTCTGGTTCTGTTGCTCTCCTTGTGGAGTTCCTGTCCTCTCAAGATCTTACTATTTCCCACTTCTTTCATAAGATTTCATGCACTCTGCTCAGCATCTGCTTTGATAGTCTTCAGGGCAGAGCCTTTAGAGGCCCTCTGTGGCAGGTTCCTAAGTTGTTTCCTGTTTTCTTCTTCTTCTGAAGTCCATCCTCTTTGCCTTTTGGGATAGGGATTAGCATTTTAGTCAGGGTCCTCCCTCTTGATTAGTTTCTTTAGATGTACAGATTTTACTAGAGTTATCCTATATTATATGTCTATATGAATGAGTATATACCATGTGCCAAGAATTCTTAAGTTGTGTTTATGAGTACATCCTTTCATTATATTTACAAGTATATATTTGTGTGTGTATAGAGAGACTATATATATATAGAATATATATATACTCTAAATGCTTGCTGAATAATGGTGTTTCAATGTTTTTCCCACATTTCAAATGAATTATTTTTGGGCCCTAAATCTAAACTTAATTCTTATCAATATTTGGAGGTTTTACTTGTTTTTAATGTGTGGTTTAATTTTCTTAGTTAACAGAGTGTACATAGTCCATTACATCAGAGTCATCATATTTGGGTCTCTAACAAAGTAATGAAAAGCAGTAAATAGTAATAATAATGTTAATGACTAAAGTGAAAGTAGCTGAGTACATAGAACAATGATCTCTGGTGCTCTTTTCAGACTGGACATTTTATACTGAATTTTTTTTCATGACGCCCCAGTTCCTGTTAAGCTTAAGGCTTGATGACAACATTCTCTTGAAAACAAGGTTCAAGATGCATCCTGAAGTCATAACATCAAATGATGTACAGAGAGGATATAATCACCTTTGCAGATATGGTCTCGCAGAGATAAGTATGGTAGAATGCAAAGCCCAGGACACTTTCTGAGGATATGACTTCTCATAAAACCTAATGAAAATATAGATTATTCCCAGAAAATGAACATGTACATAAAACCAACTACATATAAAGCAGGTACAGAGTAAATGTCATGAGAGGGAGCAGGTTAAAAACTAACACCAAATAAGTATCACTGTTGCTGTGTCTGGAATTTCTATCTTGTTTGGAAGGCAGAGACAGGAAGACTGTTAACCCCTGTATTTAAGGCAGTGCATCTGCATAAAGAAAAGCAATGCTTTGCTTTTCCTATTCCTTTTTTTCTCCTCCCCTTCCTCCTCCTTCCTTACCTCCCATATGTGAAGCAAGTGTGTTCTACCTCTGAGTTGTTGTCCTAGCTTTTGTACAAAACAGGCAGATACAGATAGTGTTTGGATATAATAAAGCCAGATGCTAAACCTCACTAAAGCTTAAAGGAAGTAACTTGTTATGGGATAAATTAAAGAGAACATAGAGAAGGCAATGAAGGCAACAGGCATAGAGGAGGTAGTAACAGCAGTAACAGAACAAGATAACAGCAGTAACAACAGTAACAGAACAATATAAAAAGACTTCAAGAGACATTTATTACAGATAGCACAATGGCTGGCATTAACAAATAAAATGCTACATGCTCCCATCCTCTAGGTGGGAATTCTGTATTACTATCAGATTATGAAGATTTTGTTCAAGGCATTTACTATTTAAAAGGTTATTTGTCCTTCCGCAGATAGTTACTGTTTGTGAATTAGGTACCCAATACTGTGCTAAGTCCTGAACACACAGAAAATGATTCATGCAATTACCATTCTTTCCCTATAAGCTTACAGTCTTGTGGGGTAATCCACCATAAACAAACCCATAGACCATGCATAGAAATGTATACATCACCATAAAATCCACTATGAAACCTAAAGAAAAGCAAGAGGGACCTAACACCCCAGAAGGGATAAAGAACATACATATTTAAAAGCCCGGAGATGAGAACATTTTATTTCCATAGGGGAAATGAAGAAAGGTGAATTTTTTTTTTGGAATATTAATGGGAAGAAAGTAAGAAAAACAACAACAATAATAATAATAGTAATTGCCGGAGCCTGCTAACAGAGTTAAATGGTTCTTGAGTCGGGAGTGAGGAATGAAATTAATAAACCAACAGACAACACATAGGACCTTTCTGAGAGGCTCTAGTGGAAGCTAGATGCTTTACTTTATTTCAGACTCCTTTGAAATCATGCACTTACCCTCTGAAACTCTAGGTACCCAACCAACTGTTTCTTCTATAAGCAGCCTTGGTCATGATATCTTAGCACAGTGATAGAAAAGTAACTAAGACAAGGGGTTTGAAAACAGGAGAGAAATTATTTGATGTACACTTATCTCAAAGATCCTTTTTTCCTGTAAAATTAATAGTAAGATTTCAGAAATTTAAAAGCCCTTTAGTACAATGAGTTAAATTCATAAGGAGGTGAATCAAGAGGTGTGATTTTGACAAGGTATCCTACCTGCTGTCTCAAATAAAAGAAGCTAGACTTGGAAATTCTTCACTAACTCTAGTGAAGGCCTGGAAAAAGCAGTCTTTCTGCTGAGACTTAAATATCAAAGTAGCTGGTAAAACCACGTGGTTCCCAACAAGAAATATCAAAGATTAAAGAGGAAGCGAGAGGGGCCAAGAGATGGCTTAGTGATGGAAAATACTTTCTGTGGGGCTGGGGAGATGGCTCAGACGTTAAGAGGACTGTCTGCTTTTTATCATGAGATCAATTCCCAACAACCACATGATGTTTCACAACCATCGATAATGAAATCTGTTGCCCTCCTTCGGCATGCAGGTGTATATGAAAACACAATATTGTATACATAATACATCTTAAAACGAATCGAAACATTCTCTGCTTTTTTTTTTTTTGCAGAGTTCCTACTATGTCCATGGTTGTTAACAATCTTCTGTAGCTCCTGTTACAGGAAATTTGATGCCATATGGCCTCCTGGGATATAAGGCACACATGTGGTACACTTATACATATAAAAGCAAAATACTCTTAGCACTCATCTACACAAAAGATAAAAATACAGCCCCTCAAAGAGAGAGAGAGAGAGAGAGAGAGAGAGAGATCAGCAGGCATGGTGGCACACACTGGATCTCAGTGAGTTTGAGGCCATCCTGGTCAACCAGAGCTAGTCCAGTCCAGGCAAAGCTACACAGGGAAATCCTATCTTGAAAAGCAAAGCAAAACAACAACAAGACAAAACATCAGGGAGCATCAGGGAGCATCAGGGAGGTCAGGAATGAAGGTCAACCTCGAGTATATGAAACTCGGTCTCAAAAACAAAACGGTAGCAGCAACAATAAAACAGCACAAGAATCTGAGTGCCTGAGATGCTTTGGGACATTCAAATTTTTATCTTAATTCCTGGCTACATAGGAAGCTATTGAAGAGTGTAGTTCTTTGAATGAAAATGACCCCTACTATCTCATATGTTTGAAAATCTGGTCCCCCATTGGTGGAACAATTTTGGAAAAATTAGTGAGTGTGATCTGGTTAAAGAGGTGTGTCACTGTGGGTCGGCTTTGAGGTTTTAAAATCCCACACCATTCCCAGTTAGCTCTTTGCCTCATACTTATAAATCAGGATGAAAGCTCTCTGCCACTGTTCTCTCTGGTGCTCTGCCTGCCATTCCTGTCTGCTACTATGGTCCCTGATGTGATGGTCATGCACTTACCCTCTGAAACTCTAGGTACCCAACCAACTGTTTCTTCTATAAGCGGCCTTGGTCATGATATCTTAGCACAGTGATAGAAAAGTAACTAAGACAAAGGGTTTGAAAATAGGAGAGAAATTATTTGATGTACACTTATCTCAAAGATCCTTTTTTCTTGTAAAATTAATAGTAAGATTTCAGAAATTTAACACACACACACACACACAAACTTTTCTGTGCTGCCCGGGGATGGGTCCATATGGCATTGTTCTTGATTCCTGGTGTAACTTAAAGGTGAAACTTACACAATGTCCTGAGCCCTTGGTGTCCTCAAATTCCTCACCTCAGAAACCCACTTAGCTGGCACCAACCTTGACTTTCAGATGGAGAAATATATCTACAAAAGGAAGAGTGATGGTATCCACATCATAAACCTGAAAAGGATCTGGAAAAAGCTATTCTTTGCAGCTAGGGCTATTGTTACCATTGAGAACCATGCTGGTGTCAGTGTCATCTCCTCCTGGAACACTGATCAGTGAGCTGTGCTGAAATTTGCCACTGCCAATGGAGCCACTCCAATTGCTGGTTGCTTCACATGTGGGCTCTTCACTAACCAGGTCCAGCAGCTTTCAGTGCCACAGCTTCTAGTGGTGACTGATCCCAAGGTAGACCACCAGCCTCTCACAGAGGCCACTTAGGTCAACCTACCCACCATCGCTCTGTGCAACACAGATTCTCCTCTACACTATGTGGACATTGCCGTCCATGAAACAACAAGGGAGCTCACTCACTGGGTCTTATGTGGTGGATTCTGGCCTTCAAAGTACTCCACATGCATGACACTATCTCCCATGAGCATGCATGGGAATTCATGCCTGATCTTCACTTCTATAGAGACCCATGGGAGATTGAGACAGAGGAGCAGGCTGCTGCTGAGAAGGCTGTGACCAAGGAGGAATTCCAGGGTGAATGGACTGAGCCAGATCCTGAGTTCACTGCCACTCAGCCTGAGGTGGCAGAATGGTCTGAGGGTATGCAGTTGCCCTTTATACCCATACACCAGTTCCCTACTGAAGACTCTTCAGCAGCTCACACAGCACAGGCCACCTAAAGAGTTAGAGCCACCACTGAGTGGTCCTGAGCTCATCTGCAGATCCCTGAGCAAAGGGGAAAAGGTGGAAGAAAAATAAAGTTCCTAAAACCTGAAAACACACACACACATCTTTTACAAACAATAGTTTTGAGTGTTGGGTGTAATGGTATATTCCTGTAATGCTGGCTCTTAGGAGGTTGGGGCAGAAGGATTGTGAGCTTGGGCTATATAGTGAGATCATGTCAACAATAATGACAAGACAACAGCAACCAGAGATTGTTTTGAGGTTGGGGCAGATAGCTCAGTGATAAATCATGTGCTAAGCATGCACAAAGCAGCTCTAGGTCCCTTTGTTAGCTCCAAAATACCAAAAACAAAAGCAGAGTATCTGGCCTGAAGAGATGGCTAAGAGGTTAAAAGAACTGATTGTTCCTCCACAGGTCCTGAGTGCAATTCCTAGTGACCACATGGCAGTTGACTGGTATCTGTTGCCCTTTTGTGGTATTCAGATGTATATGCAGGTAGAGCACTCATGTACATAAAAAAACAAAACAATACAAATAAAGCAAAACAAAACCCAGGCTGGAGATATGGCTCAGAGATTAAGAACACTACCCACTCTTCTAGAGGTCCTGAGTTCAATTACATTCAACCACATGATGACTCCCAACCATTTATAATGAGATCTGATGCTCTCTTCTGGCACTGTATATAAATAAATAAATAAACAAGTATATCTTTAAAAAAAAAAGCAAAAGCAGAGTATCATCTCAACTAGTGAATGTGGTTGATGGGCTAGAAAAGCAGGAAGGGAAGAATGGTGGTAGCATCCAGGGTAGAGCTTTGCACCCAATCTCCTCACCATCTGCACCCTCTCCCAACTCCAGTGTGCACACACACTGTACCAACACAGCCAGCTTTGTGGAAATGCACCCTATTCAAGTGCCTCAGATCTGCCCTCAGAGGATCCTGCCTTCCTTCTAATGTACTGCTAAAACTCCTAAAATCCTTAACTTTTGAACAAGGGGTCTTTCACTTACATTTTGCACTAGACTCTGCATATTATGTAGCCAAGGCCTGTTTACCAAACATGCAATCTAACTAAGAGCAGCCTGCAAAGTCCCACAGTACCGATTTATATGGTAGCCACTGCAGGCATGTGCACTTCCAAAAAAATGTCAAGACTCAATGGCCTAGGACACAGTCTGTAATCTATCTCTCAATTTCTCTTTCCTGTACCCCAAACATACTTTAAACTGAAAATGATGTGCTTGGTACACAAACTTTTTCTTTTCTCAAGACAGAGCTTTTCTGTGTAGCCTTGGCTGTCTTTGTAGGCTAGGCTGGCCCTGAACTCACAGCGACCCACCTGCCTCTGCTTCTCTGAGTGCTGGGCTCACAGGTGTGCCTCACTACTCCCAGTTTACAGAATACTTAATTTTAAGATAGGGTCAATAGCCTGCTTTTTGGCTTGGAATGTAGCTCAGTTGGTATAGTCTTGCCTTGCATCCATAAAACCTTTCTGTAATCTCAATAAGGAGGTGCAGTCAGGAGGAACAGAAGTTCAATGTCATCTTTGTGTGTTTGACTAGGTTGAGGCTAGCCTGAGATATGTAAAACCTGATCTTAAAAAATAAGTGTTACGTATATATAAAGCCATCTTTTACAGACATGGAACCAATGAACAGGGAAACAGGTGAGAAAGATATTATAAACTATCCAGATGGGAGATAACAATGATGTGAGAGTGAAGTGGACATGTGGGAAGTAGGAGCAACAGGACTGGATGACGAATCTGGGGCTGAGACAAAGGTCAGCATCAAGGGTAGCAGTCATTAAGATTCTTGCTTAGGCAACTGAGTAGTTCGAGATGTGGCAATGCATCAGATAAATTTCCACCACAGCTCTCAGTCTCCTTTGTTATGGATTGGGAGAAGCAATCTGAAGGGGCCCTGGTTGTGCCTACAGGATATACAGTCAAATCCACCTCTCAGACGGCCTGCCTGAACTGTAGTGGCTAATCACAGCAAGCACTTGCAATGACCATACAGTGAAACCACTTATCCCACCACAGCCCACTGGGGGAGTACCAGGGTGAGAAATTCTCCCTACTAGGAATCAGCTCCATCTTGTCTTCTAAGGCAAGAAAGGCTGTCATTTCTCTTGTGTAACTTCATCGCTGTGCTGTATAGACTTCTTCCCTTGCGAGTCCCGGGCCTCAGCAAAACAAATCTGGACTTGTTACTGAAAGAAGGGTGGGATGGCCTTTAGCCAACCTCAGCAATCAGGCTGCCCTGTCTGGGCTTATCACTTTCAGCAGCTTGGGTGAGAAGGCCAAGTATAGCTTCAGTGGATGCTAATGTGTTTGTGTGTAGATCAGAACACGCAGTACCTTTAGGCCTTTACCTTATGTCATGGGAAAACTTCATTTACAAAACAGTCATTTCAGTGTCTACTAGTCTATCTAAGACCTTAATAGAATAAATATACTCAGGAAGATAGTGCTCAATTCTAGGTTTGAAAAACAACTTTGATAAAGAAAAAAGAAAGAAATTAACATAAACTTGAAGGGTGGGAATATAGCTTAGTATTCGAAGGAGGAATAATGATTACCTTGGGTTAATGTCAATATTTGCAAACAGAATGTAAACAATATGCATTTAAAGAGTAAATGGGGGCTGGGGAGATGGCTCAGTGGTTAAGAGAACTTTGTTCTCATCTAAAGAACCAAGTTCAGTTCCTAGCATCCATGCTGGGAAGCTTACAATGGCCTCTAACTCCAGCTCTGGGGGCTCTGCCACCCTCTTTTGGTCATCACAGGCACACACATACATATGTCCACACACAGAGTCCACACACCACAGAAAATAAACATAGATCTTCAAAAAAGGTAAAATGAGAACCCTACCATTACATTACAAAGTCAACCCAAAATGGATCAAAGGCCCAAATATAAGAACATATAAAATATAATTATGCATAGTGGATCTGCATGATGTTAAATTCAACAATGTTTTCTTAGATATGACACAAATCAAAGAAAGCCAGTAAAAGTTTGGACTTCATCAAAGTAAAATACTTTTGAGAACCAAAGGGCAATATCAAGAAGATAACATGATAGTCTGCAGAAAGAACCTCTGCAGAGTTTATATTTGATAGAAATCTAGTTTTTAGAGTATACAAACACAATAAAAACAAACAGGGCTGGGTTAGGGGTATGGCTCAGTACAGCAGAGTTTGCCTAGCATGAGGGAAGCTAAGGATTAGACCCTCAGCATCGTGAGTAAGGGTGTGGTTAGGCAAAGGACTTGAACAGAAATTTCTCCAAGGAAGATTTAGAAATGGCAGACATACACAAGAAAAAAATGCTGAATACCAGGAGTCATTAAAGAAATATAAATCAGGAGGAGAGTAAGACATCTATCTACTCAGCTAGACCTGGTGGCTAATTCCATGTTTTTATCCTCAGTATTGGGGCTGAAAATTAGGCAGGAGGATCCAGAGTTCAAGAGTAAACTAGGTTACAGATTAGTTAGGTCTCTAGAGAGACCCTGTCTTAAGAACAACAGCAGAGGTTAATAATTCATACGTATTGTGCCAGGCGGTGGTGGGGCACTCCTTTAATCCCAGCACTCACTCAGGAGTATGAGGCAGACAGATCTCTGAGTTTGAGGCCAGCCTTGTCTACAGAGTAAGTTCCAAGACAGACAGGGCTACACAGAGAAACTCTCTCTTAAAAGCAAGCAAACAAAAATTAAACCAAAACAACAAAAACCCCAAACAAACAAACAAAAAGTAATCCATACCTCTTAAGATGTCTATAACATTAAAAAAAAAAAAACAACAAGAAAACATGTGTTCACAAAGATATAAAGTGAGAAATAAAGTTAGAATCCTTGTTCAGCACTGGTAGGTAAAATCATTACCATATGGAATTCACTACTGTCTAGTAGTGCTACTCCTAAGGATGTACCAAGAAAATTGCAAACTGGTACTCAGATACTTTTTTTCTTTTAAGATTCATTTATTTTACGTTTGTGAGTGTTCTATCTGCACATACATCTACATGCCAAAAGAGGGCATCAGATCCCATTATAGATGGTTACAAGCCACCATGTGAGTGCTGGGAATTGAACTCAGAACCTCTGAAAGAATAACCAATGCTCTTAACCACTGAGCCATCTCTTTAGCCCCACTCACATACTTTCTAAACATGGTCATGGTGCTAGATAGAAACAATGCTCCAAACCATCAGTGGATAAAAAAAGCCTGGTTTGTACATACAGTGGTGGGTTATTTGACATTAAGAGAGAATGCAGTACTGATGCTCAGATGTAGTACAAGGCAGTCCTAATGATACAGCAGGGATAAAACTAGGAAACAAGCCAGGTGGTGGTGTGGTGGCTCATGCCTTAATCTCAGCACTCAGGAGGAGAAGCAGGCAGATATCTGTGAGCCCCATAAATTTATTCAATTGCCCTTTTGTAGTAGATCAACTTGGAAGTTAACACCTGCTTCAGCTACCAGAGCCTTGAGACAAAAACAAAAAAACAAACAAACAAACAAACAAAAAAACAGTGAAAGTCAGGCGGGCAGGGCTCCCCGGGGAGAGACAGGACCATTTCAGGAGTATCCCGGGGATCCTCTGTTCCTAGGTGGAATGCAACTCCCTCAGGCACTCAGGTGAAAGCCCAAGCTGACCTCCCCCAGCACAAGCAGCCCAGAAACCATAGGCGCCTGTGAGATTGCACAAGTCTTTTCCTCCCCCGCCAGCTCGTCGGCATGTTTTAAAATTCCCATCTGCACAACATAAACAAAAAACGTCCAGCAAAAACCTCGGCGGTGCAAATTCCAAGCTTCCAGCTGAGGGCGGGAGAATCTCATCCACGCTGCCAGTGGCAAGCAGGCAGCAGAAAACGGCAAACTTTCCAAGTGACCCCACGCCCCTCCATGCCCTTCACCCCAAAAGGGAGAGAGAAGGCGGAAGGAAAGACCCCCGCTCCAGGAGAATAAAGAATAGGGGAGGGGGGCGTTGAAGCAGAGGCCCGGCCTCTAAGAGCTCAGCCTTGGTGGCAAGAATGCGCCCGGCCGCCCACTTCCCTAGTAGCAAGTCCGAGCAGCCTCGGAGGAACCCTAAGGCCTGAGCCCTCTCGGGTGGGTGGGGGAGGAGCTTTCGCTAGGCACAGCGCAGGCGCAGTGCGCGCCTCCATTGTCCAGCGTGACGTAAGCGCCATTGCTATGGCTACAGAAGCTGAAGGGAAAAAGCTGAGCTCTTCCGGGCCTGGTGGGCAGCGGCGGCGAGGGTTGCCGACCGGAACCCTCTTCCCAGGCACTCGTATAGTGGACTACTTCATCGTGGTAGGCTGAGACCAGGAGAAGCCAGGTAAGGGTGTGGGGAGGGCACTGCCTCTGCCCCCGGGCTCCGCCTCCGCCCTCAGCAGTCAGAGATGGCTCAGAGGTTAAGAGCACTGGCTGCTTTTCATCATAAGTTCAAGTCCCAGCAAGCGCATGGTGGCTCACAAGCATCTATAATGAAATATGTCGCCCTCTTCTGATGTGCAGGTGTACATGCAAACACAATATTGTATACATGATAAACCTTTAAAAAAATAAAAACATTCTCTGCTTTTCTTTTTTTTCTTTTTATTTGCAGAGTTCCTAGCATGTCCATGGTGGTTGACAATCTTCCTGTTTCAGGCAATTTGATGCCATATGACCTCCTGGAATATAAGGCACACATGTGTTACACTTATATACATGCAGGTAAAATACTCTTATCACTCATCTACGCAAAAGATAAAAATAGCCCCCTCAAAACAAACAAACAAACAAACAAAAAAACACAAAAACTGAAGTCAGTGGGCCTGGTAGCATACACCAGATCTCAGTGAGTTCAAGACCATCCTAGTCAACAGAGCTAGTCCAGTCCAGGCAAAGCTGCACAGGGAAACCCTGTCTTGAAAAAGCAAAACAAAACAAAAACAAACAAACATAAAAGATCATAAAGCAAGTGTTGTGACACATGCTTGTAAATGGAACATTAAGAAGGTCAGGAATGAAGGTCAACCTGGATTATATGAAACTCTGTCTCAAAATGTAACAGCAGCAACAACAACAGCACACAAGAGTTGTCTGGGATGCTTTGGGACATTGAAATTTTTTATCTTAATTCTTGGCTATGTAGGAAGCTATTGAGGAATGTAGTTGTTTGAATGAAAATGACCCCTACAGTCTCATATATTTGAAAATATGGTCCCCCATTGGTGGAAAAATTAGGAAGTGTGATCTTGTTAAAGAGGTGTGTCACTGTGGGTGGGATTTGAGGTTTTAAAATCCCACCTTATTCTCAGTTAGCTCTTTGCCTCATACGTGTAGATCAGGATGTAAGCTCACAGCCACTGTTCTCTCTGGTTCTCTGCCTGCCATTACTGTCTGCCACCATAGTCTCTGCCGTGATGGTCATGGACTTACCCTCTGAAACTCGAGGTACCCAACCATCTCTTCTGTAAGCAGCCTTGGTCATGATATCATTGCAGTGATAGAAAAGTAGCTAAGGCAAGGGGTTTGAAAACAGGAGAGAAATGAGAAATGCTTTGAGGTACACTTATCTCAAAGATCCTTTTGTCCTGTCAAATTAATAGTAAGATTTCAGAAATTTCAGGCCTCACAGTGACCAGACCCAGAAGGCAGAACCTACTCGAGTGGGGAGGGGGAGGGGCTTGTGTGAGGCTCAGCGCAGGAGGAGTGCGTGCCTCCATTGTCAAGCATGACAGAAGGGCCAGACGCTGAAGGAAAAACGCTGAGCAAGTCCTGGGCATGGTGGGCGGCAGTGGCGAGCGTTGGCGACAGGAACCCGCTTCCCAAGCGCGGTGGCGGCGGTCGTGGCTTGGCTAGCTGACTACTTCATCGTGGTAGGCTGAGATGGGGAGAAGCCAGGTAAGGGTGTGGGGCGGGCGCCGCCTGGGCTCCGCCTCCGCTCCCGAGCTCCGCCTCCTCCCACCCAGGCTCCTCCTCCACTCCGGGCTCTGTTTTCGCCCACCGAGGCTCCGCCTCCGCCACCTGGCTCCGCGTACAACCCTGGACTCCGACTCCGACTCCGCCCCCGGGCTCCTCCCCCGTCTCCGCCCTGGGCTCCGCCTCCGTTCTCAGGCTCTTCCCCCTCCTCTGCCTCTGGGCTCCGCCTCAGCCCCCAACAGCCTTCCAGTGGGCTAGGTGGTGCTGGGCCTGGCATCCAGGCTGGGAGGCAGGGAGGAGAGAGGGTTGGGTCCCGCGGAGGAGGAGCGGCGGGTCCACGGGTGTTGGCCATCCCGGAGCGGTTGAGCCTGGCTGGCTGTAGGCGTGTGAGGGACCCGCAGGACGGAGGTCGCAGGGCTAGGCCGCGGCAGTGCAGCCAGGGTCTGGCGGGCTGGGCAGGTTGGGGGAGTCTGCCACCATCCTGCCAAGAGCTTCTGTAGAGGCTGCTGGTACACCGGACTCCGCCGCCTGGGTGAGGAGGCAGGAGCGCATTTTGCAGAGGTCCTAGGGATACACTTGTGCCCTGCATCCTGAGTAAGAGTGACTCTGGGGCCAGTCCTCCCAGAAAAGAAGTGCGGAGAGTCGGGTGCTGCACAGCCTTCATGTGGGTTCCTACAATTAAACTTAAGTAATGAGGCCTGACAGCAAGTGCCTTTTTCTGTGGAACCATCTTGCTGTTACATATTTTCAGTTACATTTTTCTTTTTCCTTTCTTTTCTTTTTTTCTTTTTCTTCCTTTTTTTTTCTTTCTCTTTCCTTTTTCTGAGACAAGGTCTTACTATGTGGCCCTGGATGTACTGGAATTATCTATATAGATGACACTGACACTCATAGTGACCCACTTAGTTTCTGCTTTCCAAATACTGCAATTAAAGGTGGGCTTGTGTGTGCACACACATAAAATGGGAAAATCTGAATAAGAATGGTGGCTTCTTATATGATACCAGCGTCCTAACAGTGATACTGTACTGGAAGGATGCAGCTTGTCTGCTGAAGATAACGTGGTAAAGGGATCCATGGTGTCTCTTATTCCTTTAACTGTGGGTAAATCTACAACTTTATCAACATAAAAACTCCAGAAACCCACCATTAATCCCAGTACTCAGAGAGGCAGATCTCTGACAGCTCAAGGCCAGCCTGGCCTACAAAGGGAGTCTAGGACAGCCAAGGCTACACACACACAAAAAAAAGGTTTTCTTGAAAAACAGAGTCCAGAAACCGTAAAGAAGATAAAATGTACTTTAAGTAACTTGATTTTTCCTCGACATTGATGAGATAAGGAAGTTCTTTGTCTATACAATTTTGGAAAAACATGTTTTTTGTTGATAGAATCATATTTCTGAGGATCAGCCTCATTGACTTTATTACTATTTAATACTTACTGCTTTCAGTTTTGTGTTTTATGCTAATGTTAATATTTACAAGAACATAGCTTTAAAATCACTAATTTTTACGACAGCTTGATAATTCATTATTTAAAACTATATTTTTGGGGCATGGTGAGATGGCTTATTTGGTAAAGTAAGTGGTTGTTGTGTAATGAGGGCCTAATCCCTAGCACCCATATAAAAATAGCGAGGCTCAGTGATGCACAGCATCGGTAACCCAAGGGCTGGGGAGGCAGAGACTCCTGGAGCTTCCTGGCCACAGACTTTAGCCGCATCAGTGTGCTTCAAGTTCTGTGAGGGCATAAGGTGGACAGTAATGGAAGAAGACACTATATCCACCTCTGTTCTCTACACTTATATACCCACATACATTATCTCCCCCAAAAAAAACCCTCATTTTACTTTATATTTGGATGATGGTGGAATAATTAGGAAGTGTAATTTGTCTCTAAAAGACAAAGTTACTTTTACCTTTACTTTTCTTACTCTGTTACTTTGTTTTAGTTTTATTGAGATTTGTCAAAGTAAATTTTAGTGATGACTTACTTTTTTTATATTCCTTTTTGTTTATTTTTTGTTCTACTGTTTTAGAAATAACCCATCTAGCTAGGGAAGTAGTTTAGTAACAGAACTCTTATCTAACATGTGCAAGGTCCTAAGTCTTAAGAAATGGCACAGGCAAAAATTATTTGCTGGCAAAATTCTTTATATAGATTTTATTAAACTATATTAATTTACATTAATATTCAATTGAAGTCCTGTATATTTTAAAAATCAGTTGGCTTCAGTATATTAGAAAAAGTATTCAAAATGGTTCACAACTATTAAGCCGTATATTGCAGGTGACATAAGCAAAAATGTGTTCTTCCATAAGTAAAATACTGTATTTTGAGACTGAATTTGTGTTTGTGTATGTGTGTGTGTGTGTACACTGTGGTATACGTCTAAAGGTGAGAGGACAACTTGCTGGAGTGTGTTCTCTCCTACAAAGCACATTCTGGAGATTAAACTGAGGTCATTAGGCATGGCTGAAAGTACCTGCTGAGCTGTTTCTCTGGCTTTGGAAATGATAGTTCTTAAGAACCAAGAATTAACAAAACTGTGACTCAAGTGGCAGTGAGCTGCACACAGAAGGACCTGTGTGAGGAAACTCAGGAGTACTTGCTGTGGAAATAATGGTGTGGATGCTAGAGTTAGAAAGGTGAAATTAGTAAAGCTTCATGCTAAATTACTATGAGGGATGAAGTAGGAAAAGTGGTTGTGAGTAACAAAAATTCTAACCTGGGTAATTGGTGTATAAATTCAAGCAAGAGAAGAAATAACTGAGTTTAATTTTGGACATGTTAAATATGTTTGTTTTTAATCAAGATGGAACTGTTATTTGGGTGTTCAAATACATGAGCCAGGAGTAAAGACAGGTGAGGATTAGAGAATTATTTAGCAGTTATCAATAGCCAGTTTTTTTTTTTTTGTCAGGCAGCAAGAAAAGAGTGCATAACTGAGCAGAATTACAAGCAGGGTGCAGAGAAATGGTTGTAATTTCACTTGAGGATCTAGTGATGCTCCCCTGACTCTTTTGTGGGTAATTATAGCTGCTTTCATTAAGATGGTAACAGCCACCTCATGCCCCAAATTGTAAACATCACTATCCAAGTCAAGTGTGAAAAGATAGGGCAAATAGAGAATAAGCATGAAGATCTGGAAATCATTAGGGCAGATAGAGCTATTACATTTGTGTAGATGTCCTCAGAATGTTGTCACAGAGATAGGAATAAATGACCGGGGCCCAGGCTTTGGGATACACCATTGCTTAGGGGATGGAAGAAGAGTAGCACCAAATAGATTTGGTGAATTTGGAAAAGACATTCAACTCTCCCCAATATATATTATTTTTCTTGTGGGTGATATGAGCCCTAATTTTTGTCTAGTTATATGCCTGTGCAGAATAGAAAGATTGTTTCCAAATTTAAACAAATGTTTTAGATTTCTTTTATGTTTTCTTCTTTTTGTTGGGGGGGGGTGGGAGTTGTCAAAACAGGGTTTCTCTGTGTCTGTAGCCCTGGCTGTTCTGGAACTCTGTAGACCAGGCTGGCCTCAGACTCACAGCAATTGGCCTGCCTCTGCCTCCCAAGTGCTGGGATTAAAGGTGTGCACCACCTGGTGAGCAGTCAGTACTCCTAATCACTGACCCATCTCCAGCTCTCTTTAATTTTTAACAGCTATAATCATGTGACTATGACTGGATTAGTTGAATATAAATGGAATGATGAATACAATGTTTCAGAAGTGTTTAAGGAGGTAATGGTGTATATTCCCAGCTTTTGTTTAGCTGAGACTGGGGATCGGCTGGGTGGTGGTGGTTCAGGACTTTAATCCTAGAGTTTGGGAAGTGAAGTAGAGGCATTTGGATCTCTGCATTAACAGCCAGCCTGGTCTATAGCTGTAATTTCAGGACAGCCAGGAAACCTACACAGAAAAACCCAAACCAAGCAAGCAAGCAATCAAAAGAATTATAGGCTTGTGCCAATATGCCTGGCTTCTAATCTTTATTTAAAAAAAATGTTTTATCTTCCTCTCTCAGTTTATTTTATTTTCACTGCTTATATATTTCAGAGTTTTAAGATAGGGTTTCTCTGTTAGTCCTCGTTGTCCTGAAACTCAGATCTCCTGGCGTCTGACTTCCAAATTCTGGAATTAAATGTTTTGGCCATTACCACAAGGCTTAATTCTGTTTCTTAATGATGTATTACATAATAGTTACAAGTTAATTTTCCAGCATAGGGGCTACTAAAATAAAGTATCACAAATTTGGGGGCTTACAACAACAGGTGGTTATTCTTGCATAATTTTGGTGCATGGATCTGAAATTTAGGTGTCAGGAAATAACCTCCTTTGAGGGCTTCTAGGGTAGAATATTCATCTCTTCAAGTTTCTGGTGGTCCCTGGTGTACTGCCATTTTTGGCACCATAATTCTCTTTCTGCCCTCTATTCCCGTGGTTTTCTTTGTTGAATTTTTTTTTTTTTTCATAAAAACAATTTCTTTGTTCAGCCTGGTCGTACATGTCTATAATCCCAGCTTTTTGGGTGGCAGATGCCCGAAGTTACAGAATGAGTTCAAGGCCTGACTAGGCAACTTAATTTCAAAACAAAAAGGAAGAATAGAAAAATGGCTGTGGCCATAGCTCAGTAGTGAAACACCAGTCTAGTGAGGCCCTAGGTTCAATTCTCAGTCCTGGATGTTGGGGAGTATTAGGAATCTTTTTTTTTTTTTGCCTTATTCTTTTTTTTCCTTTGTTCTTTACCTCCCTTCTTCCCTTCCTTTTTCCCCTGTACTAGGAATTTTGTACCTAGAAAACATGTATTTCTTCTTTCTTTCTACTCCCTCCCTTTCCCCCCTCCTTACTCCCCTACCCCACTGAGCTATATTCCCAGCCCTGTTTTTTTATTTTTTTCTATAGCCAAAGACTGTTAGGATGGCTAACTCTGGTTGTCAGGTTGACTCACCTGAGAGGAAGGAACCTTTACTAAAAAATTGCTTCCATCAGATTGGCATGATGGTTGGTGGGTACAGAAATTTTTAATTGCTAATTGATGTAGGAGGGCCCAGTCCATTGTGGATGTACCATTCCTTCAGGTTGATGGTACCATTCCTGCAGGTGGATGGTACCATTCCTGTAGGTGGTCCTGGGCTATATAAAAAAGGTAAATGAGCAAGCCAGTGAGTGTTGCTCCTCCATAGTTTCTGCCTCAGTCTCTGCTTTGAGTTCTTGCCCTGGCTTCCCCTGATGGACTGTATGCCTGAAAAAGCCTTTCCAAAGTTGCTTTGATCAGTGATTATCACAGCAACAGAGAAACAAACCAAGAAAACTGTTGAACCATAGAAAAACAGTGAATAAAGTGACATAAGTAAACAGGTTTTAGTTTCATAAGGTGTACATTCTACCTTTGGAAAGAAAAGCACAGAACTTAATCTAATATTCAGTATTTCAAAAAAAATAGAATATTTTGCTTTGTATTCTCTAAGTAGAATTAAGAGAAATAGGTATCATGTCCACCAGAATTAGCTTTCAGGAAGTAAAACACTGTGTTTTAGTGTTGAAGTCTAGGGAATGGCTGCTAAAGAGTTTTAGAGCCTTGCTATTTCTTCTCAGCTACAAGTACTAATGAGGTAACACCTTGGGAAAATGTGTTTTTACTGGAAAAGAGGTTAATGCCTTTCATTGCAGACTGGTGGCCTAGTCTTCTTTTTTTTCTCTCTTAGCAAGTTGTATCACCTTTTCACTCACATTTGACTGTATCTCTGTGTAGACTTGGATTTTGACTGACCCATTCTGCTCAGCTCTTAAATTCTTATGTTTTTGTGGTCAAAATCTTTCCTTAACTGCTTTCCATTCCTTACCTTCTTCCATTCTTCCCTTTGGTTCTGAGATGGCTCTGTGGCCTTAATAAGGGTGTGCTGTGCCGTTGAGCTCTGCTCACTCTGCTTTTCTACTTACTTTCAATTCAACTGTGTGATTCAGTTAGGCATTCCTGGTGTATATTCCTGGTATATATTATATGTATAATTCTTTTCTGTCTTATTGAAAGAGTATGTTTTTGCAAAATCTTAAAGTGTGCTGTCTATCTCTTTAGAGCTTGTCACAGTAAATTTGTTTCTAAGGACCAGTACAGGCACTTCCTGGTTTAATAACAGGAAACTCCAGTCCTCTAAATTTGACAGTGTAAGGAAATCCCCTGCTTGGGAAAGGTTGGCTTGACCTCAGGGCTTCAGTTCTATTTATTCAGTGCTCTCTTAGAATAACACATTTCTTTACTATTTTGGCCCAAGTCTCCCTGAACCAAATAACCTTCTCTTTATTTTCTGAGAAGTGCTGAAGCAAGGCTGGAACACTGAAGTAAGATTTTCTAAATGGTGAAAATGAATATGTGATGAAGCCAGAGAATAACTTTTTTTTAAATTTATTTTTATTTTCATGTGCACTGGTGTTTTGCCTGTATGTATGTCTGTGTGATGGTGTTAGATCTAGGAGTTACAGACAGTTGCAAGCTGCCATGTAGGTGCTGGGAGTTGAACCTGGGTCCATCTGGAAGAGAAGCCAGTGCTCTTAACCTCTGAGCCATCCCTCCAGCCCCAAGAGAATAACTTTTAAGTCAGTTTCACAGTTTGTTAGGTATTGCTTACTCCTTTCCAGGATGTGGTCTCTTAAAGGGATATTATCTTACTTATTTTATTGTCTGCTACTACATGATATAAGTCATGTTTCAACATGTCTGACAATATCTACACATTACAAAAGGGCCAGCAGATAATTCCATTATTGTCAGGTTTCTCTAAGGTTCCTTTCCTGTATTTCATATTCTGGCCAAAGATCAGTTTGATTTTTGGATGACTGATGGTGGAAACATGTCTGAGGAGATATTTCATTCCCTAGTCTTTGTTTTGTGGAAGTACTTGGGATTGAACCCAGGGCCTCTGCATATCAGGCAAGAGCGTTGTCACTGGGCTGTAGCTCCAGATCCCTTTCTCTACTCTTAACAGCACGAACTGGGCTATAACAACATTATCACAAGAAGGGATTCATAAACACAGTGGAATAGGATGGGTCATCTTTTGTTTTGTACCTGTTTGCCACCCATTGTCCCAACTTTGAGAAAACCTTGATGTTATCTGGAAACATGCTCACAGCTTTCATGACCAGATCATAGTTCAGCTAAACAAGCACCATAGTTTCTATTTTTAAGGGAAAAGTAATATTTATAAAACAATGAATTTACATTTTAATTGATGTAATATTCCTTCTTTTGATTTTAATCTGAAAAAAATAATGATTATTCTGTACGCATTAAGTTAGTTGATGAAGATTTAAAAAATTGTTTGTGTCTAGAAGCATCTAGATTAAGGGCTGATTAATTTGTATTGATAAGTTGCAATTTTGAAACTTTGGAAAATTGCCCTATCCTTTCAGTTTTACTCCCGTGAATTACAGGCTTGAATATATATATATATATATATATAGTCTGCTACTATATGATAAAAGTCATATTTCAACATGTATGACAATATCTAGACCATAAATAGGGCCAGTAGATAATTCCATTACTGTCGGGTAACATCAAGGTTTTCTAATATACATATATGTATATATGTATATATGTATATATATATATATATATATATATATATATATATATATTCAAGCCTGTAATATATATGTATATATATATATAATATGATATATATAATTGTTTCCTGTTTAATCCACCCTTTCCCTTAGCATGCTCCCACCACCCACAGTACAGCAATGTTACAGGAATATCTTTCACATTTAAGTACTGGTGATTTTCTATCTGTGGACCAGATAGAAAATGTAGAGTTGAAATGTTTGGTTGGATAGTAGGAATATTTTCAAGTTCATGAGATGTTTCATGACCATTTTACAACAACAAGAAATGTTCATGTACCCATCAGGAAATCTGAAAGTTGCCTCTTCCTGTCCCACACCCTAGTCAGCAAGAAGTGTTTCTCTCCTCCCAGAGAAGCATGCTGTATATAAACGGTCAGCTCATTGCTCAGGTTATTTGCAGATTCCTGATGGCCAGACTTTCAGAGAATCTTTTTGTGGGTTTGTTCTATTTGTTTCCCATTCCTGTTCTCCTCCATGTCTCTCTCCTACCCCTCCACCCACTTCTCCTATGTTTCTTTTCAGAATATATATACATATATATATACACACATATATATATATATATACATATATATATATACACACACACATATGATTAAACAGAATATTTGGTCATCAAAGTATTTAATTCAAAGGCCAAAACAAAGCAATCTTTTATTTTTTTAGTACATAGATTCATTTTAGTAACTATTTAAATGTATAATTCTGTACTTGATCTTATCCAAAAAACTGAGAAACAATGTTACATATATAATTCTAATGAAATCAAATGATAAAATCACTCTTTCCTCGTGGTCATGAGGTTTGAAACTATTGAAGACATTGTTAAAGGACTCAAAGAAATTGTATGAGTAGTTGATAATGGTTGATAAATAAACCTCGACCTGGGGCCTTGCTGTCCTTCTAAGGAGTCAAGATTATACACTCTGCTTTTCCTAGAATTCCTGCCTTGTTTTTCTTTTATTGTCATGACTATCTTAGTGGAGATAAAGTGGTATACATTATCTTGCTGACATTTTAGAAGATCCTGAGGTTTTGTATACATTCATATATATGTGTATTCAAAGATATGTTTTTGTATTTATTTGCATGTATATAGATGTATATTGTTACTTTACTTCTTATGAAACAAAGTCATAGTATCTTTCCCTTTATGCACTCTGTACTAATTGAATATTTAATACTTTTGATATAATATATGTTATACAATAGCATTAAGGTTTATAGAAGTGTCTGATTATCATTGAAAATATATAAAGTTTATGTCTAGTGAGGTTGAAAGTGTGGGTTGAGTCCATGTAGTCTGAACTTGATTTTTAGTTTTGCCTCTGAATACTTCTGACCTTAGACAGGTTAGCATATTTGTTCTGTTAATGCATGTACAAAACAGAGTAATAGTGGCTAGCAATATTTACCTCCTAGACTTATTGCAAAGATTGAGTTAATTTCTATAAGTGCTTAAAACCATATCTGGATCACAATTACTGTATAAGATTTAATTCACAGAAGTGTAACTACGGGGCCACATAATAAATGTTTCACATGGAAATCTATAAAGTTTATGCCTAGCATTGTTGGTTTAGGGAGCTTGTACTTTGGCCTCAGATAAACTATCAATACTTATTGTTTAGTACTATTCTCTGAGCACAACAGACATTATTTTTATCAGAACAGTTGTGACTATATAGAAACCCCTAAGGTTAGGCTCAATAACAGTTGAGGTTCTCTCATAGGATGTAGAGAGAACTGGTATTGAGGGTCATTGTAGGTCTTCGATCTACTTGAACTTTACTTTTGTGTAGGGTGATATATGGGTTTATTTGCATTTTCTACCTGTAGACATCTCATTAGACCAACACCATTTGTTAAAGATGGTGTCTTTTTTTTTTCATTGTATGGTTTAGGCTTG
The DNA here is from genome assembly GCF_030254825.1 of Meriones unguiculatus. NCBI lineage: Eukaryota > Metazoa > Chordata > Mammalia > Rodentia > Muridae > Meriones > Meriones unguiculatus. The sequence continues at coordinate 226,949 of NW_026843645.1, forward strand.
ATGGTCAAAAAAATCAAGTATCTGTAGGTGTGTGGGTTCATTTCTGGGTCTTTAATTTGATTCCATCTCTAGTCTGTTTCTATGCCAGTACTAAGCTATTTTTATTACTGTTGTTCTATAATACAGCTTCACATCAGGGATGGAGATACCTCCAGAAGGTATTTTATGGTACAGGGTGGTTTTAGATATTCTGTTTTGTTGTTGTTGTTCTTTAATATGAAATTGATAATTTTTCTTTCAAGGTCTTTAAAGAACTCTGTTGGTATTTGATTGGAATTGCACTGAATCTTTAGATTGCTTTTGACAGGATGGCCAGTTTCACTGTTAATCTTACAGATATTAGCATGGGAGATGTTTCCAACCTTCTGATTTGTTCTTTAATTTCTTTCTTTATCAGAGACTTGAAGATTTTTCATAGAGATCTTTCACTTGCGTGGTTAGAGTTATACCAAGGTACTCTATGTTATTTATGGCTATTGTGAAGGGTGGTATTTCCCAAATTTTTTTATCAGCCAGTTTGTCTCTTGTATACAGGAAGCCTTCAGATTTTTTGAGTTAATTTTATATTCAATCACTTGCCTCAAAGTGTTTATCAGTTGAAAAAGTTCTCTGGTAGAATTTTAGGGTTTCTAGTGCATACCATCATATCATCTGGGAATAGTGATAGTTTAACTTGTTCTTTTCTGATTTGCATTGCCTTGATCTACTTTAGTTGTCTTATTGCTCTAACTAGGATTACAAGTACTATGTTGAAGAGATAGTGGAAGAATGGGCAGGCTTGTGTTGTCCCTGATTTCAGTGAGATTCCGTTTAGTTTGGATGTTGGCTATAGGCTTGCTGTATATTGCTTTTACTATCTTTTGTGCCTAGTATCACTGATCTCTCCAAAACTTTAAATATAAAGGGGTGTTGGATTTTGGCAAATGCATTTTCAGAATCTATGGAGATGATAGTGTTTTTATTTATTTATTTTCTTTCAGTTTGTTTGTTTGTATGGTTGACTACATTGATGGATTTCTGTATATTGAACCACCCCTGCATGCATGTGATGATCCTGACTTGGTCATGATGGATGATATCTTTCATATGTTCTTGAATTCCATTTGTATTTTGTTGAATATTCTTTCATCAATGTTCTTAAGCAAGACTGGTCTAAAGTACTCTTTCTTTGTAGGGTTTTTGTGTGATTTAGGTATCAGGGTGACTGTGACCTAAGCAAATAAGGTTGGTAGTGTCTCTGTTTTGAAAAGTCTGGTTTGATTCTGATAGATCTGCCTTTATATGTTACTTGGCATTTTCCCCTTGCCACTTATAAGTCTGTCTTTGTTCTTTAGATTTAGTGTTTTGATTATTATATGGCAGGAGGAATTTCTTTTCTGGTCTAGTCAGTTTTGTGTTCTGTAGGCCTCTTTTATGTTTAAGGACATCTCTTTCTTAAAGTTGGAGATTTTTTTCCTATAATTTTCTTGAAAATATTTTCTGGGCTTTGGAGCCTGGAATTTTCTTTTTCATCTATTTGTATTACTCTTAAATTTCTTCCTTTCATGGTGTTCTTGATTACTTGGGTGTTTTTGAAAAGAATTTTTCTGATATTATGTTTCTTTGAGAGGTGTGTCGATTTATGTAATTGTATCTTCAGCATCTGAGATTCTCTTCTCTATCTCTTGTATTCTGTTGGTGATGCTTACCTTCTTACTTCCTGATTTCTTCACTAAGTTCTTCAACTTCAGGGTATTCCGTTTGTATTTTCTTTATTGATTCTAATTTCATTTTCATGTCTTGTACCATTTCCTTTATCTCAATATGGATTTCTGGGTGGCCAACATGGCCTCCATTTTTTCCTTTCCTTTTTATGTGCCTTGAATCACTGCATCATTACAGATTTCATATAATTTTCCTGTGTTCCTTCTGCAATAGAACATCCGTGGAATTTCAGAGATTCTGGTACACCATGATGTTATGGTTTTTGTTTCCTGTGTTCTTAGGCTGGCCTCTAACCATCTGGTTGTATCTAGGCTTGACTGTTTAAGTATATGTATTAATGAAATTACACACTTTGGAAGAGTCAAAAATTATTAGTATCATCAAAATACAATCATTTTAAAGACAGGCATTCTAACTTTATATGATTTTTCCATGGTTATTAAGAATTCAATATATACTACATATTTTATTATGAAATTGACAGAGTATCTCTTCAGTCAAAATTCTTTGTGTCTCTAGGATTAACATATAAAGTTAACTATATATTAATAAACATGTGTAGTCCTCTCCACTCTTCAAAACTTTCTGATTTGTCTGTGCATGAAGCTTTCTGACTGTACCTGAGTAAAGCACATTCATCTTTAAAGTATGCTGTGTTTTTCACATGTGTTAGACTCTAAGGTTCACAGTCTTAATGATTTTGCATTCCGGCTTTTTTCACATGGACTTTTAATAGGTTAAAAGTTTTAGGAATTGATAATCTTTGGAGAAGAATATAAATTTCACGATGCTTTCTTTACATTACAATTTTTAAAATATTCTTTTTATTATTATCATTTAGTACAATTTATTCAAATTGTATCATGGCTGTGTTCCCCTCTCTCATCTCTTTCCAATCCCACCCTCCTTCCATCTTCTCCCCCTATGCCTCTCCCCTACTCCACAGATGGGAAGGTCCTCCTCACCTTCTGTTTGACCCTAGCCTAGCACTATATTTTATACAAGTATTCCTCCTATTGTTGCACACATATTATTACAGTTTTCTACCTTCTCTCTTACAGCAATCATCTGTCTATCTATCATCTATATCACATATCTAGTACACCCATATACACACAGACACTTGGTTTGAAAATCTGTTATTTCTTCCAAACACACATGGTTCAAAAATTGTTCAAAACAAAGTTTTAAAGTCAAAGGTAATCCTATTTTAAAAATGGGATAAACAGAAAATTATTTGTAGGGGAATATAGAATGTCAGAGAAACACTTAAAGAAATGCTCAACACCCCTAGTCATCAGGAAGATGCAAACCAAAGTGACCCTGAGATTTTCCCTTATACCCATCAGAGTGGCTAAGATAAAAAACTCAAGTAACAATACATGATTGTGGTCACCCTCAGTTACAGACTGAGCTTGAGGGCAGCCAAGCTATTTGAGACCCTGTCTCAGAAAGAAGGAAGGAAGGAAGGAAGGAAGGAAGGAAGGAAGGAAGGAAGGTAAGAAAGGAAAAAAGGAAGGAAGGAAGGAAAAAAGAAAGGAGGAAAGAAAGAGAGAAGGAAAGAAAGCAGGTAAATTAGTGCTCAATGATGAACAGAGCAAGTAGCAGAAGAGAGGATGTACTAGGCTATAGGCTTAGCAGGAGCTGGGCACAGCATCCTGGCTGGCACAGTGTGGGGGTCTTAGGCAGATTCAGTAGTACCCAGTGCAGGGTGAGCACATGGTGTGTCCACTGCTCTATCTATCTTTCAGTCTGTCCTTCTGAATTTTTGAGTAGATTTATTTTATTTATCTTTGGGTGTGGGGGTATGCATGCCTGGCAAAGACCAGAAGAGGGTAAGAGATACCCAAGAGCTAAAGGTGATTGTGAGCCACCTGATAAAGGTGCTGGGAGTCCATCCCAGTCCTCTGCAAGAGCAGCAGGTGTCTTAACCACTGAGCCATCTTCAGGCCAGTTCTCTGGCTTTTGGTGGGACAAGAAGATGGAAACAAACACGAAGCCCAGTGTGATCTGGAGCTCACATCCTCCCTCAGCTTCCTGTCCTGGAATTACAAGCCTGTGCCTTCATGCCCACCAGCCTCTTTCTTGGATGGTTTCAGGCCCTCATTTTGTGTCCCAGGACACTGACAAGAGATAACAGTTAACCTGACTTTAACCACATGTCCCTGAGGCCGTACAGACAGAGTGTTTCTCCAGGGTGTGTTCTTTTGTTTTCAGAGACTACTCTGAAATGCATACATTTAAATACATTCATAAGATTTCTCTCTAGTGTGAATTCTTTTATGTACTACCAGATGACTGTTCTGTGCAAAGGCTTTACCACATTGGTTACATTCATAAGGTTTCTCACCAGTGTGTGTCCTTTTATGTATTAGAAGGGCACTGTTATTTGCAAAGGCTTTACCACATTCGTGACATTCATAAGGTTTCTCTCCAGTATGTGTTCTTTAATGTAGTAATAGAGTACAAATATTTGCATAGGCTTTACCACAATGGTTGCATTCATAAGGTTTCTCTCCAGTATGTGTCCTTTTATGTCTTAGGAGATGACTGTTATATACAAAGGCTTTACCACATTGATTATATTCATAAGGTTTTTCTCCAGTGTGAGTTCTTTTATGTATCAGCAGAGAACTGTACCGTGCAAAGGCTTTACCACAATGAGTACATTCATGAGATTTCTCTCCAGTATGGGTTCTTTTATGTTTTAGGAACCAACTCTTGTTTGCAAAGGCTTCATCACATTGATTACATTTATGGGATTTCTGTCCAACATGAATTCTTTCATACATTTTAAGATCACTATTATATGCACAGTGTTTACCATATTGGTTAAATTCATAGAGCTCCTCACCAGTATGCATTCTTTTATATGTATGGCGATTACTGTGATGTGCAAAGGCTTCAGCACATTGAATATCTTCAGAGGGTTTCTCTCCACTATGACTGTTTTCATTCCTGCAAAAATAATTGCCATATAAGAAAGCTTTGCCACACTTATTACACTGATCAATCTTTTTCTCCATGTCAATTAATTTTTCAATTTGGTGTAAAGGTATGGAGGAATTGAGGTTTCATCACTTTTTACATTCACGGTGTTCTCCTTTACTATGGGTTGTTTTGCATATTTGCAAATACCTGTAAAAATATTTGCTGCCTGGCTTACATTTATATTAGATTTATCTTCTAGAAGATGGTTCAGCACATATTTATAAAAAAACTACAAGATCTCAGAGCTAAAACACACTGACTGTCTTCATAATTTACCCATACTATGTGCTGTGCTAAATTTGCAAAGATAACTGGGACAAAGAGAAGAATTTCCACATTCTTAAAACTTGTATTTTCTGCTGTACGAGTTTCTAAGTATTCCTAATGAGGTTGAATAACCAATTAATTGATGTTGGGGTATATTGTGTGTAAGTGTGTCAGTATATGTGAATGATGATTCCTGAGCCAGTAGAGAGAGCTAAGTCCTGGTCAGATCTTAGTACTGTTCTTTCTATGGCCCATCATCTGTCATATATTTTGCAAATATTTCACCTTTTTTACTTGTCTATTGGAAATAATAAAGAGCTAACGACTGATAGCAGGGCACAAAATGGGGGGCAGAACTTCTGAGAGAGGTTTGCTAGAAAGAAGAGAGTAAAAAAAAACAGGCGATTCACAGCAAGACACTGAGGTTAACATAGACATGAACTGAAACAAAGAGGTAGAGTTGGCCTTGTAGCAGGACACCATGCTAGGTTTTTTTTTTTGATAAGGGAGATAGAGGGTTTGTGATCTGCCCAACTAAATTGCCTAAGCTTTATTGAAATACCTCTGTGTCATTATTTGTACTGCTGGCAGGTATGAATGTCTCATATAAAGCATAACAGGTATAACTGTTTAAAAATCTACTCAAAATGGGGACTATTATATCTTTTAGTTGTTCTAGGAGGTACATTGCTTCTTTCAATAGCCACATGCTAACATGATTTATATTTAATGTTATCTATGATATACCTATTAAAAGAAGAATAATAAATGACATGGTTTCATGTTGCATTCACACTTGATTTCTGTTCATCATAGACATGTGCTATAGGGATTATGGTTTTCCACAACATTCTTGACTCTATAAAATTGCCCTTATCAAAAAACTTAGCAATATTACTACAAGTATATGAGTAACCCTAGCTTTAGTATGGACTATTTGCTGAGTATGTTTTGGACATACTTTCATCACCTATTTTCTGAATACCTTTTGCAATAACTGAGTTGTAAGAGACTAAACAAACTGCAGTTCTACTGCGTAGCTCTAATGCGGGTATGATTTAAATGGATCTTGGGTAAGGTATAGTTTCCTTATGTTCTTTCTTAGAGGGGTGCCTTGCAAACCCACATCAAATACCTAACATGAATGTACTTAGTTTGGTAACAAGATAGTAATCATAAATATATACATTTAAAGCAGTTCATTTACACTGTTCTTTTTCTTTCAAACTTCTAGGACATATTAAAATTTTCTCAAAACCATATCCAAATCAGTTTACACATGAAAATTACCTTGCGTATCTTCTAGAACTTTGACAATGGTCTTCAATATTCTGATCTTCCCAATTGTAGCCTAAGAAAGTACCAGGAAATGTATTATTTATTATTGAAAATAAGGCAAAATTTAGGTCATGATCTATGGTCAATCAAAGAACCATTTACCTCATTCTTCCTCATCGTCAAGAGAAATTATAGAAGTGCATCAATAATGAATAAGGAGTTTCCCCCATATTTTAATAAGCAAAGAAAATTCACTGCCATACCTATAGTAGTGAGGTTCCTGTAGGTCTCCAGCATCACATCTTTGTTGAGATTCCTCTGGGAAGAATCCAGCAAAGCCCACTCTTCTCGAGTAAAGTTCACATGCACATGATTGTATGTCAAAGCAGTCTAAAATAGTGACACAAGTGCACAATAGAAAGCATTAAACTGACAACACTGGAAATGAATACTTCATTTACAACATAGTCACATAACTCTGTTTTTTCCACTTATTTTCTGACACGCAAGTGCTGATATATTCACCAACTCCTTTTAGAAGGAAACTGAAAAGTGAGGTTTACCTCTCTAATTTCTTCATCCCTTAATTAGGATGTAGACTTGCAGGAGAAATGCCAATAAACAGACATGAAGAAAGCAAGAGAATAAAGTGATGATAAACAGTAATGAGCTTACATCAGAGACATGGTATAAACAAGTCCTAACTATAATAACAAAAGGTAAGCTGGGTGTATTTTCTCATGCCTTTTATTCCTGAAACACTCAAGAGACTGTCACAGGTGTATCACATAGAATTGCATGCTAGACTGGTCTAAGCAATAAGTTCCAGGACAGTCAGGGGTATATAATAAGAATCTGAAAATTCTGCAAAATTTAATCAATCAAACAAAAAAAGATAGAGATCTTTCTCAAGTTTTTACAAAGATTTATACATTCTCTCCAGTTTTGTATACATGTCTAGAAACCTGAAATGCCTCATTTTAAACTGTAACATTCATTCAATATTTCTAAAATGAAACATATGTTTGAACAATTACAAAGAGACAGATGAAAATATGAGCAATGTAAATGTTGATCACAGAGAGGCAACATAAGGGGTTGGAGCTATGGCTCAGTGGTTAGGAACACTGTGTGTTCTTTCAGAGGACCCAGGTTCAATAACTAGCACCCACATGACAGCTCATAGCTCTCTGAAACACCAATTCAATCAATCTGACACCCTTACACCAATGCATACGAAGTTAAATTAAATTATTAGAAATAAAGAAATGAATGTTAGTTCCTTTTATTATGGAGTTGGTGGTATTACTGTGATTCGTTGCTTGTTTTCTTTTTTTTTTTTCGTTGTGAAGTTATCTGTATCCACTTTTCTTGAAGTCCTAGCTAGAGCAATAAGACACTTGATTCTCCAGCTGTACGACAGAGCAATAGTAATAAAAACTGCATGGTACTGACATAGAATGGTGGATCAATGGAACCAAATGGAAGATGCAGAAATAAATCTACACACCTACAGATACTTGATTTTTGATAAAGAAGCCAAAATAATACAATGGAAAGAGGACAACATCTTCAACAAATGGTGAGGGTCTAACTGGATGTCTACATGTAGAAAAATGCAAATAAATCCATATTTATCACCCTGCACAAAACTAAAGCCCAAGTGGATCAACTATTCAACATAAAAAGAGACACACTAAATTGATTAGAAGAAAAAGTGGGGAAGAGCCTAGAACTCATTGGCACAGGAGAGTACTTCCTGAACAGAGCACCAACAGCACAGGCTCTAAGATCAAGAATCAATAAATGGGCTCTTATGAAACTGAAAAGCTTCTGTAAAGCAAAGGACATGGTATTCAGAACAAAACGACAGCCTTCAGACTGGGAAAGGATCTTCATCACCTCTATATCTGACAGAGGGCTAATATCCAGAATATATAAAGAACTAAAGAGGTGGAAAAGCAACAAATCAAGTAATCCAATTAAAAATGGAGTATATAGCTAAAGAGAGAATTCTCTGTAAAGAAATATAGAATGGCATAGAAACACTTAAAGAAATGCTTAACAGCCATAGTCATAAGAAAGATGCAAATCTAAATGACCCTGAGATTTCGCCTTACACCCATCAGAACAGGTAAGATCAAAACTCAGGTGACAATACTGACAACACCTGCTGGAGAGGATGTGGAGAAAGGTAAACCTTCCTGTATTGCTGGTGGGAATGTAAACATGTACTACCACTTTGGAAATCAATCTGCACTTTCTCAGACAATTAGGAATAGCACTAACTCAAGATCCAGCTATACCACTCCTAGGCATATAACCAAAATATGCTCAAGTACACAACAAGGAAATTTGTTCAACCATGTTCATAGCAGCTTCATTTGTAATAGCCAGACCCTGGAAAAAACCCAGATGTCCCCCAATGGAAGAATGATACAGAAATTATGGCACAATTGCACAATGGAATACTACTCCGCAATTACAAGGAAATTTGAAATTTGCAGGCAAATTGTGGGATCTAGACAAGATCATCCTGAGTGAAGTATCCCAGAAGAAGAATGACACATACAGTATATGCTCACTTATAAGTGGATACTAGGCATAAAATATAAGATAAACATACTACAACCCATATAACTAAAGCTAAGCAAGAAGGAGGACCCTGTGTAAGATGATCAATTCTCACTCAGAAAGACAAATGAGATGGACATTGGAAGAAGGAGAAAACAGGAAACTGGACCAGAGCCTATCACAGAGGGCCTCTGAAAGACTCTTAACCAAATTTTGGGCAGAGTGCAGGGAATGCTATGAAAGAGGGGGGAGATAATAGAACCTGGAGAGGACACGTGCTCCACAAGGAGAGCAACAGATCCAAAATATCTGGGCATAGGGGTCTTTTCTGAGACTGGATACTCCAACCAAGGACCATTCATGGATATAACCTAGAACCTCTACCCAGATATAGCCCATGGCAGCTCAGTATCCAAGTGGGTTCCCTAATATCCAAGAGGAATTGGGACTGTCTCTGAGATGAAGTCAGTGTTGGGCTCTTTAACCACACCACCCTCAGGGGGAGCAGCCTTGCCAGGTTACAGAGGAGGACAATGCAGCCAGTCCTGATGAGACCTGATAAGCTAAGGTCAGATAGAAATCCACTTCCCTATCAGTGGACTTAGAGAGGGGAATGGGCGAAGAGGAGGGAGTGAGGGTGGGATTGGGAGAGAATGAAGGAGGGGGCTACAGCTGGGATCCAAAGTGAATAAACTGTAATTGATATAAAAAAATCAAGATTTAAATAAATAAATAAAATAGGCAACATAGGGCATAAGAGATGCCTCAGCAGTGAAGAGGTCTTGTTGGTCTTGCAAATATTTGGGCCTGATTGCCAGTACTTACATAGGTGGGGATCAGAAACCATGCTGTAGGTGGGTTATGGGTGACAAAAGTCCACAAAGAAACCTGGTAATCAAACTCCAGAGACAAGAATGAAAGATGCAAATCTAACTTTATTATCTAAATAACTGCCTTTAAATGACTGAAAGCCTAATCACACCATTCCATGCTAGCTTCAATTAACAGTAATAATCAAATAGTTTGGTACAACTGTCAGAAAATGTGAGAGTTGTGGGGTGGCAAGGTCTTTAGGAGATTTCCATAAAGAAGGGAAAAGCATCATCATCTTAGCCTTGGATCCCTCTGAGATTTCACTAGTGAGCCAGGCGTCCCTACTAGATCAATATTATGTGCACTGAGTTCCTGAAGCTTCACTCACCATTCCCTATGGGCCTCCTAAAGGCTTACCTTGATTTAGCCCTCCCATAGGAGCTCACACCTATCCATTATTCCAATTTCATGAGTTCTGGGCCATCTTCTGATTACTGTGAGGAACAGGCACACATGAGGTACTTATTCATATATATATATGTGTGTGTGTGTGTGTGTGTGTGTGTGCAAAATAGTCTTATTCATTCAAAAATTTCAGAACAAGCATAAAAAGTACTACAATCATACATTTCTAAAAGTTCAAGCAATATTAATGTCATAATGAAGATCAATACAAGAGCATATGTTTGACACGTATAATACCTACATTCCAGGCCTATCACATAATAACATGACAATGAAAGAAAAAGGCCAGGCATGTGGGACCACAACTCATCCCAACACTCTAGAGACATTTTAAAGTGGATTTATAAGTTGAGGCCTGCCTGGTCTACACACATACTTACAGTACAGACAGGACTACTAAAAGGAACTTTGATTTAAAAAACAAACAAACAAACAAACACCACAAAACAAAATAAAATAAAACAAAACAAGGCCTATATACCCTAAGGAAAAAGAAGCAGTCATTAAAAGTATCCCAAACAAAATATAAATGCTCCGATCTAGAGTGTTTTGGCACAGAATTCTAACACAATTTCAAAGAAAAGCTAGTACATATACTCCTTAAACTATTCCACAAAATACAAATAAAAGGAAAATTGCTAAAATCATTCCATCGGATCAAAGTCACCCTGATAACTGTATAGCATAAAGACACAACAGAAAAAAAGCATTTCAGACCAATCTCCTTTGTGAAAGTGATGTAAAAATATTCAATATAATATTCACAATCCAAATCTAAAAGCACAGCAATAACGCCACCCACCAAGAGAAAGTAGCCTTCATCTCAGTGATGCTGAAGAAACTGACGATGGCAGGGGTGGCTCCATTTTGTTTCTCAGACTCTGTCTTAAGTTGACTGACCTTGGAGTGACTTGACCCCCACCTTTGGGATCTAAAAAGGGCCACATAGCTCTCCACCCTGCAGATTGTCATAAATGCCACAGAATGTGTTAATGATGGGTCCTCAGTGTCAGGTATCATAAATGCCACAGAATGTGTTCATGCTGGGTCCTCGTTGTCAGGTATCATAAATGCCACAGAATGTGTTAATAGGTCCTCCACTCCACCCAGCAGGTTATCATACAAATATCTTAGATATCTGTCAGTTTGGCCAGGTGGCTTGGAACAATTTGCCTAAAGGACATTTCAATCACTGAACCCTCCCCACCCACCCAAAACTTTCCCTTCCCTGTAACTGCAAGGTTTGGAATTCACTGCTCACTATTTTTCCCTTTAAAAATTTTCCCTCCGTGAGACTCGAGGCCTCACTTTCTAACCTGCTGTATCACGGGAGATTGGTGGCCCTAGCTTACGTTTGAATAAAGATCCTCATATGATTTGCAACAGACTCAACTCCTAGTGGTCTTTTGGGGTCTCTCAAATTGGGCACAACAATGCAGGGATTGTTCAACATATGAAAATCCATCAATTTAATCCATCTTATAAACAAACCGATAGGGGAAAAACACACGATCATCTCATTAGATGGTGAAAAGGCCTTGAAGAAAATCCAGCATCCCATTCGTGTTAAAAGATTTACAGGGATCAGGGACACAGGATTTAAACCTAAACATAATAAAGGCAACACAGCAAGCCTATAGCCTGCATCTGAATAAATGGAAAGAAAACTAAAGCAATTCCACCAAATTCCTAGACAGAGCAATAAGACAATGGATCGTGATCAATGAGATAGAAATTGGAAAGGAAGAAGTCAAAGTATCACTATACGATGACGATATACTAGTATACATAAGTAAATCAATAAATTCTACAAGAGAACACCTACAGTTGACAAAAACTTTCCACAAAGCAGCTCGGAACAAAATTTACTAAAAAAATCAGTAGCCCTTCTATATACAAAAATTACATGGGCTTAGAATGAAATTAGAAAATCAAGATCCTGAACAATAGCCCCAAACAATATAAAATATTTTGGTATATCTTTAACCAAGCAAGTGAAGCCTTGCATCACTAGAACTTCAAATTCCTGAAGAAGTAAATTGAAGACGGTATCAGAAGAGAGTAAGATCTCCCAAATTCATGGATCATACAATTATTATTGTAAAAAAAAATGGCCATATAACCAAATGCAATCTACAGATTCAAAGCAATTCCTAACAAAATTCTAACAGAATTATTTATAGACTTTGAAAGAGCAACCATTAACTTCATAGGAAAAAAGAAATGCAATATAGCTAAAACAATTTTGTACTATAAAAGAACTTTTGAGGTTATCAAACTCCATAATTTCAAGCTATAATACAAAACAATTGTAATAAAAATTGCATGGTATTGGCATAGAAACTGACAGTTTGATCAATGGAATCAAATTAAAGACAGAGAAATAAACACATGTTCCTACAGAAATTTGATATTTGACGAAGAAGCCAAAAAGATACAATGGAAAGAAGCTTATGGAACAATTGGTGTTTCTCTAACTTGATATCTGCATGCAGAAGAATGCAAATGCAGCTATATTTATCACCCTGCAGAAAGTTCAAGTCCAAAAACTGTAACATAAAACACAATAGAAGAGAGAGTGGAGAATAGCCTTGATATAGAATTTGTACAGAGACACGTCTGTGAATCGTACACCAACAGCTCAGACACTAAGATTAACAATTGACAAAAGGGACACATGAAAGTGAAAAGCATCTGGAAGGCAAAAAATACTATCAATAAGACAAATGGCAGCACACAGACTGGGAGAGGACCTTCACCAGTCCTACAGCTGCTTGAAGAATAATATCCTTAAAGAAATGAACAAATTAGACACGATGGAACCAAATAACCCAATTAAACAATGGCATATAAAGCTAAACAGAGAACTCTAAGCAGAGGAAGTGCTAATGGCTGAGAAGCACTTAAAGAAATATTCATTGTCCATAATCATCAAGGAAATGCAAATCAAAGGATTCTTCATTTCAATTTTACACTTGTCAAATGGCTCAGATCATGAAACTCAAGTGACAGAACATGGTGTTGATGAATGTGGAGTAAGGAGAACACACCTCCAGTGCTGGTGAGAATGAAAACTTGAACAAACACTTAGGAAATCCATCTAGATGTTTCTCAAAAAAAATTAGAATAGACCTATGTCAACACCTATATGCCTCAATAGCTATACTACTGAGGGGAACATATTCAAAAGATGATGTACCATACCACAAGGACACTTGCTCAACTATGTTCACAGCAGATTTATTTGTAATAAAGAGAAACTGGAAACAACCTAGACATCCATCTCCTGAAGAATGGATAAAGAAAATGTGATACAGTTACACAATGGAATACCAATTAGCTATTAATAGCAAAGACTTTATGCAATCAGCAAGAGAATGGATGGAACTAGGAAAGATTTTTCTAAGTGAGATAATCCAGACCCAGAAAGACCCACATGGTACCTACTCACTTAATCATAAAGTACAGGATAATCATGGAACAATCCACAGACCCAATGAAAGGAGTAGAAAGGGAGGATGTAGGAAACTCACTCTGAAGACAAAATAAGATAAGTATCTGAATTAAATGGAGGGAAGGAATAGGGTGGAAGAGGGAATGGATAGGGTAATGGGGATGGGTATCAGGTATGGGGAGAGTAGAATGATGAGGGAACAAGGAGAGAAAATAGAAATCAGGGTGGGTGAGTTTCTGGGTCATGGGAGGCTTCTGGGAGTTTATGGGAGTGGCCCTAGATGAGAAGCCCAAGCAGCATGGGATAAGGAGCCTGAAGTTGCCAAATGAGAAATATAATATGCTCTGCAAAATCTCAAATTCAAGATGTGGGTAAAAATCAATTCAGAATAGTTTTGATATGTACAAATAACAAATTTCAGGCCCATCAGGCAATAATATATATATATAAAAAAAAAAACAACATTACAAAGACAGGCATGTGGGCCCACATATAACCCTAGCACTCCAGATCCAGATTCAGTTGGATCTCTAAGTCTAAGGCTTGCTTGATTTACATACCTACTTACAAGACACATAAGACAACAGAGAGAAACTTATTCTTCAAAAACAAAAACAATAAAATTAATAAAATAAAACAACAGTGACAATAACACCTTAGAAAATGGGAACAGTCATTAGAAGTCTGCCAAACACACACACACACACACACACACACACACACACACAGGCATTGGGCAAGATGATTTTAGCACAGAATCATACCCGATTTTCAAAGAAGAGTTAATACCAATACTCATCAAAATTTTTCACAAAATACAAACAGAAGGAACATTACCAAACTCATTCTGATGGCAAAGTCACCCTGATACCCAAACCACACAAGGACTCAACAAAGGACAAGAATTTCAGACCAATCTCACTTACAAACATTGACACAGATATATCCAAAAAAACACAAACCAAATACAAGAATACATCAAAGATATACGCGATGAACAGGCTTCATCTCAGGGATACAGCAATGGTCTGCATATGAAAATCCATCAATGTATTCCACCATATAAACAAATTGAAAGAATAAAATCACATGATCAGTTCATTACAGGAGAAAAAGCCTTTGACAAAATCCAACACACCTTCCTGTTAAAATACTTGGAAAGGAAGAATTCAAAGTATCACTATTCACAGAGGATTTAATAGTATACATAAGTGACCCAAGAAATTCCTCCAGAGAATTCTTACAGTTGATATACACTTCCCACAAAGTGTCTTGGAACACAATTGATTAAAAAGATTATTAGCCCTTCTGTATACAAAAGAAAAAATGGGCTGAGAATAAAATTTGGGAAACATCCTGAACAGTAGCCACCAAGAATATAAAATATTTTGTTGTAACTCTAACCAAGCAAGTGAACGACCTCTATGACTAGAATTTCAGGTCTTTAAAGAAAGAAACTGAGGAAGATATCAGAAGATGGAAAGATCTCCCAAAATCATGGAAAAGCAGAATTAACATAGTAAAACAGGATTCTTAACAAATGCAATCTACAAATTCAATCCCATTTCCTACCAACATTTCAACACAATTACTTCCAGACCTTGAAAGAGAAAACATTAACTTCATATGGAAAAATAAAACACCCTTGATAGCAGACCAATTCTATGCAATTGAAATAAAGACATACAAATAAACACACACTCCTACTGGAACTTTATTTTCAACAAACAAGCCAAACCCATACAATGGAAAAAAAACACAGTATCTTCAACAAATGGTGGTGGTATAACTAAATATCATGTAGAAAAGTGAAAATAGACCCCCTTTGTATTACCCTGAAGTCCAAGTAGATCAAAGACCTTAACATAAAACCATAGATTCTAAATTATTTAGAAGACATGGTGTAGAAAAGTCTGGAACTCACTAACACAGGAGACAATAGAAAAACAACAGCACAGGCTCTAAGATCAACAACTAATAAATGGGATCTCAAGAAACTGAAAAGCATCTGTAAGTCAAAGGACACTACCAATAGAACACAAAAGCAGGCAAAAGATTGGGAAAATATCTTCACTAACCCTACATAAGAAAGAGAACTAATATCTAAGCTATACAAAGAACTTAATAAATTAAATACCAAAAAATCAAAAAATGCAATTTAAAAATGGGGTTCAGAGCTAAACTGCGATTTCAACAGAAGAACCTTGAATGGTTGAGAGGCACTTAAAGAAATGATCAAAGTCCTTACCCATCAGAGAAGTAGAAATCAAAATGACTCTAAGATTCCATCATACACAACTTAGATCAAAAACTCAAGTGGCAACACATGCTGGTGAGGATGTGGAAGAAAGGGAACCAATAATAGAGGCAACCAGAGACCCAGTTTACACCAGAGACCCAGCTAATGAAATTGTAAATATTCTTTTCCTGTGCTTATAGAAAAGAGCCTACACATGCCTGTTATCTGAGAGGATCAACCCAGCAGCCAAAGGAGACAGATGCTGGAACTTGAAAGTAAGCATGGGGTGGATTTCCAAGGGTCTTATGAAAATACTGGGGAAAAGATGGAAGAAACTGTTCGGGACAGGATGTCACAAGAAGACCAACAAAGACAAGTAACCCAGACCCAAGGGAAACTTACAGAAAATGAGATATCAACTAAGGAGCAAACATTGTCTGGACCTAGGCCTCTTGAACTCATATGCACTATGGGTGCCTTGGTCCATGTGGGTTGAGTGGCAACTGGAGGGGGATATTTTCTAATATTAACTGTATTGCCTGCATTTAGGTCACCTCCCTCTGTTGGGGCTGCCTTGCCTGGCCTCTGTGGATGAGGATATGCTCAGTCCTGATGTGACTTGATGTATTTTGGAGGGATGAAACAAGAAAGGAGGACTCCCCTTTTCTGGGAGGAGAGAGAGAAGGTAAAGAGAAGGGTGATGGTGGACTAAGAACAGAGGAAGGAGGTATCACCCTGGGGATGTAAAGTCAAAATATAAAATATTTATTTAATTTAATACACTCAGAGGGAGGGACAGAACGATTGGGAGGGACCATGGGAGGAGGTTGCAACCGGGATACAAACTGAATAAGCTGTAATCAAGTAAAAGAAAAAAGAAAAAATTAATACACTCTCCAAAAAATCCAGAGACAAACTGGCAACATGGCCTTGACCAGCATATAAGAATGGTCAAAATAAACATCCAAAAGTGTCATCAAGTTTTCACATATTTGTCATGGCCTAAGAACACATAGTCACATTACACACATATAACATGCTTTTATGAAATAAATCTCATTGTTTTACATTGTTTAGCACCTGTAGATATTTCTCCTACAAGGCAGAACTTGAGCATGATTTGCCATATAGTAACAAATGAGAATATGAAGAAACATGTAACTTCAAATAATACATACATACATACATACATACATACAAATATTCTTTTAAGCATTTTAATACTAACAATAATAAAATATTTTGACAAAACAGAACACAATGGGTGTACATCTTCCATCCTTGGACTTGTACTCAAAAGGCTGACACGAGATTCAAGATTTCAAGTGAAGCCTTGACTAATTACTAACCTCCAAGCCATGTTTGAAAACAAACATCTCCATCTAAGGAATCAGTCCACAATTATTAATTCTTCCTTTCTTAATTTCTTTAGAACATGAGCAGAATAAGAAAGATCTAGGGACAAATTACCACACAAATGAACTCTAGCTTAATTTTCCATGGACTCTATTTTCCACTGAAATCCTATGCCTTCCACTTCCTCTATATGCACTATACTCAATATTATGACCTTCCAGGTCCTACAGGAAGAGCCAATTAAGGTCTGGATGTTTGCCATCTCAAGACCTGATATTTTCCACATTCCTCAAAACAGACGACATTCTCAGGTCATTCCAGGAGCAAAGTCACTTTTGACATACCTTTTTTTTCTCCTAACTTGCTACTGTACTGCTATAATTGAATCCCCTAACCATAAACATCTCTGGTCATCAATGGGATAACTTGTTTGGTCCTGTCAGATCACAGTCCATCTTTTTTGGAGGCCAAAGACAGAAACTCAAGTTTCAAGAAAAGTAAGGAAAAAAAAACATGCCAAATATTGTTTCCTGCCTTGCTCTTTTATTTCTTTATAGTCTCATGCTCAGCTATCTTTCTTATCCAGCCCAAGGCCACTTGCTTAAGGATATCACCACCATCAATGGAAGAGCCTTGTATAGAAATCATCAGTCAACAGAATATCTCACTTACATAGAAACCAGTCATTTTTCTCATTATCTTATTTCTTTTTTCACTTTATATCTTGCTTGAAGCTCCATACTTCCTCTTCTCCTGGTGTCACCATCCCATCCTCTTCCCCCACTCCTCCTCCCTTTCTTCTCTGGAAAGGGAAGTCTCCACATACCAATTCTCCTCAGCACATCAAGTTGCATACAAACTAAATGCATTTTCTTCCACTAAGGCCAGAGAAGGCAGCCCAGCTAGTGCAAATTGATTCATAAACAGGCAACTGTGTCCGTGTCACAGCCAACACCAATTTCAAATGCTAGGTGACCAACATGCAAAGCTGCCCATCAGCTAGATATGTGTAGGGTGCATAGGTCCAGTCCAGTCATTTTTTTGAATGGTAGCAACCAGCAATTTTATGATGCCATGCTGCCAACTGAATTTACCATGTGAAAAGAACCCTCAGAATTCTCAGTAGGATTAAGAAGACATGTTACACACAGACAAGATATGATATCTAAACTGACTGTATAGCAAAAACAATGAAGATTGTGTAAAAATATTCGTGAAAGAATAAAGCGAAAATACCAAGAACATAAGCCAAATAATCTAGTCACATGTCCAGGAAACCCAACCAAGAAAAAATGTGAAGCAGACCCATGTTACCTATGATTGTATACATAGAGAAATTAAATAAACACAAATGTCACAACTCCCATGAAAATAACTCAGTGTTCAAATTACCTGTTCAATTACCCTCCAGGTAACACTGACCTTTTGTTTTTTTTCAAACATAGTCCACATACTCTAGACCTCTCTCTGTAAATGGAGGTCACCAGAAAGGTAGACTATGTTGCCGCAGCCCCTCATGGACCCCTAGTGATTGCAAGCAAACCCAGTCCCCCTGATGTCCATAAACAAAACAATGTTAAATAATAATTTTATGTCTGTTTCCTGCCACACCTATTACAGCACAAGATGTGAAATCTGACATAACACCATGTATACTTGAGACACATATGTTATTTACAACGTCCATGAAAATAACTCCAAATGAATTGTATACCTAAACATTAAATGCCAAGGTCAGAACTTGGAAAAAGATACCAGAAACTTGGCCTCTCTGAGTTTGTATCCTACCAAGGACATTTCTACATTCAAGCCCCTGCTGCAAATACTTTGTAAACATGAAGCTCCATAGTGCATAAGGAGGCAGCCTCCAGAGCCCCAGTCTTCTCCAAGCAGTTCATCATTTTGTTCTTCCATTTTTACTAGCAAGATTAAACTAACTTCACATTCCCAAGCTTGCAGCACCATCTTCCACCCAACCCCTTGAAACAGTTTCCTAACTATCAGTTAACTGGTAAAACTTGCTGTTACCTTAACTGAAGTGCCTAAATTGTAAACATATACCACTTAGAAAGTCTTTTTTTAATACCAGGTTTCATTGTGTAGGCCTGTCTGTGCTGGACTCACTTTGTCAAGCAAGCCAACAGTGAACTCACAGAGAACAGCCTGTGTCTGCCTTTCATGTGCCTGGATTAAAAGTTTGTGCAAGCATGGATGGCAAGACCTTAGACTTCAAAGATTTGTTTAAGGGAGTGTTTCTTATATAACTAAATTTTGGTAAGATTTTTTAGTGGGTGGATGAGGGGACCTCTGATTATTATTATCTGTGTGTCTGTGTGTGCACACAGACATTAAATCAGAAATTGCTGCTATCCTCACAGATCTTAGATCAGAGCTTTTATTCTCATGCTTAAGAAATTTTATTGTATTTTTTACAAAAACATCTTCCCAGGCAGTGAGTTCTCTGCTGAGTATCACTTGATTTCTGAGGGTAAGAAATCATATGAAAGAAGGGAGACTTAGTATCATCTGGAGAGGACAGGAGCCCCATAAGGTCCAAATATATCTGGGCATAGAGGCCTTTTATGAGACTGTATCTCCAACCAAGGACCATTCCTGGATATAATCTAGAACACCAGCTCAGATAGAGTCCATGGTAGCTTAGTATTCAAGTGGGTACCCTAGTAAGAGGAACAGGGACTATTTCTGGCATGAACTCAATGACTGGCTCTTTGAACTACCCCCTAAGAGAGGAGCAGCCTTGCTAGGCCACAAAGGTGGACATTGCAGCCAGTCCTGAAGATACCTGATAAGCTAAGGTCAGATGAAGGGGAAGAGGACCTCCCCTATCAGTGGACTTGGAAAGGGGCATGGAGGAGATGAGGAAGTGAGGGTGGCATTGGGAGAGAATGAGGGAGCAGGCTACAGCTGGGATACAAAGTTTATAAACTGTAACTAACATCAAAAAATAAAAATAAATAAAATAAAAAACAAAGACCAGATCAACAAAGAATTCTCAACAGGAGAATCTCAAATGGCTAAAAAACACTTTTCAGCATCCTTAGTCTTGAATGCAAATGCAAATGAAGGAGATGCAAATGGAAACTACTTTGAGCTTCAATTTTACACATGTCAGAATAGTGAAGTTTAACAGAACAACTGACAGCTCACTCATACTGAAGGTGTTGGGGAGGGGAACACTCCTCCATTGCTGGTTGGAGGGCAATCAAATACAGCCAATATTGCATTTTCTCAGAAAACTGGGTTGTTGTCCCAGGAGGTGATATGGAGATGCCTAAAAGCCCAGGCTGATGTTAGGACAGAGCATTGCTCTCTGAAAAATAACAGCAGGGCACACTCTGGAAGAAAGCTTACACACAGTGCACTAAAGTTGTAGAGGTGGACCAGGTGCAGGCTGAAAGATTTCACTCCTATGTTCTAGTCTCTTTGGGGTGATACAGTACTGTATAGGCTCCCAAAAAAGAAACCTGGATGTGAACCCAGAATAAAAACCCCTCCACCTAAAATCTGTACTGCTTGCAAGATGTAAAGGGTGCGTGGTGGCACCAAACTTGTTTGCATGGTGAGTTAGTGTTTGGTTTAAGTTGCAGCCCAAGCCAAGAGATGGAACCCACAGGTGTAGCTTTGAATCTCTCACCTTCACTTGATTCTCTCTTTCCCCTACTGGGTTCCTTGTCCATCCTCAGTATGAGGTCTGTTTGTCTTGTCTTTTTGTATCTTGTTTGGTCTTGTTTGACAGTCCTATCTTGAAGGACTGTTTTTTTTTTTTCTGAAAAGGATACAGAGGAGGGAGGAGTGGATCTGGGGGAGAATGGAGATAGGCTGGACATGGGAGAAGTGGAGGGAGAGGGAACTGTGGTCAGAATATATTGTATGAGGGAAGAATCCTTTTCAATTAAAAAAAATATTAATTCAATTTTCCTAACTAAAAATGGAAAGAAGGAAAGCAATGAAAGAGAAGTGAAATAAGTGAAGACATAGAAAACACAATCATGATGTACAATTATCATTCTGTATGCGTAGAGAATAAGCAACACTCAGGAGTCTGACAAGTTATATTCTTTGGTCCCATCTAGATTTGTGAAATTAATTTTGCTCTCACCAATGTGAAATATATAATCTGCAGAAAAAATATTTTCTGCTGTTACGTGGAATTACAGGAGTCCCTGCTCACTTAATTCCAAAAGAGTATTCTTTCTTCTCTACAATAAAAACTAAAGTTTGAATAACTATTCACAATAATAGAAATAAATATGTAATGTTATACACTGTTTATACTTAACTATATAATACATGAAGTATATGCAAACTGATATTTTAAAATGTTAAGTTTTTAAATATGTTTTTCCAATGAAAATAAAAGTGTTACCATCTAAGGCATGTTAGTTGGTCAGAACAAAACTAAGGAATGTGTCCCTTGTCTAAGACTATTATATTTTTATTCAGCTATAATTTATTGTCATTATTTAAATACAAACAAAACTAGTCTGTCTATTTCTTAACTCATTTCACTTTTTCATGCAGTATGACTTATTGGCAGAAAGCTCTCATACCATCCAAATAAACAAACTTTCTACATTTTATTGTACACTATAAAATCACATTTGCTTATTATTTTTATAACAACTCTTGCTCTAAAAAGCCTGATATTTGATATTTGATTCTCCACATTATAAAAATTCCATATATTACAAAAATTCTTTGAAGGTGATTGTTTCAGCTAGGTTCTGTGTTGTTTCTGCCCTTCATTTTCTATTGCAAACTTTAAGGTAGACAAGATAACTAAAGCTCTCCGACCCAATGGACAAACGGAAATGCAGCAAGATTGAAATCAGAGAGAAAGAGGTTCATTGATTTGACATTGCTTATGCTGTAATTATACGGTGTTTCAAGACCAATAATACATCACTGACTGTAAGAGTATTTTATGTGAGTAATCCTTTAACCATTGCTTTTGTCTTCATTCATTTACCATACTGTCCTCCTGAGGTACCTGGTGTGACCTCAACAAATGAGGAATTAGGTTATTTTAAAAGTTATGCCACCAGGAATATAAATGCCATAAACATGAGAATTCAGATACTTCTTTAAAACTAATCTAAAGTACATGAAAATCTACTGTTGGGATCCATAGCAATTCTGTCATTTTATGAGAACTCCATGCAATGTAGGAACACATAAACATGGATACAATGAGAATGTGTGAAAACGTGGTTTATTGTGTTGTTTTTGGTAATGAGGGGGTGTGAGCATAGGTAATATCTGCAAAAGCATCAGATTACATACGTTAAATACTTGCAGTTTTACATTGACTATAAAACTACTTGATGTTACCTAATTTTAGTTCGTATCCACAGAAAATCCCAAATTCTGCTATCAAGAGTTGATTTTGTATGTTACTACAAGATCCCATATCACATTCAAATTTATTGTTCAATTTTGGACCATGTGTTATTTTCACTTTTTGTCTTCTCAAATTATACTTGGTGAGATAGCTTTTGTGACCATAATAATGTATTTTGTGTCATTAAACTCTATACTGGTCTTTCTATGGATTGCAAATAATTTCATATCACTTTCAATTTTATATACTAACTGTAGTTTGCTAAACAAATGATTATGTAGGATAGTATCACTTAACCTTTTTTACTAGAGTAAATAACATTAATGGAATGATGTATTTAAAAATACAAAGGTGTTGGCTATTTTCTCTTTCAACATGATTTCAACAGAATCTAAAAAAATTTCCATGAATTTCTAAGAGGAAGGCTGATTCCAAAGCTATATCCCATAAAAAATGACAAAGAATTCTGAATAGGATTATGAAGTAAGAGTACACACATGAGCAGCTGTGACCTCAGAATTTTTCTCATAGCTACAACTATCAAGAATGTGTACAACAGTTGTGACATAATTAGGAGACAAAGAGAAAAAGCCAAAATCATAAGCCTAAAATTATATTCAAATTTTCCTCAAAAGATCCAAGGAAACTGCCAGGAAAAAATGTGACTTGACCAAGGTTATTTTTGGTTATATGTGTATAGAAATTAAATAAGCACAGACTTCAAAACTCTTACAAAACCAACTCAAAGTAAAGTATATTTCTGACCCACCAGCTACTGTAGATTACTCTTCCAAAAGGAGAGACCACATGCTCTATTCTCTGAAGCTCTCTTTGGAAAAGAGTGATCCAAAAAGTGGGCTTTGATTCTACACTCACTTATGCCTTCTTGTGGTTTCAGGCACATCCAGCCCCACTGAAAGCCATACACAAACAAATGTGATGAGTGTTTTCATGTTTGCTTACTCCCACATAGATTGAGCCACAAGATATGGAATCTGCCTTATCCACCTACCCGACAGCAAGCACACCTGAAAAACCTCTGCATCTCAGAAATTTCTTTTGTGTCCTGAAATTAAATTTTCCTAAATCATACCACTGTGGTTAACAGTAGCGAAAAGATAAAAAGATTCCAAACAAAAATTGCTAAAGAATGCACATCACCCTCTTTCTACCAGCTTGAAAACTATTTATAAAATTTGCAACACAAAACTGAATGTAGAATGCAAGGTTCAGAAGTTCTAGAGAGCAGACCATCAGTTTTCCAATCTCTCTTCCCACCACACAACAAAAGCAATGTGTGTGTCTGCACACTGGACAGTGATATTTTAAGCATCACAACTTTAAACTGCTATGGCTGCAGAGGAATTCTG
Source organism: Meriones unguiculatus (assembly GCF_030254825.1). Lineage (NCBI taxonomy): Eukaryota > Metazoa > Chordata > Mammalia > Rodentia > Muridae > Meriones > Meriones unguiculatus. The sequence goes on from NW_026843645.1 coordinate 250,822, forward strand.
CACGGGGGATCAAATCAAGTGACTCAGACAGCTGAGGTCTTCCAGCTGGGCCCTTCCACCTTAGGAGCACACAGCACCCTACTCTAAGAAATCTGTATTTTAGTACAACTTTCCATCTCCAAAACACAAGGAGACAGTTCTTCCAAATCACAGGGCCTTTGTGTGCACATTCCAACACACAATCAATGTTCAGTGCCGCTATGTCTACCTCACAGCTGAGAAATTCCAAATCCAAACAAGTCAAAGTCAAACAGTAGCGAAAATTAAAGCAAAAAGTGACCATGAATTTAAAAGTAAGGAGCAGTAAATGGGAAATGAATGAAAAAACAAGAAATAAAAAGGAAAGGACATGGATGATTCCAGGTATGGCAGGGTAGAAATTTTCTTATAGATAAAAGGGACATAATAGACAGATGAAGGGATATTTGGGATAGTCCAGAGGGGACATGACTGTGAGCCTTATGAGGAAAGGCAGGAAGGGAGAGGGGAAAGCCAGACTAAGAGGCCAGGATAGTAAATGATAGATGAAAAAGACCAGGTAACCAAAATGATTGGATTACATAAGGAAGATCATCAAGGGGAGCTCAAGCCCTGGGCTAGAAGGCTGGGTATGCCAACCATTACCCTATGACAGGTAGAAACAGAGGGGTGCTGGGAGAACTGTCAGCTGGGTCTGCTTTGATTTGTTAAATAGGTACCTCAGCTATTTGTCCCAGCATTTGAGACTTAACAGTAGGAAAGAATAAGGAGGTTGAAATGATTTAACTATGATCTCAAAAATTGTTGTAAAAAGTTGAAACAGGCTTCATGCTCCAATAGTTTTCTGGGATTAAACATGGGTAGCAGAGCACACCAAGAATTATGCACTCCTTTTCCCTTGGGGTGCGCTATTGTTAGAATAATAATATTCCTGTTAGGCTCAGCCACACCAGTTTGTCCAGGTCTTCCGTGTTTGCTGGGCCAGTGTAACTATATTTGGTTTCTAGAAATAAGTTTAGTTCCTCTTCCAGAATCTTGATTGCCTTGGTCTGTGAACTCCAAGTATTGCCAGTTTGGACTTTTCCTAACCATCAAAAATTGAATAACTGACATTTCTGTCCAAGCAGGAAAGTTCTATCCTTCTTCGGCATCCCTTTCTGTGCTATGATGACACCAGCTTCAAAGTTGGTCAGTGAACTCAATTCATACACAGGTCCCTCTTTATTTGTAATTGCCCACCCTGTTTGAATAACCTCATTCACTGGTCCAAGCTTAATGTCCAGCCTGAAATGAGTTGCAAGACACTGGGACACAGAGGCAGGATAGATGTTGAAGCAAGTCTTAACCACACAGCATGAAGAAAGGCTGAGTTTTGGGAGACAATGCTCTAAACAGAAACTAATGAGAAATCCATTTTTAAATAGGAATGGAATTCTTTTTTAAAAATTATTTAATTTTATTTTCTGTGCATTGGTGTGAAGGGGTCAGATCCCTTGGAATTGGCATTACAGACAGTCGTGAGCTGCCACGTGGGTGCTAGGAATTGAATCTGGGTCCTTTAGCAGAGGAGACAGTGTTCTTAACTACTGGACTGTCTCTCCATTCCCAGGAATGAAATTTTTAATGACTGGGAAATGTTGGAGAAGAGAAACAAATAAGAGATTAGAGCAGTGATGCATAAAGAAAAATAAAACTTAGTAAGCAATACCAACAACTGACTTTTTTAGAAAGTTAAATATAATTGAAAAACTGTAGGTGTCCTGGCTTTGAACAAAAGTAGACCCTTCTCTGCTAGAGTAATGGCATTAATAAGATACTCTTTGACCTTGATTCTACCTGCACTGTTAGCTGCTGATATTGGTAACCTGACATACAAAGCTACTGCCAATAGATGAGTCTCAAATTTCTGAGCAGACATAGCGCTCTTTAGAAAGACTGCACATAAATGTATAGGATAGACTTTATTTGGAAATTCAATATTCACTGGCTCCATCTAACCTACCCAAGTTGTAACCCACCAATCTGGTCTGTGTTCACTCACACGCAAATTTAATACATGCTAGAAATTGAAAAAAATCACTAACTCTGTGGGGATCATATCCTTCTTCATAGGGTGACCCCTGCAGCTGACTGCCTTAAACTTTAGTCTTTGGTCTAGCTATTGCCTATCCTGTTTCACCAAGCAATTGTACATAATAAATTGTTCTTCCTGTTCTGAACAGAAGGCAGAAACCATGCTCCACATGCAATTCCTTTAACTGTAAGTACAATGGACAGTTTATTACTAACTCAAATTATAAAGATCTTTTTTGGTACAGCCCTTTAACTAAAGAATTTAGAAAGTTTAATCAAGAGAAAAGAAAGCCATTGACCTAGGAATAAACAGACTGGGATAAAGGTGACCTCAGTCTGAATAGCTTGTTTTGGGAACATTTATCTACCAGGCTGAGGTTGCAACTGTTCTAGAACTAATATCCCCTCCCAAGGAGAAATCACTGCAAACACTATTAAAAGATTAATTAAGACAGCATACATTTAATGACAGCATACATTCAGCTCTGGCCAATGCTCAAAAGGAGCCAGCTGAGGACGGAATTTTGCATTACACAGATCTTGTAACCCTTAAGTCATTTTTAGGTTCAGGCCCCAGGTTATGTTTTCAGCAATTTAAATGTGGACTGGAGACTTTTAAGTCTAGCCACTTAGAAAGATTTACACAGCAAAAATATTGCCAGAAATACACCAGTGGCTTCAAACAGCAGGCCACTCTTCAGTGACAGGGTCCTGAAGTGAATGTGGCAGAAGAGAAGACAGGAAAAGGCAACATTGGAAAAAAATAAAAGCTGAGGTTGGGAGGTCTTGTACAAGTTACGTGTTAAACAAGTAAGCATTTGTCCTTCAGTTCATTCATTTAATCACTTAACAGCCAGATGGAAACCTCCACCTTCCTTTCCTCCCTGTCTCACCCCTACATCCCACTCCTCCCTGCCTCTATCCTCGTAGAAGCAGAGCCCCTTCCCCATTTAAGTACCAATATACCCTGATGCATTAGGTCTAAATGGGACCTATTGTACCCTTTCCCACTGAAGCTAGGCAAGGCATTCTTGGTGGAGGACAGTGATCCACACATAGTCACAGAGTCAGAAACAGCCAGAAACTCTCATTGTTAGGGGAGCTACATGAAGACCAAGCTGCACATCTCCTACAACTGTGGAGGGGTTCTATGTCCAGCCCACTCTTACTACTTAGTTGGTAGTTAAGTCTCTGTGAGCCTCATGGGCCAAGTTAGCTTCTCAAGGATAGCATTTGGTATAGCACTTTCAGGGAAAATGGAAGGAAATGGTTAACTTCTATGATGTCAGTAAAAAAATATCCAAGTTTGGCATCCTGCCACAAGGATGATTCTGCACAAGAACCCCTGCTGCAAACTCTCTGCGCGGATGCGGCCCCCACACTGAAGTGATTCAGATGCCCCTGCTGGCTCAGCGCCCAGGACCACAAGGTCTCTCCCCAGTGGCCGTCATAGACCAGCCAGTCTTGGAAGAGACCCCACACACCAGCTCCCGCCGGTCAGCCGCCTTCTCCTCCCGTCACTCACCATGTTGAGACTTCGGAGCTTGCCTCAGTTCCCCTTGCAGCACCCAAGCAGTGGCGGTGGCGCTCAGAGCTCTTCACCTGGAACCACGGGAGCCTGCTCAGCATCAGGAGCTGAACCCACACAAAGGCACCCGGAAGGACATGCCTCCTATCTTGACTGGCAAGTCCGGTCGGAAGCCCTGATTGGCCAGAGAGTCTTGAGTGACGGGAGCCCCTTCCTTAGGGTTAGAGTGTGCGGAAGGGACACAGCCCTTTAGTACCTGACCCTGGCTTCCAGGCCAGGACCGCGCCTTCCTCAGATTTGCAGAGATACGCATTTCAGCAACAGTAATGCCTGTCCTCCCATAACATACATCTTACTGCACACCCAGCCTCGGGACCACCCAGGCCTTTCACCCTGGCCACTTGAACACTTGTTGCTCTCCTCTGTGGGAGGGGATCCTAGGTTCCCCAACTCTTTCTCAAGGCATGCTTGAGCTCCCCCACAGCACTCAGTAAGTAGTTCTCTTTCTTCCTCCTGGTGGATCAGGCTTCCATAGCCCATTATTCAACTGCGGTAGAGTTACCCATCTGTCCCACAAATGGAAGGGGTCCTAGAATATTTACAATCAAGGAGAATTTTTTTAATTATTCATACATTTTATAATTAAAGAACAAAATACAAATTAAGCTGACTTCTCTATTAAATTAGCATGGTGTTTAAATGCTTTAGCAGTCATATACATATAATAAAATATAAAATGTAGGAATCACCTACTCCAAGAAGCCCTTTCCTGTGAGATGATTAACATGTCTAGAGAACATATTCAGTACAATCAAACAATGCCGACAAAATGATTGCAGGATCCTTAAGTTAGGCTAAATCATATTTATCTTCGGTGGAATGTCGAGTTTATAGTGATTTACAAGTACTACAGAGGAGTTTATTAGATTTCATAAATGACTCTCACAGGAGTTATATAGTCTTCTCAGAGAACAATATGCATGTGTTTTGTAATAAATGCAAAATGCACTCTTCGCAAAAAGTGTAAAAGCTGCTAACAGAATTTTGGTTGGGATTGAGTTCCTTATACATTTCATTTCTGAATATTAATGAATTTTTAAAATTTTATTTTTTATAATAATCAAAGTTTATTCACTCTATCCCAGCTATAGCCCCCTCCTTCAATCTCTCCCAATCTCACCCTTGCTCCCTCATTAAATCCATGCCCCACTCCATCTTTTCTGAGACTGATTCTCCAACCAAGGACCATGCATGGAGATAACTTAGAACTCCTGTTCAGATGTAGCCCATGGCAGCTCAGTATCCATGTGGAAACTCTAGTAAGGGGAACAGGGACTGTCTCTGACATGAACTCAGTGGCTGGCTCTTTGATCACCTCCTCCTGAGGGGGAGGGAGCAACCTGACTAGACCACAGATGAAGACAATGCAGCCAATCCTGATGAGACCTGATAGGCTAGGGCCAGATGAAAGGGGAGGAGGACCTCCCCTATCAGGGAAATTTCAAGAAACAATATTTTGTTTTGTGGCTTCATGCTGGGCTCAGATAACTGTACCTAAGTTTCATCTGTGAAAAAATGTGCACACCCAAGGACCAATGAGAGAGTTTGTGTGTGTGTGTGTGTGTGTGTGTTTGTGTGTGCATGCACAAGCAGATCTTGGGGAAGTTTTCCCTGCAGATAAAAATAATGCATGGAAAAAGCCAGACACTTTTCTTTATTTGGTGAGGGTGCTTTAATGGGGAACTGTGAGAAACCAGAGCTTAAGGGCTGAAGAGCTGAATGGCCTCATCTGATTGAAAAACTCATGGGTGGGTGCTGGAGAGATGGCTCAGTGGTGAAGAGCATTGGCTGTCCTTCCAGATGGTCCTGAGTTCAATTCCCAGCAGCCCACATGGTGTCCCACAACTGTCTACAATGGGATCTGGTGCTCTCTTGTGTCATACAGGCATATATTCAGACAGAGTGCTCATATGTATAAATAAATAAATATTTTTTAAAATAAAAACTCATGGGTTTCTTTTTAAGGCTTAAAGCTTAAAACATATGCTCTGTTTGGTGCAGATCCAAAGAATTTGAAGGGAGCCAGTATGCTGGTGAACCACTTAAAAGACAGGCCTATCCACAGCCAGGCCAGAGTCACCTTGGCTCCCAAAGTACAAACCTTCCAGAAGTCCTTACCAGGGGCTGTTCTGAAAACACAGTCCCCACTTAAACTGAACAAGATTAAATTGAACTTTGGAGGGGAAGTCGAGGCCTGTAATTTGAAAAAAAGTTCTCACTTCAATGTCTCCAAAAGGGAACAATGCATATTCTGGCCGTGGAGGAGGTCCTTAATGAGACGGTTTCCCTTGGAAATGGACATCTGTTTGGGGAAGGTTCAGGAACTGACTTTATGGGAAGGATATGGGCCCTGCATACCAGTCTGATTTTTGCAGGAAGGATATTAAGTCACTAGGTGAACTCTTGGTTGTGCAAGGACTCGCTTGAATGGAAACAAAAATGTTTCCCAGTAGCCCGATTTAACAATGCATCCAGCCAGTAAAAATACACAAGAGCCAGTTTTCGGCAGCATGTAGACATACCTGAGATGTCTACCCCAGTCCTTAAAAGACACATTGATTTAAGTCCTTTTGGGCTAACGGTGGTTTTGGTTGAGTTGCCCCTGGAAGTTGGTCCTACTTCCAGGTTGAAGTTGTGTCCAGTGTCTCTGTCTATTTTGGCTTTTGCATAACTAGAACCTGGGTGGGGGACTCCTCCTTTTGTTCAGGGTAACAGGCCTGATTAGAGTCACCTACTTGGATTTGAGACTTTTTTTTCAGGGAGAAAAATATGTATCTATTTGCATTTTTCTACATGCAGAGATACAGTTAGACCAGCATGGTTTGTTGAAGATGCTGTCTTTTTTCCATTGTACGGTTCTGGCTTCCTTGTCAAAAATCAATTGACCAAAGGTATGTGTGTTTATTTCTGGGTCTTTGAATCAATTCCATTGATCAACCAACCAGTCTATCTCTATGCCAGTACCATGCAGTTTTTATTACTATTGCTATGTGTTGTAGCTTGAAGTCGGGGATGAAGATAACTCCAGAAGTTCTTTTATTTTGTAGGACTGTTTAAGCTGTTCTGGGTTTTTTTTTTTTTTTTATTCTTCCATATGAAGTTTAGAATTGTTCTTTCAAGGTCTGAAAAGAACTGAGTTGGTATTTTGATGTGATTGAATTGAATCTGTAGATTGCCTTTGGTTAGATGGCCATTTTCACTATGGTAATCCTATGGATCCAGGAAATTGGGAGATCTTTCCATTTTCTGACATCTTCTTCATTTTCTTTCTTCAAATCATTGAAGTTGTTTTCATGCAGGTCTTTCACTTATTTGGTTAGAGTCACACCAAGATACATTATAGCATTTATGGATATTATGAATGGTGTAGTTTCCTTAATTTCTTTCTCAGCACATATGTCCCTTATGTACAGGAGAGCTACAGATATTTTAAAATATTAATCCTGTATCAAGCTACTTTGCTGAAGCTGTTTATCAGCTGTAGGAGTTCTCTGGTGGAATGTTTGGGTTGCTTACATACATAACCACCTCATCTGCAAATAGAAATATTTTGACTTCTTCCTTACTGATTTGTGTGCCCTTGATATACCTTAGTTGTCTTATTGCTCTAGCTAGAACTTAAAGTACTACATTGAAGAGGAACAGAGAGAGTGGGCATTCTTCTCCTGTCCCTGATTTTAGTGGAATTGCTTTGAATTTTTCTACATTTATTTATTTTCTACAATATTTCTACATTTATTTATTTTGATGTTCGCAATCAGTTTGCTCTATATAGCCTTTATTATGTTTAAATATAGACCTTGTATCTTTGATCTCTCTAAGACTTTCGTCATGATAGGATGTTGGATTTGGTCAAACATATTTTCTCCACCTAATGAGATGACCATGTGATTTTTTTTCTTTAATTTTTTTTAATATGGTGGATTACATTGATGACGTTTTGTATGTTGAACCATCCCTGCATCCACAGGATGATGTATATGATGTGTTCTTAGATTCAGTTTGCATTTTTTTGAGTTTTTTGCATGGAAGTTCATGCATGAAATTGGTGTGGAATTATCTTTCTTTGTTGGGTCTTTATGTAGTTTAGGTGTCAGCGTGACTGTGGCTTCATAGAATGAATTTGGCAATGTTCCTTCTGTTTCTATTTTGTGGAATAATTTGAAGAGTATCTGTATTAGTTCTTTTTTTGAATGTCTGATAGAATTCTGCACTAAAATCACCTGGATGTGGGCCTGTTTTTTGGTTGGGAGATTTTTGATGATTCCTTCTATTTTCTTAGTGGTTATTGGACTGTTTAAACTTATTCCTGATCTTTATTTATCTTTGATAGGTGAAATCTATCCAGAAAATCATTTGTTTACTTTAGATTTTTGAATTTTGTGGAATACAGGCTTTTGAAGTAAGTCCGAATGATTTTTATGGATTTCCTCATTGTCTGTAGTTATATCCCCATTTTTGTTTCTGATGTTGTTTATCTGGATATTCTCCCTCTGCCTCTCATTTAGTTTGGCTAAGGGTTTATTTATCTTGTTGATATTTTCAAAGAACCAGCTTTTGGTTTTATTGATTCTTTGTATCAGTTTCTTTGTTTCCAATGTATAGATTCCAGCCCCAAGTTTGAATATTTCCTGTCACCTGCTCCATGTAGGTGTGTTTGCTTCCTTCTGTTAGGAGCTTTCAAGTGTGCTGATAAATTACTAGTATGGGATCTCTCCAATTTCTTTATGAAGGCACTTCATTTATCAAAATGCTCTGAGCTTTTCTCTTAGCACTGCTTTCATTGTGTCATAAATTTGCATATGTTTTGCCTTCATTTTCATTGAAAACTAGAATGTTTTTTATTTCTTCCTTTGTTTCTTCCATGACCAAGTGGTGTTTCTCTTGTTGAAGTCTAGCTTTAATCCATGGATGTCTGATAAGATTCATGGAGTTATTTCAGTCTTCTTATATCTTCTGAGGCTTGCTTTGTGACTGATAATATGGTCAAATTTGGGGAAGGTTTCATGAGCCTCTGAGAAATGTTCTATATATATCGCTTAGGCCCATTTGATTCACCATGCCTGTTAGTTTCTTTCTTTTCCCATTTACATTCTGTATTGATCTCTCTTTTGGAGAAAGTCAGTGCTGAATTCTCCGACTATTAATGTGTGAGATTCAATGTGTGAATTTAGCTTTAGTAATAATTTTTTATGAATGAGGCTGCCCTTGCATTTGCATCAGAGATGTTCATTATTGAATGGTTGTTGTGGTGAGTTTTTCCTTCAGTGTGTATGAAGTGTTCTTACCTATCTCTTTTGATTAATTTTGATTGAAAACTTATTTTTAAGACATGAAAATGGCTACTTCATCTTGGTTTTTTTTGGTTTCTTGCTTTCAAAACCTTTTCCAGCCCTGAGGTAAGGGCTATCTTTATTTATCATTATTTTTTAGTGTAATCACCCACACCTAAGAACAGTCTCTCTCTAGTATCCCTAATGACCTATCAAGGCACACACTCAGAAGAATTCTCTACAAGACAATACACAGCCAACACCCTTTCCTAAGATCCAGAGAGAGAGAAACAGAAGTGAAGAAATTAAACACCATAAACCTAAAATAGACAAGTCCAGATAGCCACAGCTAGAATCACAATCATCCCAAACCCAGATAACTAGACACCAGAGCGAAATCAAAATCATTAACACCTAAGACACCAAATCACCACAAACCTATTAGAGGAGACCTTGAGAAATTCAATATAGCCACAGAACAAAACAATGATTTCAAAACATAGATAAATCAAGGATATAGCACAGGATATATATAAACCTCAATAATTTCTGTGAAAACAAAAAGTGAAATAAAACACTGAAGATGGTTGAAGACATTTTATTACAAAAGGAATCGATAAAATGAAAAACTGAGATATATCTAGAAATAAAAAACTGCTGAAGAAGTCTAACAAAAACTCAAGTGATAAGCCTCACCAACACAGTCCAAAACATGAAAAAGACATTCTCATGACTAGAGGAAATACTATTCCTTAATTTCTCATCCATCAGATTCTCTGATTCTTGATTTTACTGAGGTATTTAATCTATTTGTTGAGTTTTGTTCAGAGTGATACATAAGGATCTTTTGAATTATTTTATGTGCACACTTCTAGTTTGACCACAACAATGTGGTGAAGATGCTGTCTTTTTTTTCCAGTGTTTATTTCAAGATTTCTTATTTTAAAAATATTAACTGTCCATAGGTATTTGAATTTCTGCATGGGTCTTTCATCTCATCATCGACCAAAGTGTTTGTTACTCTGCCAGTACCATGCTGTTACTACTATAGTTTTTAGTTCAATTTAGTCTTTGAATGGGTGAACCCTCTTGCAGTTCTTATTTAGGATTGTTTTAGGTTTCATGGTTTGTTTGTGCTTCTATTTGAAACTGAAAATTGTCCTTTCAACATCTGGTAAGAATTGTCTGGAATTTTGATGAGGATTGCACTGAATGTTAATGTTGATTGCATTTTTTTTTATGATGGAGAGTTTTACTGTATTAATCTTAGTTGTCAATGAGTAGGGGAGATCTTCCTAGCCCTTGCCCAGGCATAAAGATAAACCATCTTCAATATTACAGCAGATAACTTAAAATCTTCTTCATAACAAAGGACCGCCATCATTCTGAAAATGAAGAAGTGTAAAAAAAGCTAAAATACGTTCACCAACTACACACCCAAATAAATTCTAATATTCAAATGAATAAATAAGTCAAAAGAAAAATTAGATGTCAAGAAAATATACAATACGAATAATACACAATATAATTCTAAATAAAGAATTCTTTATTACTATTATTAATTACAGTTTATTCACTTTGTATCCCAGGTGTAGCACCCTCCCCATCCCCTCCCAATCCCACCCTCCTTCTTCTCCTATGCCCCTCCCTCAATACAATGATAGGGTACGACCTCCTCTCCTTCCATGTGACATGAGTCTATCAGGTCTCATCAGGACTGGATTCGTTGTTTTTCTCTGTGGACTAGTAAGGATGCTACCTCCTCATGTGGACGTGATCAAAGAACCAGCCCATGAGTTCATGTCATGTCACTATTTGCAGATGATATATGATAGTATACCTGAGTGACCCCAAAAATTCTTCTAAGGCTGATAAATCCATTCAGCCAAGTGCCTGGATACAAAATCAACTGAAAAAAAATTAGTAGCACTCCTGTATACAGAAGACAAAAGGGCTGAGAAAGAAATTGGGAAAACAACACCTTCACAATAGCCACAAAGGACATAAAGTACCCTAGTGTAACTGTAACCAAGCAAGTGAAAGACTTGTATGAAAAAAAAAAAAACCTTCAGTCTCTGAAGAAAGAAATATAAGAAGATATCAGAAGAGAATTCTTAAAGAAATAATTCAAATGGCTGAAAAACATTTAAAGATATGTGCAAGATTGATAGTCATCAGGGAAATGGAAACAAAAAGTAGTTTGAGGTATGATCTAAAGAGAGTCACAATGGCTAAGAATATTCAGACATTGCTAGTAGGAGTACCAAAATGTATAGCCACTAAGGACATATTTGTGGCTTTTCCTTAGCAATATGGAGAATGTTCTGCCTCAAGAACCAGCTATACCACTGTTGGGCATATATCCAAAGAATGTTTCATTCTTCCATGGAGACATTTATGCAAACATGTTTATGATTGCTTTAATCAACACTGCCAGAAATTGAATAAAACCCAGATGTCCATAACAGAAGAATAGATAAAGAAAATGTGAACATTTACACAACAAAATAGTACTCAGTCATTTTACAAAGTAAAACATGAAATTTGAAAGAAAATGCATATCTGCAGGCAAACTAGAAAAAAATCAGTCTGAGGATAGTAACACAAGTTCAAAAATAAAAATATGGCATGTATCTTCTCACATGTTAATATTACTTTTAAAGTGAATGATAAGCAATGTACAGTACATAAAACCATTTAGGATACACACAGAATAAGGGACTAGTGTTCGAGAACAAGTAACTAGATCTCCCTAGGGTAGGACAATAAAATAGTTATTTATAGATGGAAGATGGGCTCATAAAGAAGAATTGGTTGGAAGTGGGGAAGAGGACATTATGCAAAATAATATGAAGAGAAACAGTGAAGATGAAATGTCAATTGAATGTTACTGTAGTAGCCTAATACAGCAAAAGCTGCCTAAAATATAAACATATCTGAAGGTGATCCAAATGAAATAAGACGAGAGAGTCACAACAGCATGTAACTTGTCATCAAACTAAATATGGGTTATCTCTACTTGAGGTGGTGGCCAAAGGAGTCTTATTAGAATGCCCAAACAATGCACACTTTTATCAAGATTATAATTTGCTTTCCATAAATTCACTGCAAGTTTCTATCACTGACTACAGCATTTACACAACTCACTGAACATAAATTAAGCTGGTGCCTACATAGAAATTTCACTATATAGGTATATTTATCTATATCTGGATTGATATATATAGAGATAGATAGATAGATAGATATATAGATAGATAGATAGACAAATAGATTTATTTTTGTGTGTAATCTGTATATATATTTTTAGATTCCAGTAACCAAATTTTGCAAGATTATCCATAGGAGGCATCAATTAATTATTTTGTTTGTTTATATGTAAGAATTAAAATTTTTCATCAATTACACTTTATTCATTCTGCATCCCCCCATAAGCCCCTCCCTTCTCCCCTCCCAACCCCACCCTCCCTCCTCCCTCTGCTTGCATGCCACTCCCCAAGTCCACTAATAGGGGAGGTTCTCCTCTTCTTTCTGATCTTAGTCTGTCAGTTCACATCAAAAGTGGCTGCATTGTCCTCTACTATGGCCTGGTAAGGCTGCTCCCCCCCAGAGGGAGGTGATCAAAGAGCAGGCCAATCAGATTATGTCAGAGGCAGGCCCTCTTCACATTACTATGTAACCCAATTGGACTCTGAACTGCCCTGGGCTACATCTGTGCAGGGGTTCTGGGTTATCTCCATGAATAGTCCTTGGTTGGAGTATGACTCTCTGGGAAGTTCCCTGTGTTCAAATTTTCTTGTTCTGTTGCTCTCCTTGTGGAGACCCTGTCCTCTCCAGCTCTTACTATTTCCCAGTTCTTACATAAAATTCCGTTCACCTGCCCAACAGTTGCCCATCAGGCTCAGCATCTGCTTTGATAGTCTGAAGGGCAGAGGCTTTCAGAGGCCCTCTGTGGTAGGTTCCTAGGTTGTTTCCTGTTTTCTTCTTCTGATGTCCATCCTCTTTGCCTTTCTGGATGGGGATGGGACATTTTAGTTAAGGTCCTCTCTCTTGCTTAGTTTCTTTAGATGCACAGATTTTAGTGGGTCTGTCCTATGTTGTATGTCTATATGTGTGAGTATATACCGTGTGTGTCTTTTTGCTTCTGGGACAACTCACTCAGGATGATTCTTTCCAGGTCCCACCATTTACCTGCAAATTTCATGATTTCCTTATTTTTCATTGCTGAGTAATATTCCATTGTATAGATGTACCACAATTTCTGCATCCATTCTTCAGTTGAGGGGCATCTGGGTTGTTTCCAGCTTCTGGCTATTACAAATAAAGCTGCTACAAACATGGTTGAGCAAATGTCCTTTTTGTGTAATTGAGCCTCTTTTGGATATATGCCTAGGGGTGGTATGGCTGGATCTTGGAGAAGCGCTATTCCTAGTTGTCTGAGAAAGCGCCAAATTGATTTCCAGAGTGGTTGTACAAGTTTACATTCCCACCAGCAGTGGAGAAGGGTTCCCCTTTCTCCACAACCTCTCCAGCATGTGTTGTCACTTGAGTTTTTGACCTTGGCCATTTTCATGGGTGTAAGGTGAAATCTCAGGGTTGTTTTATTTGCATTTCCCTAATGGCTAATGAGGTTGATCATTCCTTTAAGTGCTTCTCTGCCATTTGATATTCCTGAAAAACACCGGCCATCCAGTGACTATACCCAAAACGCTGAGAAGGCTTTCTTCAGGAAAAACCATCTTCCTGCTAAAGGGATTCTCTCCACTACAAGAGTCCAGGAATATCCAGAAACTAACTTCAAACAACTAAGATAGCCCAATGGGTAGATGCCAGAGCAATATGGCATCTCCAGAACCCAGTTATCCAGGGGCAAATAGCCCTAGACACCCTAGCATAATTGAAATTCTGAGTATTTTTTTTACTTAGTATTCTAAAATCTTCTTTTAAGGTCTGTACCCATATTTCACACCTATCTCTCTGTTGTTTGTTTTGTTCAATAATCTCTTGAATGTCTTGTTTTATGCCTCTCTTCTAACTTTTATTTTTATTTATATTGTTCTAGTTGTTCTTTGTGTTTTCCAGTATCTTTTCTAAAACCTCTGCCCTCTTTTCCTGTTGTTTATCATATTCTGTAAGTTTTTGTATCTCGTTTTATGTCCTGTTTCCAAACTTCATTTTTTCTTCATATTGTTCTACTTGTTCTTTGTGTTGTTCCACTATCTCTTCTAAAGGCTTTGCCTTTGAGAAAACATAAAAGGCTAAGTCAATTATAAAAGTTAAATTGAGGACTATGAATGTAACCATAGTCATAATTTCTAAACTTTCCTTTATTTCTGTCTTAAAACCATAGAAGAGATTATCAGCCAAGCTCTGAGAAGTCTGTTTTAATGTTTCTCTCATCCTGTTAGAATGTAGTGGCAGCCAGTTTTGTTCAGTCTCAGTTCTGCCCAAAGTAGGCTGTCTTTTGTTCTGAGGCATGTTTAAGAGTCTCTTTTAAAGAGCCAGTAATTTATCTGGGAGTTTTTAGGTTTAAAGTTTGGGTTGTATCGCTGAGAGCTTATTCCTCTTCCCCACCAAATTAAATTAAAGTAGGATTTAAAGGGTGTGGATACTTAGATTATTTGAGTGCCATTTGTTGTAGATTATTAATATTTACTGTTGATTAATCTTTTAGTTAAGCAGTGGTTATTCCTAAACAGCTGTATAGCCAAATCACCACACAGAGACTAGGATTCATTTAATTAACCTAGAGCACAATGCTGGCCAAAGGTTACTCCATCCTAAACCTCTAAGCCCACAGAGATTCCTACCATTCAGATTCACCCATCATATGGCTTTTAGTGATATCTTAGTTCCAGTTCATTTCTACATGTGGTGCCAAGACCTCTCCTTCAGATTCTCCTCTTCTCTCCTGCCTCCTTCCTCTTCCTCCTACTCTGGACCAGGATGTCTCACCCTATCCTCTCTATTGCTCATTATTTGGCTGCTTGTTTTAACTGACAATATAGAGAACAAATGGTGGCATGTTTATGCAAACTTGACACAGGTGATGCTTATAAAAGTATCACAATGCAGTATCTGGATTGAAACCAGACAATGGAGGATAGAAATCAGCATTTGAATTAACAAGGTTAAATTGTATACATTCCAAATAAAAGAATATTATACCAATATAATCTCTTGTATCATAATAGAACAACATGGTATAAAACTAGACCTCAATAATAACAAAAAATAGTAATCAGCCTACATAAAAATGGAAACTGAACTCTACTCAATGACAGCTGGATTATGGAAGAAATAAACTAATAGACTTTCTAGAATTTAACAAAAATGAAGGCACAACTTACCCAAACTAATGAGACATAATGAAAGTAATTCTAAGAGGAAAGTTCATAGAACTAAGTGCCTTCATAAAGAATTCTGAGGCATCTCAAATCACCATAAAAACACACATGAAAGACCTAGTCAAAATGAAGCAGACATATACAAGAGGAGTATATGACTAGAAATAATCAAACTTAAGGCAGAAATCAATAAATTAGAAAGAAAGAAAACAATTCAAAGAATAAACAAAAGCAAGAGCTGGTTCTTGGAGAAAATGACAAAGATAGACAAACCTTTAGCATAACTAACTAAAACAAAGGGAGACACTATACAAATCAGCAAAATCAGAAAATAAAAGGTGGTATAATTACAGACACTGAAGAAATTCAAAGAATCATTAGGTTTTACCTTAAAAGTCTATATGCCACAAAATTTGAAAATCTAAATGAAATGGAATATTTTCTTGCAAGATTACACTTATCAAAGTTGAATCTGGATCAGGTAACTAAATTAATAGACCTATATACCCTAATGAAATATAAGCAGTCATCAAATTCTTCCTGCCAAACAAAGCCCAGAGCCTGATGGTTTCAGCACAGAATTCTACCAGACCTTCAAAGAAGAGGTAATGTCAATACTCTTCAAACTATTTCACGAAACAGAAGAAGAAGGAGCATTACCAAACTCATTCGATGAGGCCATATTCACCTTGATACCTAAACCTCACAAAAGCTAATTAATGGCAGGGATACACCAAGAAAGATAATTTCAGACCATTCTCTCTTATGAATATTGAAACAAAAACACTCAATAAAATACTCGCAGAATGAATCCAAGAAAACATCAAAGATCTCATCTACCATGATAAAGTAGGCTTCAATCCTAGGCATGCAGGGGAGGTACAATATACAGAAATCTATAAACAAACTGAAAAAGAAAAAAAAAAAACACATGATCATCTCAATAGATGCTGAAACAATTTCATATATCCAAGCTCAGTTGGATTTATGACTTTATAACCATAACCAAGACTTGATGGTTAAAGTCTTGGAGATATCAGAGATAAAAGGCACATACCTAAACACAGTAAAAATAATATACAACAAGCCTATAGCAAAGATCAAACTAAATGGAAAGCAATTTAAATCAGTCCCACTGAAATCAGAGACAAGTCAAGTTTGCTCACTCTCTCCTTTCTCTTCAACATAGTACTGGAAGTTCTAGCTAGAGGAGTAAAACAACTAAAGGAAATGAAGGGGATACAAAGCATAAAGGAAGAAGTCAAAGTATCACTATTCACAGATGATATGATAAGTACACATGAGTGACCCTAAAAATTCTACCAGATAATTACTACAGCTTATAAACACCTTCAGCAAAGTGGCTGAATACATTTTAAAGTTACTAAAAAAATATCTGAAACCCTCTTGTATATAAAAGACAAGAGGGCTGAGAAAGAAATTAGGAAAAAAAACAACAACCTTGCAATAGCCACAAATAACATAAAGTGCACTGGTGTGACTCTAACCAAGCAAGTGAGAAATCTGTATAAAAAAACTTCAAGTCTTTGAAGAAAGAAATTGAAGAAGATATCATAAAATGGAATGATCCCCCATACTCATGGATCAGTAGGAATAACAGCAAAATGGCCATCCTATCAAAAGAAATGTAGAGATTCAATGCAATTCCCATCAAAATACCAACACAATTGTTTACAGACCTTGAAAGAACAATTGTCAATATCACATAAAACACAAAAAAGCCAGAATAGTTAAAAGAATCCAGTACAATAAAAAACTTCTGGAGGTATCTCCATCCTGGATCTCAAGCTGTGCTACAGAGAAACAGTAAAAACGATGTGGTACTTTCATAGAAACATATTGGTGGATCAGTGGAATTGAATCAAACACCCAGAAATAAACCCACATACCTACAACACCCGATTTTTGACAAAGAAGCCAAAACCATTCAATGGAAAAAAGAACATCTTCAACCAATGGTGCTTGTCTAACTGGATGTCCACATATAGAAAGATAGAAATAGATCCATACTTATCACCCTGCACAAAAGTAAAGTCTTTGTGGATCAAATACCTCAACATAAAACTAACACTATTAATCTGTTATTTAAAAAAGTGAGGAAGAGGCTTGAACACATTGGCACAGAAGACAAGTTCAAGCACAAGCTCTAAGATCAACAATCAATAAATGGGATTTCATGAAGCTTAAAAGCTTCTCTAAAGCAAAGGACACTGTCAGCAGAACAAAATGATGGCTTAAAGACTGGGAAAGGATCTTCACCAACTCTACATCTGACAGAAGGCTAATATCCAGAATATATAAATAACCCAAGAAATCAAATAATCCAATTAAAAATTGGGTACAGAGCTAAAGAGAAATTCTCAACAGAGGAATATTGAACGGTGTAGAAACACTTTAAAAATGCTCAACGTCCTTAAAAATCTGAGAAAGGACTCTGAGATTCCACCTCACACCCATCAAAATGGCTAAGATCAAAAACTCAAGGGACAATACATGCTGGAGTAGATGTGCAGAAAGGAGAACCCTGCTCCATTGCTGGTGAGAATCCAAACTTGTACAGCTGCTTCAGAAATCAGTCTGGCACTTTCTCAGAAAACTGGGAATACTGCTACCCCAAGACTCAGCTAAACAACTCCTAGGCATATATCAGAAAGATGCTCAACCATACAACAAGGGCATATGCTTAAATATGACAATAACAGCTTTATTCATAATAGCCAGAATCTGGAATCAAACTAGATGTCCCTCAATGGGGGAATGGATACAGAAATTGTGGTACATTTACACAAGGAAATACTACTCAGGTATTAAAAACAAGAAAATCATGAAATTTGAAGACAAATGAATGGAACTAAAAAAGATCACCCTGAGTGATGTATCCCAGAAGCAGAAATACATGTATGGTATATATTCACTTACAAGTGGATATTAACCATACAATATAGATTGGACATGCTAAAATCTACAGACTTTTAAAAGCTAAAGTACAAAGAGGAACATAGGGAAGATGCTTAATTCTCATTCAGAAAAGAAAACAGGATAGACACCAGAACGCATAGAAGAGAGAGAACAGGATAGGAGCCTTCCACGGATGAACACTAAGTGACTCCACTCAACAGGTGATTGAAGCAGATGGAGAGACCCACAGAAAAATTTTGTATAGAGCACAAAATGTCTTATTGAAAAAGTAGGAGATAGAAGGACCTAAAGGTGTCAGGAGTCACACAAGAAGATCAACAAAGCAAAAAAAAAAAAAAAATCTGAGTCCTGGGGCCCTGCAGAGACTGTTGCATCAACCAAAGAGCATGAGAGGACTTAGACCCCCTGCTCATATGTAGCCCATAGACAGCTCAGTCTCCATATGGGAATCCTAGTAAGGGGAGAAGAGATAGTCTCTGAACTCAGTTGCCTGATTCTTGATTACTTCTCCCTGGTGGGGCCACCTAGTCAGCCCACAGATGAAGAGGATACAGGGAGTCTTAATGGAACCTGATAGGCTAGGGTCTGATAGGACCTTTCCTATCAGAGGACTACAGGAGAAGAATAGGGGAAGAGAAGGAAGGGATAGTCGGACATAGAGTATATGAGGGAGGGGGCTACAATTGGGATACAAAGTGAATAAATTGTAAAAATTAATGATAAACATGGGTGACAGAATAAAGCATAAATAATACACAATTGACTGAGAAACACACAAAAAATACTCACCATCTTTAATCATAGATCTAGCTAGAAAAAAACAAACTTAGGCAACCAATACCTCAAATGACAAATAATGTATGTTTAGTGTCCTTCTTGGCACTATAGTAAAAGAGAATGTGATAGGATGCACAGAATATCACTGGAAATCTTTCTTCATGCACTGAACATAGAGTGACTTGTAGGAGTTGAGATGTTGGTTTAATTTCTCCCCACAGATCAGCAGGAATGTATCCCTTGCTGAGTTCAAGAGTACCCAAACCTTGAGAGAAAACACTGCCTGCCCATGGCAGTGACCTTCCTGGCTTGGCCCTGGCCTGCATGGCTCTGTGCTTATCTGTCAGCACAGCTGTCATTTTGGGGATCTTTCTTGAGCAACATGACTCACCCATCATTAAGTCCAATACCTGGACTATAATAAAAGCCCTTAATTCTTCAAATGAAATTACTTACCCCTACTTTTAGCAATTTTATATATGCTGTATATCTAACCATAACTAAAAGAGCCCTTTATTTAAGCAATGCTATATAAATACACTCTATTTCAGAGTAGAAACTACTTCTGAAAACACATTTTAGTAAGTTATGTATGTTACTTTTTAATTTGTGTTCAATATAAATATTCAAATTTTAATTACATAGTAATAATTGTGATAAATAATACAGGTACTATATATTTTTCCCTTATTATTTTATTTTTTCTGGAGGAAACAGTAATTAAGTTGACAGTTGACATCTTCTGTTGGAAAGGCAAAACCTGGATCTCTGGCAAAGGGAGCTTGCAAAATTGTACAACCACAGTGGAAATCAGTGTGCAGAATTCTCAAAATGATGAAAATAAATCTACCATATGAACCACTTATAATTCTCCTTGACACATGCATAATGGACTCAACATACTCCTTCAAAAATATTTTTTCAACCATACTCATTGCTATTCTGTTCAAAATAGGTACAATATGAGAACACCTAAATATCCTTCACCTGATATAGATAAGTGAAATGGTATGTACATAAGTAGATAGAAATATAAATGACGATATTGATTTAGGTAACTCAGATTCAGAAAACAGATATCGCATGTCCTATCTACTCTGAAGAATGTAGCTCTAGATCTTTAGTTGTGAGTATTCACCCTACTGTGAAAAAAAGAAAGAGTGTGGTGAAAGGCAGGGGACCAGCCCCAGCAGTTGATAGTTTCCACAGAGGGAAGGATGAGGTGGTTCAAAAATAAGTCAGATATGGTTGTCCAAAGAAACTTAGAGTCTTGACTGACTGGCAGTCAGAGTACTTCTTTATTTAGACAGATTTCAATAATCAAGGGTAAATTTACATTGTTCTAAAACATAGATGATATCCTTTTTGTCCCCAGACAGGTGTTTTAACTGTCTCTTGGTCATAAATTTAGTCATCATTGATAAACCTTATCTTTTACTATCATATTTCTTCATCAATCCCATAACCTGACACTTTTGAGAATCTGGAGGCATGTTTGCCACAGCCTGAAAGCCCATTCTCAGGTTGGAAGCATTCTCAGATTCAATGGCAATAGATAGAAAATCTTTAAGCAGGCTTGGACATATTGCTTTGTCCCAAGAAGTATATTATCAAATTTTAATGGACTGCCTCAAGAAAAACAATTTAGACCAAAGCAGCAACAGTTATTATTAAATTTCTGGCATAATGCAATGTCTATACATCATATCTTCATAGAATTTATTTATGTGCTAAATCTAAGTATTCTTTCATTATTTTGGTCATAAAACACCACAGTGATACTGTGATTCCTGATATTTCTAGGAAAAGGAGGTCATAATACCTCACTTTTAAAATCATTTTTACAAAACATTCTTTGTCCATCATTATAGTTCCTAATTTAAGGTGAAGATGTCTCCAGCCATTCATTTACATCTAGTCATTGGGGGGCATATCATATGTAACTCCTAATCTTATATGTCAAGTAATCACCTGAGGATACAGAAGTATGAGGTATTTAATCTTAAATGCTATAAACTATCCCAGCACTACAAACTTTGTTTGCCTTTTTAAGAGTACATTGTTCTGATTATTTTCTTCTTGAGGAATCACAGGGGTAGATTTTGCAAGACTATCATGAAACATAAAGGTAAATGCACATTTGCAGATAACTGAGAGTGAGAGAACCCAGACCCCAAAAGAGAAATAGGGTATGTATTTGCTTTACATATATATTAGTATGCAAACAACTGAACATAATACTGCAGGGGATCATACAGATTAAGAACTGGAGGTTAGGGGAGGCAGAGATTTCTCCATAGGAAAGGGAAATAAAATACTTGGTACAAATGGAAGGTGGGCTAAAAAGATAGAACTGAAGGGGATTGGGAAAGGAAGAGGGCAATGAAAAGGTAACATGAGGAAAGACAGGTAAAATTAAGGGTCATTTGTTTGGTACAGTGGAAACCTACTGCAATAGAAACTTTCTAAAATATATACATATAACAAGCCAATATAAATGAAATCACCACACAAGAAGAAAGTTCCAACTGGAAATCTCTTGTCACTAAATAAAGCATCCAGTACTGGTAATGGTTTATATTTAACTGAGGTATTGGCCAAAGTGGTGTGATTGTAATGCCAAAACAATACAGGCTTTTGCCAAGACTATAGGCTGCACTCCACAAATTGAATGCAGTACCCTCTTGCTGGAGACAACACTTACACTTACATGGAACATAGATAAATAGAGCTTGTGCCTACATAGAACCTTCACACTTACATTCTAGCAACTTTGATATGGGAAGTACTCTGCAACTACAAGAGGAGAAATACAAACACTAACCCAGCTACCAAACTTTTGAACTTTAACAATGTTCTACCTGTAAGACATATTAGTGCAAGAGTTGTAGGAGTAAATACCAATCTATAGTTGACTTAAGGCCCACTTCACATGATGGAATCCATACCTTACACTGCTTTATTGATCAAGAAAAAGAAATTACACAGACCATGGTTCTGGGGAAAAAGCAAATACTACATTCTACTAAAAGTAATAAAATGACCATTGACACCATTCTGCTATACTCATAGACCAGTATCTTTTTCAGCCATCATCAAAAAAATGTCATCCTGCATCTGATGGAGACAAATGCAGAGACCCATAGAGAAAATAGACAGTCAGTGAGAGACCTCAGAATATGACCTTCAGGCTCTTAAGTAATTCAGCCAGAAGAGTGTAAGAGCCAGAAAAGAAAGAGGATATCAAAGAACAAATCACCATAAATTAAGACGACTGAAGAATAGATGAACTGTGAGAGACTGAGGCAGCATGCACAAGGCCTTTAGTGTTCTGTCCCTACCCCTATCTCTAATTGATAAGTGCTTGCAAATGAAAATGTAGTTTTCTCCAAGGTACACTCATTGTATCCAAGGGACTATTCTTAATTGTATTTTTAAGAGTACATTCTAATAGGTAGATGGCCAAAAATTTCCCTCACTGGCAAGTTTGGATTCTCATGTCCTAGAATTCTGACATTCATTTAAAAAATGTTTATCATAGTTCTCATTTTAATTTGCTGAAGATTTTTTCTACTTTTAAAGCTACATGTCCTCTGTGTGTATACAATTGTTTCAAGTTTACTATTTTGTGAGATTCCTGCATGTTTGAGCAAGTCTACATCATTTCCCATCTTGGGCTCTTTTTCTTTTTTTTTCCTACTCAGATGTGTTTGCTTTTGTCTTTTTGCTATTTTATTTTCTTATTATACATTATAGCCCTCCTTGTTTAATATGAGGGTGAATTTAGACAGGATAGAAGGGGAGATGGGAAAGAGTTGCCATGATTACAGGAACAGAAGACTTTAATCCGGATGAATATATAGGTAAAATGACTATTTTTAAAAGAAAAAAAAAGGAGGAGGAGAAGGAGGACGATGAAGAGAAAGAAAAAAAAGAAGGAGGAGTTGGAGAAAGAAGAGAAGCAGGAGGAGAAGGATGAGAAGATGAAGATGAAGAAGAAGAAGAAGAAAAATAAGAAAAAGACTTTGTCAAAAGAAAGGTTAAATAGCTATGCACAAAAGATCCAGCAATTCTAAAAAGTGCAAAAAAGTAATTTATGAATAATAAAAATAGAAAAAGAAGACAAAACTCACATCAAAATTCTAGAAAATATTTTCAGGAAAATAATAGAAGAATGTATTCTTAACCTAATGAAGAAGGAGTAGCCTATGAAAGTACAAAAACTATATAGAACAACAATTAAAGTGTACCAGGAAATAAATTGTGCTCAGCACATAAAATCAAAACATTAAATGTAAATAAAAGTACATTAAGCAAAGAAGGGATATTAAAAGTTGCAAGTTGAAAATACTAAGTTGCATATAAATTCAGGCTCTTTAGAGTAACTCCTAATCTCTCAAGAGAGATTCTAAACCTAGAATGGCTGAGACACATTATATATAATCTTTAAGGGACCCTTATTCCTACATCCAGTAAACTTTCAATAATAAATGATGAATAAAGATATATTGCATAATAAAACCAAATATGAGCAGTATCTCTGTAAAACTTCACTACAATGAATGGAAGCCAATGAATGGAACACTCCAATCAAAAGTGTTAACCACACCCAAGACAACACAAAGAATGAATAATCCCAAGCATCAAATCAGGAGGCAAAAACCTCACACCATAACTACAAAATAAAGGGAAATAATAAACATTGCTCATTGAAATCTCTCAACTTGGATGTTCAATTCTCCAATAGAAAGGCAGGAACTAACAGAATGGACTAGACAACAATATCCATTCTTCTGCTGCATCTACTGAACACTCTTTATCATCCAGGTTGGACAGCATCTCTGTGTAAAAGGATGAAAGGAGACCATAGAAGAAGGTGGGCCAAAAAAGAAGTTTAGGGGAACTTTATTTTATATAGTTCACACAAACAAATACTAAAATTCTTGAGTCAATTTAAAAGAGAGTATTACTGTACACACTGAATGAGGAGTTCCACCATTATCCATATGAAACAGATGACTTGGGCTGCTCCAGCACACATCTACACTCATGTTTACTGAAGCAAAGCTTACTGTGTGCTAAGATAGAATGGACATGATTATTCTGAATCACGAGTGCAAAATATAATATTATTCAATTTTTTTATTCATGGAAAACATGTACTTTTGTTTTTTGAGATTTTTAATATAATCACATTATTTCTCATTTCTCTGTTCTCCCTACAAAATCTCTCATATATCCCTCTATTGGCTCTTTCAATTTCAAGTCTTGGGTTGCCAATAACAGCTATTACATGTATCATGCATGTGTGTGTGTGTGTGTGTGTATGCAAGAGTGAGAGAGAACATTTAACATTTCAAGAAAGGCAATCATTTTACTTTGAAATTA
Source organism: Meriones unguiculatus (assembly GCF_030254825.1). NCBI lineage: Eukaryota > Metazoa > Chordata > Mammalia > Rodentia > Muridae > Meriones > Meriones unguiculatus. Next base: position 275,187 of record NW_026843645.1, read on the forward strand.
TGGATGAACTCAAAATGTATCATCAAAAGTTATGACCTGAACTAGACACAGAAATGAAATGTTGTCTGACTTCAGTCCTAACTGGGCCAAAAGCAGTCAGTGCTGTGAAATAAGAATTGAATAGTCAGTATTAGAACCTGAACATCAGAGTGACTTGTCAAATAACACATTTCAGTGATAAGAGGAATAATATAAAGTAATACTTCAGGGTGTGTGCATAAGAGCTATTAATATATTACATTGTTCACTTGAGAAATATTCTGTGTATATTTTTTAAATCTCAATAACCAAAATGTTATAGTTACTGTGTAAGAGATATTAATTTATTTATATATTATTTATTCTTTCATCAATTTTCCTTCCATTTTCACCCTCCTGAGTTTTGAATAATCATTCTTTGCTCTTTTGAAAATTGAAGCCACTTTTTCATAAACTATTTTTACACACTTAACATATCAAAATTTGATTTGTAAAATATTTTACAATATTATATTACTAGGAATATATAACAAACCACTGAATTTTATCAAGGGTATTTATTATATACAGTATTACAGGAAAAAGGAAAATGTGAAGAGATGAAGTGCTATTCTTTGTAGTTGTTTTTAAGGGACAGTTACCTGAGTCCAGCCATTTCAGGAAAAGAAAAACTCATTTGTTTTCTTTTTATTGATTATTACAATTTATTCACTTTGTTTTCTGGCTGTAAGCCCTTCCTTTATCTTCCACCAGTTACAACCTGCCTCCCTCTTCTACCCCTGTGCCTCTCTCCTAGTCCACTGATAGGGGAAGTCCTACTTCCCTACTATCTTATCCTAGTCTATCTTATCAAGTTTTACCAAGAATGACTGCACCCTCTTCCTCTGCGGCCTGGCAAGGCTGCATCTTCCAGGAGTAGGTGATCAAGGAGCCTTCCACTGAATTCATGTCAGAGACAGCCCCTGTTACCCTTAATATGGAACTCACAAGGAAACTGAGATACTTATGAGCTACATCTGAGAAGGGGTTCTAGGTGTTCTTCATGCATGGTCCTTGGTTGGAACAGGACTCCCTGGGCATATATTTTTTGGCTCAATTGGCCTCCTTGTGGAGGGCCTCTCACATCCAGGTCTTTTTAGCTTCTGAATCTTCCATATTAATCCATGCTTTCTGCACAAAATTTAGCTATGAGTCTAACCATCTGCTTCAATACCCTGCTATGTTGGTTCTTTCAGAGGCCCTCTGTGGTAGTTTCCTGCCCTGCTCCCTATCTTCCCCCATTACCAATGTCTATCCTATTTGCCCTTCTGAATGAGGATTAAGCATCTTCCTTAAGGTTTTTTCCAGTTGTTTAGATCCTTTAGGAGTATAGATTTTAGTATTTTTAAACCTTAAATTATATGGCTAATATCCACATATAAGTGAGTATATACCATGAGTGTCTTTCTATTTCTGGATACCTCACTCAGAGTGATCTTTTCTAGTTGCATCCATTTTCCTGCTATTTTCCTTGCTTTTAATTGCTGAATAGTATTGCATTGTATAAATGTGCCACAATTTCTGTGTCCATTTCTTGGTTTGGGGACATCTAAGTTGTTTGCAGATTCTGGGTGTTGTCAATAAAGCTGTTATGAGTAGAGTTGAGCAAATGTCTTTGTTGTATGGTTGATACTCTTCTGAATATATGCCCAGGGTTGGTTTAACTGAATATTCTAGTAGCACCATTCACAACTTTCTGAGAAAGCACCAGATTGATTTCTAAAGTGGTTGTACAAGTTTACTTTCCCACCAGCAATGGAGAAGGGTTCCCCTTTCTCCACATCCAGTCCAGCTTGTGTTGCAGATGATATGATAGTACACATGAATGACCTTAAAAATTCAACCATATAACTCCTACAACTAATAAACACCTTCAACAAAATGGCTGGACTCAAAATTAAATTTAAAAAATCTGAAGCCCTCCTGTATACAGAAGACAAATGGGCTCAGAAAAAAAATAGGGAAACAAATCCCCTTTACAAAAGCCACAAATAACATAAAGAACCTTGGTGTGACTCTAATCAAGCAAGTGAATGACTTGTATGAAAAAAAAAAGAACTTCAGGAAGATATCAGAAGATCTCCCATACTCCAGGATTGGAGGATTAACATAGTAAAAATGGCCACTCTACCAAAAGAAATCTAAAGACTCAATGCAATTCCAATCAAAATAGCAGCACAACTCATTACATACCTTGAAAGAACAATTTTCAGTTTCATATGGAAAAACAAAAAAACCAGCATTGATTTAAAAAAAAATGCCTGCACAATAAATATTTTCTGGAGGTATCTTCATCCTAGATCTCAAGTAGTACTATAGAGCAACAGCAATAAAAATGGCATGGTACTGGCACCTGTACTTTAAATCTTGAAGGGGTGTGCATCTACTCATTAATCATTTTTATTAAATCACATCAAGAAGCTGAGGAGAAAAACAAATATAGGGGAATCAACTGTTGTCTCAGTTTTAGACCCAGTTTGCGGGTGCCCAGACAGCCAATGCTACCTTAGCTATTGTTTCAGCTCATCAACCTTAAAACATCCCTGGCTTTACTATTAATAGTGTACTTTTATTAACTTTAAATTGTTCTCTAAGATTTTTACACCACAGCCATCAGCAAAAACATCTTCCTGACCTTGTTAAACGATCTCTTTTACCAAATTCTTTCTAAGTATAATGCTCATTGCTAACAATCTACATCTATGGCTCCTTTCAAGGGCAGTGGTTCATTCATTAATCTGCTCCAGTAAACATGTGAAAAGAGATCAAGCATTGTTAATTTTAAATGCCAGTGATATTGCCCAGTGACAAGCTAAAAGACTTCTTAGAGTTTTCATACAACTCATGTTATGAGTTATATGGGCATCATAAGGGCAACAAGCAGAGCTATGCTACATAAGAGCCCAAAGTATTCAGGACAAGCAGTTCTTGGGATTATTCTTCTCCAAGAGAAACTCATTGTGACTATGCTAACAGGGGAACCACATTCAATGAGTTCTACTGCTGTTTTGCTGTTGCTCCTGCATGACTCTTGACAGGACCAGGTAGCCAAAATAGTTTGCCTATATATGGGTGTCTTTATATTGGTGAGGGCCTGAGAAGGAGAATTCAGGATATTGCATGGGTTATACCAGCCTGGAGGATCAGATAACATGGAAGACCAGAAGGATTGCTGGGAGAAAATGGCAGGTAGCTTTGATTTGATATGTTGAGTAGGAACCTCTGCCGTTAGTTCCAGGTTTGAATCCTACTTCTATGGTAACATAAACTTCAGAAAGAGCATCATGTTCTCCATTGGGTTATGATTATCAAGTGAGCCCACAAGGAAGAAAGGTGGCAAAGACAAAGATTCTGTTTTTCTTTTCCCCAACCCCCATCCCTAGTCCATTCAAAAGGGGAGTTGCCCTCTGCAATCCAACCATACCTTAGTGGAACACTTCTCAGCTATTAAAAACAGGGAAATTTCCACTCTTATTTCTTTTCCATAGGCCACTGTACTCACCTCAGAAGATTTCATACAATGAAGCTTGCCTGCAAACTTACTGTGACATAAACACTAGGTATAACTCATTTTAAAGAGTCCCACCCCAATACACTGTTTTATTTACCATCTCATATCCAGAAACATGTGAAATTTGAAATGCTCTGAAGTCTGAAATATTTTATCACAGGCATTTCAGAGAATGTGATTGTCTTGCTGCCTGGAGGGCTGTTTTCCACCAGCCCAGGAAGGCATGAGTGGTAGAAGATGAGTAGTATAAAGCTTGGAAAGCCTGCAAGGATAACAGAGCTTTATCTGTTATACTTGGCAACCACCTCAGAAAGTAAGGTGGTTATCTTACTTTATCTGTTATCTGGCAACCACCTCAGAAAGTAAGTTCAACTTTAATTCTAGAAAACAGAAAACAGAGGCTTATATCCCTTGGGGAGTGCCTGCGATGCTCGAAGTATAGGTGTAGATAATTGTTTAATACTAGGCAATTCAAGGATGCTCGATTTGCATTAAACAGCACATTCCTATTATATGAATAAGAAGAACAAGAACACAGAACCAAATTATCCTATATTTGAAGGGAGGGGAGAGTTATCAGGGATCTGTGTCAAAGGCCATCTATCAAAATTGATTGGTGGTGTCCATGTCTAAAGATACTCTCCAGATGAAGTCAGGCAGAGAAAACGCACCCTTGACATGGTTACCCATCTAGGCCAGAAGCAGAGTCATACATGGAAAAGAAAGCCTCCTCCCTCATATCTCAAAATTCAGTGTGGGTTGTGATGTTTTTTAATAGTACCCCTGGAACAATAGGTATGTGTACATAAAGAAACTTATTCAGGCTGCCACTGTTGTGATACTCTCAGAGAACTTCCTGGCTGGTGTTAGTTCATTTCCTACATATTCATCCACTGGACTAAAAGTTTCTTGTGTAAAGTGAGGCAACTGAAAATAGTAAATGTTGAGAATCAGGATTATCAATAAGTCTACCGTAAACACATTATATAATACTGTTGCATGTAATTGATATTCACCATTCATTGTATTCTTTTTAAAAATAAGTTTATTTACTTTAAATTCCAATAGTAATCCCTTTCCCTTCTCTGCCCATGACTACCCTCCGTTCCTATTGCCCCTATCCCCTTTCCCCTTCAGAAAAGGGAGGTCATTTCCATTGAGCTAGTTTTACAGTTCTGTTGCATCTCAGTGGACCAAAGTACACAACGGCCTTTCCACCTTGCTTATACTCAAAGAATTCCTCTCCAATAAGAATACTTTTATGTTGATGATGACTCTGGATTTGTGCAAGTCCTCACCATTTTAACACATTCATAAGTTTTTCCTCTATTATGAATCCTTTCATGATGATAAAGATTATACAAATGTATAATGGTTTCACCATGTTAAAAACACTCACAGGCTTTCTCTCCATTAGGATTTCTTTCATGAGTGTGGAGATTTTTCTGAAGTCCAAAAGATTTTTCACATTGGTTACAGTCAGACATCTTTCCAGTATGTGTTATTTTATGTATTAGGAGATGTTATGTGCAAAGGCTTTGCCACATAGTTATATTCCTATGGTTTCCCTCCAGAATGTATTGTTGTCTTAGGAGATGATTGTTACATGCAAAGGATTTATCACGCTAATTACCCTCACAAGGCTTCTCTCCACTGTGTGTCTTCTCCTGTTTTCCGAGACTACTCTGCTGTGCAAAGGCTTTATCCCAATGGGTATATTCATAAGGTTTCTTTCCAGTATGTGTTCTTTTATGGGTTACGAGATGACTGTTTTGTGCAAAGGCTTTACCACACTCATTACATTCATAAGGTTTCTCTCCAGAGTGTGTTCTTTTATGGCCTAAGAGAGTACTGTTTTCTGCAAAGGTTTTACCACAATGGTTACATTCATAAGGTTTCTCTCCAGTGTGCGTTCTTTTATGTCTTATGAGATGACTGTTTCGTGTCAAGGCTTTACCACACTGGTTACATTCATAAGGTTTCTCTCCAGTGTGTGTTCTTTTATGGCTTAAGAGAGTACTGTTTTCTGCAAAGGCTTTGCCACACTCATTACATTCATAAGGTTTCTCTCCAGTGTGTGTTCTTTTATGGCTTTTGAGATGACTGTTTTGTGCAAAGGCTTTACCACACTCATTGCATTCATAAGGTTTCTCTCCAGTGTGTGTTCTTTTATGGCTTAAGAGAGTACTATTTTCTGCAAAGGCTTTACCACACTCATTACATTCATAAGGTTTCTCTCCAGTATGTGTTCTTTTATGGCTTAAGAGAGTACTGTTTTGTGCAAAGGCTTTACCACACTGGTTACATTCATAAGATTTTTCTCCAGTATGTGTTCTTTTATGCCGTATGAGCTGACTGCTTTTTGCAAAGGCTTTACCACATTGATTACATTTGTAAGGCTTCTCTCCAGTGTGTGTTCTTTTATGCCATAGGAGAACAGTGATATAGGGGAAGGCTTTCCCACATAGAGTGCATTTAAAGGGTTTCTCTCCAGTATGACTGCTTTCATGCCTGCAAAGAAAATTGGCACATGTGAAAGATTTACCACAGTCATTTCATTACACTAATAAATATATTTATCTATATGAATTAATTTCATAATTTGGTCCAATTGTAAAGAAGAATCAAATTTTAAAGTTTTATCACTTTATTCACATTCACAGTATTCCCCTTCATTATGGGTATTTTTTAAGATCCCTGTGATGGTAAGAGCATTTGTTATGTGGATCACTTTTATAGCATCATTTTTCTATAAGAGGTTTTCTCCTATATATGAAGAGTATTGTAAGAACTCAGAGTTTTACCACAGCAATCCCATTCACAAATTTTTGTACTGTATGAATGATACTTCATTTACAAAGTGAGCCTAGACAAGCAGAATTTCCAAATTCCTAGTATTCATGGGTATTTTCAGCAATATGAGTTTGCTGATGAATTCTCAGTGAAGTTGCAAACCAATTAACAGTAACCATTTATCACATTCAGAAAATTTACTCACAGTGGGGACTACTACCAAATCAATTGTTCTTGGAGAAAGACAGGGACACTGCTTCTTTCAATAACCCTATGCTCATGTGTCTTAGAATCATTTTGACATATGATATACCAGTTTAATTTCCAAAAATAATAAAGATTCCCACATTGAATTAACATAGTTTGTTTTTGTTCATCATAGACATGTCATATAGGGATTAAGGTTTCTCCACAACAATATTCTTGATTCTCATAAGCTGCTCCTTTCACTAAACTTTACAATGTTACTGCACGAAAATTAGTAACACTGGTTCTACTATGTAATTTTTGCTTATTAGAAGGTTTTGGACACATACTGATCACCAATTCAGTGTGTACACCTCTTACAATATCTGAGTAGATAGAATGAGACTAAACAGATTGGCAGTTTAAGTCAGTAGCTGTAATGTCCATATGATTCAAATGGTATTTTTGTTACAATATTATTTTATTTTCTTCTATCTAGGGGAGTGCCTTGTAAACACAAATCAGATACCTGACATTGAAAAACATGGAATTCTGAGATTTTAATGATCATCAGTACACTTAAAGCAGTGCTGTTTTTACAATGTTGCTTTTCTTTAAAACTTCTAGGACACAGCCATGTGTGCTGGTACATGCCTTCAATTCCAGCACTTGTGGAGGCAAAAGCAGGCAGATCTGTGTGATTTTGAGGTCAGGCTGGTCTAACAAGCAAGTCTAAGAAAGTCACAGATACCCAGAAAAAAATCTATTTCAAAAACAGAAAATAAAAAGCAGCCAATAAACAAACAAACAAACAAACAAAAAACACCAGACTTCCAGGACACATTAAAATTTAAGATTTATATCTGTATCAACATTCACATAAAGTTACCTTTTATTACTTGTAGAACTTTGAAAATGTTCTTCAATATTATGGTCATCCCAATTGTAGCCTAAAATATAGCACCAGAAAATATATATTATTGGAAATATCATGTTATTATTAAGGCAAAACTTAAATCATTATCTTCTGTGACCCTAAAAACCATGCCTGATTTATTTACCTCATTTCTCCTCATTCTCAATTGGAATTACAGAAGAGGATCAATAACAAAGTAAAAGTTGTCTCTTTATTTTAAAAGTGAAAGAAAAATTGCAGTCTTACCTATAGCAGTGAGGTTTTCACAGGTCTCTAGCATCACATCTTTGTAGAGTTGCTTCTGGGAAGGTTCCAGCAAGGCCCACTCTTCTTGGCTGAATTTCACATGCACATCATTGAAGGTCACCGAATTCTAAAATATGCCATGCATTTGTACAACAGAAAGAGTGGCAACAATATAAATTTATATTTCATTGGCAATATAATCATATAATTCTAGTGCTTCTTCAATTTATTTTCTGACACAGAAGTGTGAATGTTATACAGTTGTGTGCTGTGTTTGATGTGAAGTAGGGGAGATGAAAAAGCCTAAAGGTTAGATTGAAAAAAAAAAAACCAAAGGCATGCTTCAAAAACCTGTGTTTCATCAGTTTGTAAGACATGAATATAAAGTAGCCATTAGTTGGGTTCTTGAGCAATCTATGAATCATCTTCATTTACTTGGGTGAGTAGGTCAGGACCCTGTCATGAGACAGGTGGAAGGACAAAACACAGTCATGATATTTTATATAGCAACAAATGAGATGTGTTGATCAGGGGACACTGAACAGATGGGTAACATCAGTCAAAAGACAACATGGTACTGAATATTATGTTTTGACCAGGGCTCAGGGATGTGGCATATCAGTATGTGAAGAGGGGGGCTCATATATTTGTGGAAGGGAAAGTGGACTACAGTGAATACATGGATAAAAATAATGTTAGTGGCAAGCAACAAAAATCATAGCCAATAACACCATATTTCTGAGTGACCAGACAAAAGAAAAGGAATAGAACACATGATTATTCTTTGATCATTGTTTTGTATATCCTCCTTACTAAATAATGTAGCCTATAGATTAAAAATAAAGATTAAAACTTTTCTATTAAAAAGAAGTTTTAATGTTATCACGAAGTCATTTTAGAAAAAAATGGAATAACAAGTTTTAACTGTATCATATCTGAACTTTTTGAAGAGGATATAGCTTTGGAATAGACATGGCAATTAATGTGGACAAAGACAAAAAGAGAGAAGAGTGTGAAATAGAGAGACAGAGACATAGAGACAGAGACACACACAGAGAGAAATTAACAGATGAACAATACTAAGTACAGATCAGAGAAATTTATTAACAGTTACTAACTACAAAAAAATGGTGGACAACCTGGGTGTATTTTGTCATGCCTTCAATTCCATTACTCAGGAGGCAGACGCAGGTATATCTTATTGAACTGGATGTCAGCATTATCTATTCAAAGAGTTCTAGGACAGCCAGACCTATATAGTAAGACAGAGCCTCCTCTAAAAGTCAATCAAACAAAATATTGAAAGAACTCAGAGGTCTTTACTGAAGCTTCTACAAGGAATTATACATTCACTCCTGTTATATATTTATTCTCCAGAAATCTGCACTGCCCCAGATTAAACTGTAACTTCAATGATATCTTACTAAAAGGGAATGCATGTTTAAACAGCTAAAAATAGAAAGATGAAAATATTAACAATGTAAATGCTGATCATAAATAAGCAAAATAAAACAGGACAGATGGCTCAGCAGTGAGGAGTTCTAGCTGCTCTTTCAAATAATTGGGCTCAATTATCAGTGATTACCTGGGACCCACTACTATTAATTGCTATAAGTTCATGAGTTCTGAAGACATCTTGAGACTACTGTGAGGATTAGGCACACAAAGAGGTGCATATTCATGCATACAATCAAAATACTCATATTCAGTAAAAACTAAAAATAGATCCCAGATGATTGGGCTGATTGCATACTGTGTCTGATAAGCTGGGTAGCAGAGACTGCATGGCGTCCAATAGTTGGATCTGTGGGTCCCAACTGACTGTGTTTCAAATGTAAGAAGAAAACCAATGATGAGGAAAACAATCGGGTCCAACCTCAGAGCACCCAGCTAATCTCTGCGAAAGTTCCTGGGATGTTGCAGCAGGAATAAGGTTTTCAAGCAAATGGACCCAAGAAGCAAGCAGGAGTAGATATTCTAATATCTAATAAAATAGACTTTCAACCAAAATTATTTTAAAGGGATGAGGAAGGGGGGAATCCAAGATGGCAGTGCCAGGAGCAGCAATGTTGGTACAGAAACTAAAAGACTGAACTCTGGGCCCTAAAACAACAAAGATCTTTTTTCCAAGGTGAGAAGAAACTCCACGGTGTCAGGTCCACTCTCAGGTCACTCAGCGAGAACTTGGAAGATATCCTGGGTCGCAGGATACACCTTTGTGTCCTGATAACCTTTCCAGACTAAATTATGTTCTCCAGGGCACCAGAGACTGGGAGCCCCAGTCTAGAAAAGAAACAGGGAAGAAGAAAGCAGGACTGACCTCAGGTCACCCAGTCTATCCCTGGAAAGGTCCTGCAGACCGGTGGGTGCACAGCTGTCAGGCCTGAGTGTGCCTCCAGCTGCTAGCCCTACATGCCTTACTCTCCATCACAGAACTTTGTGCCCCAGGACACTAGAGGCTGGGTTTCCCTGTCTGGAGAAAACCCCACAGGCAGGGAAACAGCAGGTCTCAGATTAGAGAACTCAGCCAACTCCCCACACACACACTACATCCACCATACACAGGAACATTCTTGGAAAAGTTCTCAGATTCTTTCCCAGTCACCAGCTTGGAGCCATCATTGGCAAGTGCCTACGCATTCTACACACTACGTCAAACACCACAGACTGAGTCTTCCTATTGATAGAAAACCCAAAGGTGGGGGAAATATCTGGCCCTACCTCAGGACACCTAGCTCCAGAAAAGTTTCTGGTTATCCACAGGCTCCTACTCTAGCCTCCTGCTGTACACATGAGAGTGGTGCTCACCTGCTACACTGATTACCACTTGGGTACTGGGGCACAGAGCTCCAAACTGAGACCTACAGAAGCCTGGGTTTCCTGAGATCAACCCCCAGATACTGCTCCAAGGAACAACCAGTTATCCCTAACTAAACTGACCAAGCCACAGGGCACTCAGGTTACAGCAGCAGGTCACTACATTTACAGCAAGAAACCCAGTAGCAGGGCAGCTGTCTCCAGAACTTCTCTGGGTGAGAGGATAGCCCCTTTTACTAACAAAGGCAACAATTACTACTCAGGTCTGTACGCCTGAGATGAGCTGTGGCAATTCCTGAAAAACACCTGCCATTCAGTGACCATACCTAAAAAATGGAGGAGAGCTCCTTTGGGAAAAATCATCTTCCTGCCAAGGGGATTCGACCCACCACAGGATTCCAGGAAGTACCAGAAACTAACATCCAACACCTAGGATATCCCAATGGGTAGAGGCCAGAAAAAAAGCTCAACCAACAAAAGACAAAGCAATATGGCATGTCCAGAACCTAGTTATTCAGGAGCAAGCAGCCTGAATACAGCAGCATAAAGACAATTTCAGGCCAATCTCTCTTATGAGCATTGATGAAAAAATACTCAACAAAATACTTTGAAAACCCAATACAAAAACACATCAAAGGTATCATCCACTACAACCAAGTAGGCTTCAGGCCAGGTATGCAGGGGTGGTTCAATATGCAAAAATCTATCGATATGATCCACCATATTAACAAACTGAAAGAAAAATAAACACATGATAATCTCCTTAGATGCTGAAAAAGCATTTGAAAAAATCCAGCATCCATTCACTTTTAAAGTATTGGAGAGATCAGGGATACAGGGCATATACCTAAACATAGTAAAGGCAATATACAGAAACATATAGCCAACATCAAACTGAATGGAGAGAAACTTAAAGCAATCCCACTGAATTCAGGGACAAGGCAAGGCTGCCCCCTCTCTCCATATCTCTTCAACATAGTTCTCGAAGTCCTTGCTAGAGTAATAAGACAATTAAAGAAGATTAAGGGGATACAAATGGGAAAAGAAGTCAAAGTATCACTATTTGTAAATGATATGATAGTATACCTGAGTGACCCCCAAAATTCTACCAGGGAACCCCTAAAGCTGACAAATACTTTCAGCAATGTGGCTGGATACAAAATCAACTCAAAAAATCAGTAGCCCTTTTGTATACAAATGACAAAAGTGCTAAGAACTTAGGTAAACAACACCCTTCACAATAGTCAAAAAGGACATAAAGTACCTTGGTGTGACCCTAACCAAGCAAGTCAAAGACTTGTATGAAAAAAATTCAAGTCTCTAAAGAAAGAAATAGAAGAAGATATCAGAAGATGGAAAGATCTCTCATGCTCATGGCTTGGCAGGATAAACATAGTAAAAATGGTCCTCTTACCAAATGCAATCTACAGATTTAATGTAATTCCCATCAAATTACCAACACAAATCTTTACAGACCTTGAAAGAAAAATTCCCAACTTCATATGGAATAACAAGAAACCCAGAATTGCTAAAACAATCTTCCGTAATAAAAGATCTTCTGGCAGTATCTCCATTCCTGATCTCAAGCTGTACTATAGAGCAACAGTAATAAGAACTGCATGGTACTTGCATAGACACCAACTAGTGGATCTATGGAATTGGATAGAAGTCCCAGAAATACACCCACACAGTATGGACTACTGATTTTTGACAAAGATGCCAAAACCATACAATGGAAAAAAAAAGATAGCATCTTCAACAAAAGGTGCTGGTCTAACTGGATGTCTATATGTAGGAAAATGCAAATAGATCCATATTTATCACTCTGCACAAAACTAAAGTTCAGGTGGATCAAAGACCTCAGTATAAAACCAGACATACTAACACTGTTAGAAGAAAAAGTGAGGAGGAGCCTTGAACTCATTGTAACAAGGGACAACTTCCTGAACAGAACTTCAACAGTACAGGCTCTAAGAGCAATAATCAATAAATGGGACCTCATGAAACTGAAAAACTTCTATAAGTCAAAGGAAACTGTTGTCAAAATAAAATGACTGCTTGCAGATTGGGAAAGGATCTTCACCAACCCTATATCTGACAGAAGGTTAATATCCAGTATTTATAAAAATTTCAAGAAGTTAAACACCAACAAATCAAGTAACCCAAATTAAAAAATTGGGTACAGAGCTAAACAGAGAATTCTCAATAGAGGAATATAGAATGGCAGAGAAACACTTAAAGAAATGTTCAACATTCTTAGTCATCAGGGAAATGCAAATCAAAACCACCCTGAGATTTCACCTTACACCCATCAAAATGACTAAGACAAATAACTCAAGTGACAACTCATGCTGGATAGGATTTGGAGAAAGGGGAACCCTCCTTCATTGCTGGTGGGAATGTAAACTTATACAACAACTTTACAAATCAACCTGGCACTTTCTCAGACAATTAGGAATAGCACCTCCTCAAGATCCAGCTATACCACTTCTAAGCATATATCCAAAAGGCCCTCAAGTATACAACAAGGACATCTGCTCAACTATGTTTGTAATAGCTTTATTTGTAATAGCCAGAAGCTGGAAATGGCACAGATGGCCCTCAGTTGAGGAATGGATACAGAAATTGTGGTATATCTATACAATGGAATATTACTCAGCAATGAAAAACAAGGAAAACATGAAATTTGCAGGTAAATGGTGGGAAGTGGAAAAGATCATCCTGAGTGAGGTATCCCAGAAGCAGAAAGACTTACAGGGTATATACTCACTCATAAGTGGATATAGGATATAAAATATAGGATAAAATACTAAAATCTGTACACCTAAGGAAGTTAATCAGGAAGGAGTATGCTGGCTAAGATGCTCAAATCCCATGCAGAAAGGCAAAGAGGATGGACATCAGATGAGGGAGAATACAGGGACAGGACAGGAGCCTACCACAGAGGGCCTTTGAAAGGCTCTACCCTGTAGGTTGTCAAGGCAGATGCTGAGACTCATAGCCAAAATTTGGGCAGAGTGCAGGGAATCTTATGGAAGAACTGGGAGATAGTAAACCTTGAGATGACAGGAGCTCCACAAGGACAGAAACAGTTCCAAAAATTCTGGGCACAGGGGTCTTTTGTGAAACTGATACGCCAGCCAAGGACCACTCGTGGAGATGGCCTGAAACCCCTGCACAATAGGTAGCCTATGGCAGTTCAGTATTTAAGTGGGTTTTATAATAATGGGAACAGGGACTGTCTCTGACAGGAACTCATTGACCTGCTCTTTGATTACCTCGCATTGAGGGGGGATCAGCCTTGCCAGGCCACAGAAGAAGACAATGCAGCCACTCCTAATGAGACCTGATAGACTAGGATGAGAGTGAAGGGGAGGAGGACCTCCCTTATCAGTGGACTGGGAAAGGGACAGGGGTGGGAAAGATGGAAGGTGGGATCGGGAGGGGAGGAAGGAGGGAGGTATAGGGGGATTCAAAGTGAATAAACTCTTATTAATAAAATTTTAAAAAGAACACAATAAAATGTTGAAAGATTTTTTAAAACTATGCTGTTACACATAGTTTCAAACTATGAAAATATTGCCTGATACCAGTTATTGCTCCTAAATAATAAATAAATAAATAAATAAATAAATAAATAAGAGGAAGAATACTTCATACTCATCAAAGGAAAATTCCACCAAGATGGCATCTGTATTCTGAGCAACAATGCACCAAATACAAGGACACCAACATTTGTAAGAGAAACATTAATAAAACTTAAAAAACATATCAATCACCATACATTAATAGTGGGAGAGGTAAACATGTCACTATCATCAATGGACAGAGCAATGGAAAAGGACTTAAACTGAGAGATAATGACACAAATTGATGTCATGGATCAAATGAACCTAAGTGATATCTAGAGAATTTTTTAACCCAAACAGAAAAGAATCTATCTTCTTTCAGCACCTCACGGACCCTTCTCCAAAACTGAACATACAGTAGGTCACAAACCAGGCCTCAACAGATACAACAAGATTGAAATAATATCTTGTATCCTATCAGACCATGATGGGCTAAAGATGGACCTCAACAATAACAGAAATAAGAAAAGCCTACACACATGTGGGAACTGAGCAACTCTCTACACAATGAAATCTAGGTCAGGGAAGAAATAAAGAAAGAACTTCCTACAATTCAATGAAAATGAAGGTACATCATACCCAAACTCATGGGATGCAATGAAAGCAGTCCTAAGAGGAGTTTTAATAGCACTAAAGGCCTTCATAAGCTATTGGAGGCATCCCATACAAGCAACTGAATGGAACACATGAAAGCCCGAGAAAAAAGAAGCAAATACTCTCAACAGGAGTAGACTACTAGGACTAACCAAACTCAGGGTTGAAATCAATAAAATAGAAACAAAGAGAATAATTCAAAGAATCAACAAAATCAAGAGCTAGTTCTTTGAGAAAATCAAATACATAGACAAACTCTTAGTCAAACTAAGTAAATGGCAGAAAGACACTATCCAAATCAACAGTCTGAAAGGAAGAGAGAGAGAGATAACAGACACTGAGAAAATCCAAAGAACCATTAGATCTTATGTCAAAAACCTATATGCCGCATAATTTAAAACTCTAAATGAAATATACAATTCTCTTGTTAGATTCCACTTACCAAAGTTGAATCAAAATCAGGTAAAGATATTAAATAGTCTTTTACTGCCTAAGGGAATAGAAGCAGCCATCTAAATACTTGCAACCAAAAAAAGCCAAGAGTGAGATGATTTCAGAGCAGAATTCTACAAGAGAGTCAATGAAGAGTCAATATCGATATTCTTCAAATTATTCCACAAAATAGAAATGGACGCAACATGACCAAACTCCTTTTGTAAGACCACAGTCACCTTGGTAAATCCTCAAAGACCCCCAAAAAGAAAGAGAACTTCAGATCAATCTCTTTTAAGAACAATGATGCAAAAATACTCAATAAAATAATTGCAAACCAAATCCAAGAACATATCAAATATATCATCCACCATTACCAAGTAGGCTTAATCCCAGGCATGCAGGGATAGTTCAATATAGGGAATCTTAATCTGTCATATAAACAAATTGAAAAAAAAAACAGGATCATTTCCTTAGATGCTGAAAAAACATTTGACAATATCCAACAGTTATTCTTGTTTAAAGTCTTGGAGAGACTGGGGACAGAGGCACAGATCTAAAAATAGTAAAGACAATATACAGCAATCCTATAGCTAACATCAAACTAAATGGAAAGATAGTTAAATCAATTCCACTGAACTCAAGGACAAGACAAGGCCACACACTCTCTCCAAATCTCTTCAGTACAGTACTCAAGTCCTATCTAGGGCAATAAGACAACTAAAGGAGATCAAGGGGATACAAATTGATAAGGAAGAAGTCAAAGTATTGCTATTCACATATCTGACACTATATAAAAGTGACCCCAAATATTCTACTTTAGGGAACTCCTACAGTTGAAAAATACTTTATCAAAGTGGTTGGACATAAAGTTAACTAAAAAAAAATCAGTAGAACTCCTGTATGCAAAAGACGAATGGACTGAAAAAGAATTAGGAGAACAACACCCTTCACAATAGGCAGGAAAAAAAAAAAACGTAATGTACCTTGGAGTTATCCTCAACAAGCAAGTGAAAAACCTGCATGGAAAAAAAAAAAAAACTTTAAGCCTATGAAGAAAGAAATTGAAAAAGATACAAGAAGATAGAAATATCTCTCATGCTGATGGGTCAGAAGGATCAACATAGAAAAAATGTTATCATACCAAAAACAATCTATAGATTAAATGATAATGCCATCAAAATATCAACACAATTCCTTAAGGAATTTGAAAAAAAAATTCTCAGCTTCATATGGAAAAGTAAAAAAGCCAGGATAGCTAAAACAGTCCTGTACTATAGCAGATCTTCAGTAGGTATCACCATCCCTGATCTCAAGCTCTAATATAAATCAATAGTAATAAAAAACTGCACAGTACTGAAATAAAAACAGAATGGTGGATGAACGAAATTGAAGTGAAGACCCATAAATAAACCCACACACCTATGGACACTTGATTTTTGACAAAGAAGCCAAAACCACGCAATGGAGAAAGGACAGCACCTTCAACAAATGTTGCTGGTCTAACTGGAAGTCTACATGTAGAAAAATGAAAATAGATCCATATTTATCACCCTGCATCAAACTACAGTCCAAGTTGTTCAAAGACCTCAACATAAAACCAGATACATAAAACCAGAAAAAGTGGGAAAGAGTCTTGATCTCATTGGCATAAAAGGTAACTTCCTCAACAGAACACCAAGAACATTGGCTCTAAGATCAAGAATTAATGAATAGGATCTCATGAAACAAAAAGCTTCTATGAAGCAAAGAACTCTGTCAATAGAACAAAATGACTGCCTACCGACTGACAAAAGATCTTCACCAACCCTTCATACAACTGAAAGAGCTAATAAACAATATATATAAAGAGCTCAAGAAATTAAACTCCAACAATCCAAATAATCCAATTTAAAACTGGGGTACAGAACTAAACAGAGATTTCTCCACAGAGGAATATCAAATGGTGGACATTAAATGCTCAATATCTGTAGTCATCATGGAAATGCAAATGACATTCCATCTTAAACCCATCATGGCTAAGATCAAAACCTGAAGTGACAGCAAGCTAGTGAGAATGTGAAGAAAGAGGAACACTCCTCCATTGCTGTGGGAGTGCAAACTTATACAACCATTTTAGAAATTAATCTGATGCTTTCTCAGACAATTGAAAATAGTGTTACTTAAAGACACAGCTCTACCATTCCTGGATATATATCAAAAAGATGCTCCACCATTCAACAAAGATATTCGGTCAACTATGTTCATAGCATCTATATTCATAATAGCCAGAATAGGGAAACAAACTACATGTCTCTCAACCAAACCATTGTTTTACAGAAATTGTGGTACATTTACACAATGGAATGCTACTATGGTATTTAAAAAAAAAAAAAAAAGGAAACCATGAAATTTTCAGACAAGTGGATGGAACTTGAAATGATCAGCCTAAGTGAGTTATTCCAAAACCAGAAAGGCATGCATGGTATATTCTCATTAATAAGTGGATAATGGCCATAATATAGGATAAACATACTACAATCCACAGACCTAAAGGAGCTAAATAAAAAGGAGGACCCTATGGAGAATGGTCAATTCTTATTCAAAGGGGCAAATAGAATTGACACCAGAAGTGACTGAGGAGAGGGAACAGGATGAGAGCCTAACATACATATCCTCCAAAAGACTCTATCCAGCGGGGGTTCAAAGCAGATGCTAAGACTCATAGCCAAACTTTGGGTAGAGCACAAAGAATCATAGGAAAGAGTAGAGGGATAGAAAGTAGAAAGACCCAGACCTGGCAGGACCTCCATAAGAAGACCAACAAGGACAACAAATCTGGGCCCATGGGGACTTGCAGAGATTGATGCCCCCACCAAAGACCATTCATGAAGAGGAACCAGACCCCTGCTCAGATGTAGCTGATAGGCATCTCAGTCTCATGTGGGATCCATATTAAGAAGAGTAGGGGCTGGCTCTGACATGGACTCTGTTGCCTGATCTTTGATCACTTCCCCCTGGTAGAGGGGGCATTGCCACACCACAAAGGAAGAGAATGCACGCAGTCCTAGTGAGCCTTGATAGGCTGGAGTCAGATGGTAGGAGAGGAGGGCTCCCCCTATCTGAGAATTGGAAATGGGCTAAGGGTGAAAGAGGAACAGAGGAGTGAAACCAGGAAGAGACAAGGGAGGGGGCTAAAATTGGGATCTTAAGTGGATAAATTATTTTTAAATTTTATTTATTTATTTATTACAATTTATTCACTTTGTATACCCACTGTAGCCCCCTCCATAATCTCCTCCCAGTCTCACCCACTCTCCTTCTTTTCCCCCTATGCCTTTTCCATATTCTCCTGATAGGGGAGGAACTCGTTTCCTTCTATTTGAACCTGGCTTATTAGGTCTCATCAAGGATGGCTACACCATATTCCTCTGTGGCCTCAAAAGGGTGCACCCCCCAGGAGGAGGTGTTCAAAGAGCTGAGTTCATGTCAGAAAATAAGTTATAGAAAAACAAATTTAAATTAAAACAAATTAAGTGTGAATAAAATAAATAAATAAATAAATAAATAAAGTAAAAAAAAAACAAACACAACCGGTAGAAAGATTGTCACACACCTGCAATTCAATAATTCAGAAAGCTCAAACACTGTTAGTGTCATGAGTACATGCCATTCTAAGAAATTAAATATACTCTCTGCCAAATTTCAAGTGTAAGATGTGGATGAAGATCAGCACAACATATTCTTGCATATACAAAACAAAACAAAATTAAAAAAAACCAAAATTAAAAAAATTAAAATTAAAAATTAAAATAAAAAAACAAAATTAAAAAAAATTAAAATTAAAAAAAAACAAGGCTTAGCAGCCAATGTTGATATTGATGTTGATGCCAGGCGTGTTGGACTAAATTTAAGCCCAACACTAGACTGGAGTTACATCTGTAAGTTGAAAACCTTTTTGGTCTACATACCAACTTTCAGGACAGCCAAGGCTACAAAGAAACTTTTTCTTCAGTGTCAAAAACAGAAACATTATCTTCTCTGGGAGCTTTTTTGATTCAATCAAATAAGTTCTGACCAAATTCACTATAGGCTTATTGTCATTCCATATGAAAATGTAGTCTAACTTCAATGATCCTAAAATTCTGCCATAGCTCATATACTGTTCAAATGTTCACAGTCTCTTCTGATATACAAGAGAATCTCTTGGGTTCCACATCTTGTAACATCAGAAGTAAGTTGCATCATTCCAACATAGATGCACAGAATACCCCTTCCCATTCTAATATTGAGAATGCATATATAGTGAGGGAAGACTGGACCAAGAAAAGAAGTTCAGCAAGGAAAACAACAAATCCTGTTGCTGTTTCAAAAGGCTTAGATGGTCCTATCCCTGCAATATCTCATACATCTCTCAGTTTGGTTACTTCCACTACCTATAGGCAGCACTCTATGGGAGGTGTCTCCTAACTTAGGTATCTCAACAACTTGTAGTGTCAAGATGCAACTCAGGCTTCACCCTCACCACTTCATGCAATGAACCTTTATATTATCTTCACTGGGGATCTGACTCTGCCAAACGCAGATGGCTGGCACTGTGCTCAATTGAAGCTACAAAGAAAGAATCTATTACTTTAAATTTTGCATTTTTTTTGTTTTTAGAACCAGCACAACATGGGTGAGCCTGTCAAGTTGGATTCTACATTGGGTTGGATAAATTGGGATGGACCATACCACACTTGGACCACTTTTGGAGCAGGTTTTATATGAAGTTCCTTCCTGACACTAGGAATCACTCTGCCTACTCTTTCCATTAACAGAAGAATTAACAGTGAGGAGTATTACTGTATGGACACCCAGTGAGGAGTATTACTGTATGGACACCATATTTCAAATCCAGACCTATGACCTTTTCTTTGATGTTGATAATCTCCTTGAAAATTACTGTCTCTTTTTCAGCATGTGACTGCCATCTGAACCTACCTAGTGATGCTTTTCTCAACAAATCAAAAACTTTACATTTATTTCTGCTCCACTTGTCTTTTTCTTTCACCGTGGTCCTGAATGTCTCACTAAAAATAACCATTCAACAGATTTAGTATTCCAAGTAAGAAATCCAACCTATTACTTTTTAATTCTGCCTTACTCAATTTCTCAAGGCATACATAGAGTAAGTATGATGTGCAGTATAAATATCACACAAATGACCTATAGCTTAATTTTCCATGGAGTCTGTTGTCCTATGATATGGACGTCCTCTGTCTGCATTATTCTCAACACTCTGATTTTCTAGGTCTTACAAGAACAGCTGATGAAGCTCTGTATACAGTTTTCTAATGCTTTTGATATCTTAAATCATGATGTTTTCCATAAAAAGAGAACATTCCAAGGTTCTGTCCAGCAGTGAAATTAGTCTTTGCATGTAATTTTTTGTTCCAATTTGCCACTTTGTTGCTGTGACTAAATCCCCTAACCAAAAGCATGTCAGCTCATGAATGGGTTTATTCATTTAGTTTGGTACTGTCAGATCACAGTCCATCATTTTGGGAGCTTAGCATAAGCAAAGCCTATAAAAAGCAAACCTGTCTGAAAAGAAAATAAAAGAATAGAAAATAAAAAACAGAAAGAAAAATGAAATAGCTACATGTGTCAAAGAAAATGTTAAATCTAAAAGTTCCCTACCACAAAACATCCAGGAACTCTGGGACATTATGAAAAGACAAAACAGATTAGCAGAAGAAGGATGAGATCAAAGGTCCACATGATATTTTCAACAAAATCATACAAGAAAAATTTCTTAACCTAAATGTCTATCAAGGCAAAAGAAGCATACAAAACACCAAAGAGACTGGACCAGGAAAGAAATTACTCTTACCACAGAATAATCAAAACTCTACATATACAGCACAAGGAAAGAATAGGAAAAGCTTCAACAGAAAAAAATAAAATAAAATAAAACAGACCACACTAACCAACCAATCAAATAGACAAACAAAAAACAACCAAGAAATAAATAAAGGCAGATCTTTGAAATTAATCTTGTATTCTCAGTAAAGATGCTGGAAGTTGAAGGGCTTAAACAGTGTGCTTCTGACTCTTAATAAACTACAGAAGCCAACACAAATTATTAAGCATGTCCAGAGATTTTCAATCAGCAAATGAAAAAAATAAGATGCTTCATGATAAGGTCAAATTTAAACATATGTATCTATAAATGTAGCCCAACACAGGGTGCTAAATCAACCAACACCACTACCAAAATACCAGGATTTACAATCACTGTTTGTTGATATCTCTTAATACCTTTAACCAAAATTCACCAATAAGAAGACACAGGTTCACAAAATGGATGATAAAACAGAATCCATCCTTCTTCTAAATACAAGAAAAACAGCTTCACATCAATCATAGACAGTATCTCAAGGTAAAGGGTTGGAAAAAGATATTCCAAATTAATGGACTGAAGTATCAAGTTGGTATAGCAATTTTAATATCTAACAAAACAGACTTCAAACAAAAACTAATCAAAAGATGGCAAAGTACAATATATATTCAAAGATATCCAGCAAGATAACATTTCAATACTTAACATCTATGCCCCAAACATAAGAGCACCAAATTTATAAAAGAAACACTTCTGCAGCTTGCATCACATCCTGGCCCTGATAAACAGATAGGGGAAGACTTCAATACACCACTCACACCAAAGACAGGTCCTCCAGCCCAAACTGAACAGAGAAATATTCCAGCTAACTAACATCAAAAACTAAATATACCCAAATAATGTTTACAGAACATTCCACCCAAACAAAAAGATTATTCCCTCTTCTCAGAAACTCATATACTGTTCTCCAAAATTGATGAAATACTTGAACAGTGGATGTATCAAAAGATATAAGAAACTAGAAATAACCTCCTGCATCTTATGAGACCACTATGGTTTAAAGCAGCACATCATCGATAATAAAAACAGTAGAAAGCTTACAAACTCATAGGAATTGAACAACTCTCTACTGAATTAAAAAATGGATCAAGACTGATATAAAGAAATTAAAGACTTTCTAGAAGTCAATGAAATGAATACACAACATATCAAAACTCACAGTACACAATGGAAGTGTTGACCAGAAGACAGTTTATAGCACTAAATACATTCAGAAAAAATATTCAGAAAGAACACTTAGTAGGAACTTAACAGCACACCTTAGTACTCTAGAAAAAAAGAAGTAAACATAACTAAAAGGAGTAGACAGTTAGAAACTACTGAACTGTGTCTTCACTGGTAAAACCAAATGTTTCCACAGGAAAAGAAAGGTGAATCCTATCAAAATTGATAATTATTAGATTTGAATAGTAGAGATCTCCTAAATAAGCAGAGGTAACTGTTCATCAAACAGTGTGGTAATTCAGTCCGAATTAACTTAATAAAGACTAAAGTTTTCTTCTTAAATAAAAAAGGATACTTTTGTTGTTTCATATTAAAAACAGTTAAGAGGTTTAAAATGTTTGAAGTAAATTCAAAGGTATAAACTTGTTTGAGATGGAATAATTTGGAGTGAATATATAATTTTTGAGCAGTGTGGTGATAGACAGTGCCTTTAATCCCAGCAGAGACAAGCAGTTCTCTATTAAGTAGTTGTTTTCTAAATTCAGGAGTTACAATGACAGGGTGTTGGTTGTTTATAGCATAGCCCTAATCCCAGCATTTTGGAGGCACATGACTTTTACATACCACGTGGGAGGGAGAGGCAGGCACATAGGATTTACAGTGATTTTATTTAAAAGCTGCTTGTAATAGGCAGGCTGAAAATCAAAGTGAATGCCCTTTATTATCTAGAAATAAATACACTTTAAGGTATATTTGTAAACTTTCAAAGATTTTTTAACTTTAATTAAGATACTATACTTTTTCTATTTTCAAAAGTTATTTTGCCCTATAAAAGATATAACATGCCTAAAAAGGTACAACATTCACCCCCGAATTAGGGATGGGGCAGGGTTTTGATTTAATCTTTTCAGGAGAATAAAATCATCCAACTAAAGAATATGGAGACCACTGGACACATGAAACTTCTGAAGAGAATGACAGATCACCAAAAGAAAATGTCAAAAGAGAAGGAGTAAACTGGCCAACTGGTATCACTCACCTTCATGTGGTCTCTTCTGCCTTCTACAGACATAAGTGCAAATTGTCTTTATGTGATTGCTAAAGAACAATCCAAAATCTCTATCTCATATCAGAAAAGCCACCTGATAAGAAGCAGAGGAAAACAGGAAAGTAAGTGATGATTCTATTGCCACGAATCTCATAATCTTTTGGCATGATGTGACTTCTATACTTACCACAAACTTCAATAATCAAGAATGTGTACAGTGTTTATGAAAGAATGAGGGGGTGAGAGAAAAAGCCAAAAAAAAAGAAGCCTAAATTATATTCAAGTTTACATGAAAAGACATAAGGAAACTCTAGTATGAAAAATGTGCACTGGACCAGAGATAATTTTTTTCTAACTAATACAAATTAATTAAACACAGATTCCACAATTGTTACGAGACAAACATAAAATGACACCTAATCTGTTATATATCTGACCCCCCAGCTACTACTAACCTCCTTTATACAGAGTCCTTTTGCTCTGGAAGTCTTTTGGAAAATGGAGGTGATCATAAACATGGGTTATGGCTTGCAGCCCCTCATGTCCCCTTGTGGGTTAAGGCACAGCCCAGTCCTTTCTGACACTCACACACAAAAAAATGTTGGAGAATAATTTAGTATCTGTTTCCTGCTGCATGAATTATGTAACAAGATGTGGAATCTGCCCTATCCACTTATTTAAAACCAGGCACACCTGACAAAATTCTGCATCTCAGAAATTCCTTTTGTACCCTGGAATTGAATTTCCCTAAACCACGCCATTATGACTGGTGACAGTTCAAAGGTTTAAAAAACGTAATCAAGTATTGCTGAAAGATGACCACCACCACCTATTTTCTTCCAGTTTCAAAACGACTTGTAAAATTTGTTACACAAAGGTGTGTGAGGAATACAGCATTCATCATTTCTAGAAATGAGACCTTCAATTTTCCAATCTGTCCACTGCAAAACCAATGCCTGATATTATAAGCACCACAAATTTATACTGCCCAGGCCACAAAATCCTCACTTCTTTGGACAATCAACTCTCAGGAAGGGTCAGAGGTCTCTGACAAGATCACCACATGGAGACAAACAAAACCACAGCCTGAACCACAGTCCATCTTGGCCAAAGCAGATCAGGCTGTGATAGCTCAGCAGCCTGTTATTCCTGGCCTGGGGACAATGGCATGACATGGCCTCTGGTCTCACTCACAGCTCTTTAGAGCTACATCAGAGGAAAATCCCAGAACAAACTCATAAACTACCTCCCACTGTTGCTCCTGCCTGCTAGGCCGGCCCAGAGTCCTTCCTTAGCTTGAACAATAGAGCTGAGTCTCAGGAGAGTAGTAGATCCTCTACCAGTGGATCAAAGATCAAAAAAATGCAGATAGCAGAGGCATTCTAGCTTTGCCCCATCCCCTATGGGCACACAGAATGCTAATGTTGTTATAAAAGAATGAAAATCCCAATTGTTCAATTTTAAAACTTGCTAGCGCAGAAAGGCAGAGAAAGCACCCATCTGACCCTGCTACTCACTTCACCTCCAAGAGGAAAAAGCCCCAAAAGCTCACCAGCTCATATGACAGCTCAGGGGGGATAGACCAAAGGAACCCTAGGCCAAAGGCTTTCTACCTCAAAGCTCAAAAAGCCCAAAATCTACCATGCTAAAACTCCTTCCACTTTTACACTCTGTCTTAAATACATTTCAGCTGAAAGTTCCACTTTCTCTTTAATCCCTGTCAGCTGGTTTCTTGCTTTGCCTCTTGATCTAGGGTGAACATTATTTCATCCTGTGCACCGAGAGCTTTTGAATTAAACGTATGTTCTAGGGCTGATGGAACCATGCTATAATCACCTGTTTACAATAAATTGTAAGTTTTTGGAATTAAAGTTTGTGTTAGAGCTCACCCACACCAAACAAAGCACAGGTTTTTACAGTTCACAATCTAAGGGATCACACTGGGATCAAATATCCTGCAACACCCTCATTTTGGAAATGTTTTAAAATACAATCTTCCATTCTCCCAGGGGACCTGTTCATCTTCCAAGATACAGGTCATTTATGTTGCACATCCCATTACGCGATCAGTGTCCAGTGCAGTCATCTCTTCCTCATATTTGGGAAGTCCTTCAGCAAAACCGCAGTCAAAAACCAAACAGTAACAACCATTAAAGAAAGAAATGGCCATGAATTTGGAAGCAAGGAGTAATTAATGGGAGCTCAATGAAAATGAGAAATAAAACAAAAAGGAAATGGCTGTACC
Organism: Meriones unguiculatus; assembly: GCF_030254825.1. NCBI lineage: Eukaryota > Metazoa > Chordata > Mammalia > Rodentia > Muridae > Meriones > Meriones unguiculatus. The sequence continues at coordinate 300,709 of NW_026843645.1, forward strand.
TAGGAATGTTGGAGAAGAAAGTTTATTATAGATAGAAGAGAGAACATAGTCAGACACAGGGAAATTTGGGACCATCTAGAGTTGACATAACCCTGAGCTATGTGAGACGAGAGGAGAGAGGAAAGTGGAGAGCCAGAACAAAGGTCCAGGAGGATAAATGATAAATGAAAAAGACCAGGTAACCAAAACAGAATACATAAGGAAGGGAGGAGGGCAGCTCAACTCCTGGGCTAGAGAACTGTGTTTGACACCCATACCTTGTAAAAGGTAAGGACTGAGGGATGCAGGGAGAACCTGACAGCCACATCTTCTTTGATTGTTAAGTAGCCACCTTAACGATTCATCCCAGCATTTGAGATGTAAAGTACAGAGGAATGAGAAGGTTGAAGCAATTTCATTATAATCTCAAAAATTATATTTAAAAGTTGAAAATGGCTTTATGATCCAATATTATTCAGGGAATTCAAGTATATATTAGAGCACAAAAAGTATTACTCACACCTTTTCTCTCAGGTTGTGCATTTTCAAATGGGGGGAGGGGAAACATACTACCACAGCAATTTGTCCAGAACTTCTGTGTTGTTTGAACTCGTGCAACTATAGAAATTTACTTTCCAGAAACAAGTTCAGCAACCAATCCATATTTTTTATTCCCTTTTTGTATGATTCCCCCACAAATGTATAGTTTTTACTTTTATTAACCATCCACAATTGATTACCTGACTCATTGCCATCTTCCCTCCTCTTGCACCCTTTCTGTGTTGTGACTACACCCTCTTCAAAGTAGGTCAGTGAACTCAGTTCTTACACAGGTTCCTCTTTATTTGTAAATGCCCACCTCCAAATTCAGGGTGTTCAGTGGATACTCATTCACTGGTCTCTTTTACTTCACATTCACAAGACAGGGCCCACCTAAAAAGAGCTGCAGGACTATGTTCTAGGCACCTGTCAGTAGGAGCAGCATTCTGTGTTCAAAGAAAGTCTCAATTACATAATATGTGAAAGGTTGATCTCCAGGAGACATTACTTTAAACATAAATATCAAAGCACTAAAGAAAAAGGAATAAAATTCTTAATGACTAGGGATTATCAGAGAATATTAACTAATAAGAGAATAGAACAGTGATGCATCAACAAAATAAAATTTAATCACACCAACAACTGACTTTTTAAAAATTATTTATTTATCATGTATACAACATTCTGCATGCATGTACACTTGCACACCAGGAGAGAGCACCAGATCCCATTATAGATGGTTGTGAGCCACCATGTGGTTGTTGGGAATTAAACTTGTGACCTCTGAAAGATCAGCGAGTACTCTTAACCTATTAGTTGAAAAATACACATAGGCATACTGACTTTGAAAAACACAGGCCATTCTCTTGTAGAGGGAAAGCCATTAATAAGATACTGTTTGATGCTGTCTCTGTGTACAATATTAGCTGCTGAGACCTGTAACCTGACAGACACAGCTTTATCCAATTACCTGTGTCTCAAATTTGAACTGACAGAACTATGTCAATGAGGATTGTACATAAGGGCATAGGACAATCCCTTAATTTGAAATTCAAAATTCACTAGGTCAAGTTATATGACCCAAATTGTACACCCACAAATCTGGTCTGTTTTCATTTGCATTCATGAAATAATAAATACATGTTGGGAAACTACAGATTAGAAAACCTCATCCTGCTACATCTCTAGATAATCCTGGTGAGCAAACATGTGTATCTCAGGATCTTATTTTCTAATAGGCCAGGTTAGCAGGATACATATCTGTGGATTGTTTTACAGGCAGTCTTCCCTCAGCTAAATTCTAACTGGTGCCGCTAGTTTCTCAGCAATAATAAATCCTCCACATCATCAGTTCTACTCTTCTATATCACAGTTTAATATTTGAGTGCACTCTGACATAGGACATAAACCATTTATAAACCCCTACAAAATTCAAATGGATCTTTTAGAACTGAGAGAACCTACCTGACACCCCCCAAAGTCATCAGGAACTAGGCCTAAAAAAGGTCACCTAAAGGTCACTAGAATAGTGACTCTACCTTAAGGTTAGCAGGAACTAGGCCATGGGTCACCAATTCCAAAAATAGGGTCATAAGATTCCCTACCCAAGGAACAACCTGAAGATAATCACAAGGATGGGAAGGTATCTCATCTCAAAGTGGGGCATTTGTGCTGAGCATCCTACCAACCTTGTAGTAGAACATTCAAAGACACAGAAAATACCTAACATTCCTGAGGCCTAGAGATAGCATGCTCAATGTTAGTTATGTTAGCTAGCCAATCACTTTGTAAAAAACTTGCCCTTGCTGAATGCCACCTAATCCTGTAACTGTTAAACTGGAACTTCCTGGTTCTTCCTAAAACCTCAATCAAAACCCCACCATGCAGCTGCTCAGGGCTCTCCTCTGTGATCCACTATGTTGATGATGATGGAGATTTTTATTTAAGTTCAAATAAAAATCTTTGCTCTTGCATATGTGGTCCAGCTCCTTATGATCTTTGGGTACCCTAAGATCTAGGTATAATATTTGGGGTCTCATATTGGATCACCATGGCTCCCAAGCACCCCCGACACATGGAGATGAACAACAGCCTGTAAGTAAGCACTCTGTCAGTATCTGTCTGTGTCTGTCTCTGTGTTTCTCTAGTTTCTTTTCGGGGGCCCTGAGGTAAAATGTGTAATCTGTGTGGTCAAAAAGGTTAAAGCTGATGCTCTGGAAAACTGTGGGTCACAGGGGGCCTGGAAGATATTCTATACCCCCCCTTGAAGGGTCAGATATGTAAAGGGAGTTGAGCATCCACTTTTCTCTGTTCTCTGAACCTCAGAAAGGATGAATGTGCCCCTATCTGTAAAGAGTGGTAGAGTACCCAGTTTTCTGTGATCTTTGGACAAGGACAATGCAGGTATCTCCTGCATCAGGGATTCACTGATATCCTACTTTCATTTTTTCCACTGCAGGAGTGGTGGGATCTGCTGTCTGGCTCTGTGTATTTTTCTGCTGTACAAGCAATGGATCTAGTCTGTGTCTTGTTTAACTGTTTTGACTCTCACTGCCCTTTTTTTTGTCTCTGGGACTGACTGAGGACATGGGACAGAATCCTTCTATCCCCCTAGACCTGATTCTTTTCCATTTCAGGAGGCTTGAGCCATGCTTCACAGGTTCCAGTGAAAGTGGCAAGGAGGTGGCAAGGGATTGATACAGTATGTGGAGCCCCAGGCTTGGCACTTCTGCCAATGTTCTCTGGTCTCTGGTCTGGCAGAGCTTATCCAATACTCTGACCACAGTTCTGGCAGAGCTCTGGACTCTGATCTCATAGAGATTTGCTGCTGCTGTGGTCTCTGGTCTGGCAGAGTTTGACTGGTGCTTTGGCCTCTGGTCTGGTAGAGATTAACAGATATGTTGCTGCTCCATTCTCTGCTCTGGCTGAGATGGGTCACCGTTCCAAACTCTGGTGTAGATGGGTGGAGCCTGATTTCGGGGTAAGCCACCACTAATGGAACAGGATAGAGGGCCCATAGAGAGACAGGCCACTGTTCTGAGTTTTGGTATTTTCTTCTTCCATTATCTTTGAGCGCATTGTACCCAGTACATTTTTTCCTTTGTTGTTCTTTTGTGGTTTTGTTTGCTTGTGATGGACTCAGTGGGCCGGTGATCAAACAGCTGTGCTCCATTGTGACTTTGCCTTCCTCATGCTCCCAGCACTACAAGCTGGGGCACCTCTGGTCACCAGTGGGAACACATATTTCCACAGGTTTGGCTAGGAAGGCTCAGTTGGAGAGGGGTCTGTGTGCAGAAAATCCTGCTGGGCTGGACCTTGTTGCCTCCTTGCTATCTCTATGAGGAAGGTCAGTGACCTGAGGTTAGCTCTGGCTTGGAACAATGACCGCCAAATAATGTTCTTAGATGAAAAGTATTGTAGTTATTACTATTATTATTATTATTTGGTTAGGATCAACCTGTAGCCCAGCCTGGCCTTAAACTAAACAGCTATACGATGACCTTGAATTTCTGATCCTTCTGCTCCACCTCTTATCAACTGAGCTACACTCCCAATCCCACAACCTTCTTTTTTTGAGCCATAGGTGGCTTTCACAAGGAAGTGAACGGAACTCAAATAGGGAAGGCTTGGCTCCACTGAGCTCCTGGGTCTGAGCCTGTGTACTGGCACTGTGCCAAGAATACCCACCTGAGTACCTTGACATCTCACTTATTAGCCTGGCTGCACTTATGAAATTGTCACCTGAGAATGAATCCAATTCTTTTTTAGTTGAGGTCTCATACCAGCAACTAAAAGAATTTTGTTAGAAAATCTTAGAAAGCACATGTATGATTGTGGTTTGCATGGGTGGGGAACCTCTGTCAATGTGCTCCCCAACGTCCTAAAGGACATAAGCATGGGGTAAGGGGAGGGGTAGATGAGGAATTCACCATGTCTGTGTATCTATCCCTCCACCCCCAGAAAATGAGTTGCTTTACTTAATCACCAGTGCAAGAAAACAATAGCTAGAATGCATTTGAGGTTCAAGATTTAGAAGTGAGGCTGCAGGGGTCCTTTTGGCAATGCTTTCAAAGAATTGCATCCATTCAAATGCAATGTTTGTAAACAAACACTGAGCAAGAAAAGCAGAGAAGGGATAGGGAGGGGAGGGGAATAAAAAGAGGACAGGGGAGGGACATGTTCAAACTTTTCCTGGCAAGAAAACAAAAAGGAAAAAAAAATCCTGCTTAATGAATTTCCAACTTTTGTGTGTGTGCCCAAGAATTCTTTTATTATTATTATTTATTTATTTAATTTTTGTGTTAAATATTTTTAATTTTTTAACTTTTATTAATTACACTTTATTCACTTTGTATCCCCCCATAAGCCCGTCCTCCTAATCCCACCTACCTTTCCCTTTCTTCACTCATGTCTCTCCCCAAGTCCACTGATATGGGAGGTCCCCCCTCCTTCCTTCTGATCTTAGTCTATCAGATCTCATCAGGAGTGGCTGCATTGTCTTCCTTTGAGGCCTGGTAAGGCTACTCCCTCCACATGGGGTGGTGATCAAAAAGCAGGCCAATCAGTTTATGTTAGAGGCAGTCCCTCTTCCCATTACTATGTAACCCACTTGGACACTAACTGTCATGGGCTACATCTGTGCAGGGGTTCTAGGTTATCTCCATGCATGGTACTTGGTTGGAGTATGACTCTCTGGAAAGACCCAAGTGTTCAAATTTTCTCATTCTGTTGCTCTCCTTGTGGAGTTCCTGTCCTCTCCAGATCTTACTATTTCCCACTCCTTTCATAAGATTCCATGCACTCTGCCCAACAGTTGGCCATAAGTCTCAGTATCTGCTTTGATAGTCTGCAGGGCACAGCCTTTTAGAGGGCCTCTGTGGCAGGTTCCTAACTTGTTTCCTGTTTTCTTCTTCTTCTGATGTCTGTCCTCTTTGCCTTACAGGATAGGAATTGAGCGTTTTAGTCAGGACCCTCCCTCTTGATTAGTTTCTTTAGATGTACAGATTTTAGTAGGTTTATTCTATATTATATGTCTATATGAGTGAGTATATACCGTGTGCCAAGAATTTTTAAGTTGTGTTTATGTGTACATTCCTCTCATCATATTTACATATATACTCTAAACGTTTGCTGAATAATGGTGTTTCAATGTTTTTCCCACATTTCAACTGAATTATTTTTGGGCACTAAATCTAAACCCAATTCTTATCAATATTTGGAGGTTTTACTTGTTTTGAATGTGTGGTTTTATTTTCTTAGTTAACAGTGTATACACAGTCCCTTACACCGGGGTCATCATATTTGGGTCTCTAACAAAGTAATGAAAAACAGTAAATAGTACTAATAATGTTAACGACTAAAATGAAAATAACTGAGTGCATTGTACAATGATCTCAGATGCTCTTTTCAGACAGAACATTTTATGATGAAATTTTTTTCATGAGGCACAAAATGTCTGCAAAGCTTAAGGCTTGTTTACAACGTTCTCTTAAAAACAAGGTTCAAGATGCGTCCTGAAGTCATAACATCAAATGATGCACAGAGAGGACATAATCACCTTTGCAGATATGGTCTCCTAGGGATAAGTATGGTAGGATTCAAAGCTCAGGACAATTTCTGTTATATGTCTTCTCATAAAACCTAATGAAAAAATTTGATTCATCCCAGAAAATGAACATATACATAAAACCAACTACATATAAAGCAGGTAAATGTCAGGAGAAGGACCAGGTTAAAAACTAACACCAAATAAGTATCACTGTTGCTGTATCTGGAATTTCTACCTTATTTGGAATGCAGAGACAAGACTGTTAACCACTGTATTGAAGGAAGTGCATCTGCATAAAGAAAAGCAATGTTTTGATTCTCCTGTTCTTTTTTCTCCTCCCCTTCCTCCTCCTTCCTTACCTCCTATATGTGAAGCAAATGTTCTACCTCTGAGTTGTATTCCTGCCTTCTGTACAAAACAGGGAGAAACAGATAGTCTTTGGATATAATGAAGCCAGATGCTAAATCTCACTAAAGCTTAAAGGAAGCAACTCATTATGGGATAAATTAAAGAGAACACAGAGAAGGCAACCGGCATAGAGTAGGCTGTCATAGTAACAGCAGTAACAGAACAAGATAAAAAGACTGCAGGAAAAGTTTTTACAGATGGCACAATGGCTAGCATTAGCAAATAAAATGCTACATGCTCCCATCCTTTAGGTGGGAATTCTGTATTACTATCAGATTATGAAGACTTTGTTAAAGGAATTTACTTTTTAAAAGGTTATTTGTCCTTCCACAGATAGTTATTGTGAAGTAGGTACCCAATACTGTGCTAAGTCCTGAACACACAATAATGATTGATGTAAACACAACTCTTTCTCTATAAGCTTACAGTCTTGTGGGGTAATCCACCATAAACAAACCCATAGACCATGCATAGAAATGTATACATCACTATAAATTCCATTATGAAACCTAAAGGAAAGCAAGAGGTACCTAACACCCCAGAAAAGATAAAGAACATACGTATTCAAAGGCTGAGAGATGAGAACATTTTAGTTCAGTAGATGAAATGAAAGGTGAATTTATTTTCAGTATACTAGGGGAGAAGAAAGGAATGATTATGATGATGATGATGATGATGATGATGATGATGATGATGATGATGATGATAATAATAATAATAAAAGATTAAAAAAGGATGGTAGCCATCCCTCTCTGCTGCTGCTGTTATTTTCATCCTTGCACCCTCTCATGTGACTCTATGCCCTCTAGTGGTGACGGGAGGCAACTTCTCCATCATTTCTCTCTGGAACTGTTGATGGTTTAATCAGCAGAGCCTGCAGGGCTGGTGGCCTCCAGGGAGAGCCCATGAAGGGGAGGCTCTGGCAGGGTGACTCCAGGAAGTGACCATGCTTCCTCAGCCAGGTTCCGGATGGAACTCGGAACCCCGGTTGCCAGGTAACGGGAGGTGAGCAGCAGCAACAGCAGCCTGGATAGACCAGCCGGTCCAGAGGAGCTGGAGAGATGAGTCTGTTCTGCTTCCTGGGCTTCCTGTTCTGCTTCCTCCACGGGCTCAGGTCTCAGAGAAGACAGCGGTGGTTGCCTGTGCCGCTGCTGGAGACATGTGGTCTGCTCCCTGACACATTTCTGGCCTGTTCCCCACTGGGAGACCAAGGTAACCAGGGCTGTCCTGCAGCAGGGAAGCTTTCTGGTCCACTCCCACTCCCCATCCACCACGGTCGCGGCCTGGGAGAGTGTTCCTGTTGGGTCACTGAGGAACACTTTTCAAGCCTGCTTCGGTGTAGGGAAAGGGGTCGTTGGTGCCCCTCGGGGTTTGCACACTTCAAGCCTCCCTCCTGCCCTGGTCCTTTCTCAGAGCGAAAGGAAGAGAGCCTTCCATCACGGTATTCCCATTGCTCAGATGGCGTGAACTTCGTGGAGCAGATGATCCCCTATTTGCCCACTGCTCTTTCTGGCCCTTTATCCAAAGTTTGCGACCAATGGGGTGATTCTGGAATTGATTCTGAAAAGGCAGGCAAGTGGCTCCCCCAGGGATCCAAACAGACCTCCTCATGCTGTTTCCCAGGGCTTGTGTCCTCATAGAACTGGGGCCACTGAGTCCCAGCAGCCTGGGCCCGGGCCTGGCCCTTTAAAATGATATGGCCGAGCATGGGCGATTTGGGCAAGGGTGGGACTCTACCAGGTGCCATTCCCCTTCCCCAGGGAGTGTCACACGCCACCCTTTCTCACACCCTGAGCATCCTTTCCCTGTTTGTGTAAAGGATTCTGGACCCCATCTGTGTTGTTTGAGATGAATGGAGGCCCCTGCACCCTCAATCCCCTCCTTGGGACGATTTTGATAGTTCCTTCTGGGTGTCTCGGTGGGTTGGAGACACGGGGCCTTAGGGGTGACACCCCCGTGAAATGTCACAGGTATAGATGCTTCAGGCCCAACTGTGAGGGGGACAAGCAGACAACGATGTGAGTGGGCTTGAGGCCGAGGGGGAGATGAGCGGGGAAAGGGGTTTGGGATGGCCAGGGTGGAGGACCAGTAATGGCCAGGAGCCTCGCCTTTGGGGTTCTCGCCCTAGGGACTGTCCTAGCATCCTCGACAGCTGGTGGAGGACAGAGGTCTCCCACTGGACATCTGGGTTTTGAGTAGCAGAGCAGAGGGAGGAACAGGAGAGGAAGGACCCTGGGGGATACCAATGCCCCCCCCCCGCAGCCCCGAAGAGGGGCCAGGCTTCCGACACCATGTCCCTCTGCCCTCCTCTCACCCACAGTGCCATCTTCTCGTTCTTCTCTCAGTGGCTACAGAAATTGCCCCAGGATTTCTCTGGGGCCCCGGACCCAGGAGGCTGCTGGACTATGCCAGGATCCATGTGCCCACTGCAGAGTTGGACTGCCAATCTGGGGAGATCCTCCGGGGAATGGATAAGCCTGGGATAAGCTGAAGCCCGAGAAGGAGGAGGAGGATTAGGAGGAGGATGAGGACCTGGGGAGGCACCTGGTGAGACAGCAGCTGATTCCAGCCCCGTGTCCCACGGGGGAAGTGTCCTGAAGCTCTGGCCAATTAAGCAGAGGAGGACGCCTGTCAACTTGACCGTCCTGCAGGTAGGAGAGGGGACTGTGCCTTCCCTGGCATGGAGAGGCCATCTTGGGTTAGCTCATCCCATTCTGCGTGCCTTCAGGCTGCTCCCCTATCCCGGATGACGGCTCACCCCTTTCTGTGCTCAGATCCTGGGCTACCTGGGGCCTCAACTGCAGAGCTGCCCATGCAAGAGGCCTTGGTGGCCCAGGAGAAATGGAGCCTGGGTTCGGGGGCAGATGCTAAGCCCCAAGAGGAAGCTGAGCTCTTGGATCCCATGGCTGTGGGACCCCCAGTCTTGCCAGAAGCTGGACCAGTGCAACCTCTGGCTTTAGCATCCGAGGACACACAGGCCCTTGTGGACCTGGCGGATGAGCTACTGTTTCTCTCCACTGTGGTGCACTTGGGGGCACCCAATCCCCTGTCCTCGCTGCCCGAGGAAGACATATAGTTGGTACAATCACTGGCTGAGCTGCACCCAGCACCTGCTCCCCTTAGAGAAAAGATTCCTTTATTTTGTATATTTTTAAATTGCTGTTTTTCACTCTTGCGTTATTGTTGTTGGTTTCATATTATTATTAAAAGGGTGTTGCTTACTCATCTTAAGTGCTGTATTCAGAGATGGGGCCTCCCCATCTTCCCACAGTGGGTGGAGCCATTCCTAGGCTGTGGTCCTGGCTGAGCCAAGGGGTATGGAGCCTGTTTTGTCAAGAGTTTCCTACGAGCTGGGCATGTGCATCTATCTATAGAAGATCCTGCCAGGTGTGTAGTTGGTGCCCAGGGGGTCTACTGGGATAGATTGAGCCCCAGAAACAAAGCCCAACAGGGCCAATGCTTGACAGCAGACTTTTGGGGCCACAGCTGGGCCAAGAGCTAGGCTCTGAGGACCAGGACCAGGAACAGTACCAGGACCCAGCTCTGTGGACACTATCCCTGATGGGAAAAAAACCCTATAATTTGAGATACAGAGTACATTCTGGGGGATCATTTAAATCCATATTTCTACATAGCCATGCCTGTTTTAGAACTCAATCTTTGTAGCTGGGCATGTTTGTACACACCTGTAATCCAAGCACTCATGGAAGAAGAGACCTGAATTTGAGGCTAGCCAGGTCTACAAAGTGAGTCTAGGACAGCCAAGGCTACACAATGAAATTCTGTCTAAAAAACAAACAAATAAATGAACGAACAAACACAAAAGAGAGTTCACTTTATGGACCAAGCTGACCACAATCTCAGAAAGATTAGCTTGCCATGGACTCCCAGGTCTAGGATGACAGGGATGCACCTCTGAGCCAAGCTAAGATATTTTTAAAATGACCTATCCTATTCTCGAATCAAAGAATGATAGGATAAAATAAGATGTAGAAAGGTACCATTTTCTTTTAATGAACAGTAATAAGTCTTCAAAATCTACATTTATTTACACTTCCAAATCATTTCTGATGTTGTCAATAAGTGGGTTTTCTCCTTTGCTTTAATTTCATCCATTGAAAAATGTTTGGGTATGTATGTGCCAGTGAGAAGACAATTTATTGCTGTTAACTATCTGTTTACATCCCACACATGAGTTTTTGACATGAAACCCAAAGAGTCTTTTGGCCAGTGAAAAAACTGGTGCTTAGTTAGGTTTTAAAATAATTTATGTATGTGCTGCTGTGTGAATCTGTGTATACAATAGCCCAAGTATAGAAATATTAGAAAAATTTTATAGGAGCAATATGGGCTACCCAGAAATTGAGCTCAAATCATCAGGCTTAGAAACAACCAACTATGCCCACTGAGACAATTCTCTGACATTCACTTGTAGATCTGAGACAGTGTTATGAATAAGTCTTTACTCCTAAGAATGAACTAACACATTCCAAAACATGACAGCATTATATTATTTTAATTTGAAAATAGTATTTATTATTCAAAGTATTTCATATTCTTCCATCCTTATGTGACAATAGGTTTATAATCCAGATAGAAGACAATATTTTACTGATGTAATATTTCAGTTAAATTATTTGAGGATAGACTCAATGAACTCACCTGGGAATGTTTGCGGTAAGCAAAACTGGCAACATGACTTTGAACATCATATAACAATGAACAAAATAAACCCCACAAAGCTGTCACCAAGTCTTCACACATCTGTCATGGCATAAGAACTCATAGCCACATTACACACACACACACAACATGCTTTTTTGAAATAAATATCATTGCTGTTACATTATTTAGCACCTCTAGATAATTCTCTCAGAAGCCAGTACTTCAACATTAGGTGCCATATAGTAACTAATGGGAACATAAGAAGAATGGAACTTCAAACTATATATATATGTATACAGTCATACACACATACATACACACTATTAAACATTTTAACATTAACATTGGTAAAAATAGAACACACCCAGGGAACATCTTCCACCATTGGACATGTACTCAGAAGGTTGACACATGAGAATCAAGATTTCAAATGTGGCTTTGCCTAATTACTGGCATCCAAATCAGGCTTGAAAACAAAATCTTAAAGGAATTTGTGAAAATGAAAAACAAAAGCATCGTGCTTTCTCAGAGACCCTTCCTTGAAAAGCATGATTACACACTACCTGATATAAATAAGCAATGGATCACATAGATGATGGGAATCCCATTCTATTCTTTGCATCAGAAAAATACCTATCACCAAGTGGAAATGCATTATATCAATAGCAGCCACCGAAAGAATATCAGAATGATCTAATAAACTTCTGTGATTGGATTTGATACACATACAGCAAACTTCAATAACTACTCCGTTGTTTCTAATTATAGAACACAACCACAAATGGTGACCTCCTCCAATACATTATAAGTGAACATGGTAAATAATTTACTTCATCCAAGGCCATGTTTCTTTTCATGATTAGATTCTTAGGGTGTACAGATATTAGCACTTTTATCCTGTATTATATGTCTAATACCCACTTACGAGAGAGTATATACCCTGTGTGTCTTTCTGCTTCTGGGATACCTCACTCAGGGTGATCTTTTATAGATCCCACCATTTGCCTGACAATTTCATGATTTCCTTACTTTTAAATGCTGAGTAGTGTTCCCTTGTGTAAATGTACCACAATTTCTGTATCCATTCCTCAACTGAGTGGCAACTGGATTGTTTCCAGCTTCTGGCTGTTACAAATAAAACAGTTACAAACATGGTTGAACAAATGTCCTTGTTGTATACTTGATCAAATTTTGCATATATGCTTAGGAGTAGTATAGCTGGATCTTGAGGTAGCACTATTCCTAAGTTTCTGAGAAATTGCCAGATTGATTTCCAAAGTGGTTGTATAAGTCTACATTACCACCAGAAGTGGAGGAGTGTTCCCCTTTCCACACATCTTCTCCAGCATGTGTTGTCACTTGAGTTTTTGATCTTATCCATTCTGATAAGTGTAATGTGATATCCCAGGGTCATTTGGATTTGCATTTCCCTGATGACTAAGGAAGACTTTTGAGGGGACAGGAGTTCCACAAGGAGAGCAACAGATGAAAAACTACTGGACACAGGGGTATTTTTTGAGACTGATACTCCAACCAAAGACCATGCATCGAAATAACCTAGAACTTCTTCAACTCCTGTCCAGATATATTCCATGGCAGCTCAGTCTCCAAGTGAGTTCCCTAGTAATGGGAACAGGAACTGTCTCTGATATGAACTCAGTGTCTGTCTCTTTGGTCACCTCCCCTTGATTGGGGAGCAGACCATAGAGGAGGACAATGCAGACATTTCTGATGAGATCAGATAGGCTAGGATCAGATGGAAGTGGAGGAGGACCTTCCCTATCAGTGGACTTGGGATCAGAAATGAGAGGAAATAAGGAGGTTGGGTAAAAGAGGGGATGAAGGATGGAGCCACAGCTTGGATACAATGTGAATAAACTGTAATTTACAAAAACATTTTTTTTTCTCAAAAACATAAATTTTTAAAAAGTGAAAAAAAGAAACAACCTTCAGATACTAGAAGATTTTTGTTTACATACCAGGATGTTGTTTTTTTTTTTTTTGAGAAAAGAGATTTTCTGTATGGCCTTGACTGACCTGTCATGCTTTCTAGACCAAGCAGGCCTTGAAATAACAGAGATCCATTTCTCTCTGCCAGTCATAGTGCTAGTCTTAGAGGCATTTGCCAACAATCGAGGCTTTGAGTTTTTTAATTTAATTTAACGTTTTATTTTTGCAACATGATGTCTCAGTGCATCATTGCCAGTCCAATACTCTCTTTGTAAACCAAGCTGACTTTGAAGTCATAGAGACTTTCCTTCATCTGCCTCTCAAGTGCTGGGACTAAGGATGTGTGTCACCATGCCTTGTAAGACTTTATTATAGCCTAGTCACACTATGTGATTTCAGACATATATAGCCACACATCTAGCCTGTTTTTTTAGACAAGGTTTCTCTCTGTAGCTGTGCATGTCCTGGACTTGTTTTGTAGACCAGGGTAACATTGAACTTACACAATAGCATGCTTGTATCTCCTGGAGAGATGGGATTAGAGATTTGTGCCACAAAGCCTGGCTCAGATTTTTTATTTCAATCAGATATATATGATTTAAACATAAATTAAAACATGATTTTGTTTTAATCATATATATACATATATATGATATATATGTATATGATTAAAACAATATATATAAAAATATTCAACATATTTATTAAATATATTGGTTTATATTACAATGTTTAGTGAGTATATATTAATTATACATATGAATATTTTGGTATTTTGAGAGAGGGTTTCTCCTTTTAGCCCTGGCTATCTTGGACTAGATCTGTAGACCAGCCTGACCTTGAACTCACAGAGACTAGCCTGCTTCTGCCTGGCAGAGTGCTGGGATTAAAGGCCTATGCCAACACTTAGAATTTAGGCACCTGCTTCTGTCTTTCCTAGCAACCTGTGATGTCATTATGTGTCAACAGCCACGGAGGGCAGGTGTGGTTAATTTGCTCCTTAAAAGGATGTACCTGCCCACTTTGTCTCTCTCTTTGCCTCTCTTGCCCTCTTGTTATTGCCTTCTTGCCCTCCCCCTTTTCTGTTGTGGTGCCCCCCTCTCTCTCTCTCTCTCTCTTCCCCCTATCATGTCCTGCTCTCTCCTCTGTCTCTCTTCATTTCCATCTGAGAGCCCACCCGAGAATGCAAACAACTTTAAAAGTAAAACAGCTGTGACTATTCCCATCCTTGAATTAAATCCAGAGGCACATAGCTCTCGAACGGTAGGATGAACTGCTCTGAGATAGCCTTGAATTGAAGCCAAAGGCATATAGCTCTCAAAGGGCAGGATGAACTGCTCTGAGATAGTTTTTAAATAATAAGGGCAGGGTGAATTGTTTTGAGAAAACTCACAAACGGCCAAAAACTGCAAACAACTAGCTGTAAACTATCTTCATGCTATTCTTGCTGACCAATCAATGTATAGAGAAAAAGTTGCCAGATTTTTAAGTATAAAAACCCTGTGCTTTGCATGCTCGGGGTCGTCTCCTGTCTTTGGAGGGGCAACCCTATCACGATTTGAATAAAACTCTTGCTTTTGCATCGAGTTGTGGTCAGTAAGTGTTCCTTGGAAGGGCACAATCCTGAGCTCCTGAGCAGTGAGACTCCAGGTCTTACAATGTGAAACTAAAAAGCTTTTGCAATCCATTCCTTAATGATGAAGCAGCTTATAAAATGGGAAACATCTTTACCAGCTATGCAACAGACAGGTTTATATGTAGACCATTCAAAAAAGTCATGAAATGTAAACATGAAGAAACAAACAAACAATCTAGAAAAGATCATCCTGAGTGAGGTATCCCAGAAGCAGAAAGACATACATGGTATACACTCACTTTTAAGTGGATGCTAGACCTATAAGATAGGATAAACATACTGAAATCTGTACACCTAAAGAAGATAAATGAGAAAGAGGACATGGATTAAGATGATCAATCCTCACTTAGAAAGACAAATGGGATGGACATAGGAGAAAACAACAGGACAGAAGCTTACCACAGAGGACCTGTGAAAGACTCTACCTAGCAGTGTATCAAAGTAGATGCTGAGACTCATAACCAAACATTGGGCAGAGCACAGGGAATCATATGAAAGAAGGGGGAGTTAGTATGACCTGGAGAGGACAGGAACTCCATAAGGACCAAATAAATCAAGACACCAGGGTCTTTTATGAGACGGTATCTCCAACCAAGGACCATGTATGCATATAACCTAGTACCCCTGCTCAAATGTAGTTCATGTTAGCTCTGCATCCAATTGGTTACCATACTAAGTGGAACAAGGACTATTTTGGACATGAACTCAATGGCTGGCTCATTGACCTTTCCCCCCCAAGGAAAGATCAGACTTGCTAGGCCACAGAGGAGGACATTGCAGCCAGTCCTGATGATACCTGATAAGCAAGGGTCAGTTGGAACAGGAGGAGGCCCTCCCCTATCAGCGGACTTGGAAAGGGGTAGGGAGGAGATGAGGGAAGGAAGGTGGGATAGGGAGGGGATGAAGAACTGGGCTACAGCTGGGATACAAAGTTAATAAGCTGTATCTAATATTAAAAATAAAAATTAAAAAAGTGGGACATAAAACAAAGTTCCTAAAGATGAAACACAAAATGCTGACAGATTTCTTTTGTTTGAAGACAGGATTTTTCTGAATAATTTTGGCTGTCCTGGACTCTCTTTGTAGAACAGCCTGTGCTTGAACTCACAGAGATCCACCTACCTTTAACTTGCTGAGTGCTAGGACTGCAGGTGCTCACCAACAGGCCTAGCTGCTGATAGTTTATTTTGTTGTAGCATTTTCTTTTTGTTGTTTCATGCACTACATCCCAACTGAAGTTTCCTGTTCTTCCACTCCTCCCAGCCACAATCTATCCACCTCTACTCTGCCCACCTCACATCTCCTTCAGATCCACTGCTTCTTTATTTTCAATGAAAAAAAAATATGATGGCCTAACAAGTTACAAAACGACTAGGAATAATCCCTCACATCAGAGCTGGTCAAAGCAATACACGAGGAGAGAAAGTATAGGTAGAGTAGGAAAAAGAGTCAGAGACACCCCCATTCTCACTGTTGGAAGTCCCTCAGCAACATCAGGATAATAATCATAAGGTATATGCCAACAACCTAGCTCACAAGACTCATAGAATGTTTATGTTTTTGTCCTTCAGTCTCTGTGATCCCCTATGAGCCCAATTGACTCAGTGACCCATGCTCTTGTTGTGTCCTTGATATCTCTGGTTCCTACAATACGTATTCCCTCATTTCTGGGGTTCCCCTGGATACATCATTGTGTTTGGCTGTGGGTCTCTGCATCTGCTCCCATCAGATGCCGGGTGATGTCTATCTGATGACAACTGGGCTAGGCACTCATCTAAGATTATAGAGTATCTTTCATTGAAATATTTTTGCCTGTCATGTTTACAGATATTGTGTGTCTCTAGGCTATCTTGACTCTGGTTCATGGTCATCCAGGCAGTGTCAGGCATGGACTTCTTCTCATGGTGTGGGCCTCAATGTGTTTTCTGGAGTGTATTTCATATTAATGGGTTGGGGTTTTCCTTCTAGTATCTTCTGTAGGGTTGGATGGCTGCATATATACTGGGTATAGTAGTCTGGGTTGGCATCGGTGGTCTCTTAGTGTCTGTATGATATCCATCCAAGTCCTTCTGGCTTTCATAATCTCTGCTGAGAATTCTAGTGTGATTCTGATAGGTCTACTTATTATTTGAATGATGTTTTGGCATTAGCAGTGTCATGCATAGAACAGTTAATTTTCATGGTGTCATCCCCATATAAAATAGAATCTCCGTAACCTAAGAAAATGAAAAATGAACACACTTTAATGTGTGTTGAGGGAATTAAGACAAAGAAGGGACTAATTTGAGGTAAAAATAAACTATATATAAATGCTGCAAAAAATTAAAATACTTGTAATTCAATTATGATATTTTAGAATATAACTGCATCAGAAAATTTAATTCCTAGTCCATCAATATACCCAAAAATTTATGTAGCATTTTGACTTTGCATGATGATGAATATTTTTTCTATAACTCATTATATGTTGATTACTGTTAAGTGATTTCTGAATGAATTACATAACATTATTAAAAGCAGAAAATTTGGTAGTTGTATGTGAAAGATAATTATATGCATAGTTTATTTTTCCTCTAACACTCTCTTTATAGGAAAGGATTTATGAGAATGATTTACAATCTGTTAGTCAATTAATTCAACAGTGGATGGCTAAAAATGGAAAATCGAGGAATCTATCAGTGGCTTAGTCCATGAGGCTGGTTGCCTCAACTCACCTTCATATACACGGAATTCCTCAAGAAGAAGGTTCTATAGTCAATGAAGAAATAGACTTGCTACCAAAGCAAAAGGGAACAGGCAAAGAGTAAAACATTCCTTCTTCCAAGTCCTTGTATAGGTTTCCAGTAAGATGAGGCAAAGGTGAGTGGTTGGTTTTGCAGTATGAAGATACGGATTAAAGGTGTGTTTTTCAGCCTTATAGATTCAGAAGAGAAGTAGAGAAGTCTACTTCAAATAAGGAAGAGTACTTCACAATTGTGTCCTTAATTTGGGTGTTTTGCTTAATTCCATATGCAGTCAAGTTTAAAACCAAGACTCATGATCACACCTCTTTTCAGCTTGAAAGATAATCATATCTCCTCTTTACATTAATTTCCAAATGAAAAGAATAACCAGGTCATAGTAATGCCTAAAAACAATTTAATGACACAGAGTACAATAGCAGACAAATTACATATTTATCCTGATCATAATTGAAGCTAACATTATATAACTGTCCTTCAGGACAGAAACCGATCAGGACAGAAACAACAAAGTCCAGGTTAGAAACAACTCTCCACCGCTGCTGTGCCACTCCACAACACCTCCCTCATAGGGCAACCCACATTAAGCACAAGGATTCACCTCCCACCTGCTACATGTGTGCAAGTTCCCTAGGCCCAGACCAAGTAAGCTCCTTATTTGATGGCTCAGTCTCTGCAAGCCCCCTGGGGTCTGGGTCAGCTGTTTCTGTTGGTCTTCTTGTGAGGTTCCTCGCACCTCCAGGGTCTTCCATCTTTTCCCCAACACTTACTCAGGATCCCTAGAGCTCTGCACCTTTCTTAGGTGCAAGTCTGAGCATCTGTCCAAGCTCATTTCTGGCTGGAGTCTCTGAGACCATGGTTAGGTTAGGGTCCAGGTTTTACAGTCCCAATTCTGAGCGTTCCCAATGGGGTCAAATATCGTCCAACAGAGCCTGATATTCTTCTTCCGTGAGAGGAGCCTCGAGTGTTAGTTCGATCTGCTCCCATGGTACATCTGGGTCCAGAGCGGCTGGTCCCTGTTCCTCTTCCACTGTCCTCAACAGTTGCTCCAGGAAGAGCTGGACAGGGCAGGAGTCGCTGGCTTCTGGGTAGGCCTCTGTGAAAAAGGTGAGCTCGGATCTTGACATCAACGCTTCTGCACACTCGCCTCCTGCAGAACCCGGTGTCAACAAGCTGTCCCGGGAAGCCTCCTGCTCAATGCAACACGATGCTCCAGGAGCCCTTTCCGGGCCAGGAGAGCTAAAGGGCCTCACCTTTAGCTGTGCTCCCTCCAGCGTGGCCTTTCTGCCTGCCCTTTCTATTCTGGAACCATATGTGGATGGTGTCCTCAGTCAAACCTGTGCTCAGGGCCAGTTGCACCCTCGTGGCATAGTCTGGGGATGAAGAGATCTCAAAAGCTTGCACTAGCATGCTGATCTGCGCTGGACTAAGCCGCGTTCGAGGCCTTCTCCGTTCTGAGGGCGGGCCTCTTGCTTGTTGTACCCTGGCGACAAGCTTTTCAGGAGGCTGTTGGGAGGCTTCATGGCTGGAGCCTGCGGTGGTCTGCTTTGAGGTCTTCCTCGACATGCCAGTTCTATTTCTGCGGTTTTGAAACCACACGCGGATGGAGGACTCTGGAACTCCGAATTCCCTGGCCAGTTCCTGCCTAGTCCTGAAGCTCGGGTAAGGTGTCTTGGCGAAAACTGAGAGCAAGACCTCCTTCTGCTTGGCCTGCCAAACAGTCTTTTGACGCCGGGATGTCTTTGCCGTGCTGCAGCCACCCACATCTGCCTGATCTTCCATCCTGCTGAAGACACTTTGACAGGAGTTCTTCCTCTCCAGTGTGCACTCAGAACAACACCCAGGAAAGTACAGACTATGGTAAATGCATAAAGGAGTCCGCTGCTCACCCTTAAATACCGACCTGAAGCCCCACCCACTCCCTCGAGGCCTCCAATTACAGGCCAAACCGTGGAATGCTCTTCTGCTTCCAAACTGTGAAACCCTTCCTTCCTCTTGCGAATTTTCCCATATCCCACCCTAAAGCAGCCTTTCCAAAACAGTTGGCCTTGTGTTCTACCCAAATTCCACTGCTTAGCTCACAGTACGCACCTGTGTTGGCCCACAAGGAGTTTGATGGGAGAGTCTAAGGCACGGCTTCTGATGATCAGGCAAGGAGAAGAGGCATAAGCCAGGAGCAGTCTTTGCCTACTTTAACAAGGTCATTCATTCAGCTCTGGCTGATGCTCAAGGAGGAACGTGGCTAGAACAGATCTTGCACTCTGCGTGTGCCATCTGCCTTTAGTTCCTTTGAGCTCCAGTCTCCCGGTGTATGATTTCAACAATCTAAATATGGTTACGACCATGCAAGTCTAAGCATTTGGGCAAAGAGTAGACTTATCCTGCAGAAAGACTCCTGGAATTATTTCTGAATTTCTCCTTCAGTGGCAGGCCACAGAAGGTGTCAAGTTCCCTCTTGGTTCCTTGCCATGGACCGGCCCAGTCGGGCTCCCGTCGTCCACGGGAGAACAAGGCTTTAGACAGGAAGACACGGTTTCGGCGAAGAATTGACAGAGACACCTTGATGGTTTTGACTCTGCTGCAACTTTACTGAAATCAAGCTAGTATTTTTATAATGATTTCACAAAAGGCACCTTAAAATTGGCATATTTTCCAGAACATTCAGACTTTTACCAAGAATACAAAGTTTACATTTTAACTCAAAATGCAATTAAACATAAAGCAGTACCCACAAATAATCTTGGCCTAGAAACTTTTTGATCAGAGCAAACAAAGGAAAAGAAACCTCAAATATAGTTTTATTATTGCTAACCAATGAAGAGGAAAGTCAGGAGCTAAATCAGATGCCTGCCAAAGTCCTTCTCTATATCAAAATCTAACTACATCTTTGTTAACCCTCCTCCCATATGTCCTGCCCAAGATTTACGATCTTCTCTAGGAACAAGGCACTGAAGGGAGGGGGAAACTCCCGCTAGCTGCACCTCTCATGCTATTATTTCTTAAGGAGGAGCCTATTATTATTTTACTATTCTTAATGCCTATTAATACTAAATTTAATTCATTACTTTTCTTAAACTTATTTTTATTAAAGCCTTTAACAATCTACTAATAATAAATTTCTTTATAAAGTTAATTGTGCTGTTTCAGGTTTCACAGGGAATGATCAAAGAATTTATTATTTTAGCCCCAGAGCCACAACTGAAGAAGCGTAGAAATCTCAGAACATGTCTCTTTTCCAAGTGGGATGATTTTGCCAGGGACCTTCCAGGGGGCATTATTTCCGGGGAAATCATATCGCCCGCCCTGTAGCTTATGCTACTATGGCGACACTGGCGTGGGTGTGGCAGTTCCTCTGGTTCCACCTATTTAATCCCCCATACACTTTGTCCTACTGGAGAAATTTTACAGATTCCTAGAAACTGTATGAACCTTCAGAAGCACACATTGTGGATCCCAAGACTTTTGGGAGAGGATACTGAAGTCATTTCCTTCATTTCAAGGAACAACATTTGTTGCTGCCATTAATTTGGATCTCTGATCATTAGGCACTGTTTTCCAGAACACACAATTTCCGGTACTGCCAAATGTGCCTATCGTTCTTCAGGGTGTGGCTTTGCCCTAGATAGAGGAGAACAGTAACAGCTGAGCAATTCTAACCCTGCCTTATTTTTGCATCTCATATTTTACATGTGCCATAATTTTAACTTTTTCCTTGCAGTCCCCATCAACAGTACCTGGGTGTATAATAGATACTGTAGAAGTTATTCTGCTTCTTCCAGAGATCCGCTTTACCATCCCTGAATACACAGGTCCATAAACAGCTGTATTTCCTTTGTAACATAGAAGCCTTGTGGATAGGGTTAGAGGTTTATCTGCAGCCAGATGCAAAGCTGTGATGCTGCATGCAGTGGTGTGTATCAAGTCTAAAATCCTCAGGTGATATTTTCCTACCTGCCTAGTACCTCATGGCTGCCTGATGGGAGACAGCTCGTATTGTTGCATGAGGGGCCTAAGCCTGACAGGCCCCTCTGTTGGTTTCCTGATGGCAAGAGGTTAGCCTGTATATCCCTCTTGGGCAGTGATCCCTAGTCCAGTGCTTTCCTTTGCCACAGCTGCCATGAAACCCCGGGAACCTTTGCATTCCCTTGGAGCCAGAATCTGCTTGTTCCCTTCTGTGAGTAAAGGGACCACTTGCCTCTGTGTTAACACACCTCCTATTTTGGGTTCTAGAGATTTTTTTTTTCCTTTTTCTTTTCTTTTTTTTTTTTTTTCAATGCAGTTTATTCAGGAACATTGAACAATCCTCGGACCCCGGGGAAAGCCAGCCCACAGCTTAAATAGCCTCTGGGTAGCCAACCCAGGCGTGCCACGGGGGCAATGCAGATAGGTCCACATACATGGAAGCAAGCCAGATCCTTGGCCTTAGCCAAATGTGGAGTTGTTCGTGACAGAGAGCACTCAC
The DNA here is from genome assembly GCF_030254825.1 of Meriones unguiculatus. Taxonomy (NCBI): domain Eukaryota; kingdom Metazoa; phylum Chordata; class Mammalia; order Rodentia; family Muridae; genus Meriones; species Meriones unguiculatus. The sequence continues at coordinate 322,638 of NW_026843645.1, forward strand.
CATCGGGAAGGTGGAAGGCGGAAACCAGTTCCATCTTTAAGGCATAGCATTCCGCAGCTCTCTACAGTTCCCCCTTTTTGTTTTAGACTCATCAGGCAAGAGTAGAGGTCTGATCTCTGATAATAGAAATAAATTGGGACTTTGTACAGATGTTCATTTAGGTGTCATCCACCCAAAGAGCATCAGACCCGTCCGATACCTTTTTCTCAGCGGCGGGACCTGGGGCATCAACCCGCATGCAATCAGACATGCTCTTCTCTGGGTCCAAAGCGGCTGACCCTGAGTGCAGTGCTTAGCCTCGCATCCTGAGCATATCATTTTAGCTTTTTATGGTATCCAACCATGCTTGGGGAGAATGTCCTGCTTCAATGGCTGTAAAGGCCTGAATGATCATGGCTGCATCACACTGTTGTGAGACTCTAATCTTGCATATATACCACAGGCAAACCAAGGAGACCAACACCAGAAGGCCTGCTAACACTCCCATGCCCGCCCATTCCTTCAGATGATTCATGGCTGCAGCAATCCATGTTGATAATCCTGTGGCTAGTCCTGCGTCCACTCCGGTAGAATTTACTGTGACAATGGCCACTCTCAGCTGCTCCATCGTAGTATCGAATTCTCCAGTCCAATTACCTAAAATATAGCTCGACAATTGTTTAGACAGATTTGCAGCACAGGAAAAATTCTCATGTTGTATGCTAGTGACTCAAAGTCCAGCATACTTTCATTGACAGCCAGGTTGAGCGATTTGCCAAAGGTTATCATTTTGCTCCTGCAAGAGGTCAATCCTCACTGGGTGCCTGTGCCCATTGATGCCCCTCACGCTATGACTCTCTTCAGACAGAAAAGGGATCTTGGAACTACAGCCACCATTGTTACTACCATCTCATTGACAGCTGTTGGAGCTACCACCAGGGCATTAGCCATGAGTCATACTGGGCAGACTGCTCAGACCCTGAATAATCATTTAGCCAATGTAGCTCATGCCTTAGTTGTACATAAAGGAATTAATGCTCAACTAAAAGGAAGCTTGATGGTGTTCAATCAGAGGATATAATCCATTCTTCATTGATGACAAGTGACATCCTGTTGTGACTCATATTCGTTCATTTGGATCACCTTCAGATATGTATATATTTTAGGAAACTCCTGCTCTATTAGGTTACTACAGTAACATTCAATTGACATTTCATCTTCACTGTCTTTCTTCATATTATTTTCCTTAATGTCCTCTTTCTTCTCCACTTCCAACCGATTCTTCTTTATTATCCCATCCTCCATCTATAAATAACTAATTTACTGACCTATCCTAGGGAGATCTAGTTACTTGTGTTAGAACACTAGTCCCTTATTCTGTGTGTATCCTACAAGGTTTTATGTACTGTAGGTTTCTTATCATTCACTTTAAAAGTAATATTAACATGTAAGAAGATACATGCCATATTTGTATATTTGAACTTCTGTTACTATATACTCAGACTGATTTTTTTTTCTAGTTTGCCTGCAGATAATGCATTTACTTTCAAATTTCATGATTTACTTTGTAAAATGCCTGAGTAATATTTTGTTGTGTAAATGTCCACATTTTCTTTATCTATTCTTCTGTTAATGGACATCTGGGTTATATCCGATTTCTGGAAGTGTTGATTAGAGCAATCATAAACATGTTTGCACAAATGTCTCCATGGAAGGATGAAACATTCTTTGGATATATGCGCAAGAGTAGTATAGTTGGTTCTAGAGGCAGAACAATTCCCACCTTGCTGCAGAAAAGCCACAAGTATGTCCTTAGTGGCTAAACATGTTTGTACTCCTACTAGCAATGTCTGAATATTCTTAGCCATTGTGACTCTCTTTAGACCATACCTCAAACTACTTTTGGTTTCCATTTCCCCAGTGGCTATGGATCTTGCACATATCTTTAAATGTTTCTCAGCCATTTGAATTATTTCTTTAAGAATTCTCTTGTTTCCTGTTTTCTTCTTCTTCTGATGTCCATCCTCTTTGCCTTTCAGGATGGGGATTGGAACCTTCTATAGAGGGCTTCTGAAAGCCAGAAGAAGAAAACAGGAAACAAAATAGGAACCTACCACAGAGGGCCTCTGAAAGCCTCTGCCCTACAGACTATCAAAGCAGATGCTGAACCTGATGGTCAACAGTTGGGCAGAATGAATGGAATTTTATGTAAGAAGTGGGAAATAGTAAGAGCTGGAGAGGACAGGGTCACCACATAGAGAGCAACAGAACAAGAAAATTTGAACACAGGGAACTTCCCAGAGACTCATACTCCAACCAAGTACTATTCATGGAGATAACCTAGAGCCCCTGCACAGATGTAGCCCATGGCAGTTCAGTGTCCAAGTGGGTTACATAGTAATGGCTTCCCATTACTGCCTCTGACATAATCTGACTGGCCTGCTCTTTGATCACCTCCTCCTGAGGGGGGAGCAGCCTTACCAGGCCACAGTAGAGGACAATGTAGCCACTTTTGATGTGAACTGATAGACTAAGATCAGAAAGGAGAGGAGAACGTCCCCTATCAGTTGATTTGGGGAGTGGCATGCATGCAGAAATGGGAGGGAGGGTGGGATTGGGAGGGGAGGAGGGAGGGGCTTATGGGGGGATACAAAATGAATAATACAATAAAATAATAAAAAAGAATTCTCTTGTGATATCTTCTTCCATTTTCTTTTTTCAGAGACCGAAAGATTTTTTTTTTTTATACAAGTCTTTCACTTGCTTGGTTAGAGTTACACCAAGTACTTTATGTCCTTTGGGGATATTGTGAATTTCTTTCTCAGCCCTTTTATCTTTTGTATACAGGAGTGCTACTAAATTTTTTGAGTTGATTTTGTATCCAGGCACTTGGCTGAATGGATTTATCAACTGTAGGAGTTCCCTGGTAGAACTTTTGGGGTCATTCAGTTAAAATATCATATATCATCTGTAAATAGTGACATGACATGAACTCATGGGCCGGCTCTTTGATCACCTCCACATGAGGGGGTAGCAGCCTTACCTGTCCACAGAGGAAAACAACAAATCCAGTCCTGATGAGAACTGATAAACTGGTGTAAGATGGAAGGGGAGGAAGCCCTACCCTATCATTGGACTCGGGGAGGGGCATAGGAGAAGAAGAGGGAGGGTGGGCTTGGGAGGGGGTGGGGGCTAAACCTGGGATACAAAGTGAATAAACTGTAATTAATAATAGTAATAAATAATTCTTTATTTATAATTATATGTGTTTTATTTGTATTGCATATTTTCTTGATATCTAATTTTTGTTTTGACTTATTTATACATTGGAATGTTAGCCTTTATTTGGGTGTGTAGTTGGTGAAACTATTTTACCTTTGTTTACACTGCTACATTTTCAGAATGATGGTGGTCCTTTGTTATGCAGAAGGCTTTCAGTTATCTGCTGTATTTTTTTAATTTTTCATCAATTACACTTTATTCATTCCGCATCCCCCTATAAGCCCCTCCCTCCTCCCCTCCCAATCCCACCCTCCCTCCTCCCTCTGCATGCATGCCACTCCCCAAGTCCACTGATAGGGGAGGTTCTCCTCTCCTTTCTGATCTTAGTCCATCAGTTCACATCAAAAGTGGCTGCATTGTCCTCTACTATGGCCTGGTAAGGCTGCTCCCCCTCAGGAGGAGGTGATCAAAGAGCAGGCCAGTCAGTTCATGTCAGAGGCAATCCCTCTTCACATTACTATGTAACCCAATTGGATTCTGAACTGCCCTGGGCTACATCTGTGCAGGGGTTCTGGGATATCTCTATGAATAGTCCTTGGTTGGAGTATGAGTCTCTGGGAAGTTCGTTGTGTTCAAATTTTCTTGTTCTGTTGCTCTCCTTGTGGAGACCCTGTCCTCTCCAACTCTTACTATTTTCCAGTTTTTACATAAAATTCCCTTCACTCTGCCCAACAGTCGCCCATCAGGCTCAGCATCTGCATTGATAGTCTGTAGGGCAGAGGCTTTCAGAGGCCCTCTGTGGTAGGTTCCTAGGTTATTTCCTGTTTTCTTCTTCTTCTGATGTCCATCCTCTTTGCCTTTATGGATGGGGATTGGACATTTAAGTTAGGGTCCTCTCTCTTGCTTAGTTTCTTTAGATGCACAGGTTTTAGTGGGTTTGTCCTATGTTGTATGTCTATATGAGTGAGTATATACCATGTGTGTCTTTTTGCTTCTGGGACAACTCACTCAGGATGATCCTTTCCAGATCCAACCATTTACCTGCAAATTTCATGATTTCCTTATTTTTCATTGCTGAGTAATATTCCATTGTGTAGATGTACCACAATTTCTGCATCCATTCTTCAGTTGAGGGGCATCTGGGTTGTTTCCAGATTCTGGCTATTACAAATAAAGCTGCTACAAACATGGTTGAGCAAATTTCCTTTTTGTGTACTTGAGCCTCTTTTGGATATATGTCCAGGAGTGGTATGGCTGGATCTTGAGGAAGCGCTATTCCTAGTTGTCTGAGAAAGCGCCACATTGATTTCCAAAGTGGTTGTACAAGTTTACATTCCCACCAGCAGTGGAGAAGGGTTCCCCTTTCTCCACAACCTCTCCAGCATGTGTTGTCACTTGAGTTTTTGATCTTGGCCATTCTCATGGGTGTAAGGTGAAATCTCAGGGTTGTTTTGATTTGCATTTCCCTAATGGCTAGTGAGGTTGAACATTTCTTTAAGTGCTTCTCTGCCAATCGGTATTCCTCTACAGAGAATTCTCTGTTTAGCTCTGTTCCCCATTTTTTAAGTGGATTACTTGGTTTGCTGCTTTTCAGCTTTTTTAGTTCTTTATAGATACTGGATATGAGTCCTCTGTCAGATAAAGGGTTGGTGAAGATTCTTTCCCAATCTGTAGGCTGTCGCTTTATTTTGATGACGGTGTCCTTTGCTTGGCAGAAGCTCTTCAGTTTCATGAGGTCCCATTTATTGATTGTTGCTCTTAGAGCCTATGCTGTTGGTGTTCTGTTTAGGAAGTTTTCTCCTGTACCAATGAGTTCTAGGGTATTTCCCACTTTTTTTCAAGCCGATTTAATGTGTCTGGTTTTATTTTGAGGTCTTTGATCCACTTGGACTTCAGTTTTGTGCAGGGTGATAAGTATGGATCTATTAATCTGCTGTATTTTTGAAGATGCTTTATTTTTATGCCTGGGCAAGGGCTAGGAAGATCTTCCCTGCTCATTGATAAGTAAGATTAATGGAGTAAAACTCTCCATCCAAAAAAAAAAAAAAAAAAAAATCAAAGTCAACATTCAGTGTAATCCTCATCAAAATTTCAGACAATTCTTACCAGATGTTGAAAGGACAATTTTCAGCTTCAAATAGAAGCACAAACAAACCATGAAACCTAAAACAATCTTAAATAAAAACTGCGAGAGGGATCCCCATCCAAAGATTAAATTGAACTAAAAACTATAGTAGTAACAGCATGGTATTGGCAGAGTAATAAACACTTTGGTCGATGATGAGATCGAAGACCCATGCAGAAATCCAAATACCTATGGAAACTTGATATTTTTAAAATAAGAAATCTTGAAATAAACACTGGAAAAACAGACAGCATCTTCAACACATTGTTGTGGTCAAACTAGAAGTATGCACATAAGTTAATTCAAAAGATCCTCATGTATCACTCTGCACAAATCTCACTAAAAATAGATTAAAGAGCTCAGTAAAATCAAGAAACAGAGAACCTGATGGATGAGAAATTAAGGAATAGCATTTTCTCTAGTAATGAGAATGTCTTTTTCATGTTTTGGACTGTGTTGGTGAGCCTTATCATTTGATTTTTTGTTAGATTTCTTCTGTTTTTTTAATTTCTAGATACATCTCTGTTTTTAATTTTATCTGTTCCTTTTGTAATAAAATGTCTTCAACTATCTTCAGTGTTTTATTTCACTTTTTCTTTGTTTTCACAGACATCATTGAGGTTTTATCAATATCCTCTGTTATACCCTTGAGTTATCTATGTTTTTAAGTCATTGTCTTGTTCTGTGCCTATATTGAATTTCTCAGGGTCTCCTCTAGTAGGGTTGTATTGCCTTGGTGTCTTGGGTGTTAATGATTTTGGTTTCACTCTGGTGACTAGTTATCTGGGTTTGGGATGATTGTGATTCTAACTGTTGCTATCTGGACTAGTCTATTTTAGGTTTATGATGTTTAATTTCTTCTCTTCTGATTCCCTCTCTGGATCGTAGGAAAGGGTGTTGGCTGTGTATTGTCTTATAGAGAATTATTCTGAGTGTGTGCCTTGATAGGTCATTAGGGATACTAGACAGAGACTTTTTTTAGGAATGGGTGATTACACTAAAAAATAATGATGAATAAACATAGAAATTACCTCAGAATATAGGACTGTTATAGGTTTTGAAAGTAAATTGAACAAGAAAAAAAAAAGATGAAGTAGCCATTTTCATGTCTCAAAAAATAAGTTTTCAGTCAAAATTAATCAAAAGATATGGGGAAGAACACTTTATACTCACCGAAGGAAAAATCCACCACTACAACCACTCAATAATGAACATCTCTGATGCAAATGTAAGGGTGGCATCATTCATAAAAGAAATACTACTAAAGCTTAAATCACACATTGAATCTCACACAATAATATTCGGAGACTTCAGCACTGACTTTCTCCAAAGGACAGATCAAGACTGAAAGTAAATGGGGAAATAAAGAAACTAACAGACATCTTGAATCAAATGGGCCTAACAGATATCTACAGAACATTTCTCAGCACCTCATGAAACCTTCTCCAAATTTTACCATATAATCAGTTATAAAGCAAGCTTCAGCAGATATAAAAACATTGAAATAACTCTGTGAATCTTATCAGACATCCATGGATTAAAGCTAGACTTCAACAAGAGAAACACCACTTGATCATGGAAGAAATAAAAGACATTCTAGTTTTCAATGAAAATGAAGGCACAATTTTATGTAAGAAGTGGGAAATAGGAAGAGCTGGAGTGGAAAGGAACTCCACAAGGAGAGCAACAGAACAAGAAAATTTGAACACAAGGAACTTCCCAGAGACTCATACTCCAACCAAGGACTATTCATGGAGATAACCTAGAACCCTGACAATGCAGCCACTTCTGATGAGAAATGATAGACTAAGATCAGAAAGAAGGAGAGGAGGACCTCCCCTATCAGTGGACTTGAGGGGCATGCATGCAGAAAGGGGGGGAGAGGGGAATGGAGGGGGAGGAGGGAGGGGCTCATGGGGGGATACAAAATGAATAAAGTGTAATTAATAAAAAAGAGAAAAAAATCATACCAAACTTATGAGACACAATGAAAGCAGTGGTAAGAGAAAAGCTGACAGCATTTTGAAAAATGAAGTACCTTCATAAAGAAATGGGAGAGATCCCGTACTCATAATTTAGCAGCACACTTGAAAGCTCTCTAACAGAAGAAAGCAAACACACCAACATGGAGCAGTTGACAGGAAATATTCAAACTTGCGGCTGGAATCAATACATTGGAAACAAAGAGTCTGATACAAAGAATCAATAAAACCAAAAGCTGGTTCTTTGAAAATATCAACAAGATAAACAAACCCTTAGATAAACTAACTGAAAGGCAGAGGGAGAGTATCCAGATAAACAACATCAGAAACAAAAAGGGGGACATAACTACAGACAATGAGGAAATCCAAAAAAATCATTAGGACTTACTTCAAAAGCCTGTATTCTACAAAATTAAAAAATATAAAGTAAACAAATGATTTTCTGTATAGATTTCACCTACCGAAGATAAATCAAGATCAGGAAAAACTTTAAATAGTCCAATAACCACTAAGAAAATAGAAGGTATCATCAAAAATCTCCCAACCAAAAAAAAAAAAAAAATTCAGATCCAGATGGTTTTAGTGCAGAATTCTGTAAGACATTCAAAAAAGAACTAATACAGATATTCTTCAAATTATTCCACAAAATAGAAACAGAAGAAACATTGCCAAATTCATTCTATGAGGCCACAGTCATGCTGACAACTAAACAGCAGAAAGACCCAACAAAGAAAGATAATTCCAGACTAATTTCATGCATGAACTTCCATGCAAAAAAATATCAATAAAATAGAGACTGAATCCAAGAACACATCATATACATCATCACGGGGATGCAGGGGTGGTTCAACATACAAAATGTCATCAATGTAATCCACCACATTAAAAAATTTAAAGAAAAAAAATCACATGGTCATCTCATTAGATGGAGAAAATATGGTTGACCAAATCCAACATCCCATCATGATGAAAATCTTAGAGAGATCAAAGATACAAAGTCTATATTTAAACATAATAAAGGCTATATACAGCAAGCTGATTGCAAGTATCAAAATAAATAAATGAAGAAATATTGTAGAAAATAAATAAATGTAGAAAAATTTAAAGCAATTCCACTAAAATCAGGGACAGGAGAAGAATGTCCACTCTCTCTGTTCCTCTTCAATATAGTACTTTAAGTTCTAGCTAGAGCAATAAGACAACTAAGGGAGATCAAGGCATACAAATCAGCAAGGAAGAAGTCAAAATATTGCTATTTGCGGATGAGGTGATAGTGTATGTAAGCAACCCCAAATATTCCACCAGAGAACTCCTACAGCTGATAAACAGCCTCAGCAAAGTAACTGGATACAGGATTATTTTTTTAAAAATATCCGTAGCTCTCCTGTACATAAGGGACATATGTGTTGGGAAAGAAAATAAGGAAACTACACCATTCATAATATCAACAAATGCTATAATGTGTCTTGGTGTGACTCTAACCAAATAAGTGAAAGACCTGCATGAAAAGGACTTCAATGGTCTGAAGAAAAAAATTAAGAAGATGTCAGAAATGGAAAGATCTCCCAATTTCCTGGATCCATAGGATTAACATAGTGAAAATGGCCATCTAACCAAAGGCAATCTACAGATTCAATGCAGTCACATCAAAATACCAACACAGTCCTTTTCAGACTTTGAAAGAACAATTCTAAACTTCACATGGAAGAACAAATATATCCAGGCACAGGGTCTTTTCTGAGACTGAGACTCAACCAAGGACCATCTATGGATATAACCTAGAACTTCTGCTCGGATTTGGCCCGTGGTAGCTCAGTAACCAAGTAGTTTTCCAAAGTAAGGGTAACAAGGACTATTTCTAACAGGATCTCAAGGGCAGGCTCTTTGACCTCCCCCCCCAGGGGAGGAGCAGTCCTGTTAGGCCACAGAGGAGGACTTTGCAGCCAGCCCTGAAGATACCTGATAAAACAGGGTCAAATGAAAGGGGAGGAGGTCCTCCCCTATCAGTGTACTTGGAAAGGGACAGGGAGGAGACCAGGGAGGGAGTGTGGGGTTGGGGAGGGAATGAGAGAGCGGGATACAGCTGGGACACAGAGTTAACAAAATGAAACTAAAAAGAAAAATTAAATTTAAAAAAATCCAGAACAGCTTAAACAATCCTACACAATAAAAGAACTTCTGGAGTTATCTCCATCCCTGACTTCAAGCTACAACACACAGCAATAGTAATAAAAAATGTCTGGTACTGGCATAGAGATAGACTGGTTGGTTGATCAATGGTATTAAATCAAAGACACAGAAATAAACCCACATACCTTTGGTCAATTGATTTTTTGACAAGGAAGCCAGAACCATACAATGGAAAAAAGACAGCCTCTTCAACAAACCATGCTGGTCTAACTGTATCTCTCTGCATATAGAAAAATGCAAATAGATACATATTTTTCTCCCTGAAAAAAATCTCAAATACAAGTTGGTCAGAGACCTCAATATAACTGCAGACACACTAAATCTGTTAGAAGAGAAATCTGGAAAGAGCCTTCAACTCATTGGTACAGGAGACAACTTCCTGAACAGAACACCAACAGATCAGGCTCTAGAATCAAAAGTTAACAAATGAGACCTCATGAAACTGAAAACTTCTGTAAGGAGTAAACACTATCAATGAAACTAAATGTCAGTCTACACATTAGGAAAAGAACACATCAATCCTGTCTTAAACAAAGTGCTAATATTCAAACTATACAATGGACTCAAGAAATCAAACTCCAAAAAAATGACCCAATTAAATAATTGTCACAGAACTAAACAAAGAATTTTCAACAGGGAAATCTTGAATGGCTTAGAAGTACTTAAAGAAATGCTCACCTTCCCTCATCATCAGAGAAATGCAAATCAAAATTACTCTGAGATTCTATCTCATATCAGTCTGAAAGGCTAAGATCAAAAATCTCAAGTTGTAGCACATTCTGGTGAGGATGAGGACAAAGGGTAACATGCCTTCCTTGCTGGTGTGAGTGGAAACTTTTACAAGCACTTTTGAAATCAATCTAGCTCTTTCTCAGAAAAGAAGCTCTACAAGAAGGACACCTAATCAACTACATTCATAGCAGTTTTATTTTTAATAGTCAGAATCTGGAAACCACTTAGATGTCCCACAACTGAAGAATGGATAAAGAAACCGTGGCACATTTACACAAAAGAATATACTCAGCCATTAAAAACAAAGCAATCAACTTCCACTGCTTTCCCCAGCCATCTGTGAGATTATCTGAATTCTCTGTTCCTTATCAAGGAAAGAAATCTTACTCTGAGCATGCATAGACACACCTTACCCACTCCACCCCATCCCCTCCTCCCATATTGGCAGCATATGACAATAACTTCACGATCGGGTCGGGACCCCTGAGAAAAAGAAGTTTCTCTAGGATTACAGTAATCAGAATAGAATAGGATAGAATAGTGTCATAGTGATTATGACATTTAAGGAAACCACAGGCCGCAAATGCACACCCTCATGGTTTTATAAATGGTAAATGCACCTGGGTCAGGTCTGCACAGGTAGATGATGAAAGACATTTAAGGGTGAGGGGAGGAAGACCCCCTCCTCATCTTCAGTGATGCTCTCCAAGCTCAGACACACGTAGGAACCTTCTCAGAGGAATTCATCCAAACCCTTGGACGAGAGGAGTTCTGGAGGAGTTTTGAATTCCCTGCAGTCACCAGAGCGGTTAGTGCCACCTGAATTCACTATGCCAATTTCTTGAGAAAAAATTTGAAGCCACTGCCTGACCTCCACATGGGCTGAGATGCTGTGGCCTCCTTCATGGGTCTTTCTCGAGTTCTGTTTAAGTCCCTCGGTTTCCTATTCTTGTATTTGAAGAATGATTGACACAAACAAACACAGAGAACATTAGAATATGACAATGGAAATGATATTTCTTTCCCATGAGCCAAGTTTGGGAAACTGCCACTGTAGTGAAAGACTGTTGACATAGAGCCTCTTTTTCCTTTCTTCAGTAAGATCTGACTGAAGCCTGGCCTGTGAGTTCAAGGCCAGCCTGGTCTACAGAGTCCTGGACAGCCTAGAAAAACAAAAACAAGCAAACAAACAAAATCCAACCATCCAAAACAAATCGAAACAGACAAACACAAACAGCTGCTATGGGAAGTTGAAATTGTATGTATTTTACTATATAAAATTTAGGAAATAAACCCAGCTTCTATCTTGTCATGGCCTTAACTCAACCTTCACATCCACACTCACTTTTCTCTCTGTTCCCCAGTGCCTCCTACTGAGGGAAATAACTGCTGAGGTCCTAGTGAGTACTATTTCCCTTCTATTTCTTCAGCAACAATTTCACAGTTGAATCATATAAGGACAGGCTGGAAAGGGCAGCGACTGAACCCCTTTGTAGATAGGATTCACTACAGAGCAGTTGCATCAGAGGCAAGAGAAACAATTCGGCCATGAGACAAGCAGCCTTGGATTCATCCCTGGCTTGGGTTTCAATTCTGATCTGATGTGGCATCAAAGGCTTCCATTATTTCTCTTCCCTTGTTTTCCCTCCCTGCCACCCACACCCCAATGAATCATGTCCCTGCCCTTCCATGATGAGCTCACTAGAATGAGGTCATGGGCCAACAACCTACTCCTGTCTGTAGTCTTTCCACCAGCAACAAGAAACCATAACCATGAATTTCATTATCCAGTGGCTCTTTGGAATGTATAAAGCAGAGCCTTGTGATTTTGCCACCTTTTCAAGATGTTCATACACAAGTGTAAGGCTGTGTCAACTCTATATGCACTCTCATCTGACGATTAAAGGTTTGTTTTTTAGTAACATAAGTCTGGTGTCCTGCACTACTAGGGTACTGTGTGAACAAACCAATCCATAAATATATAAAATATATCTATTAAATATATGTATATAAAAACCAATCCATAAATATATAATATATAATTATATATAAATATATATGGTATACATAATATATATAAAATATATCTCTATAACTATATTAATATATTTATATAAAATAACAATCCATAAATATATAATATATATACAATTACATATAAATATATGTTATACAGTATATAATATAACACATATCTATATAAATATATTAATATATTTATATAAAATATATTAAAATAAATATTGTAAACCCGGTTAAGAAAAAATCACTATGCTTCTGCTCACTGAATGCTTTATAATATTAACACATCATGACTTCTGAATCATTGGAGGGTGGCAATTCTTTCCTGTTTTCTTACAAGTGCTTGTTATGTTTTGTTTTTTGTCTTGTTTTGTTTTTGTTTTTTTTACAACTCTGCTTTATTTGGGGGTGTTTAAGCCTCAGCCTCCCCATTGTGGGGAATAGGTAAAACAGACCACTTTACTTCTCTGGGCTGTTGTTGATCAAGGGTCCTTTGAGAGTTTCCATATCAATCCCCATCAACTGCAGATACAGCCACCTTCTCTCTACCCCAGGATGTGCTCAGAGGCCCTCTCAGTGCATGAGGCATGCCTGTTATCAGCTGTCAAAAAGCCATGTCCTGACAGACCATTAATAGGTGTGGACGAACTATGTGCAAACTGAAATCCCACACTTGGGATTAAGATGGAAACAAATTCACACAACATTCCCAGCACTTCAATTCTGTCTCCTCACTGTGGCCTCCAACTATCAGGAACCCATTTGACTCCAACCAGGCTTGCTACCCCGAATAAAAGGAGGAGGCCACTACCCAGGTTCTAGTTATGCAAAAGCCAAAATAGACAGAGACACTGGACACATATAGAAGTAGGACCAACTTCCAGGGGCAACTCAACCAAAACCACCATTATCCCAAAAGGACTTAAATCAATGTGTCTTTTAAGGACTGGGGAGACATCTCAGATATGTCTATGTGCTGCCGAACTTGCTCTTGTGTATTTTTACTGGCTGAATGCATTGTTAAATCAGGCCACTAGGAAACATTTTTGTTTCCATTCAAGTGAGTCCTTGCACAACCAAGAGTTCACCTAGTGACTTAATATCCTTCCTGCAAAAATCAGACTGGTATGCAGGGCCCATATTCTTCCCATATAGTCAGTTCCTGCACCTTCCCCAAACATGTCCATTTCCAAGGAAAACCATCTCATTAAGGGCCTCCTCCACAGCCAGAATATGCATTGTTTCCTTTTGGAGACATTGAGGTGAGAACTTTTTTTCAGATTACAGGCCTCGACTTCCCCTCCAAAGTTCAATATAATCTTGTTCAGTTTAAGCGGGGACTGTGTTTTCAGAACAGCCCCTGGTAAGGGCTTCTGGAAGGTTTGTACTTTGGGAGCCAAGGTGACCCTGGCCTGGCTGTGGATAGGCCTGTCTTTTAAGTGGTTCACCAGCATACTGGCTCCCTTCAAATTCTTTGGATCTGCACCAAACAGAGCATATGTTTTAAGCTTTAAGCCTTAAAGAGAAACCCATGAGTTGTTTTTTTTAATTATTTATTTATACATATGAACACTCTGTCTGAATATATGCCTGTATGAAACAAGAGAGCACCAGATCCCATTGTAGACAGTTGTGGGTCACAATGTGGGCTGCTGGGAATTGAACTCAGGACCATCCGGAAGGGCAGCCAATGCTCTTCACCACTGAGCCATCTCTCCAGCACCCACCCATGAGTTTTTCAATCAGATAAGGCCATTCAGCTCTTCAGTCCTTAAGCTCTGGTTTCTCACGGTTCCCCATCAAAGCACCCTCACCAAATAAAGAAAAGTGTCCGGCTTTTTCCATGCATAATTTTTATCTGCAGGGAAAACCTCCCCAAGACCTGCACATGCACACACACACACACACACAACCTCTCTCATTGGTCCTTGCAGGCACAGGTACCAGGTGAAACTTAGGTGCAGTTATCTGAGCCCAGCATGAAGCCACAAAACAAAAATCTTGTTTCTTGAAATTTCTCTGATAGGGGAGGTCCTCCTCCCCTTTCATCTGACCCTAGCCTATCAGGTCTCATCAGGACTGGCTGCATTGTATTCCTCTGTGGCCTGGTCAGGTTGATCCCCCCCTTAGGAGGAGGTGATTAAAGAGCCAACTACTGATTTCATGTCAGAAACAGTCCCTGTTCCCCTTACTAGAGTTCCCACATGGATACTGAGCTGCCATGGCCTACATCTGAGCAGGAGTTCTAGGTTATCTCCATGCATGGTCCTTGGTTGGAGAATCAGCCTCAGAAAAGATAGAGTGGGGCATGGATGGAAATGAGGGAGCAAGGGTGAGATTGGGAGAGATTGAAGGAGAGGGCTATAGATGGGATAGAGAGTGAATAAACTTTGAATATTATAAAAAAAATTTAAAAAATCATTTATATTCAGAAATGAAATGTATAAGGAACTCAGTCTCAACCCAAATTCTGTTAGCAGCTTTTACACTTTTTGCCAAGAGTGCATTTTGCATTTATTACAAAACACAATCCATATTGTTCTCTGAGAAGACTATATGACTCCTATGGGAGTCATTTATAAAATCTAATAAATTCCTCTGTAGTACTTGTAAATCACTGTAAACTCAACATTTCACCAAAGATGAATATGACGTAGCATAACTTAAGAATCCTGCAATCATTTTTTTTGTCAGCCTTGTTTGATTGTACTAAGTATGTTCTCTAGACATATTAATCATCTCACAAGAATGGGCTTCTTGGTGTATGTGATTCCTACCTTTTTTATATTATATTATATTATATTATATTATATTATATTATATTATATTATATTATATATGTATATTACTGCTAAAGCATTTAAACACCATGGTAATTTAATAAAGAATTAACCTTAATTTGTATTTTGTTCTTTAATTATAAAATGTATAAATAATTAAAAAAAATTTCTTTACTTGTTAATATTCAAGGGCACCTTCCATTTGTGGAACAGATGGGTAACTCCACTGCATTTGAGGAATGGGCTAAGGAAGCCTGATCCACCAGGAGGAAGAAAGAGAACTGCTTACTGAGTGCTGTGGGGCCTCTGGCATGCCCTGAGATCTTGAATTTGGGAGCCTAGGGTCCCTTCCCACAGAGTAGAGCAGCAAGTGGCTGAGCGGCCAGGGTGGGAGGGCTGGGTGGTCCCGAGGCTGGGTGTGCAGTTAGATGTCTGCTATGGGAGGACAGGAGTTAGTGCTGCTGAAATGTGAATCTCCTTAGACCTGAAGAAGGCAAGGTCCTGGCCCGGAAGCCAGGGTCAGGGAATACGGGCTGAGTCCCTTCCACACATTCTAACCCTAAGGGAGACACCCTAACTCTAAGGGAGCCCTCCTGTCACTCAAAACTCTCCGGCCAATCAGGGCCTCCGACCGGACCAGCCAGTCAAGAGAGGGGGCGTGCCCTTCCGGGTGCCTTTGTATGGGTTCAGCTCCTGCTGCTCAGCAGGCTCTCATGGTTCTAGGTGAAGAGCTCTGAGCGCCGCCGCCACTGCTTGGGTGCTGTGAGGGAACTGAGGCAAGCTACAAAGTCGCAACATGGTGAGTGCGGGGAGGAGAAGGCGGCTGAGCGGCGGGAGCTGGTGTGCGGGGTCTCTTCCGGGACTGGCTGGTCAGCTGCGGCCACTGTGGAGGGACCTTGTGGTCCTGGGCGCTCGCTGGACCCAGCGGTGGCATCTGAGTCACTTCAGTGCAGGGACCGTATCCGCGCAGAGCTTTTTCAGCAGGGGTTTGTGTGCAGAATCATCCTCATGGTGGGATGCCAAACTCGGAATACTTTAGTTTTAGTTTCTCTTTGATGTTCCAGTTTCTCTTGTGTCTTCTACAAGTTCTGCTCTTAGCATTTAAAATTAGGTGTGCGATCCATTCGTGGTAGTTTTGGGGATTTCCAATGCTTGGGAAATAGTAGGTGACACTAAATAGGAAATAGTAGGTGACACTAAATATAATTTATCCAGGGGAGAACTGCCTCTAAATCACCCCACAGGTAAATAGCATGCTAACCAGGCCTGTTAGAGATTAGCATGCTAGCATACTTATGTTGACTGGGCTTGTCCGGAAATTTGGCTCCAACCCTAGCAAAGGAGAGAGAACTCTGAGTTACAACCAGCTACCAGGCCCATCCTCTTATCAAAGAACAGGGCTCTACCAAGCTGGTCAAGGCGGTCTTACACAAATGACAGAGAGCACAAATTCAGACAATTTCTAGCATCCCTGTGTACACTATCCCTCAGAAAAACAATCTATAACTTGAAATATAGTTTACATTTTGAAATCATTTTGATACATGACATTTCTACATAACCATGGCTGTTTTAGAACTGTCTGTGGAGCTGGGCATGGTGGCACAGACCTGTAATCCCAGCACTCAACCAGGAAGAGGCAGACAGATTTATGTGATTATGAGGATGGCTGGGTCTACAAAGTGAGTCCAGAACAGCCAAAGCAACACAAGAAAATTGTGTCTCAAAAACAAACAGAGAACACATTCTGTGTAACGGTCTGGCCTCAGTCTCAGAGAGATCAGCCTGCCATTGAAACCTAGGTTTAGGATGACAGACATGCACTTCTGAGCCAACCTATGATTTTTAAGTGGTCTATACTTGAATCAAGGAATTAAAAGATAAAATAAGATGTACAAAGGAACAATTTTCCTTTTAATGAACAGTAATAAGACTTCATATTCTACAAATAATTTCAGTCATCTATTAGTGGCTGCATTCCTTTGTTAATTTAATCATTTTTAACTGGATTTAAGGCATATAATATAGAATAATCATCCTAAAATCTACACAGCTAAAGAAGCAAATCAAGGAGAACCCTGGGTAAGATGCTCAATCTTCATTCAGAAAGGCAGAGGAGATGGATATCAGAAGATGTAGAAAGCAGGGAACTGGACAGAAACCTACAGAGGGCCTCTGAAAGACTCTATACAGCAGAGTATCAAAACATATGCTGAGACTCATAAGCAACCTTTGGGCAGAGTACAGGTAATCTAATGAAAGAAGGGGGAAGATAGAAAGACCTGGAGGGGACAGGAGCTCCACAAGGAGAGAAATAGAATGAAAAAATCTGGGCACAGAGATTTTTGGAGACTCATAATCCAAACAAGGACCACAAATGGAGATAATGTAGTACACGACAGATATAACCCATTGCAGCTTAGTGTCCAAGAGGGTACCCTAGTAATGGGAACAAGGACTGTCTCTGACATGAACTCAGTGCCTGGCTCTTTGATCACCTCTGCCTGTGGTGGGACCAGCCTTACCAGTCCACAGAGGAAGACAATGAAAACAGTCCTGATGAGACCTGATAGACTAGATTCAGATGGAAGGAGAGAAGTACCTCCCCTATCAGTGTACTGGGGGAGGGGCATAGGAGAAGAGGGAGAGAAGGTAGGATTGGGAGGGGATGAAGAGGGGTCTGTAGGAGGGATACAAAGTGAATAAACTGTAATCAATAAAAATAAAAAAAATAAAAATGTTGGAGTGTGTTTGTGTGTACATATATATGTTATGGTGTATACGTGCTAATGAGAGTACAATTTATTGCTATTTATTATCTACATCCCATATGTAAGTTCTTGACATGGAACACAAAGAGTCTTTTGGCCAGTGAATACACTGGCCCTTATTTAGGTTGAAATATTATTTATGTATCTGCTGGTATGTGAGTTTGCATATACAGCAGCCCAACTACAGAAACATTACAAAAACCTGGAGCAGTGATATGGACTACTCAGGGATTCAGCTCAAATTATGAAGCTTAGAAATAACTAAATGTTCCCACTGAGACAATTCTCTGACATTCATTTGTAGTCCTGAGAAAGTCTTATGAACAAGTCTTTACTCCTAAGAAAGAACTAACACATTCCTAAACAAGACAGGAGTGTATAATTTTCATTTGAAAGTAGCATTTATTATTCAAATCATGTTATATTCTTCCATCCTCAGATGTCAATATATTCATAATCTGAATAAAATACAATATTGTACTGATGTAATGTTTCTACTAAATTTTATGCACATCAATGAGCTCAGTGGGAAGAGTTTGTGTTATGCAAAACTGACAACATAAACTTGAAGTTCATATAAGCATGACTAAAATAAACCCCACAAAGTGTCACACAGTATTCATATATCTGTCATAGCCTAAGAACGAATAGTCCACTAAACACACAACATGTTTTGAAAGAAATCTCATTGCTCTTACATTAAGTAGCACCTCTAGATAAATCTCTAAGAAGGCTACATAAATCTCTAAGAAAGCTAGATAAATCTCTAGGAAGATGATGTGCCACATAGAAAATATGGGAACATGTAGACGCATGGAACTTCAAACAATATATACATATATAAACACACACATACTATTAACTATTAATTAATTATTGATATCCAAGCAAGGATTAAAAACAAACATCTTAAATGAATTTGTAAAAACATAAAAAAATACCACACATTCTCAGAGACCCTTCCTTGAAAACTATAACACACTGCCTGATATAAATAAGCAATCTATCACATAGATAATGGGGATCCAATTCTATACATTGCACAGAAAAAATACCTATTGCCAAGTTGAAATGCAATAGAACACGAACAGCCCCCACAGAAGGAATATAAGAACCTAATAAACTTTTGTGAATGGATTTGCTACACATACAGCAAATTCAATCCCTACTCCAATGTTCAAAATTCAGACCGCAACCACAGTTGGTGATCTCCTCCATTACATTTAAGTGAACATGGTAAATAATTTATGTCCTCCAATGCTATAATAAAAACAGATTCAAAATAGTTTCTTTTCTTGAAAATGAATACATTTATTATGTCCAAAGTAATCAACTATTTTTTATAAATAGGATTACTCTCTTCTATGAATTTTTTTCTACTTCCTGACATGAACATGATATATACATATTTAAGATATTTACAGTATTAGAAACATGGTATTAGCAATTAAGACAAGATCATTCCCAGGATCTAGCTCAGGTTTTTGACAAATTTCTATAATTACTGGTACAGGAAGATCAGTGGGTCTGCTCTTTAGGGAAACTAGAATGGACAGGGACATAAACACACAAAGACAAACTGTTATCACATAATGGAAATTAAAACAAATTCTTAAACAAGCTTACGTTTACTCATGAATGTTTTATTTGTATAAACATTCATTACTGACCTAGGTGTTGAAGCAACTACAGGCTTATCTACAAATGTTTTCTTCATCATGAATTCTTTCATGTGACAGAAATCAAACACATATGTTTGAAGTCAGAGAAATGAATCATTCTCAGTTGGTGGTATCATTTGGAAAATTTTAAGAAATGTATCCTTGCTGGAGAAGTATGTTATTTGGGGTGGGCTTGATAGATTTCTTTAGTTCCCACTGTCTGCTTCATGCTGAAGGTGGAGGTTGTGAGCTCCAAGCTTCTACTTTGCTGCCATGTATGACACTTGTGTTGCCCAATTTATAGTGATTCCATATCCTCTCGGATCATAAGGCAAAATAAACACATTTGGAAGTTGCCTTAGACATTGTGTTTGGTCACAGAAAAAGCACTAATATGCACATATAAATTTTACAACTAGATTATTTATTTTATGTAATCAAAGTGAATTGTGAAATAAAAAAAATTATCTTATTTTTTCAGTTCATATGCCTTTGGTCCATATGAGATTTCAATTGGAAACAAAATAAGGATGGATGTCACAAATGCATGCATATATTGTTGACACTTGTTAGAATTTTCCTGCAAAATAATCTAGTGTAATTGAATGCAAGTTGGTGGGTCAAAGACCTTAACAAATCTTTTATTCTAATAGGTGTTCTACAGAATGAGTTCCTTTAGGTTCTCAAAGACAACTGTGATATGCAAGGGCTTTAAGATGTAGCCCACACAGTAAAGCTTTTACTCTTATATAATGGTAGCATGAAGCAGAAAACCTTACCATACTGACTACATTCGTGGGGTTTCTCTGCAGCATGGCATTTTCTCATGATTTCAAAGACAACCCTGTGAAAAGGATTTACCACATTGCTTATTCAGAGGGTTTCACTGCAGTGTGTGTGTTCTTTTATGTATTTGGAGATAACTGTATTAAGAAAAGGCTTTATCACATGAAGGCATGTGTAAGGTTTCTCTCTACTATCTGACCATTTGTATACTTGAAGATGACTTTGATATGCAATACTTGTAAAAGCAAATTGTATGTGGGAACATGAAAAAGCAATTTGTCCTAAGTATTTCCTTTTAGTTACCAACCTTTATTGATTTATTGGGTGAATATAAGTTTAAGTTCATAGTCCCTAGGAAAGCTGTAGACATCTCAACAGCTGACCGGCTTTAATTACTTAACTTTTGTTGCCCAAAACACGACTGTTCCATACCATGATTTTTGGTCCCCTAACTAAAATGACTGACCCAAACCACAGATTCTCTTTGCTAAAACATAATAACTTTTTCTCACCACAAAAGAACAAATGGATATGAATGTTTTGACTGTTAAACATACATTTTGCATCAGGTGACTTCCTCAAAGACATAAACAAATCCCATATGCCTAAACCATGACTGATGGAAATAATTCAGTTGTAAAACGCTAAAGATGTTTATGATTTTCAAGCTCAGAACCTCTGTAACTTTCTGGCTCATTGGATGGGTAGGCATCACAGTTCAACATTATGTGTCCTTCATCAAACTGGATGACAATATTTTTTTTCATCTGTATTGACCTGTTTGAGTTGTATTGGATTCAGTGAATAGAAGAACACAAAAGCCTTACCATATTGATTATATTCTCAGATTTTTCTCTCCATTTTGAAACTTTTATGAGGATGTAGAATATAGATATGTGTAAAGGTCTCCCATTTTAACACATTCATAAATTTTCTCTCTGTATGAATTCTTTCATGATGACAAAGATTATACAAATGTGGAGTAGCTTCACCATGTAAATACACTCATAGTCTTTCGTTCCAGTATGAATCCTTTCATGATGTTGAAGATGATTGTGAACAGCACGTTTTCATTAGATGACAGTTATGTGAAAAGGCTTTACCACATAGGTTACATTAATAAGGTTTCTCTCAAGTGTGAGCTCTTTTATGTATTAGGAGATGACTGTTACATACAAAGGCTTTCACACATTGATTACATCCATAAGAGTTCTCTCCAGTGTTAGTTCTTTTTTGTATTAGGAGAGTACTGTTACACGCAATGGCTTCACCACCTTAGTTACATTCATAAGGTTTCTCTCTAGTATGCATTCTTTATGTCATAGGAGATTACTATTACATCAAAATGCTTTATCACATTGATTTCATTCAAAAAGTTTCTATCCAGTGTGCTTCTTATATGTACATGGAGATTATTATGGCATGCAAACTTTTTCACACATTGGTCATATTCATAGGGTTTCACTTCAATAAGTGTTCTTGTTCAAGATAAGTCTTACATGAAATGACTTCATGACATTAGTTATATTCATAAGGATTTCTACAACATGGATTTTTATGTCTTCGGAGAACACTGTTATCTACGAAGGTTTTACCACATTGGTTACATTTATAAGGTTTCTCTCCAGTGTGAGTTCTTTTATGTATTAGGAATTGACTGTTCTGTGAAAAGGTTTTACCACATTGGTTACATTCATGAGGTTTTTCTCCAGTGTGAGTTCTTTTATGTACTAGGAGATTACTGTTCTGTGTAAAGGCTTTACCACATTGGTTACATTCATAAGGTTTCTCTCCGGTGTGAATTCTTTTATGTACTCGTAGATTACTGTTAGATGCAAAGGCTTTACCACATTGGTTACATTCATAAGGTTTCTCTCCAGTGTGAGTTCTTTTATGTCTTTGGAGACTACTGCTATCTGCAAAGGCTTTAGCACATTGGTTACATTCATAAGGTTTCTCTCCAGTGTGAGTTCTTTTATGTTTTTGGAGATCACTGTTCCATGAAAAGGCTTTAACACAATGATTACATTCATAAGGTTTTTCTCCAGTGTGAGTTCCTTTATGTCTTAGGAGATCACTGTTAGATGCATAGGCTTTACGACATCGGTTACATTCATGTGGTTTTTCTCCAGTGTGAGTTCTTTTATGTACTAGGAGATGACTGTTACGTACAAAGGCTTTACCACATTGGTTACATTCATAAGGTTTCTCTCCAGTGTGAGTTCTTTTATGTCTTTGGAGACTACTGTTATCTGCAAAGGCTTTAGCACATTGGTTACATTCATAAGGTTTCTCTCCAGTGTGAGTTCTTTTATGTTTTTGGAGATCACTGTTCCATGCAAAGGCTTTACCACATTGATTACATTCATAAGGTTTTTCTCCAGTGTGAGTTCCTTTATGTCTTAGGAGATCACTGTTAGATGCATAGGCTTTACCACATCGGTTACATTCGTGAGGTTTCTCTCCTATATGTATCCTTTTATGTCTTAGGATATGACTTTTATTTGCAAAGGCATTACTATATAGGCTACATTCATAGTGGTCCGCACCAGTATGCATACTTTTACATGTGTGGGGACTACTGTGATGTGCAAAGACTTCATATTGAGTATCTTCAGGGAGTTTATCTGCACATTGATTGTTTTCATACCTGCAAAGATAATTGGCACATATGACAGCTTTTCCACATTCATTACACTAATGGACGTTTTTGCCACATGACTTAATTTTGCAGTTTGAATTAAAAGTAAAGGATAATTACATTTTGAGTTTTCATCATTATTTTTACATTCACAGTGTTCTCCTCTACTGGTTGTTTTGCTGAGCCAGCAATCAGCTAAGTACTGATGAAATCATAGTGTTGTTAGTTCTAGGGCTGATCACCTGTCGTATATTTTGTAAACCTTTGCCCTTCCTTACTTATCTATTGGAAATAATAAAGAGCTAACAAGTGATAGCAAGGCGCAAAATGCAGGACAGGACTTCTGAGTGAGAAAGGGTTGCTGGGAAGAAGAAAGCAAATGACACACCATTCACCAACATGACAGTGAGGTTAACAGATGGACATGACCATGAACAAAGAAGTAGAGCTGGCCATGCATTCGGACACTGTGCTAGGTTTGTGTTAGGGAAAAAAAAAGGTTCAGAATCTGCCCAGTAAATTGCCTAAGCTTTAAAATATTAAAAAGCCTCTGCATCATTATTTGTACTGCTGGAAGCTCTAAATAGCTCATATAAAGCACAATAGGTATCAATTTTTAAACATCCACTCAAAATGGGGACTACTATACCTTTTAGTTGTTCTGGGTCGTACATTGTTTCTTTCAATATACACACATTAAAATGACTTGTACTCATTGTGATATATGATATAATTATTAAAAGAATAATAATGAATGACATGGTTCCATTATGCATTCACACATTTGATTTGTTCATCACAGACATGTGATATAGGGATTATGGTTTTTCCACAACAACATTCCTGACTCTAAAAAAACTGCCCTTCTCACAAAACTTAGCAACATTACTACAAGTATATGAGTAACCCCATTTTACTATGGATGAGTTGATTAGTATAATCTTTTGGATATACTTTCATCACCTATTTACTGTGAATACATTTAGCAATATCTGAGTTGTAGGATACTAAACAAATTGCAGTTTTACCTCAGCGCTAATGAGTAAACAATTTAATCATTGATCTTGTGTGAGTATTATTCCTTGCATTCTTTCTTAGAGGAGTGCCTTGCAAACACACATCAAATACCTAACGTGGACGTACATAGTTTAGTAACAAGTTAGTCATCATCAATAAATACACTTAAAACTGATCATTTACACTGTCCCTTCTCTTTCAAACTTCCAGAACATATTAAAATTTTTTTCAGAACCATATTCATATCAGCTTACAATGAAAATTACCTTGTATGTCTTCTAGAATTTTGACAATGCTCTTCTATATTATGACTTTCCCAATTGTAGCCTAAAATACAGTAACAGAAAATGTATGCTTTATTATTGGAAATAATACAAAGTTTAAGTCGTGATCTATGGTCAATCAAAGATCGATCCATCTAATTCTTCCTCATCCTCAAGAGAAATTACAGAAGCACATCAATAATGAATAGTGTTTCCCCATATTTTAAGAAGGAAAGAAAATTCATTGCCCTACCTATTGCAGTGAGGTTCCTGTAGGTCTCTAGCATCACATCTTTGTAGAGATTCCTTTGGAAAGGATCCAGCAAAGCCCACTCTTCTTGAGTGAAGTTCACATGCACATCATTGTAGGTCAATGCAGTCTAAAATATCCACACACATGTACAACAGAAAGTATGATACTTAGAATACTGGAAATGTATCCTTCTTTTACAATATTTTCAATGTATTCTGGTGGCTCTTCTACTTAGTTTCTGACACACAAATTGTAATGTGATCACCAACTCTTTTTCGGAGTAAACTCAACAGTGAGGTTCACCTCTCTAATTTCTGCATCCTTTTAGTAGGATATAGGCTTACAAGAGAAATGTCAATTAACAGATAAAGAGAGAGAGAGAGTAAAGAGAAAAACAGTACAGAGCCCACAGGAGAAAAATAGTATAAATGATTCCTGACTCTTATAAGAATGGGCAGGCTGGGTGTATTATCTGATGACTTTAATTCCAAAATCACTCAGGAAACAGAGGCTGGTGTATTTCACAGAGGTGGATGGTAGACAGCTCTTTGCAATAAATTCCAGGACACTCAGGGGTACATAATAAGATCCTGAACAATATGCAAAAATTAATCAAACAAACAAGATAAAAAACCTTAAAGATCTTTCTCAACTTTTTATAAAGAGTTACACATTCACTCCAGTTCTGCATACATGTCTAGAAACCTGAAGTACCTCATTTTAAATTGTAATATTAATATGATCTTCTTAAAAATGAAATGTATGTTTGAACAATTACAAAAGGAGAGATGAAAATATTAGCAATGTAAATGTTGATCATAAATAAGCAACATGGGGATGGAGGTATGGCTCAGTAGTTAAGAACACTGTCTGTTCTTCCAGAGGACATGGGTTAAATTCCCAGCACACATATGACAGCTAACAGCTGTCTGTAACACAAATATATTCAATAAAATACTCGTAAAACATATGCAAGAACACATCAAAGATATACACGATGAAAAAATTGGCTTAATCTCAGGAATACAGGGATAGTTCAGTATATGAAAATCCATCTGTAATCCACCATATAAACTGACTGAAAGACCAAGATCACATGATCGTCTCATTAGATGAAAAAAAAAGGCTTTGACAAAATTCAACAACCCTTCATGTTAAAAGACTTGGAGAAATCAAGCATACAAGGATTCAGGCACACACTTAACATAATAAAAGTAGTAAAAAGCGAACTGAGGGCCAACATCAAATTATTTGGAGAGAAACTTAAAGAAATTCCACTCATATGAGGTACATATCTCCATATCTCTTCAATATACTCCTTAAGTCCTAGCCAAAACAATAAGACAACTGAAGGTTATAAAGGAGATACAAATTGGAAAGGAAGAATTCAAAGTATCACTATTCGTAGATGATTTCTTAGTATACCTAGGTGACCCAAGAAATCCTACCAGGGAATTCCTACAGTTGAAATACACTTTCCACAAAGTGGCTGGGAGCACAATTAAAATTTTCATTATTCCTTCTGTATACAAATAAAAAATGGGCTGAGAATAAAATTTGGAAAACAACACCCTGAACAGTAGCCACAAACAAGATGAAGTGAAAGACCTCTATGACTAGAATTTGAAGTCTTTAAAGAAAGAAACTGAAGAAAATATCAAAAGATGGAAAGATCTCCCAAACTCATGGATATATAGGATTAACATAGAAAAACAGCATTCTTTTTTAAATATTTTATTAATTACGGTTTATTCACTTTGCATCCGTCCTCCTTCTCCCCTCCCAAATGCTCCCTTTATTCCCTTTCTCTAAAGCAGCATTCTTAAAAATGGAGTCTACAGATTCAATCCATTTCCCAACAACATTCCAACACAGTTCTTTACAGACCTTGAAAGAGCAAACATTAAATTTAAGTGGAAAAATAAAATACCCTTGATAACAGTACAATCCTATAAAATTGGAATAATGACACAGAAATAAACCCACACCCCTATTGGAACTTTACTTTCAACAAAGAAGCCAAAATTATACAATGGAAAAAAGACAGCATCTTAAACAAATTGTGGTAGATGTCTGCACATGGAAAAATGAAAATAGACCCTTTGTATGACCCTGCAGAAACTGAAGTCCAAGGGAATCAAAGACCGTCACATAAACCCAGATACTCTAAATCATATAGAAGACAAGGTGGAGAAAATTCTGGAACTAATTAACACAGGAGAACAACATCAGCACAGGCTCTGAGATCAACAATAAATGGCATCTCAAACTGAAAAGCTTCTGTAAGTCAAAGGACACTATCAATAGAACAAAACAGCAGTCAACAGATTGGGAAAATATCTACACCAACCCTACATCAGACAGAAAAGTAATATCCAAAATATACAAAGAACTTAAGAAATTAAACACCAACAAATAAAAAAAAAAAACAATTTAAAAATGGGGTTCAGAGCTAAACTGAGAAGTCATAAGAGAGAAAAGTGAATGGCTGAGAAACACTTAAAGAAAAGATCAAAGTCCTTAGCCATTAGACAAATGGAAATCAAAATGACTCTAAGATTCCATCGTACACCAATGAAGTTGCTAAGATAAAAAAACTCAAGTGACAACACATTCTGGTGAGGATGTAGAGAAAAGGGAACTTTCCTCTAGGTCTGATGGGAGTGCAAACTTGTACTACTTCTCTGGTAATCAAACTGGTGCATTCTCAGAAAATTGGGCATATTTCTACCTCAATACCCATCTATACCACTCCAGGGAATATATCCCAAAGATGTTTCATTATAGAACAAGGACATTTGTTCTACTATGTTCATAGCTGTTTTATTCATAACATCCAAAAAGTGAAGAATGGATAAAGAACTACTAATACATTTACACAATGGAATACTCCTCAGTTATTAAAAATAAATCATGGAAATTGCAGGCAAATGGATCAAACTAGAAAAGATCATCCTGAGAGAGGTAACCCAGACATAGAAAGAAACGCATTGCTTATAAGCAGATATTAGACCTATAGTACAGCATACACATTCTACAATCCACACACCCAAAGAAGCTAAGTAAGAAGGGTCCATGGGAGGTTGGCAGAATATCACTCAGAATAAAAAAAAGAGAACAGACAGCAGAATTAGATGAATAGAGGGAACTGTGCAGAAGTTAGAATGGGGAGGGAAACAAATGTGGGTAGCAGATGTGGGGAGAATTGTAGTAGGACGTGAGAGGCATGAGAACAAGAAGGGTAACTGAGGGGGCTTCTCCTTGGAGTCATTTGACAGGGAAGTTTCATGAGAGGACATTGGTGTGACTGGGTGTGACTCTAGCTGAGAATCCTAATGGAGGGGCAGGAGAAGAGAGACATGGAAAATTAAGTATGAAGTGACCACCTCTTAGCCAGTCAGGACTAGTGGAGAGAGGGAACAACAACTGGACAACAAAACCCACTATCCAAAAATTACCCTGACTGCAATAAGTTTAGGGATAATGATGGAACAAAGATTGAGGGAATGTCCAACCAATAATTGGGCCAACCTGAGACCCACACTACACTAGAGAGCCAGCCAATGAAACTGTAAATGTTGCATTGCTGAGCTTGTAGAAAAGAGCCTAATTATGCCTGTTACCTCAGAGGCTCCACCCAATAGCCAATGGAGACAGATGCTGGAACTTGCAACTAAGCATGGGGAGGATCTCTGGGCGTCTTATGGAAGTACTGGGGGAAACATGGAAGAACCTGAAGGGGATAGAAAGCCACAAGAAGACCAACAGAGAAAAGTAACCCAGACCTGGGGGGGGTTAAGAAAATGAGACATCAAATAAGGAGCATGCATGTTCTAGACCTAGGCTTCTTGAACTTATCTGTACTAAGGGTGGTTGGGTCCATGTGGGTTGAGTGGTAAGTTGAGGGGACTGTTTCTAAAAGGAACTCCACTGCCCGCTTTTAGAAAATCTCCCCCTGTCAAGTGTGCCTTGAATGGCCTTAGTGGATGAGGATATGCTCAGTCCTGATGTGACTTGATGTGCTGCAATGGGGTGATACAGGAAGACTAAGGCTCTATTTTTGTGAGAGGGGAGGAAGAAAGGTGAGGGTGGACTGAGAGCAGAGGAAGGAAGGATCACTCTTTGGATGTAAAGTCAAAAAACAAACTAATCTCTCTAAAAAATTTAATACACTCAGAGAGAGAGACAATGGAATTGAAAGGTGATAACAGAGGGGGCTGTAGGTGGGACATGAAATAAATATAATAAATAAAAATGAAAAAGAATAATATTAATACATTCTCTGAAATATCCAGAGGGAAAACTGGCAACATGACCTTGCCCATCGAATTAGAATTCGTCCAAATAAACCTCCAAAACTGTCATCAAATCTTCATATATCTGTCATAGTCTAAGAACACAGTCATATTATACATCTATAACATGCTTTTTTGAAATTAATCTAATTATTGTGTCATTATATAGAATCTGTAGGAAATTCTCTTACAAGGCAGAACTTCAGCACGATGTGACATAAAGAAGTATGTAACTTCAAACAATACATATATACATACATACATTTTATTAAACATTTTAATGTTAATGTCCAGGAACAAAGTCACTTTTAGCATACTTTTTTTCTTCTAACCTGCTACTGTGCTGCTGTGATTGAATCCCCTAACCACCAACATCTCAGGTCATGAATGGGTTTACTTTTTTGGCCCATCATTTTGAAAACCTAGGATAAAAACTCAAATTTCAAGAAAACTAAGGCAAAAATCAGGGCAAATATTGTTTCCTGTCTTGCTCTCGTTTCTTCATTGTCTCAGGCTCAGCTAGCTTTTTTATGCAGCCCAGGGCCACTTAATTAGGGATACTGCCATCCTCAATTGAAGAACCTTCTATAGAAATCATCAGTCAATGCAATCTCTCGTTTACATAGAAACCAGCCATTTTCTCATTAGTTTACTTACTTTTTCACCTTATAGCCTGCTCAAAGCTCTGTACCTCCTCTCCTGCTGTTATCATCCCCACCATCATCCTTCACTCCTCCTCCCCTTCTTCTCAGGAAAGGGGAGACTCCCCATAACAAATCTCAGCACATCAAGTTGCATACAGACTAAGTGCATCTTCTTCCACTGAGGCCAGAGAAGGCTTCCAAGCTAGGGCAAAATGATTCATAAGCAGTCAACGGTGTCCATGTCACAGACAGCCCCCAATTCAGATTCTAGGTGACCAACATGAAGACAAAGCTGACCATCAACTAGACATGTGTAATTGCCTAGGTCCATTCCATGCATGTTCTTTGAATGGTGGCAACCAGCAATTTTAGGCTGGCATGCTGTGAACTGAATTTATCATGTAAAAAACCCACAGTATTATGAAACGCAGGATTATGAAGATATATTACGGACACAAAAATATGACTTCTGTACTTACTGTTCAGTAAAAGTAATGAAGATTGTATACAATATGTGTGAAGGAATATAGCAAAAATTCCAAAACATAAGCCCAACAATATACTCAAGTTTTCATCAAGACACCTAAGGAAACTCAACCAAGAAAAAAAGGTAGACCAATGTTTCCTATGATTATATACATATAGAAATTAAATAAACACAAACATCACAACTCCCACAAAAATAACTCAAAGTAACTCCTGCACTGTTCAAATTATGCTCTAGGTACTACTGACCTTATTTTCAAACAGAGTCCCCATGACCTGTCTCTCTAAATGGAGGTCACCAAAATGAGAGACTATGGCACTGTAGCCCTGCATGGCCCCCTAGTGACTGCAGGCAAATCCAGTCCCACTGATGCCCCTAAACAAAACAATGTTAAATAATAATTTTATAACTGTTTCCTGCCACATCTATTATGTCACAAGCTGTGAAATCTGCCCTAGTTAACTATATAACACAATGTGCATCTGTGACACCACTGCAGCTCAGAAACTCCTTTTAAACCTGGAATTGAGTTCCTTAAGTCCCAGAAATTTGACCTTCATTTTTTCAAGTTGTCTTCCCACTTCGCACACATAAATAGACAGCTCATTACATGACTCAAATGAGTAATTTTTAGAACTCAGCTGTGGTACAGGCTTTACCTTAAAATTTTGGGAATTTTAACCAAAAGGAAAGCAAAGTCATGCTGCTGGGAAGCAATAGACTGGGATCTAAGAGACCTGTACCAATAAAGCTTGCCTTAGAAATATTTTTCCAAAAGGCTGAAGATGCAGCTGTTCTAGAATTAATATCCACCCCCACAGTGAAAGTACACCATACATAATTAAATGGTTAACTAAAAAATAATCTCTTTAATAGTAGCACGTATCTAGCTCTACTTAATGCTATAAGTGAAGTCAGCCTAAAACTGATTTTGTATTCCATACACACAGTCTTTCTTAAGTCTCTTAATTTTAGGCTTCAGTTTATACATTAAACAATTTTAATATGGACCAGAGATTTCAAGTCTAGCCACTGAAACAAATGGGAGATTTACACAGCAAAGATATTCCTTGAATGATTTAAGTACTCCACTTCCATAATATAGCAGGTCATTATTCAGTGTCAAGGTAGAAGAGAGAGGACTCAGTGGTTTCAAATGTTAAGAAAAGTAGAAGGTAGAAAAAGTGCCAAAACCATACAATGAAAAAAAAAAGACATCTTAACAAATGGTGTTGGACTAACTGGATGTGTACATGTACAAAAATGCAAACAGACAAATACTTATCACCCTGCACAAAACTAAAATACATATGGATCAAAGACCTCAATATAAAAACGGACACACTAAACCTGTTAGAAGAAAAAGTGGGGAAGAGCCTAGAACACATTGGCACAGAAGACAACTTCCTGAACAGAACACCAACAGCACAGGCTCTAAAATCAACAATCAATAAATGGGACCTCATGAAACTGAAAGGCTTCTGTAAAACAAAGGACACTGTCATCAGAACAAAACAGTTTACAGACGATCTACAGGTTGGGAAAGGATCTTCACCAACTCTATATCTGACAGAGGGCTGATATCTAGAATATATAAAGAAATTAAGAAGCAACAAATCAAGTAATCCAATTTAAAAAATGGGATACAGAGCTAAACAGAATTCTCAATAAAGGAACATCAAATCACAAAGAAACACGTAAAGAAAGGCCCAACATCTTTAGTCTCATGGAAATGCAAACCAACACGACCCTGAGATTTCACCTTACACCCATAAGAATGGCTAACATCAAAAACTCAAGTGACAACACATGCTGGAGATTATGTGAAGCGGAACCCTCCTCCATTGCTGGTGGAAAAGTAAACTTGTACAACCACCTTGGAAATCAATCTGGTCCTTTCTCAGACACTTAGGAATAGTGCTAACTCAAGATCCAGCTATACCACTCCTAGGCATATATCCAAAAGTTACTCAAGTATACAACAAGGACATTTGCTCAACCATGTTCATAGAAGCTTTATTTGTAATAGTCAGAAGCTGGAAACAACCCAGATGTCCCTCAACGGAGAAATGGATACAGAAATTATGGTACATTTACACAATGGAATACTACTCAGCAAAGAAAGCATGAAATCAGCAAGCAAAAGGTGGGATCTAGAAATGATCATCCTGAGTGAGGTATCCCAGAAGCAGAAAGAGGCACATGGTATATACTCACTTATAAGTGGATATTAGACATATAATATAGGATAATCATACTAAAATCTGTACACCTAAGGAAGCTGATCAAGAGGGAGGACCCTGGTACGATACTCAATCTTCATTGAGAAAGGCAAACAAGACAGACATCGGAAGAGGGAGAAAACAGAAAACAGGACAGGAGCCTATCACAGAGGGCTTCTGAAAGACTTTACTCAGCAGGATATCAAAAAAATATGCTGAGATTCATAGCCCACCTTTTTGCAGAGTGCAGGGAATTTGGGGGAGGAAGGGGGAGATAGAGGGACCTGGAAGGAAAAAAAAGCCCCACAAGAGCAACAGAACCAAGAACTCTGGGCACAGGGGTCATTTCTGAGACTGATACTCCAAGGAAGGATCATGCATGGAGATAACTTGGAACTCCTGCATAGAAGTGCCCCATGGCAGTTCAGTGTCTAAGGGGGTTCCCTGGTAGAGGGAACAGGGACTGTCTCTGACATGAACTCAATGACTGGCTCTTTGATCACCTCCACCTGAGGGGGGAACAGCCTTGTCAGTCCACAGAGGAAGACAGAGAAGCTGGTCCTGATGAAACCTGATGGACTAGGGTTAGATGGAAGTGGGAAGGACCTACCCTGTTATTGGAATGGGGGAGGGGCATGGGAGAGAAGGAGAAAGGGAATGTGGGATTAGGAGAGGAAACGGGAAGGGGATGCAGCTGGGATGGAAAGTGAATAAACTAATAAAATAAAAATTAATAAAAATAAAATTAAAAAAATACAACAACAAAAAGCTAGGGTGGGAAGGTCTTGCACAAGCTACATCTTATCTTAACTAAGCTTCTTGAGAAGAATAGCATCTTGTACACTACTTCCTTGAAAGAAATGGAAGGAAACAGGAAACGTCTATGAATTGATCAGAAATTCTCATACAATGGGATAAAATCATGAGGAGTCTAAAAAAACAATACTGCATGAGGGAAACACAAGATCTCAATAACATTATTTACCAACACCACAGTGACTTTGGAACTGATGAGGGTATCTCCATGTGTTTGAAAGAGGTGGGTTCTCAAAATGAGAAGCAAGCACTCCTCAAATGTCCTTACCCTGCTGCTCACCCTATTTCTGGTTTTAGAAAAGGAACAGTGCTTTATTTTAAATAACTCAGAATCTTGGGGAAATCTCCCAAGGCCTAGGCCACAGGATATACTGGCTCTGCAAAGCATATTTGAGGAGTGTGAGAAGTTAGATTATTCTCCATCATGAGGACCTCAAGGAAGGTTTTGTTTGGTCAGGGCAGCCCTCAACACAACAGTGTTTTCTCTGTTCAACTGTTTTCATCAGATGTCTTGCCCGTGTGGCTGAACTATGCTTTTCTTAAGAAGAAAACTGCAACTTTAGGGCACATCAGGCTTTAATGTTGGCTCTGATTCTGTAATGGCCCACTAAGCAGCTTGTTAGATGTCTCTTTTTTGACATGGAGATGGGCCAATGGTTGGTATGAATCAGGGGCTTTCTCCTTGGTTATGGCTGGAGACAAATTTGTTGACTATCCTCTTGAGAAAATGGGTTTCCTAGCATCCCAATGTCTAACAGGCTGGGTTGGCATGCTACTTATCTGTTTTAAAACAGCCTTTAGCTATTCTACTTGGTGTGATGTCCTGTCACCTAAGCACTGAAAATTTCTGTACATCAACTGTTCTATGAATTTACATCACAGCTTTACACTGAAGTGCTACTCAATACATATGTTACCTACAACTTCCACTAAACATGCATACACATAGTGTGTAAGAGGTGGCCTCCGGAGCCCAACCTTCCTCAAACAGCTCTTCCATTTTACTAGCAAGATAAATCTAACTTTAAAGTCCCAATGTTGCAGCGCCGTTTTCCACTGAACACATTGAAACATTTTCCTAATTATCAGTTAACTGGTTAAACTTGCTGTTACTTTAACCAGGTGCCTTAAATTGTATAAGTAAGCCCTCACTTACTAACAGTCAGAGGACACACTTCTCTGTTGCCTTATCACCTTGAGCTCTGGAACAAATGTCAAGTGATAAAAATTAGAGGCCTTAGGTTCCAGGCCGAATGTCTTAGAAAACATTTCAAAGTGTTGAGCCCAGGTGTACTGGATCAGCATAGCCTCCAACATAAACTCCCTTGCTTAACCCACATTTGATTGGATGACCCCGACTCTCTCCAAGGGGCCCTCACCTTGTGAATTTAAACCTTTAAATATACAATAAAGCATACCCTGGGGCACCATTCAGATCTGAACTGGCCACTTCCCTGAGCTCAGAAAATAAAGCATTCATTCTAACCTCCTGTTCCAGAAGTGAGTTCTCTCTGTTCGGAACCAAAAGTCAATATACTCAAGATATTCAGATGCCCGGCTATGTTCAGGGCTAGGAAAGGGGGCCTCTCTGGTGGCTGTTTCTGGTTGCCAGCTCCCACCCAGCCTCAGGAAGGACCCTAAACAGCTTCTACTGCTGTTCAGCCTCCTGCTCCACCAGGCTGGGGGCAGTGGACACACACCATGTTGCAACTTCGGAACTTGGCTGAAATCCCCTCACAGTACACAGCAGCAGCGCTTATACCAGAGCAGACCAACCATTCAACCCTGCTCAGCTAAAGAGCGAACTTGCAGCAAGGCGCCAAGAAGAACCCACCTCTCCCTCTGACTGCAGGAATGAAAGCATCTGATTGGCCAATGAGTCTTAAGTGACATGAGCACCTCCCTTAGGATTACAGTGTACTGAAGGGACAAGGCTTAGTGATTCCTGGTCCAGGCTTCTCTTTTAGGACCAAACTTTCTTCAGATCTGGACATGTTTGCATTTCATCATCATTTGTGCCTGTTCTCCCATAGCCTACCCTGTGTCTTTCAGCACTCAGGATACAATTACCCTCTTCCTCCTTGAATCAGCTTGCATAGCTGCACAAACATTATTCAACCTGTAGCAGAGTGAACACTCTGTCCAACAGGTGGAAGAAGGCCAAGAATTTTAAGAATTAAAGAGAGATTTAAGAAAATGCAAAGAGTTTTTTGTTCTGTGACTTCAGGTAAACTGGAGCCACTTTTCTCCTGGAAGAGACCCAGGAGAAAAAAAAGCAGGGAAAACATGACACTTTGGAGTACTATCATCAGGTAAAACTTCTTCCTCAATAGGAAGATGAAGAACACAGAAACCTGCACTAGTGAAGGCTCTCTGCATGAAATGACCTGACAGAATAAATTTTTCTGTGTATGTATACAGCTAATACATATATATATATGTATACACACACACACACACACACACACATACGATTTGGTATTTTGAGACAGGGCCTCTTCTTTTAGCCCTGGTTGTCTTGGACTAGATCTGTAGACCAGGCTGACCTTGGACTCGCTGAGACTGGCCTGCTTCTTCCTGCCAGAAGGCTGGGATTCAAGCCCTGTGCCACTAAATCCATCTTAGATTTTCTGTTTTATTTTATTTTTTTTTAAAGACCGGGTTTCATCATGTAGGCCCGTTTGTGCTGGACTCTTTGTCAACGAGGCCAACACTGAAATCACAGAGCACAGCCTGTGTCTGCCTTTCAGGTGCCTGGATTAAAGGCTTGTGCAAGCATGGCTGGCAAGACCTTAGACTTTTAAGGATATGTTTAAAGGAGGGTTTCTTATCTAACTAATTTTTTTTTAAGATTTTTGAGTAGGTGGATGAGGAGACCTCTGACTATTATTATCTGTATGTGTCTGTGTGTGCATTAAATCAGACATTGTTGCCATGCTCACAGACCTTCTTAGATCAGAGCTTTTACTCTTATGCCTAAGAAATTTTTATTTTATTTTATTTTATTTTATTTTATTTTATTTTATTTTATTTTATTTTATTTTATTAGAAAAACATCTCCCCAGGCAGTGAGTTCTGTGCTGAGCATCACTTGCACTGTGGGTCTGATCCTCTGAGGGCAAGGAATCATATGAAAGAAGAGAGACTTAGTATCATCTGGAGAGGACAGGAGCTCTACAAGGACCAAATATATCTGGGCACAGGGGTCTTTTATGAGACTGTATCTCCAATCAAGGACCATGCATGGATATAACCTAGAACCCCTGCTCGGATGGAATCCATGGTAGCTCAGTAGCCAAGTGTGTTCTATAGTAATGGGAACAGGGACTGTTTATGACATGAATTCAATGGCTGGCTCTTTGATCTACCCCCCACCTCCAGGGAGGAGCAGCCTTCCTAGAACACAAAGGTGGATATTGCAGTCAGTCCTGAAGATACCTGATAAGCTAAGGTGAGGTGGACCTCTCTTATCAGTGGCCTTGAAAAGGGGCATGGAGGAAATGAGGGAGAGAGGGTGGGATTGGAAGGGAGTGAGGGAGTGGGCTACAGCGGGAATAAAAAGTTAATAAACTGTAACTAATATTAAAAAATAAAATAAATAAAATAAAAAACAGAGAACAGATCTCAATGTAGAATTCTCAACAGGAGAATCTCAGATGGCTGAGAAACACTGTTCAGGTTCAGCATCCTTAGCCTTTAAGGTAATGCAAATGGAAACTACTTTGAGCTTTAATTTTACACATGTTAGATGGTGAAGTTTAACAGGACAAGTGACAGCTCACTCACACTGACAAAGGTGTTGGGGAAGGGGGACACTCCTCCATTGCTGGTTGGAGGGCAAACAAATACAGCCAACATTGTATTTTCTCACACAACTGAGTTGTTGTCCCAGGAGGTTGTATGAGGATGCCCAAAAGCCCAGGCTGATGTTACAAGAGATCATTGCTCTCTGAAAAACAACAGCAGGGCCACACTCTGGAGGAAAGCTTATACACAGTGCACTGAAAGTGGAGAGGTGGGCGAAGTGCAGGTTAAAAGATTTCACCCCTATGTTCTAGTCTCTTTGTGGTAAGACAGTACTGTACAGGCTATCAAAAGAGAAACCCGGACATAAACCCAGAATAAAAACCACTCCACCTAAAATCTGTACTGCTTACAAGATGTAAAGGGGGCATGATTATACCAAACTTGCTTGAGTGGTGAGCTAATGTTTGGTTTAACTTGCAGCACAATCCATTAGATGGAACCCACTCCCTTGATGGCCAAGAATGTCTCCAAGACATAAACAGCAAGGACTGTGTTTGTATGTGTCCACTCCAGGTCCACTGCAGAGATGTCATGGCTGTTAGTTCTATATTTTTGTAAGACTCCTAACATTAAGAACAGGTATAACTTTGACTCTCTCACCTGCTCTTGAGACTCTTTTTCCCCTATTTAGGGTTCCTTGTCCATCCTCACTGTGAGGTCTGTTGGCCTTATCTTTTTTGTATTTTGTTTGGCAGTCCTATCTTAGAGGCCTGTTCTTTTCTGAAATGGATACAGAGGAAGGAAGTAGATATGGGGAAAGAAGGGAGGTATGCCGGATGTGAGAGAAGTGGAGGGAGGGAAAACAGTGGTCAGAATATATTGTATGAGGGAAGAATCCTTTTCAATTAAAAAGCATTAATTTAATTTTCCTACCTAAAAATGCAAAGAAGAGAAGCAATCAAAGAGAAGTGAAATAGTGAAGACAAGGAAAAAAAATCATGATGTACAGTTATTATTCGGTGTGCAAAGAGGGGAAACATCACTCAGGAGTTTAACAAGCTTATTCTTTAGTCTTATCTAGATCTATGAAATCAGATGTTTTGCTCTCACCAATATGAAATATATATCACACAGGTAAAATGAGGTAATTTTCTGCTGTTGTGTGGAATTACAGGGGTCCCTGCTCACTTAATTCCAAAACAGTACTCTTTCTTCTCTATAATAAAAACTAAAGTTTGGAGCTAGAGAGGTGGCTCAGCAGATAAGAACACCCTCTGTTCCTTCAGATGTACTGAGTTCAATTCTCAGAAACCACATGGTGGCTCACAATCATCTATACTGAGATATGTTGCCCTCTTCTGGCATGCAGGTACAAATGCTGATAGAACATTAATTAAATATATAGTCTTTAAAAAACAAAAAAAATAATTTGAATAATATTCACAATAATGGAAATAAGCATGTAATGTTATACACTATTTATGCATTAACTATATAATACATTAAGTATATACAAACTGATATTTTAAAATGCTAAGTGTTTAAACATGTTTTCCCAGTAAAAATAAACATGTCATCATCTAAGGTGGGTTAGCTGATCAAAACAAAACTAAGTGTTACTTGTCTAAGACTATTACATTTTTATTCAACTGTAATTTGTCATTATTTCAATACAAACAAAACAAGTCAGTCTGTTTCTTAACTCATTTTCACTTCATGCAGCATGACTCATTGGCAGAAAACTCTTACGCCATCAAAATAAACCAACATTCTGCATTTTTATAGTATATTATATTGTAAAAGTACATTTGCTTTTTATTTCTATAACAACATTTGCTCTAAAAAGCCTGACATTTGATTTTCCTTCTCCACATACCAAATAAAAATATATTAAAAAAATTCTTTGAAAGTGATTGCTTCTGCTAGGTTGTGTTGTTTCTGCCCTTCATTTTCTATTGTGAACTATAAGGTAGACAAGTTGACTAAAGCTCTCCTACCCAATGGACAAATGGGAATGTAGCAAGATTGGAATCAGAGAGAGAGAGAGAGAGAAGTTTGTTGATTTGACACTGCTTATGCTGTAATTATACACTGTTTCATGACCAATAAAGCAATGACTGTGAAAGTCTTTTATAAGTGTGTAATCCCTTTACCATTGCTATTGTTGTCATTCATTTATCATACTGTCCTTCTGAGTCACAAACCATGACCTCAACAAATAAGGAATTAGGTTACTTTAAAAGTTATCCACCACAAACATAAACACAATAAACATGAGAATTCAGATACATTTTATAACTAATCAAAAGTACATGAAACTTTACTGAGAAGACTGCTGGGATCAATAGCCATTTTGTCATTTTATGAGAGCTACGTGCAATGTAGGCACACGTAAACATGGATACAATGAGAATGTGTGGAAAACATGGTTTATTGTAGGTTTTTTGTTTGGGTAATGAGGAGGTGTGGGTGTAGGTAACACCAACAAATGCATCAGATTACAAATAATAAATCCTTGCAGTTTTACATGAACTATAAGAACACAACCTGATGTTCCTTAATTTTAGTACGAATCTGTGGGAATTCCTAAATTCTGCTATCAAGAGATAATTTTGTATGCTAATACATGATCCCATACCACACTCAAATTTATTATTCAATTGAGAACCATGTTTTATTTTCACTTTTTTTCTTCTTAAATTATACATGGGGGGATAGCTTTTGTGACCATAGCAGTGTATTTTGTGTCAGTAAACTCTATACTGAAGTCTTCTTTCTATGGCTGTGTAAATTATTTCATTACTTTCAATTTTATATACTAACTATAGTTTGCTAAACAAATGATTATGTAGGATATCATTTACACTTTTATACTAGAGTAAACAAAACCAATGGAATGATGTATTTTTAAAAAAGATGTTGGCTATTTTCTATTTCAATATGAATTCACCAGAATCCAAAGAAAATTTCTATGAATTTCTAAGAGGAAAGCTGATTCCAAAGCTATGTCCCATGAAAAACGACACAGAATTCCAAATAGGATAATGAAGTAAGAGTACACACATATGCAGCTGTGACCTCAGAACGTGTCTCAGAGCTACAACTATCAAGAATGTGTACAACAGTTGCGACCAAATTAGGAGACAAAGAGAAAAAGCCAAAATCATAAGCCTAAAAATATATTCAAGTTTTCCTCAAAAGGCCCAAGGAAACTCTGCCAGGAAAAATGTGACTTGTCCAAGGTTACTTATGTTTATATGTGTATAGAAATTAAATAAGCACAGACTGCAAAACTCTTACAAAAGCAACTCAAGCTGACCCCTAAAGTATATTTCTGACAAACCAGCTACTGTAGATCGCTCTTCTAAAAGGAGAGACCACATGCTCAATGGTCTGGAGCTCACTGTGGAAAAAAAAGTGATCAAAAAAGAGGGCTACGATTCTAAAGCCCCTCATGCCTTCTTGTGGTTTCAGGCAAATCCAGCACCACTAAAAGCAATACACAAACCAATGTGGTGAGTGTTTTCATGTTTGCTTACTCCCACATGGATTGTGCCATAAGATATGGAATCTGCCTTATCCACCTCCCCAACACTAGCACATCTTAAAAAACTCTGCATCTCAGAAATTCCTATTGTGTCCTGAAATTAAATTTTCCTGAATCACAACACTATGGCTGAAAGAAAGAAAAAGATAAAAAGATTCCAAACAAAAATTGATAGAGGATTCACATCACCCACTTTTTCCAGCTTCAAAACTATTTATAAAATTTGCCACACAAACCTGAATGTGGAATGCAAAGTTAAGAACTTCTAGAGAGCAGACCATCAGTTTTCCAATTTCTCTTCTTACCACACACCAAAAACAACGTGTGTGTGTGTGCACACTGGACAGTGATATTTTAACTATCACAGCTTTAAGCTGCCAGGGATGCAGAGGAATTCTCCCAGCCCCCACCCACTGCCCCCAAGGAATCTACACTCAAGGAAGAGTCAGAGACCAGGGACCAATCCCCAAGTCACCACATAGATCAACAGAATGACAGTTAACCCACAGTCTCAGCATCACAATATCAGACTCTGAGAGCTTAGCAGACCTTTTCCTCCTGGTTTTGGTACAGTGGCCCACACACTCATCATTGCATAGTTTGAAGTCCCCCTCACAGTTCTCTTCAGCTGCATCAGAAAAGAATCCTGGAAAGAAAATATGAGCTACCTCCCATTGGTGCTGCTGACTGATAGGTCTGCCTAGAGTCCCTCATTTCCTTTGACCACCCAGCTGGGCTTAAGGACACTAACAACTACTCTACTGGGGGATGAGATCAAATAGCTCAGAGAGCTGAGACCTTCCCAACTGGGTCCACACCTTAGGCACACACAGAGCCCTACTCTAAGAAATTTGCATTTTAGTATGACTTTCCCATCTCCAAGACACAAGGAGATAGTTCCTCTTCTACTTCACAGGGTCCTTTGTGTGCACATTCCAACACACAATAATTGTTCAGTGTCACTATCTCTACATTATAGCTGAGAAATCCTGAAGCCAAACAAGTCAAAGTCAAACAGTAACAATTAAAACAAAAATTGATGAAGAATATGAAAGGAGTGGTAAATGGGAAATGAATGAAAAAAAAGAAATAAAAAGGAAAGGTCATAAATGATTCTAGGTATGGTGGGGTAGAAAGTTTATTATAGAGAAAAGGGACAGAATAGCCAGATGCAGGGACATCTGGGAGAGTCCAGAGGAAACATGACTGAGCATTATGAGGAAAAGTAGGAGGGGAGAGGGGAAAGCTAGACCAAGAGGCCTGGATAGTAAATGATAGATGAAAAAGCCCAGGTAACCAAAATGGTTGGATTACATAAGGAAGACCACCCAGGGGAAGGGGAACTCAGACCCTGGGCTAGAAGGCTGGGGATGCCAACCATTACCCTATCACAGGTAGAAACAGAGGGATTCTAGGAGAACCAGAAGCTGGGCCTCCTTTGATTTGTTAAATAGGTACCTCAGATATTTGTCCCAGCATTTGAGACTTAACAGTAGGGAAGAATGAGGGGGTTGAAATTATTTAACTATAATCTCAAAAATTGTAAAAAGTTAAAACACGCTTCATGCTCCAATAGTTTTTTGGGACTAGACATGCGTAGCAGAGCACACCAAGAATTATAAACTCCTTTTCTCTAGGGGTGCACCATTGTTAGAATAATAACATTCCATTTATGCTTGGCCACACCAGATTATCCAGTTCTTTGTTTGTTGAACCAGTGTAACTACAGATATTTGGTTTCTAGAAATAAGTTTAGTTGCTTTTCCAGAATCTTGATTGCCTTGGTCTGTGAACTCCAAATATTGCCAGTTTGGACATTTCCTAATCATCTAAAATTGAATAACTGACACTTCTGTCCAAGCAGGAAAGCTCTCACCATCCTTCTTCTCCATCCCTTTCTGTGCTATGATGACACCAGCTTCAAATTTAGTCACTTAACTCAATTCATACACTGGTGCTTCTTTATTTGTAATTACCCACCCTATGAAAGCCAGAGATGTTTGAGGAACCTCATTCACTGGTCCCTTTTCCATTTCACTGAGCAGGTTAAGGTCCAGCCTGAAATGAGTTGCAAGACACTGGGCCACAAAGGCAGGATTAGGTGGTTCAAAGCAAGTCTTAACTATATAGCATGAAGGCTGAGTTTTGGAAGACATTGCTCTAAACAGAAACTAATGAAAAATCCATTTTTAATTAGGAATGAAATTCTTTTTAAAAGATATTTAATTTTATTTTCTGTGCATTAGTGTGTAGGTGTCAGATTGTTTGGAATTGGCATTACAGACAGTTGTGAGCTGTTACATGGGTGCTAGGAATTGAATCTGGGTCCTTTAGAAGAGGAGGCAGTGCTCTTAACCACTGAGCCATCTCTCCAGTCCCAGGAATGAAATCCTTAATGACTGATAAATGTTGGAGAAGAGAAAGGAATAAGAGATTAGAGCAGTGATGCATAAAGAAAATAAAACTTACTAATTAATACCAACAATTGACTTTTTTAGAAAGAGAAATATAATTGAAAAACTACATAGGTATAGTTACTGAGTTTGAACAAAAGCAGCCCCTTCTCTGAGAGCTAATAGCATTAATCAGATACTGATTTACCTTGATTCTACCTGCAGTGTTAGCTGCTGAGATTGGTAACCTGACATACAAAGCTACCGCAAATAGCTGAGTCTCAAATTTCTGAGCAGACATAGCCCTATCTATGAAGACGGCACATAAATGCATAGGAAAGACCTACTTGCAAATTCAATATTCGCTGGTTCAACCTAACCTGCCCAAATTGAATACCCACCAATCTGGTCTGTTTTCACTCACATGCAAGAGTTAATGTATGCTAGATATTGAAAAATCACTAATTCTGTGGGGATCATATCCTTCTTCGTAGCCTGATCCCTGCAGCTGACTGCCTTAAAGTTTAGTTTTTGATCTAGCTATTGCCTACCCTGTTTCACCCAGCAATTGTACATAAAGAATTGTTCTTACTGTTCTGAACAGAAGGCAGAAACCATGCTCCACATGCAAATCCTTTCACTGTAACTACAATGGACAGTATTACACTCCCAAACATGTTCCTGGCTTTTGAGAGGGAACTCCATTTTATTCTCAATGCATGGAGAACTTAGTGAAAGCTCTCAAGGCCTAGGCCCCAGTCTGTTACTGGCTATGATAAGAATGATAATGGGTTTGAGAAACAACTATGCCATTTCCCTCATATGAAGGCCTCACGGAATGCCTTCATTGATCAGGTCAGCCAAGAACACAAACAAGTTTTGTTTTGTTTTGTTTGTTTGTTTTTTCCCCTTTTCAAAGAGATATCAACCAGTATAGACTTGCCCCTGTGGAAAACTTATTCTTTTCTCAAAAAGAAAACTGGACCTTTAGGTAAATGAATTTTAATTCAGAACATGGCTGTTCTGGCAAGAGAACACATCCAAAGGCTATATGATCTAGTTGGAATTCAGACACACCTTTAATACCAGGAGAAAGAGATAAGCAGATCTTTGTGGTCAAGGCCAGTCAGGTATAGAGCAAGCTTCAGGTATGGAAAAGCTTAGGTCTGGGTGTGGTGGTACAAACCTTTAATCCTAGCCCTAAGGAAACAGAGAGATGCAGATGTTTGAGTTCTAGCCATTTCTGCTCAGGCTGTTCAGCTGAGTCAGTGAGTTGAGAGGCAATGCAGTCAACTTGAGTTTGCAGAATTCAGAAAAAGTTTTACTGGGGGTCTTTTACAGACACAGGTTGAAGAGAGAAACTAGGCACAGGTTGAAGACAGACAGAGCCAGAGAATGAGAACCATCCAGAAGATTATAACATATTGCCAAAGTTAGTATGAGGCCAAGCAGAACAATTCAGTCATAAACTAAGAAAAGCCAAATTGATTCAGTCACCTTGGAGGGGAGTCTGAGCCAGAACAGCTGAGTTGAACAGGCCAGCAAGATTCAGGAAAAACTAGAAAGGATGAGCTTATTCAGCACTAAGTCTCAAAGGATGAAAACATTCTCGATTACATTGTATGGAGGCTAGAGGCTTGCAGGACTAGGCCTAGGTTAGCAGATGAAGGCACTAAGCGCCTGGAGGACAATTATTTCAGGGGAATAAAAGTTACTTTAACACCTT
This sequence comes from Meriones unguiculatus, assembly GCF_030254825.1. Lineage (NCBI taxonomy): Eukaryota > Metazoa > Chordata > Mammalia > Rodentia > Muridae > Meriones > Meriones unguiculatus. Next base: position 366,939 of record NW_026843645.1, read on the forward strand.
TATGTCACCACAGGCTGTAATGTTGGTAGTGACCCTGTAGGATCACCTTGAGCAGCTTGGTAGAGGCCTGTTGTTTGATATGAGGATCAGCCTGGTAGCTGGTTGTAAATCAGAGTTTTCTCTCTCCTTTGCTAGGGTTGGGGCCAAATTTCTGGACAAGCTTGGTCAACATGTGTATGCTAGGATGCTAATCTCTAACAGGCCTGGTTAGCATACTATTTACCTGTGGGGTGATTTGGAGGCAGTCCTCCCCCTGGCTAAATTCTATTTAGTGACACCTATTATTTCCCAAGTATTGGCTATCCTTTACATCATCAATTCTACTCTTCCTCATCACAGCTTAATATTGGAGTGCTACTCAACACATAAGATGGCGTTTACAACCCCCACAAAACTACCTCCGAATGGATCTCACACTTAAAGATTAATTGCTAAGAGCAGAACTTGTAGAGGATGCAAGAAAAACTGGAACACCAAAGACAAATTAAGTACTCCGAGTTTGGCGTCCCACCATGAGGATGATTCTGCTCACAAACCCCTGATGCAAACGCTCTGCATGGATGCGGCCCCCTCAGTGAAGTGACTCAGATACAACCGCTGGGTCCAGCGATCGCCCAGGACCACAATTTCCCTCCCCAGTGGCCGCCGATGACCAGCCAGTTCCAGAAGAGACCCCGCACAGCAGCTCCAGCCACTCAGCCACCTTCTCCTCCCTGAACTCACCATGTTGCGACTTCGGAGCTTGCCTCCGTTTCTCTCACAGCACCCAAGCAGCGGCAGCAGCGGCGCTCAGAGCGCTTCAAAGGGAACCACGCGAGCCTACTCAGCAGTGGTAGCTGAACCAGCAGAAAGGCATCCGGAAGGACACGCCCCCTCTCTTGACTGGCAGGTCCGCTCAGAGACCCTGATTGGCCAGAGAGTCTTGAGTGACAGGAGCCCCTCCCTTAGGGCTATGGTGTCTCCCTTAGGGTTAGAGTGTGCGGAAGGGGCACAGCTCTTTAGTCCCTGACACTGACTTCCAGTCCAGGACTGCGCCTTCTCCAGATCTGCGGAGATTCGCATTTCAGCAGCACTAATGCCTGTCCTCCGATAGCCTATGTCTGCCTGCACACCCAGCCTCCAGATCGCCCAGCCCTCCCACCCTGGCCACTCAGCCACTTGCTGCTCCCCTCTGTGGGAGGGGACCCTAGGCTCCCCAACTCAAGATCTCAGGGTATGCCTAAGCTCCCACACAGCAGCACTCAGGAGGCAGTTCTGCTTCTTCCTCCTGGTGGATCAGGCTTCCATAGCCCATTACTCAACTGCAGTGAAGTTACCCATCTGTCCCACAAATGAAAGGGATCCTAGAATATTAACAAGATAATTTTTAATTATTTATACATTTTATAATTAAAGAACAAAATACAAATTTAGGTGACTTCTCTATTAAATTACCATGGCGTTTAAATGCTTTAGCAGTAATATACACATATATAATGTAAATATAAAACGTTTGAATCACATACTCCAAGAAACCCATTCCTAGATGATTAACATATCTAGAGAACATATTCAGTACAATCAAACAATTCTGACAAAATGATTGCAGGATTCTTAAGTTGTGCTAAATCATATTCATCTTTGGTGGAATGTCTAGTTTATAGTGATTTACAAGTACCACAAAGGAATTTATTAGATTTTATAAATGACTCTCACAGGAGTTATATAGTCTTCTCAGAAAACAATATGAATTGTGTTTTGTAATAAATGCAAAATGCATGCTAGGCAAAAAGTATAAAAGCTGATAACAGAATTTTGATTGGGACTGTGTGTTCCTTATATATTTCATTTCTTAATGTTATGAATATTTTAAATTTTTTATATTAAAATTTATTCACTTTGTATCCCAGCTGTAGCCCCCTCACTCAATCCCTCCCAGTCTCATTATTTTCCCCTCATTTCCATCCATGCCCCACTCCATCTCTCTTTTCTGAGACTGATTCTCCAACCAAGGACCATGCATGGAGATAACCTAGAACTGAGCCCATGGTAGCTCAGTATCCATGTGGGATCCATAGTAACGGGAACAGGGACTGTCTCTGACCATGACTCAGTGGCTAGCTCTTTGATCACCTCCTCCTGAATGGGGAGCAGGCCATAGAGGAAGACATTACAGCCAGTCCTGATGAGACCTGATAGGCTAGGGTCAGATGAAAGGGGAGGAGGACCTTCCCTATCAGAGAAATTTCAAGAAACAAGATTTGTGTTTTGTGGCTTCATACTGGGCTAAGATAACTGCACCTACGTTTCACCTGGTACCTGTGAACATCCTGAGAGAAAAACAGTTAACAGATGACAATCTTTATGGAGCAGTGTTTTTAGCAGCCATAGCAAAATGGGAAGGGAAACAAAACAAAACATCTGTATTAGTAAAGATTCTCTAGCTGAACAGAACAAATGGAATGAATGTACATATGTAGAAAGTGGGTTTATTAGAATGGCTCACAGGCTGTGTTCCAACTGGTCCAACAATGCCTAACTACCGATGGAAAGTTGAAGAACCCATGTTGCAGGATTATTTAGTTATACTGTGAACCCTGAGATGGTATCCTGGAAAAATCTGTCTCTAGTTGTGGAGTGGTTTAGTGTAAGCATACACCACAAGTTCTCTGTTAAAACAGGCTTGGATAAACTCAACCATAGGTCAAGAGGCCAAGCAAGCAACCAGTTGGGAGAGATTCACATGAAGTGGAATGTAGGGACATTCAGTTTGAGAGGATTTTAAAAAAGCACGGAAGGAGAAGTAGTTTTTGTTTTGTTTTGTTTTCTGAGCCTTTGGCTGAGTAGGAAGGTAGGCTGCCTCCTTGAGATAGCAAGTTTTCACCTAGGCATCTGACTCCAGCATCTTTATTGGTGACATCAAATGTTTTGGATTTTGCTTAAAAACAAAAACAAAAACAAAATACAGTAATGGTTCAGCCAATGTAGCTGGATGTCTCAGATGGTCTTCAGTATATACCATAATTCTTAAGAAATAAGCTTTAATGCCAGTTTTTTTTAATGAGCTTGCTATCCAGAGGTAGGGCCAGCAGACAAAGAAAAAGAGCTGCCATCTCCAATATTATATGTATGTATTGTGTGTGTGTATATATATGTATGTATGTTACCATCAGAGACTGTGGATGAGATGAAAGGTGGGTTTTATCACAACAAAAATCTAGATCTAGATTGAAGAGTTTTTCCACTTCCCAACAGTTTGGGTTTTAGTTAATTCCAGACATATAGTCAATTTGGCTGCCTAGAATAACCATCATAACAGTGAAAACAGAAGAGCTGAGAAAGATTTTTTTTTTCCTGTGGCAGTAAAGGAGATCATGGGAGTCTTTTCCAAAGCATGATTTTCTTCAACAAAGGAAGCTTTGATGTTTTACTTTGGGAATCTGGAAAAGTTCAATTATAGGTTTGCCTATGTTAAAGCATGCTAAGTTAAATCCTTTTCTTAACATGGTGGTAGTGTGTAAGGAGATATATTTAAATGCATCTTAACTCAAAGTCATGCAGAAACATATGTAAATTATAAAAGTGGAAAGAAATGCCTCTGGAATGTTCATCTTGTACCACAAGGTCTAAGATGAAAATAAGGGACAGTGGATATCGTTTGCATGCGGCCAGTGCTACCTGTCAATCATGTTGTATGATTTCACAGATAGAAGTATCAAGGCCATTTTCTCACACATACAAAGACAGAGAATACAGATTCAGAAAATATCAAGGAAGTCACCAATCAGCACCATGGACACTATTCTTAGAGAAACAGCTTTGCTGAGCTAGTCTAACCTCACAATGAGCCTGATTTTGCCTATGAGATGGCTGGTTCAGAGGAATTATGCAGCTACTTTCATACAGGAGTAGAAAGAGTTCATTTTAAGTAGCCCTGGCTGCTGTCTGTCTCACTGCTGTGATATCTCTGTAGAGATTACTACAATTTTAAGCTTTATTTTTATTTTATATACATGGGTGTTTTTCTGTGTGTGTCTATGTTCAGTAACAACAGAAGCCAGAAGATGGCAGGAGATGACATTGACTGGAATTAGAGCAAATGGCTAGCTACCATGTGATTTCTGGAGATGGAACCTCTATGTTCTGTACCAATATCCATTGTTCTTAACTGCTAAACTATCTGTATAGCCATGTTCTAATTTAATATGTATTTTTATATATTTTAATTAAAATATATTACATTGCTTTACCCATTTCTTGTCCTTTCTCTATCCCTTCTTATTCTTCCCAGGTGATTTCTTCCATGCTAAGTATGGGTGAATAAGCATGCTCAAATATTTGAATAAAACTTGCTGAGTCCCTTTCTGTTGATTGTGTATATATGGTTTCAGGACTGACCATATTGTATTGGAAAAGCAATTAGGAAGCTCATCCTTGTTTGATGCTAATTATCCTACTTACAGGAAAATTCCACTCTTCAATGAACAACAAGATGTTGAACCACAAAGGTCCTTGTACCCACAGATCACTAGGGAAACCAGGAATGTTAAACATGCAAAGGCCTCTTCTCAGTGCATTAGATAAAATAACTGCATTCAATCCAAAAGGTGGGAGTGGAATTTGTTAATGACCTCTTTGCTAGCTGTGGGGGCAGACCTCACCTACCTCTTGCTACAGAGGCAGACTTTACGAAAATTTTCCAGAATGATTATCTCAGAATATTTCTTTCCTAGACAGTTACCCATCTGAGTGACCAAAGATGTGCCCCTATATGAAAAGGGTGACAGAATACCCAGTTTTCTGTGATCTTTGGATCTTGGAGGGGATAGATGCACCCCTCTCTGTAACAGTTTTCTATGAGGACAAGGTAGGTATGTTGTGCCCGATTCGAGAGATACCAAAAGACTACTAGGAGTCCAGTCCATTGAAAATCACACGAGGATCTTTATTCAAGCTAAATCTCAGGCTGCCAATCTTCCCCAACATAGCAGGTTAGAAAGTGAGGCCCTGAATCTCAGGGAGGCAGACTTTTTAAAGGAAAAAATGGCAAGCGGGGGATTCCAAGCCTTAGAGTTACAGAGAAGGATAAGTTTTGGGTAGGGGGTTCAGCAACCTTTTGGTTAATTGTTCCAAGCCACCTGGCCAAACCTACAGATAGCAATCTACATGATAGCCAACTGGGTGGAGTGGAGGATCCACTAACACATTCTGTGGCATTTATGATAACATGTGGGGTGGAGGCCTGGCTATAATTATCTATTTACACATTTTGTGGTATCCACAAAACCTGCAGGGTGGAGGGCCATGTGGCCTTTTCGGAACCCAAAGGTGGTGATCAAATCATTCCAAGGTCAGTCAACTTAAGACAGAGTCTGAGAAACAAAATGGAGCCACCCCTGCCATCCTCAGTTCCTTCAATACAAACAAACTACATCTGAAAAGGCCAGAATGAACCTGAGTTCTGTGTTATTTGTATACCACTAGCTTAAGACAGTCACACTGTGAATCCCAAATCTGTCTATAGATTAAGAAATTCTGTTGCCCTGGAACTCAGTATGAATGGTGAAATTGCCATCCTGACTCACAGGGACCCACAGCCCTGCTAATGCATTCTCTAATTCATGTCTCCCCGCAAATGTCAGTGGATGTACCCTGAACTGAAAATGGCAAGACTGAAGAGCTAGCAAAGAGGGAAGCTCAGGCAGAAGGGTCTATGCAAATGAGTGCAGGTGTCCTCAGTCTCCCGAAGAACGCATTTTGCGCAACAGGAGCACTGCAGACACAATGGATTGTCACAGGACACCGCATAAATAACATGCGAATTTTTAAATGCTCATGGTGTGTACTGTTCGGCTTTAAATTGAATGAGTGCAGATGAGAAATTGGGTAGGTGATGCATTTTCCATTGTTAATGGTTTTTAAACTATGAGAATATTCACTCCGAAGGATTCCTGAGACATAAACAAAAAGTTGGGAAGATGACTCAGCAGTTAGGACATTGGCTCAGCGGCCTCCCCACTATCTCCCGGGCCCAACAGCGGATACGCACCACATTTCTGAACTGTAAACACAAACCTGGAAAAAACAGGAGCCATTTACCCCTGTCATTGATCAATACAGAGTGCACCAAAGTCAGGGAACTACAAACAATCCCAGAGTGCATTGTGGCCACAGCAAGCTTCTGTGAGAACTACAAGCATGGCTCCTCAATGAGAACTACAAACATGGCGGGCTGCAGAGCAAAGACTTCTGGGATTGTTTGCAGTCATCTCAGCTTATGGCCAAGCTGTAATGTGGTGCAGGCGCAGAAATACAATTCCCAGAATGCTACGGGCACTGTTTATGCCTTCACAAGCTTGCCTGGGTCGTTTTCCCTCAATGGTAGGGTAGCCTGGACCAGAAGTCGCCCTGAAGCTCTTTTCCACCGCTGCAGAGGCCCTGGTCTGGGAAGTCACCAACCGACCAGGGCACACAGCGTTTCCCCGGGTCCCAAGGTTCTGGAAATGTCCCCTCGCTTTGCCCCTCGCCTTCTTAGGAATCAAGACCTTTCTAGGAGCATCTCCGTGACGTCATCGCCCCGCCCACTGGAAGTCGCTTGTGTAGAGGCAGAAAGTGCAGTTTGCATTCTCCTGCTCAGAGGCCGAACAGCTGGTGTATGGGAAAGGAATCCTGGGGTCTTGCCCCCCCTTTTTTTTTGTAATCGCGGCCCTCCCAGTCAAAGCAGCGCAGCTCTCTCGGGAAGGCAGAAATGTGCTCACCCTGATAAATATTTTTAAAGATTAAACAACAACAACAAAAGGCGGCGCAGTGGCATACACCTGGGATCCCAGCACTGGGGAGGCAGGGGCAGGCGGGTATCAGTGTGTCCCAGACCAGCGTGCTCCAGAAAGCGAGTCCAGGACAGACAGGGACACAGAATCGCTATTTCTTTCCCAGTTGCCAGGTTGGATCCCCAGGGACAACAGGGTGGTGCACAAATGTCTGGTTCCCTCTGGTGATGCGCACGAGTCCATGAAGACAGAGCGCTCCTGCACCTAATAGCTAGATTTTTATATGTGATAATTTTAATACTATATATTTTAATTTAGTAAAGGCAGAACTGTCTCGAGAGCCCACATCCTCTAGTCCTGTGGCATCGTTGGATGAACCACTGAAAGATAAAGGCCTTATTCTGCCCTAAGCATAGAGGGACCCTGTGCCAGAATTAAGCTAAACAGAGTGGAGGAGAGGGGGATGCTAAGGCGATTACCTGGGCCCCTGCACCTGTATCCAACCTCTAAAAGTTGTTGCTGCAGGCTATGGAGGACACAGGTTTTCCCTTAATTTAGAAAAAAAAAAAAAAGCCTGAGAGAATTTATTCCAAATTTTAATACAAACAAGTAACTGACCTGTATTATACATGCACAACAATTTCAGTTCTTCTCCTCTGCTCACACACACAAAAAGCATATACTGTATATGACGCTACTTCACTCTTGGAGGAAAAGATGGCTGTGCTTTGGGCTCGTTTTGTGTTTCTGAGTTTTCTGCAGTGCTGTAGCAGTTATGATCCCACAGATGATGACACATACGGTGATCAGGTGTAGCCACCCAGGTACATATAGGAGCAAGGTGCAGCAACTTTGATACAAAGGATAAAGACAAAAAAAGCCATTCCTGGATGTGTAAATGGACAAACACACACACACACACACACACACACACATTTGAGGACCCCTTCATTCCTTCTCAAATAATAAGGGTTCCAGGTCCAGATGTAGTTTTGAACAAGTTTTGTTTCGTTTTCATTTTAATGGCCCACATACAGATAAAAATTTGGTCAGGGATTTGGTTCTGGCTCCTGATTGGTATCACATGAGACCAAATTCCCACTGTTCTCCATTTCTTGAGGAATAACTGAGGATGCATATGCCTTCAGTCATGGCCTCTTAAAAGACTATCATATTATTTAGTGTAGTTTAAATAGCAAATGATGATGTTATTCCTATTACTCAATTTCATCTCTGGTGAAAATTCATATTCTGAGGAACATGTGGAAGGTTTTCTAAAACAACTCTCCCTCCCCTACATGCACCACTTTCACACACTCAAAAAAAATACAGCATTATTCTTTTCCCATGTCTGACAAAATCATAATTTCTGAAGAGCCTACGCTGCCAAAAACTCACTAGCTAGCACCCAGAACACATGCACCTATCATGAAGTATAAGAACCTTTGATACAATGACCATCATCATCTACCAAAATGGCCAGTATGAAACAGACCATCACAGAGAGGCTGCCCACTGACCAGTGTTATAGTGGAATTCAAATAAAATTATAGTCTTTAACCCAATAATCACTCTGCATGGTAGACGGTCCAGGTGAGTCAGTGAGGGTGACTTGTGCTTGTGAGGGTAGCATCACTCCCAGCAGCCACAGAAATAGACATGAAGCTCAGCTCTTCCTGCCAATCTTCACATTCTCCCAAACTGTGCTCAGCCTAAACCCAGAATACCATCAGCACCCCTACCTTCCAGCTAGCTCCAAATGACAGTGAAGCATCTCCAACAGATCCAAGAACATGAACACTTCCTGATGTGTGCTTGACATCACTGAACCAGCCAGGAAAATGTCTGTTATTATCCTGGAAGTAGTAACTGCATGGCTTTCACCACGATCATACAAAATGTTTAAATAATGTGACATCTTCCAAAATACACAACAGGAAGCATCAATGTAACTTGGTATTGTTGCTTTTTTTCCTCTCTCATTCATCACAGCAAATTCTCAGTGTAGCTATGATTTTCTAGGTCCCAAAGTTCCTTTCTTACAATCCTAATATCTTCTCAAACCAAAATGAATGTTATAACCCAGCAGCTATTTGTTTCCTCCTGAGCAAACGTAGTTATCAAAATGGAATTGGTGAATTTCTTTTGGATGGGGTCACCGAAGCTGGTGCACCTCTCCAGAGAAGATGGAAAAGAGTAAATTCCCTAGGATGGTGTCTTAAAGTGAATCAAGTATGGCAAAGCATAATAACAGGAGCCATGCTGGCCCTGCCTTGATTTCCAGAGTCTTCAATATTTCACAAGGACAAACAGTGAGGTCAACCAAATCTCAGCATATGGTTCCTATATTATCATTTAAGATATGCTCAGGAAAACAATAGGTTTTTTAATTAGGATTTCCCCCAAATACCTTCACATTGGCTGTTTGTGCAAGAAGTGCCGACAAATACCCAGTCTCATGGGTCTGAAAAAGGTAAGAAATAATGGTCAGAGAACCAAAAAACACCCTTGAGAGAAGACAAATCCTGTACAATTGGAATAAGGACACATAAATAAACCCACACTTCTACTAAAACTTTACTTTCAACAAAGACAAAACCATACAATGGAAAAATGACAGCATTTTCAAAAAATAGTTGTGGTCTAACTAGATGTCTGCCTGTAGGAAAATGCAAATAGATCCTTTTGTATATCACCATGCAGAAACTCAAGTCCAAGTGGATCAAAGACCTTGACAGAAAACCAGAGACTCTAAATCATTTAGAAGACAAGGTAGAAAAATGTTTGGAACTCAGTAACATGGGAGACAATAGAACAAATCAGTGCAGGCTCTGAGATTAACGATTAATGAATGGGATCTCAAGAAACTGAAAAGCTTCTGAAAGTCAAAGGACATTATCAAAAGAACAAAACAGCAGCCAATAGATTGGGAAAATAGCAACACCAACCCTACATCAGACAGAGTATTAAAAATCCAAAATACACAAAGAACTTAAGAAATTAAACACCAACAAATCAACTAATCCAATTTAAAAATGGGGTTCAGAGCTAAACTGAGAATTCATCACAGAGGAATCTCGAATGGTTGAGAAACACTAAAGGAAATCATCAAAGTCCTTAGTCATCAAACAGAAATCAAAATGACTCCAGGATTCCATCTTGCACCACTTGAATGGCTAAGATAAAAAACTCAAGTGACAACATATGCTGGTGAGGATGTGGTAAAAAGGGAACATTCCTCCACTGCTGATGGGAGTGCAAATTTGTACAACTTCTCTGGAAATCAATCTGGTGCATTCGCAGAAAATTGGAAATAGTTCTACCTCCAGACCCAGCTATACCACTCCAGGGAATGTATCTGAAAGATGTTCCATTATAGAACAAGAACATTTGTTCTACTATGTTTATAGCTTTTTATTTATAATAGCTAGAAACTGGAAACAACCTAGGTGTCCCTCAAATCTAGAAGAATGGATAAATTACTTCTGGTATATTTACACAATGGAATACTAATCAGTTATTAAAAATAAGAAATCATGGAAACTGCAGGCAAATGGATTGAACTAGAAAAAAATCATCCTGAGTGAGGTAGCACAGACACAGACAGAAACACATAGTATATACTCACTTATGAGCGGATATTAGACCTATAATACAAGATAACTGTACTACAATCCACAGATCCAAAGAATCTAAATAACAAGGAGGGTCCACAGGAGGGTGCCAGAATGTCACCCAGAATAGAAAACAGAATAGATAGCAGAAGTGGATGAAGAGAGGGAACTGAGCAGAATTTTTTCTTTACTCTAAGACAGACTATTTATTGTCCACAAAAGAATCTTTTTTTATGTTTTTTTGCCATAAATATAGATTCTATTTTATTTGAAATGGTTGCTTTGGATACAGTCCTCTTGTATATATATCTTATGGCACTGGACATATTCCATGAAATCATAAAAATTTTGGTTATTGAACTTGCCATATTTTTACATATTTACACATATATCTTACAGGATTTCATCTCACACTAGGAAAGCATTTGTTGAAAGACATTCAAATTAAATGTCTTCAAATGAGTGCTTTCAGTCTCCAAATCATTCAAGATACAGATATATACACATACACGTTGACAGAACCTTTTTCCATTTTAATTTGTACTTTCAACTATAAGGTGAAAATGTTTTATTGGCTTGATGACAGTGAATTACTTACCAATAATATAAGATATGATGCTACCCTTGCTTACCAATGAGGCTTACCTGGCATGAAAAAAGCCGGTCCATGTTTCTGTATGCTTTAGATCCCATTTCAAATTTGTTCAACAGTGTTTTATGGAGGGCACAGGACACTGCATTCCATATGGAATAGCTGGGCTCAGAAAGGGTCACCACATCATTTTCTTCTGTTAATCTCTATAGAAATTGGGCATGGGTCATGATTTTCACATAGTAAAGCAGGAGATGCAATCAAACCTGTCAATCCAGAATTTATGGAAGTAAAAATCTCCTGGGTACTGGGAGGCTGTAGAAGACTAGAAATAGCTCATTAAGTCAGGGATAACTCTTGTTTTCAAATATGAGAAGCTTCCTCAAAAAGTTCATCAAGTCATTACTATTTGATAGGGACTCAAAATAAAATGTGTTGGTTTGCCATGTTCTACACCTTCCTTCTGGTTGAAAATAATTTATTTACCATGTGGAAAAACTTCAGTTACTTATGTGAGTACAGAATACCTGCACTTTTACCTGTGTATGTTGGTTCAAATTCAGCAAATCAACACCAAATAGTACCCAAGTTTCAATTAGCTGGCTGTTTTTCTGCAAAGCCACAAAGATCTTTCTTTCTTTCTTCCTTTCTCTTTCTTTCTTTCTTTCTTTCTTTCTTTCTTTCTTTCTTTCTTTCTTCCTCCCTCCCTCCCTCTCTCTGTCTCTCTCTTCTCCTTCCTTCCTTCCCTCTTCTTCCTCCTCCATCTCTTACTTTTTCTCTTTGCCCATTAGACCAGCAGAGGTGGCCAGATCCTTCTGTACTGAGTCCCCAGCACCCTATCAACTAAGCCCAGTGCACCTTACCTACTCAACCCCCAGCCCCCCCACCTCGCTCGTGCACCCGCGGGGCACAGCAGAGGGCACCAGAAACTTGAGTACTCAGCAAATAGTACCCAAGTTTCAATTAGTTGGGAGTCTTTTTCTTTCTTCCTTTATATTCTCTTTTTCTTTCTTTTCTTCCTTCCTCTTCTTCCTCCTCATCAGAGGACGCCAGAACAACATATACAAGGTCGTGCACAGCCTCACCCCGGGCTGGGTGCACCATCTCCCCCAGGAAGCACGCAGGCCTGGTGGGAGGAGAGGACTGTGCCTTTTCTCTTCCCGCCATGCCCCTGCCTGCGTGGCCGCTCAGGAACTCCAGGCGGATGGATGGAAGGCGAGGGGTGGACAAGAGAGGAAGGCGGGGAACCCCAAATCCCTCCTACTCCCCTTCCTCCCCGCCCCCACCCCACGTGTGAGCAGGACTATGTATTCATAACTGCTTGGGATAAGATGATTGCTGACCTGGGAAAACCATTCCGGGTAGCAGGGCATTTCTGGCGGAAGTCCCGCCCCTTATGGCTTCGCTTCCGTATCCGCCCCGCAGACTTCCAGGCTCAGAGACACGGAGGCCGCCCTACCATCTCCCTGGCCTCTGCCACGGGGATGTAAACGCAAACCCTCTAGTCACAGACAGACCTTTACCCCTTTGTTTCTCACTTCGGAGCTCTTGCTGGTCACGTAAGTCCCAACGATCCCAAGATGCTACACGCCAGAAACCCCCCACCCCCGGCCTGAGAACTACAAACAAGGCTTCGGAGCTAAGACTTCTGGAATTGTATCTGAGAACTACAAAAATGGCGTCCAGGCGGCGCGATGCATCCTGGGATTGCTCGTAGTCGCGAGCCTGCGTCTCTCCCTGTCGGCTGTCTGGACTGTGGCCCAGGTGTTGCCTACAAATCCCAGAATCCCCTGCGTGCTGTTCCCACCATCATAAGCCTTTGTTCCTAAGCTTCTCACCTGGTGGCTTGGCTAGGACCCTGGAAAAAGGCTCTGGAAGCATCTTCTAGGTGCTGAAGGCCGCTGTGGCACATCTTTGTCCTCAGACCTTACACAGCCTTTCCCCTGGTTCTGGTGTCTGTAAATCTCTCTCTCACACCATACTGTCCCTGGCATCACAATTGGGCAGGAGCTTTGTGACGTCTACTCCTCGCCCCCATCCCATAAGTTAACACGCTTGGCTGCTGTTTTTATTGCTCCTGTTACTACATTAAAATGCCCAGTCCCTGGTAGCTGGAGAAGGGGTCCTTGGGTCTCCTTTAATTATGTCAGGAGCTAATCTCAGAACAAAGGGCCCCTGTTTTATAACCCTTTGAAATTTTGGCTAGATGCTGTTTTGTTTGTTTGTTTGTTTTGTTTTGTTTTTTAGTAAGGGAAAAAGAAGTGGTCAGTTTTAGTTTTCCTCCTTAGCAGCTGTGTAGCCAGTCTCTAATTCTAGAGAAGAAATACTGGGCTCCCTCCCCTATTTCTTTTCCTTTGAATAATTCTTCCTGGTCAGTTTCCTGGATTGCCTTGCAAACCTTAACAATGTATTATAGTTAAAACATTAGAAACACAAAATCTTAAAAACTGTTATTAAAAGGTGCATTGACAAAGATCAAGTAACTTACTCATGCTGCAAGCCTATTAGAATAATACCAAACTGTTTGACATTAACTTTAACATAAGAAGGAAATCAAAAGATATACTCTAACTCCCAAAACATCGTAATTGTTAGTCAAGATGTTTTAGTCAGCAAAGGTATGTACCAAAATGAAGGAGTTTTCTTTTATGGTAGAAAACTTATTAAAAGAGTTTATGTGTACAAAGACAGCTCTATAGACAAAATTAGCCAAAGCAATAAAATAACTAAAGGAGATTATTGGGATACAAATTGGTAAGTAGGAAGTCAAACAATCACTAATCACAAATGATATGATAGTATAAAAAAGTGACCCCTGAAAATTCTACTAGAGATTTCCTACAGCTGATGAACATGTTCAGCAAAGTGATTGACACAAAATTAAATTAAAAAAATCAGTAGTCCCCCTGTATACAAAAGAATATGCTGAGAATGAAATTATATAAACAACACCCTTCACAATAGTCACAAATAAAATAAAATTTCTTGCTGTAACTCTAACCAAGCAAGTGAAAGACATGTATGACAAGAACTTTAAGTCTATGAGAAAAAAAAAGAAGAACTGGAAAGATTTCCCATGTCCGTGGCTCAAACTTTTTTCGTACACCTGGTTACCTGGTTATGTTTTTATGAATAAAAAGCCTAACTTAGAAACAAACCAGCATCATATTCTGGCTCCTGATTCCAGATTATGGTCCTGAATGGTCAATTTTTGTTTAGCATTCAATAACTTCCATCAGTCTGAGTTTGGTGTTTGAGCGGTTAGTGTGTGGCTATTCCTGAACCTATAACACCTCCACAGGTACAGGTGCCAATGTGAAAATTCTGCTAGCTTTTATGTAAACTACCCCCATTATACCTTCTCAGACTGGGTAATATCATTGGATCACTGGACCAATTGTAATTTGGGTGTTGACCAAAACTCTATTAAACACCTGACCTCCAAAGGCCCCTACTTTATGTGAAGTGCTGCAATATTTCTTGGTATCTCCAGGAATCCATATTAATTCAGACCTAGCATATAATAGATACAAGAAAGTTTTATTTTTCCTTTACCCTTGGATGAAATTACTCTTGTAAAAGGTAGTAGGGTCCTTCTGGGCAAGGACTGCAGAAAGGCTAAAAGTAAAACTTTTAGGGGATTTGTCAGGCTCCTTCTTCAGGGAAACCTTGTAGTCCCTTCATTCAAGAGGTACTGGATTCATTCACCACTATCCCACATGTTTAAAACCCATTCCTAAGATTTCAGTTTACCATCACACAGCTTTTTAAAGCAATTTACCACATGGAGTGTCTGCACAAGGTAGTAAACTCCTTTATAACCTGAACTGAAGGCAGTTAGCAAAGTTTGTTTAAGGTGTTTTCATACATCACTAAACTTCTTAGTTTAGTGCACTTCTAGATGCATTCCTGTGTGAAAGCACAATAAATAATACAATACATTTACACATGCTTAAGCTTGTTTAAGCAATTAACCTCATGGTGTCTTTGCACAAGGCAATGACAGCCACACAGAGAAGGCAGAGGCCATCTTGTTTAACACATATATTTCACATTTCTTTAAGTTATGAGAATCAAATTTATGTTGTCATGTTTGCACAGAAAGAACATTGATTATCTAGCTGTCATACATATCACGTTGCTATAGAACTACTGCATGCTGTTCTTGTCTTCAAAAATTGTGTAAGAATGAATTAAAAAGTAACAGACCAATTACTATTGCACAGGAAATGAAGACATCAAATTTACACAAGTAATGGTTATTGCTTATTATTTCAATTAAGGACTAAAATAAAAAGAACAAGATATAGAAGGAAAATTGTGGGAAATTGTTCAAACAAAGTGCTTGATTATTGGCTTGCCTTTACACATGAGAAGATTGGTTTTTGGCCTATTTTTGTTCCCTGGGAAATTTCAGAGTGAATGCTCCATGGACTTTAAGATTCATTATAAGAAAGTGCAGAGGAGGGTAATCCAAGATGTTGGCATCCAACATACACCAGATCTGAGGGGCACAGGATCTGAAACGACAAAATTGTTGACCAGAGGGGCAGCTGAAGCCAGAACATCAACTCTGAGGCTTCCTGGGTAAGAGGGGACAAACCCATTGACAGTTTCATATAAACTTAAGCAGATACTTGCCCATGATCTAAGAGTTTTTCTGTCTTTTTTTTTCATCAATTACACTTTATTCATTCTGCATCCCCCCATAAGCCCCTCCCTCCTACCCTCCCAATCCCACCCTCCCTCCTCCCTCTGCGTGCATGCCACTCCCCAAGTCCACTAATAGGGGAGGTTCTCCTCTCCTTTCTGATCTTAGTCTGTCAGTTCACATCAAAAGTGGCTGCATTGTCATCTTCTGTGGCCTGGTAAGGCTGCTCCCCCTCAGGGGGAGGTGATCAAAGAGCAGGCCAATCAGATTATGTCAGAGGCAATCCCTCTTCCCATTACTATGTAACCCAATTGGACTCTGAACTGCCCTGGGCTACATCTGTGCAGGGGTTCTGGGTTATCTCCATGAATAGTCCTTGGATGGAGTATGAGTCTCTGGGAAGTTCCCTGTGTTCAAATTTTCCTATTCTGTTGCTCTCCTTGTGGAGACCCTGTCCTCTCCAGCTCTTACTATTTCCCAGTTCTTACCTAAAATTCCATTCACTCTGCCCAACAGTTGCCCATCAGGCTCAGCATCTGCTTTGATAGTCTGAAGGGCAGAGGCTTTCAGAGGCCCTCTGTGGTAGGTTCCTAGGTTGTTTCCTGTTTTCTTCTTCTTCTGATGTCCATCCTCTTTGCCTTTCTGGATGGGGATTGGACGTTTTAGTTAGGGTCCTCTCTCTTGCTTAGTTTCTTTAGATGCACAGGTTTTAGTGGGTTTGTCCTATGTTGTATGTCTATATGAGTGAGTATATACCATGTGTGTCTTTTTGCTTCTGAGACAACTCACTCAGGATGATCCTTTCCAGATCCCACCATTTACCTGCAAATTTCATGATTTCCTTATTTTTCATTGCTGAGTAATATTCCATTTTGTACATGTACCACAATTTCTGCATCCATTTTTCAGTTGAGGGGCATCTGGGTTGTTTCCAGCTTCTGGCTATTACAAATAAAGCTGCTACAAACATGGTTGAGCAAATGTCCTTTTTGTGTACTTGAGCCTCTTTTGGATATATGCCCAGGAGTGGTATGGCTGGATCTTGAGGAAGCGCTATTCCTAGTTGTCTGAGAAAGCGCCAGATTGATTTCCAGAGTGGTTGTACAAGTTTACATTCCCACCAGCAGTGGCGAAGGGTTCCCCTTTCTCCACAACCTCTCCAACATGTGTTGTCACTTGAGTTTTTGATCTTGGCCATTCTCATGGGTGTAAGGTGAAATCTCAGGGTTGTTTTGATTTGCATTTCCCTAATGGCTAATGAGGTTGAGCATTTCTTTAAGTGCTTCTCTGCCATTCGGTATTCCTCTACAGAGAATTCTCTGTTTAGCTCTGTTCCCCATTTTTTAAGTGGATTACTTGGTTTGCTGCTTTTCAGCTTCTTTAGTTCTTTATATATACTGGATATGAGTCCTCTGTCAGATAAAGGGTTGGTGAAGATTCTTTCCCAATCTGTAGGTGGTCGCTTTGTTTTGATGACGGTGTTCTTTGCTTTACAGAAGCTTTTCAGTTTCATGAGGTCCCATTTACTGGTTGTTGCTCTTAGAGCCTGTGCTGTTGGTGTTCTGTTCAGGAAGTTTCCCCCTGTACCAATGAGTTCTAGGGTATTTCCCACTTTTTTTTCAAGCCGATTTAATGTGTCTGGTTTTATGTTGAGGTCTTTGATCCCCTTGGACTTCAGTTTTGTGCAGGGTGACAAGTATGGATCTATTTTCATTTTTCTACATGTAGACATCCAGTTAGACCAGCACCATTTGTTGAAGATGCTATCTTTTTTCCATTGTATGGTTTTGGCGTCTTTGTCAAAGATCAGGTGTCCATAAGTGTGTGGGTTTATTTCTGGGTCCTCTGTTCGGTTCCATTAATCCACCATTCTGTTTCTATGCCAGTACCATGCAGTTTTTAAAACTGTTGCTCTATAGTACAACTTAAGATCAGGGATGGAGATACCTCCAGAAGATCTTTTATTGTAGAGGATTGTTTTAGCAATTCTGGGTTTCTTGTTATTCCATATGAAGTTGAGAATTTTCCTTTCCAGGTCTGTAAAGAATTGTGTTGGTAATTTGATGGGCATTGCATTGAATCTGTAGATTGCTTTTGGTAAGATGGCCATTTTTACTATGTTAATCCTACCAAGCCATGAGCATGGGAGATCTTTCCATCTTCTCATATCTTCTTCTAATTCTTTCTTCAGAGATTTGAAATTTTTTTCATACAAGTCTTTGACTTCCTTGGTTAGGGTTACTCCGAGGTACCTTATGTCATTTGTGGCTATTGTGAAGGGTGTTGTTTCCTTAATTTCTTTCTCAGCCCTTTTGTCTTTTGTATACAGGAGGGCTACTAATTTTTTTGAGTTAATTTTGTATCCTGCCACTTTGCTGAAGGTGTTTATCAGCTGTAGGAGTTCCCTGGTAGAGTTTTTGGGATCACTCACGTATACTATCATATCATCTGCAAATAGTGATAATTTGACTTCTTCCTTTCCAATTTGTATCCCCTTGATCTCTTTCAACTGTCTTATTGCTCTGGCAAGGACTTCCAGCACTATGTTGAAGAGATATGGAGAGAGTGGGCAGCCTTGTCTTGTCCCTGATTTCAGTGGGATTGCTTTAAGTTTCTCTCCATTCAGTTTGATGTTGGCTATAGGCTTGCTGTATATCGCCTTTACTATGTTTAGATATGTGCCTTGTATCCCTGATCTCTCCAATACTTTGAACATGAATGGATGTTGGATTTTGTCAAAGGCTTTTTCAGCATCTAGGGAGATTATCATGTGTTTTTTTTTCTTTCAGTTTGTTGATATGGTGGATCACATTGATGGATTTCCGTATATTGAACCACCCCTGCATACCTGGGATGAAGCCTACTTGGTCATAGTGGATAATATCTTTGATGTGTTCTTGGATTCGGTTTGCAAGTATTTTATTAAGTATTTTTGCATCAATGTTCATAAGGGAGATTGGCCGGAAATTCTCTTTCTTTGTTGAGTCTTTGTGAGGTTTAGGTACCAAGGTGACTGTGGCTTCATAGAATGAATTTGGTAATATTCCTTCTGTTTCTATTTTGTGGAATAGTTTGAAGAGAATTGGTGTTAGCTCTTCTTTGAAGGTCTGGTAGAATTCTGCGCTGAAGCCATCTGGTCCTGGGCTTTTTTTGGATGGGAGACTTTTGATGACCGCTTCTATTTCTTTGGGGGATATAGGTCTATTTAGTTGATTTACCTGGTCCTGGTTCAGCTTTGGTAAGTCAAATCGATCAAGAAAATTGTCCATTTCATTTAGATTTTCAAATTTTGTGGCATATAGACTTTTGAAGTAAGTCCTATTGATTGTTTGGATTTCCGCAGTGTCTGTAGTTATATCCCCCTTTTCATTTCTGATTTTGTTGATTTGGGTGGTGTCTCTCTGCCTTTTAGTTAGCCTGGCTAAGGGTTTGTCGATCTTGTTGATTTTCTCAAAGAACCAGCTCTTGGTTTCATTGATTCTTTGAATTGTTTTATTTGTTTCCAATTGATTGATTTCAGCCCTGAGTTTGATTATTTCCAGCCGTCTACTCCTTCTTGGTGTGTCTGCTTCTTCTTTTTCTAGGGTTTTTAAGTGAGTCATTAGGGTGCTTGAATGAGCTGTCTCGAATTTCTTCTTGAAGGCACTTAGTGCTATGAACTTTCCTCTTAGCACTGCTTTCATTGTGTCCCACAAGTTCGGGTGTGTTGTGTCTTCATTTTCATTGATTTCTAGAAAGACTTTAATTTCTTTCTTTATTTCTTCCCTGACCCAGCTGTCATTTAGTAACATGTTGTTCAGTTTCCATGTGTGTGTAGGCTTTTTGTTATTTCTGTTATTTTTGAGGTCCAGCTTTATTCCATGGTGATCAGACAAGATACATGGGATTATTTCAATCTTCTTGTATCTGTTGAGGCTTGCTTTGTGCCCCACTATGTGGTCTGTTTTGGAGAAGGTTCCATGAGGTGCTGAGAAGAAGGTAAATTCTTTTGTGTTTGGGTGTAAAGTTCTGTAAATGTCTGTTAGGTCCATTTGATTCATGACCTCTGTCAGAGACATTGTTTCTTTGTTTAATTTCTGTTTTGTTGACCTGTCCTCTGTTGAGAGTGGGGTGTTGAAGTCTCCCACTATTAATGTGTGGGGATCTATATGTGCTTTAAATTTTATCAATGTTTCTTTCACAAATGTGGGTGCCCTTGTATTTGGGGCATAGATGTTCAGGATTGTGATGTCTTCCTGGTGGAATTTTCCCTTGATGAGTATGAAGTGTCCTTCCCCATCTCTTTTGATTAATTTTGGTTGAAAGTCTATTTTATCAGATATTAGAATGGCTACTCCTGCTTGCTTCTTGGGTCTGTTTGCTTGGAAAGTCGTCTTCCAACCCTTTACCCTCAGGTAATGTCTATCTTTGTGTCTTAGGTGTGTTTCTTGTATGCAACAGATTGCTGGGTTTTGTTTACGTATCCATTCTGTTAATCTGTGGCTTTTTATTGGAGAGTTGAGTCCATTGATGTTGAGAGAGATTAATGACCAGTGGCTGCTAGATCCCTTGATTTTGATGTTGGCTGTGGTCATACTGTTGTGTGCTTGGTTGCTTTTTGTTTTACTGAAGTGAGGTTATTTATTTCCTGTGTTTTCTTGAATGTAGCTAGCTTTCTTGGGTTGTATTTTCCCTTCCAGTGTCTTCTGTAATGCTGGATTTGTTTGTAGGTATTGTTGAAATTTGTTTTTGTCATTGAATATCTTGTTTTCTCCATCTATGAGGACTGAGAGTTTTGCGGGGTATAGTAGCCTTGGCTGACATCTGTGTTCTCTTAGGGTCTGCATGATATCCGTCCAGGCCCTTCTGGCTTTCATAGTCTCTGTTGAAAAGTCAGGTGTGATTCTAATGGGTTTGCCATTATATGTTACTTGGCCTTTTTCCCTTGCAGCTTTTAGTATTTTTTCTTTGTTCTGTATACTTACTGTTTTGATTATTATGTGGCAGGAGGATTTTCTTTTCTGGTCAAATTTGTTGGGTGTTCTCTAGGCCTCATGTATTCTAATTGGCCTCTTCTTTAGCTTGGGGAAATTTTCTTCAATGATTTTGTTGAAAATATTTTCTGGGCCTTGGAGAAGGGAGTCTTCTTTTTCCTCCTTACCTATTATTCTTAGGTTTTGTCTTTTCATATTGTCTTGCATTTCTTGGACGGTCTGTGTCAGGAATTTTTCGGATTTAACATTTTCTTTGACAGATACATCAATTTCTTCCATTGTATCTTCTACACCTGAGATTCTTTCTTCCATCTCTTGTAGTCTGTTGGTTACGCTTATCTCTGTAGTTCCTGTTTTCTTCCCTAGATTCTTCCTTTCCATTATTTCTTCCATTTGTGTTTTCTTTAATTTTTCCAATTCTATCTTCAGGTCTTGAGTTGTTTTGTTTACTTCCTTCACCTGTCTGATTGTACTTTCCTGTTTTTCTTTTAGTTCCTTCAACTCTGTTTCTATCATTTCATTCAGTGTTTTAAGCATTTCCTTTCTAAAGGCCATGAACTGCTTGGTTGCAGCTTCCTCTATTTCTTTACAGATGGCAATATTCTGTTTATCTTCCTCTATGTCTTTACGAATCTTATTTGTTTCCTCTGTTATCATCTTCATGAGCATACTTGTTAGGTCATCTTCTTGGATTTCAGTTATGCTGGGGTATCCAGGGCTACTTGCCCCTGGGTAACTGGGTTCTGGAGATGCCATATTGCTCTGTCTTTTGTTGCTTGAGCTTTTACGCTGGCCTCTACCCATTGTGTTATCTTAGGTGTTTGGGGTTATTTTCTGGTGGTTCCTGGGGATCCTGTGGTGGAGAGAATCCCCTTTGCAGAAAGCTGGTTTTTCCTGAAGGATGTCTTCTCAGCTTTTTGGGTATAGTCCCTGGATGGCTGGTGTTTTTTCAGGAGTTGCTCACCTCAGGGATATAGACCTGAGTGGTAACTGTGGTCTTTGTTAGTCGAGAGGGTTCTCTTCTCACCCAGGGAAGTGCTGAGGGCAGCTGCCCTGTTTCTGGGTTTCTTGTAAATTTAATGATCAGCTGCTGTGACCCAGTTGGACATCAGGCGCACCTCAACTGTTTGTGCCTATGTCTGGAGCACAGGTGAGTGCTGGCGCCTCGGCCCCACTAGACTGCTAGACTTTTTCTAGGGAAGGATTGGGTGATTTAGGTCAGTAGTTTCCTTCCTTCCCCATGGATTCTCTGGAGACAGGGACTCCCAGTGTCTTTTTTTGCCCTGGTGCACACTGCTCAGTGTCTGCCAGCTGGCTGGCCGCAGTAACTGCCTGTGCCTGGAGCACAGCTGTGTGATGGCGGCTCAGTCTCTGCCAGCTGTCTGGTGTGCAGAAACTGCCTGTGTCTGCCTTTGCGGCTTTTGGGAGCCTGAGTGTCTCCCTAAGCTGGGTAATTTTCCGGGGACCTTTTCAGGTTGGGGGTGAGCTGAGTGCTCTGAGATCAGACCCGCCATTTTTTTGTCCAGCGGCGAATCAGGCGCGCAGGCAGGCAGGGCTCTGTGCCGGAACCTGGGTCCCTGGCTCTGGCTCCGGGCTGGCTCCTGGGGTGCCCGTGGAACCCGCCTGAGTCTTTTCCAGGGGATGTCTGGGTGACCTAAGGCCGGTCCCAATCGTTTCCTGTACCCTGGGGTTATCTCTCGACTGAAAATTCCAGTCTCTGATAGTGTGGTGCACACGGTTCAGTCTGGGACCGTAACCAGAGACACTGGCTTGTGGCTCTGCGCTGGGGCTGGGGCTGGCGGCCGGCAACCAAGTGTCTGGCAGAACCGGGATCTCTTCAGCAGTTTAGCCGGGTGAGTTAAAAACTGATTGAATCCCCCACCGTGGGGTATCCTCTCACCTGGGAAACACAATGACTTTGTTTTATGGCCGAGAGTTCTGATTGCTGGTTACTGTGCTGATCCTGCTGTGCTGCTGCTCAGAATGAGAGTCCTCCCGGCACCGACATCTTGCCCCTCCTTCCTTAGATATCTTGATGGACATTTTACTAGATTATTGGGCTTATGTTCTAGGAATTTTTGCTTTATTCTCTCACAAATATTGTGCACAATCTACATTGTTTTTGTTGTAAAGTAAGTGCAGAAGTTATATTTTGTCTCTGTGTATAAAATGTCTTCATAATCCTGAGAATTCTCAAGGTTTTTTTTTTCACATGGTTAATTCAGTTGGCAGCATGCCATCACGAAATGACTGGTTGTCACCATCCAAAGAACACACATGGGCTGGACCTTGGCACCCTACACACTTCTAGCTGATTGGCAGCTTTGTCTTCATATCAGTCACCTAACATTTGAAATGGGGGCTGTCTGCAACATGGACACATTTGCCTGTTTATGATTCAATTTGCCCTTGCTGGGCTGCCTTCTCTGGCCTCACCAGAGGAAAATGCACTTAGTTTGTATGCAACTTGATGTGCTGAGGAGAGTTGGTATGAGGAGGCTCCCCTTTCCTGAGAAGAGGAGGAGGAGTAGGGGAAGAGGATGGGAGGATGATACCAGGAGGAGAGGAGGTATGGAGCTGCAAGCAGGATATAAAGTGACAAAATAAATAAACTAATGATAAAGTGTCAGGTTTCTATGTAAATGAGAGATTATGTTGACTGAAGGTTTCTATTGAAGGCTCTTCAATTGAGTGTGACAATATCTCTGAACGAGTGGTCCTGGGCTTGAAAAGAGTGCTAGCTGAGCACGGAATGATGATTTTGCCATGTTTTTTTCTTTAGTTTTCTCAAAACTTAGTTTGTATCCTAGGCTTGCACAACGATGGACTATGGTCTGACAGGACTAAACAAGTGAACCCATTCATGACCTGAGATGTTTTAGATGTTTTTGTTTAGAGTATTCAATCACAGCAGCACAGTAGCAGGTTAGGAAAAAAACTGTATGCCAAAATTAACTTTGCTCCTGGACAGACCTGTGAATGTTCTCTTTTTAGAGGATTGTGGAAAATATCAGATCTTGAGATGGCAAAAGTCCAGAACTTAATTGGCTCTTCCTTTAGGACCTGGAAGTTCAGAATGTTGAGTGTAGTGCATACAGAGGAAGTGGATAGCCTAAGATTTCTGTGGAAAATTGACTCCATAAAAATTTAAGCTATAGGTCATTTGAGTGGTAATTTGGCCCCAAATCTTTCTTAGTCTGCTCGTGTTTTAAGAAATTAAGTAAGGTAGAACTGAAAAATGAGAAATGATTTCCTAGATGGTGATGTTTGCTTTTAAACCTGGCTTGGATGTTAGTCAAGGCTACATTTGAAATCTTGATTCTCATGTGAGAGCCTTCGGAGTACGAGTCCAAGGATGGAAGAT
Source organism: Meriones unguiculatus (assembly GCF_030254825.1). Lineage (NCBI taxonomy): Eukaryota > Metazoa > Chordata > Mammalia > Rodentia > Muridae > Meriones > Meriones unguiculatus. The sequence continues at coordinate 390,882 of NW_026843645.1, forward strand.
GTACCCACAATATGTTCTGTATTGTCAACATATTTTACCAATGTTATTATTTAAAATGCTTAATAGAATATATGTATATATGTTTGTATGTATTGTTTGAAGTTACATGCATTTTCATGTTGTCGTTTGTTACTATAAAGGACATCATGCTGAAGTTCTGCCTTCTAAGAGAATTATCTAGATTGCTAGATAATGTAACAACAGTGAGATTTGTTTTTTTTAAAGCATGTTATATGTATGTAATGTAACTGTGAGTTCTTAGGCCATTACAGACATATGAAGACATGGTGACAATTTTGGGGATTTATTATGACCATTCCTACACGATGGTCAAGATAATGTTGCCAGTTTGCACTTTAGACTTATTTAGACGGTGTATTTTTTATTTTTATTCTTTTTTTATTTATTACAATTTGTTCTTTTGTATCCCAGCTGCAGCTCCCTCCTTTATGCCTTCCTAATCCCACTGTGCTTCTCTCTGAGTCTATTAAATTAAATTAAAATATATATATATATTATTTTTTGACTTTACAATGCAATGTGATCCCTCCTTCCTGTGCTCTCAGTCCACCCTCAAACTTCTCTCTCTCCTCCCAGAAAAGGGTTGCCCTCCTCTCCCTGTATCAACCCCTCTCAACACATTAAGTCACATCAGGACTGATATATCCTCATCCAATGAGGCCAGGCAAGGCAGCCCTGGCAAGGGGAGGCAGTAGAGTTCACATTACTCCACTTCCCACTCCACCCACATGGACCAAGCTGCTCAACATACAGATAAGTTCAGTGGTCCTAGGTCCACACTATGCATATGCATGCTCCTTAGTTGATGTCTCATTTTCTGTAACCCCGTGGGGACTGGGTTACTTGTCTCTGTCGGTCTTGTGGCTTTCTATCCCCTCCATGATCTTCAATCTTTCCCCTAGTACTTCCACAAGACCTCCCGAGATCCACCCCATGCTTAGTTCCAAGTTCCAGCTTCTGTCTCCATTGGCTGCTGGGTGGAGCCTCTGAGATAACAAACACATTTAGGCTCTTCTATAAGCTCAGCAAAGTAATGTTTACAGTTTCATTGGCTGGCTCTCTAGTGTAAGGTAGATCTCAGGCTCGCCCAATTATTGGTTGGACTTCCCTTACTCTTTTTTCCCTCCTTATCCCTAAACTCCTTGTAAGCAGGGTAATTTTTGGATCATGGGTTTTGTGGTCCAGTTGTTGTTTCTTCTCTCCCCTAGTCCTGACTGTCTAGGAGGTGGTCACTTCTTTATCCATGTCTCTTTTTCCCTGCCTGTCTGTTAGAAGTCTCAGCTGGAATCACACCCAGTCACACGTAGGTCCTCTCAAGAACCTTCCCTATCAAATAAATCCAAAAATGAAACCACCTCAGTCTCCTTTCTTGTTCTCAACCCTCTCACCTCCTACTACAATTTTCCCCACATCTGATACCCACATTTCCCCCCTCCCTATTCCAACTTCTGCCAAGTTCCCTCTCTTCATCCACTTCTGCTGTCTGTTCTGTTTTCTATTCTGAGTGACATTCTGGCAACCTCCCATGGACTCTTCTTGTTACTTAGCTTCTTTGGGTGTGTGGATTGTAGTATGCGTATCCTATACTATAGGTCTATTATCTGCTTATTAGAAATGTGTTTCTTTCTGTGTCTTGGTTATCTCTCTGAGAATGATCTTTTCTAGTTCGATCCGTTTGCCTGCAATTTCCATGATTTCTTATTTTTAATAACTGAGAAGTATTCCATTGTGTAAATGTACTAGAAGTTCTTTATCCATTCTTCACTTTCTGGCTGTTATGAATAAAACCACTATGAACATAGTAGAACAAATGGAACATCTTTTGGATGTATTCCCTGGAGTGGTATAGATGGGTATTGAGGTAGAACTATTCCCAATTTTCTTGAATTCACCAGTTTGATTACCAGGGAAGTTGTACAAGTTTACACTCCCATCAGCTCTGAAGGAAAGTTCCCTTTTTTCCACATCCTAAACAGAATGTGTTGTCACTTTAGTTTATTTTTATTTTATTTTATTTTTTTTATTTTAGCCATTTGAGTGGTATAAGATACTTTCTTTTTTCCATTGTATGATTTTGGCTTCTTTGTTGAAAATAAAGTTACAATAGGAGTGTGGGTTTATTTCTGTGTCCTTATTCCAATTGTACAGGAATTTATTGCTATCAAGAGTATTTTAATTTTCCATTTGAAGTTAATGTTTGCTCTTTCAAGGTCTGTAAAGAATTGTGTTGGAATGTTGTTGGAAAATGGATTGAACCCATAGACTTCATTTTTTAAGAATGCTGTTTTAGAGAAGGGGGATAAAGGGAGTGTTTGGGAAGGAAGGAGGAAGTACGCTACAGGGGGATACAAAGTGAATAAAGTATAATTAATAATTTTTTTAAAGAATGCTGTTTTACTACGTTAATCCTATATATCCATGAGTTTGGGAGATCTTTCCATCTTCTGATATTTTCTTTAGTTTCTTTCTTTAACGACTTCAAATTCTAGTCATAGAGGTCTTTCACTTCATGTTTTTTGTGGCTACTGTTCAGGGTGTTATTTCCCAAATTTCATTCCCAACCCATTTTTCATTTGTATACAGGACTAATGAAATTTTTAATTAATTGTGTTCCCAACCACTTTGTGTTTATCAACTGTAGGAATTCTCTGGTAGAATTTCTTTTGTCACCTAGGTATACTAGTAAATCATCTGTGAATAATGACACTTTCAATTTTTTCTTTCCAAATTTTATCTCCTTGATAACCTTCAGTTGTCTTATTGCTTTACTAGGACTTCAGGAGTATATTGAAAATATATGGAGAGGGGAGGCATCCTTGTCCTGTACCTCATATGAGTGGAATTTTTTAAGTTTCTCTCCAAATAATTTCATGTTAGCCCTCACCTTGCTTTTTATTGCCTTTATTATGTTAAGTATGTTACTGATCCCTTATATGCCTGATTTCTTCAAGTCTTTTAACATGAAGGCATGTTAGATTTTGTCAAAGGCTTTTTCTCATCTAATGAGATGATCATGTGATCTTGGTCTTTCAGTTTGCTTATATGGTGGATTACATTGATGTATTTTCCTATGTTGAACCATCCCTGTATCCCTATGTTTTAAGCCAATTTGTTCATCGTGTATATCTTTGATGTGTTCTTGGATTTGTTCTATGAGTATTTTATTGCATATATTTGTATTACAGACAGGTATTAGCTGTCATGTGGGTGTGGGAGTTTAATCCAGGTCCTCTGGAAGAACAGACAGTGTTCTTAACCACTGAGCCATACCTCCATCCCCCGTGTTGCCTATTGATGATCAACATTTAAATTGCTAATATTTTCATCTCTCCTTTTGTAATTGTTCAAACATATATTTCAGTTTTAAAAAGATCATAGTAATATTACAGTTTAAAATGAGGCACTTCAGGTTTCTTGACATGTATGCAGAACTGGAGTGAATGTGTACCACTTTGTAGAAACTTGAGAAAGATCTTTAAGTCTTTTATCTTGTTTGTTTGACTAATTTTTGTGTATTATTCAGGATCTGATTATGTACCACTGAGTGTCCTGGAATTTATTGCATAGAGCAGGCTAGCACTCAGCTCTATGAGATACACCAGCCTCTATTTCCTGAGTGAGTTTGGAATTAAAGTCATCAGAAAATACACCCAGTTTGCCCATTCTTATAAGAGTCAGGAATCGTTTATACTATTTCTCTCATATGGGCTCAGTACTGTTGATCTGTTTACTCTCTCTCTCTCTCTTTATCTGTTGATTGACATTTCTCTTGCAAGTCTGCATCCTAGTTAAAGGATGAAAAAATATAAACATGAACTTCACTATTCAGTTTCCTCCTAAAAAATAAAAAGTTAGTTATTGCCTTAAAACTTGTGTGTCACAAAATAAGTAGAAGAAACATCAGAATACTTTGAAAATATTGTAAATGAAGGATACATTTCCAGTATTCTAAGCATCATTTTTTCTGTTGTACATGTGTGTGGTTATTTTAGACTTCATTGACCTACAATGATGTGCATATGAACTTCACTCATGAAGAGTGGTCTTTGCTGGATCCTTCCCAGAGGAATCTCTACAAAAATGTAATGCTGGAGACCTACAGGAACCTTACTGATATGGTAGGACAATGAATTTTCTTTACTTTTTAAAATATGGGGAAAATCTTTATTCATTATTGATGTGCTTCTGTAATTTCTCTTGAAGATATGGAAGAATGAGGTGAATGGTTCTTTGTTTTACCATAGATCACGACTTCAATTTTGTCTTATTTCATATAACAAAGCATACATTGTCTGTTACTATATTTTAGGCTACAATTGGGAAGGTCATAATATGGAAGAGTATTGTCAACGTTATAAAAGACATGCAAGGTAATTTTCATGTGTAATCTAATATAAATATGGTTCTGAGAAAATTTTAATATGTTCTGGAAGTTTGAAAGAGAAAGGACAGTGTAAATGAACTGCTTTAAGTGTATTTATTGATGATGACTAACTTGTTACTGAACCATGTATCTCCATGTTAGGTATTTGATATGTGTTTGCACGGCATCCTCTAAGAAAGAATGCAAGGAAAACATACCTTACACAAGATCAATTTTTAACTCATAGCCTCATTACTGTAATAAGGTAGAATTGCAATTTGTTTAGTCTCTTACAACTCAGATATTACTAAATGTATTCAAAGAGTGATGAAAGTATATCCAAAACATTATACTAAACAAGTAGTCCATAGTAAAACTAGGTTACTCATGTACTTGTAGTAGTGTTCCTAAGTTTCTGGAAAAACCATAATCCCTATAGCACATGTCTATGATGAACAAAAATCAAATGTGTGAATGCATCAAGAAACCATGTCATTTATTATTCTTTTTTAATAGTTATATCATATATCATAATGATTATAAGTCATGTTAGTATATGTATATTGAAGGAAACAATGTACCATCCAGAACAACTAAAAGGTATAGTAGTCCCCATTTTGAGTAGATGTTTAAAAATTTATACCTGTTATGCTTTATATGGCCTAATCAGAGCTGTCAGCAGTACAAATAATGACACAAAGACTTTTCAATGTTTTAAAGCTTAGGCAATTTTCCTGGGCATATTCTGAACCATTTTCCCCTAATACAAATAAACCTAGCAGTGTCCTGATGCATGGCCAGCTCTATTTCTTTGTTCATGTCCACGTCCTTCTGTTAACATCACTGGCCTGCTGGTGAATCACCTGTCATTTGCTTTCTTCTTCCCAGCAACCTTCTCTCACTCAGAGGTTCTGCCCTCCATTTTGTGCCCTGCTATCAGTTGTTAGCTCTTTATTATTCCCAACAGATAAGTGAGGAAGGACAAATGTTTACAAAATAGCAGACAGGTGATGGGCCATAGAACTAACAATATTATGATCTCATTAGCACGTATCTCTCTGCTGACTTAGCAATCAGCATTCACACACTTTCACAAAATATATACCAGCATCAATTAACTGGTCATTCATCTTCATTAGGAATTCTCATAAAATCACACTGCAGAAAAGATAAGTTTTAGGAATATACAAATTATTCTGTTTGTCAATTTTCTTTGAATATTTAGTATGGCACACAGTATAGGGAAATTTATGAATCCAGTCAGTGTGTTAAAGCTCTGAGGTCTTGCAGTTTTATACAAATCTGTGGTAAAACATCATATAGAAGAAAGTATAATATAAATGTGAGACAGGTAACAAATATTTTTACCACCACAGGTATTTTGAAATATGCAAAACAACCCCCTAGATAAGATCACCATGAATGCAAAAATATAGATGAAAACTCAAGATGTAATTATTCTTTACCTTCACACCGAGTTGAAAAATTAAGTCACATAGACAAAAACATTCTTTAGTGTAATGAATGTGGTAAAGTTTTCATATGTGCTGATTATCTTTGCAGGTATGAAAACAGTCATAGTGGAGACAAACCCCCTGAAGATACTCAATATGACGAAGTCTTTGCACATCACAGGTATCCTTACACATATAAAAGTATGCATACTGGTGAGGATCACTATGAATGTAACGAACATGATAACGCCTTTGCACATAACAGTCATGTCCTAAGACATAAAAGGACACATATAGGAGAGAAACCGCATGAATGTAACCAACGTGGTAGGTAAAGCCTTTGCATGTAACAGTAGTCTCCAAATACATAAAAGAACTCACACTGGAAAGAAAACATATGAATGTAACCAATGTGGAAAAACCTTTGCATCTAACACTGATTTCCTAAGACATAAAGGAACGCACACTAGAGAACAACGTTATGAATGTAACTAACGTGGTAAAACCTTTGCATGTAACAGTAATCTAATACATAAAAGAACTCACACTGGAGAGAAACCTTTCAAACGTAAACAACATGGTAAAGTCTTTGCATCTAACAGTGATCTCCTAAGACATAAAGGAACTCACACTGGAGAGAAAACTTATGAATGTAATCAGTGTGGTAAAGCCTTTGCATGTAACAGTACTCTCCTGCTACATAAAAGAACTCACACTGGAGAAAAACCTTATGAATGTAATCAATGTGGTAAAGCCTTTGCATGTAACAGTAGTCTCCAAATACATAAAAGAACTCACACTGGAGCGAAACCTTATGAATGTAATCAGTGTAGTAAAGCCTTTGCATGTAACAGTAATCTCCTAATACATAAAAGATCTCACACTGGAGTAAAACATTATGAATGTAACCAATGTGGTAAAGCCTTTGCATGTGACAGTGATCTCCTAATACATAAAAGAACTCACACTGGAGAGAAACCTTATGAATGTAACTATTGTGGTAAATCCTTTGCACAGAGCAGTACTCTTTCAATACATAAAAGTACTCACACTGGAGAGAAACCTTATGAATGTAATCATTGTGGTAAATCCTTTGCATGTAACAGTAGTCTCCAAATACATAAAAGAACTCACACTGGAGAGAAACCGTATGAATGTAACCAATGTGGTAAAGCTTTTGCACGTAACAGTATTCTCCAAATACATAAACGAACTCACACTGGAGAGAAACCTTATGAATGTAATCAGTGTGGTAAAACCTTTTCATGTAACAGTACTCTCCTGCTACATAAAAGAACTCACAATGGAGAGAAACCTTATGAATGCAACCATTGTGGTAAAGCTTTTGCACATAAAGGTAATCTCCTAAAACATAAAAGAATGCACACTGGAGGGAAACCTTATGAATGCAACCAATGTGGTAAAGCCTTTGCACTGAACAGTCACCTGGTAGTACATGAAAGAACACACACTGGAGAGAAATCTTTTGAATGTACCTAATGTGATAAAGTCTATGCATAACCGAGTCGTCAACCTTATGAATATAAGCAGTGTGCAATCACCTTTGTACAACACAGTCATCTCCTAATACATAAAAATCCATGTTGCAGAAAACCCTTATGAATATAATCAATGTCATAAAGTCTTTTCATGTAAGACTCATCTTGAACAAGAACACTTACTGGAGTGAAATCCTATGAATATACCCAATGTGTCAAAACCTTTGTATGCCATAATAATCTGGATGCACATAGAAGAATGCACACTGGAAATATATGAATGTAACCAATGTGGTAAAGTATTTTGACAGAATAGTAATCTCCTATGACATAAAGATGACATACCAGAGAGAAACTTTATGAATGTAACCAATGTTGTAAAACTTGCTCCTCACAATCATCCTCAAAGTCATGAAAGCATTCAAATTGGACAGAAAGACTATGAATGTATTTAAGATGGTTAAGCTGTTCCACATTTGTATAACCTTCATCATCATGAATGAATTAGTACTGGAGAGAACCTTTATGAATGTTGCAAAATGTGAGGCCTTTGCACATGTCTATCATCTTCATCAGAAAAGTTTCATACTGGAGAGAAATTATAAGTACATAAGCAACATGGTAAGACCTTTGTGTTTTTTGGTCCATGGAATCCAATACAACTCAAACACATGTTCAAAGCAAATGACAAAAGTTTATTGTCACCCAGTCACTACTGTTTGGTTACGGCTACATAACATTCTTGGGAACTGAACTGTGATACCTATCCACCCACTAAGCCATAAAGTTACAGAGGTTCTGAGTTGAAAATCATAAACATCTATGCCATTTTACAACTAAGTTATTTCCATCAGTCATGGTTTAGGGATATGGGATTTGTTTATGGCATTGAGGAATTGAATTCACCTGATGCAAAAATGAAGGTTTTACAGTCAAAACAGTCATATCCATTTGTTCTTTTGTTGTTAGGAAAAAGTATTATGTTTTAGGGAAGAGAATATGTGGTTTGGGACTGTCACTATGTTAGGGGAAGAGAAAGCATGGTATGGAACAGTCATGTTTTGGGAAACCAAAGATGAATCAGAAAGCTGTTCAGCTATTGGGAAGTTTGCAGCTTTCCTAGAAACGATGAACTTAAATTTAGGTTCACCCTACGTTTCATTGGAAACTGTTATCAAAAAAGCAATACATAGCAGAAATTTTCTTAGCATGTTCACACCTACAAATTACTTTTACAAGTTTTACATGTCAAAGTCAACTTCAAGTCTATAAACGAACAGATAGTAGAGAGAAACCTTGCACATGTAATGAATGTGTTAAAGCTTTTTCTTAATGCAGTTATTTCCACATACTTAGAAGAACACATATCTCAGTGAGACCCTGTGAATATGCAATGTGGTAAATCCTTTTCATGGATTTGTCTTTGAAATCATGATAAGTCATGCTGCAAAGAAACACCATGAGTGTAGTCAGTACAGTAAACTTTTGTGCTTCATATTACCATTATAGAAGAGTAAAGACTTTAGTGTGTGAGCAAGCTCTTAAAGCCTTTGCATATCACAGGAGTCATTGAGAATCTGAAAGAACTCATTCTCAAGAGAACCTAATAAGATAAAAGATTTGTTAAGGTCTTTGACTAGTCAGTCAACTTGCATTCAGTTACAGGAGATGATTTGGCTTTCATATTTTAATGCATTTCCACTTGGTGAAAGTATTTTTCTGCTGCAATGTATAGAATGGGATCTCCATCATCTATGCTGTCCATTGCTTATTTATATCAGGTAGTGTGTGATCATAGTTTTCAAGGTCTCTGAGAAAGTGTGGTACTTTTTTTATTTTTTTACAAATTCCATTAAGATGTTTGTTTTCAGTCTTGCTTGGTTGTCAGTAATTAGTTAATGTTAAAATGCTCAATAGTATGTGTTTATATATGTATATATTGTTTGAAGTTCTATGCTTCATGTTCCCATATTTACTATATGTCACATCATCTTGGAGAACTGTCTTCTAAGAGAATTATCTTGAGGTGTTAGATAATGTAAAAACAATGAGATGTATTTCACAAAAGCATGTTGTGTGTGTGTAATGTAAATGTGAGATCTTAGGCAATTGCAGATATATGAAGGATGTGTGATACTTTGTGGGTTTTTTCGTCATTGTTATACGTTAAATAAGTCTGCTGAACTATGTATAAGAGTCTACTGGGAATGAGATAGACCTGGGTCAGGCTCTGGATCTATTGGTCTATGGGGTGACATGGGCAGAAGCCCTTATCGTCTGACCCTTCCTATGTGTGGTTTCCCGCGAACAAGGAGGCTCTTTAGCCCTGGCAGTGGAAAGGTATGGTTGTTATACTAGTATTATCAGTGTGCACAGTCATTGGGTCTGGTGTGCTATTGGATGACTGATTGGAAAACAGAAAGTCTTGTTCCTAGAAGTTCTGAACTTTGCCTTCTACATCCAATTTTATGTGACAAACTCTATACATAGTTTTGAAACTAGTAGACGTGACATGATTGGGTTCATGTTTCAGCAATACTTGATTACAATCTTTTTTTTTCTTTCTTTTTCAATGCAGTTTATTCGGGAACCTTGAACAATCCTCGGACCCTGGGGAAAGCCAGCCCACAGCTTAAATAGCCTCTGGGTAGCCAACCCAGGTGTGCCACGTGGGCAATGCAGATAGGTCCACATACATGGAAGCAAGCCTTAGCCAAATGTGGAATTGTTCGTGACAGAGAGCACTCACCATCGGGAAGGTGGAAGGCGGAAACCAGCTCCATCTTTAAGGCATAGCATTCCACAGCTCTCTACAGTTCCCCCTTTTTGTTTTAGACACATCAGGCAAGAGTAGAGGTCTGATCTCTGATATTAGAAATAAATTGGGACTTTGTACAGATGTTCATTTAGGTGTCATCCACCCAAAGAGCATCAGACCCGTCCGATACCTTTTTCTCAGAGGCGGGACCTACGGCATCAATCTGCATGCAATCAGACATGCTCTTCTCTGGGTCCAAAGCGGCTGACCCTGAGTGCAGTGCTTAGCCTTGCATCCTGAGCGTATCATTTTAGCTTTTTATGGTATCCAACCATGCTTGGGGCGAATGTCCTGCTTCAATGGCTGTAAAGGCCTGAATGGTCATGGCTGCATCACGCTGTTGTGAGACTCTAATCTTGCATATATACCACAGGCAAACCAAGGAGACCAACACCAGAAGGCCTGCTAACACTCCCATGCCCGCCCATTCCTTCAGATGATTCATGGCTGCAGCAATCCATGTTGATAATCCTGTGGCTAGTCCTGCGTCCGCTCCGGTAGAATTTACTGTGACAATGGCCACTCTCAGCTGCTCCATCGTAGTATCGAATTCTCCAGTCCAATTACCTAAAATATAGCTCGACAATTGTTTAGACAGATTTGCAGCACAGGGAAAATTCTCATGTTGTATGCTAGTGACACAAAGTCCAGCATACTTTCATTGACAGCCAGGTTGAGCGATTTGCCATAGGGTATCAATTTACTCCTGCAAGAGGTCAATCCTCTGATTGACCACAATCAAGCTTCCTTTTAGTTGAGCATTAATTCCTTTATGTACAACTAAGGCATGAGCTACATTGGCTAAATGATTATTCAGGGTCTGAGCAGTCTGCACAGTATGACTCATGGCTAATGCCCTGGTGGTAGCTCCAACAGCCGTCAATGAGATGGTAGTAACAATGGTGGCTGTAGTTCCAAGATCCCTTTTCTGTCTGAAGAGAGTCATAGCGTGAGGGGCATCAATGGGCACAGGCACCCAGTGAGGCATGTGAGTAACCAGGGCATACCTAAATTTACTAGCATTCCAGCATTGGGCAAAAAAGCAAGTATCATCACCACAATTACTTGGCTCTATCTGGCTAATAATGAATAAAAATGGGGGATATAGACAAACAGGTGTGGGCTTATAGGAAATATTATGAGAAGCCTTAACCCCCTTGTTGGAACTTCCTGCATTAGTTCTAGAACTAGCAGTGGTGGTGTCCGAGGTCTGAGTAGGTTCAGGAGACCATTGCCCCCAGGGGCAAGACGTGCTCCATGCCAATTGACTAACTCCATGTTTTCCTCCAATTTTGAAAGTCATTTAGGGTTCTTAAATTATTTTTTTCCCTTTTTTTCTAAATTTTTCATCAATTACACTTTATTCATTCTGCATCCCCCCATAAGCCCCTCCCTCCTCCCCTCCCAATTCCACCCTCCCTCCTCCCTCTGCTTGCATGCCACTCCCCAAGTCCACTAATAGGGGAGGTTCTCCTCTCCTTTCTGATCTTAGCCTGTCAGTTCACATCAAAAGTGGCTGCATTGTCCTCTACTATGGCCTGGTAAGGCTGCTCCCCCTCAGGGGGAGGTGATCAAAGAGCAGGCCAATCAGATTATGTCAGAGGCAGTCCCTCTTCACATTACTATGTAACCCAATTGGACTCTGAACTGCCCTGGGCTACATCTGTGCAGGGGTTCTGGGTTATCTGTATGAATAGTCCTTGGTTGGAGTATGAGTCTCTGGGAAGTTCCCTGTGTTCAAATTTTCTTGTTCTGTTGCTCTCTTTGTGGAGACCCTGTCCTTTCCAGCTCTCACTATTTCCCAGTTCTTACATAATATTCCATTCACTCTGCCCAACAGTTGCCCATCAGGCTCAGCATCTGCTTTGATAGTCTGTAGGGCAGAGGCTTTCAGAGGCCCTCTGTGGTAGGCCCCCAGGTTGTTTCCTGTTTTCTTCTTCTTCCAATGTCCATCCTCTTCACCTTTCAGGATGGGGATTGACCATTTTAGGTAGGGTCCTCTCTCTTGCTTAGTTTCTTTAGATGCACAAATTTTAGTGTGTTTGTCCTATGTTGTATGTCTATATGAATGAGTATATACCATGTGTGTCTTTTTGCTTCTGGGACAACTCACTCAGGATGATCCTTTCCAGATCCCACCATTTACCTGCAAAATTCCTGATTTCCTTATTTTTCATTGCTGAGTAATATTCCATTGTGTACATGTAACACAATTTCTGCATCCATTGAGGGGCATCTGGGTTGTTTCCAGCTTCTGGCTATTACAAATAAAGCTGCTACAAACATGGTTGAGAAAATTTCCTTTTTGTGTGCTTGAGCCTCTTTTGGATATATGCCTAGGGATGGTATGGCTGGATCTTGGGGAAACGCTATTCCTAGTTATCTGAGAAAGTGCCAGATTGATTTCCAGAGTGGTTGTACAAGTTTACATTCCCACCAGCAGTGGCGAAGGGTTCCCCTTTCTCCACAACCTCTCCAGCATGTGTTGTCACTTGAGTTTTTGATCTTGGCCATTCTCATGGGTGTAAGGTGAAATCTCAGGGTTGTTTTGATTTGCATTTCCCTAATGGCTAATGAGGTTGAGCATTTCTTTAAGTGCTTCTCTGCCATTCGATATTCCTCTACAGAGAATTCTCTGTTTAGCTCTGTTCCCCATTTTTTAAGTGGATTACTTGGTTTGCTGCTTTTCAGCTTCTTTAGTTCTTTATATATACTGGATATGAGTCCTCTATCAGATAAAGGGTTGGTGAAGATTCTTTCCCAATCTGTAGGCAGTCGCTTTGTTTTGATGATGGTATGCTTCGCTTTGCAGAAGCTTTTCAGTTTCATGAGGTCCCATTTATTGATTGTTACTCTTAGAGTCTGTGCTGTTGGTGTTCTGTTCAGGAAGTTTTATCCTGTACCAATGAGTTCTAGGGTATTCCCCACTTTTTTTTCTAGCCAATTTAATGTGTCTGGTTTTATGTTGAGGTCTTTGATCCACTTGGACTTCAGTTTTGTGCAGGGTAGTAAGTATGGATCCATTTTTATTTTTCTACATGTAGACATCCAGTTGGACCAGCACCATTTGTTAAAGATGCTATCTTTTTTCCATTGTATGGTTTTGGCATCTTTGTCAAAGATCAGGTGTCCATAAATGTGTGGGTTTATTTCTGGGTCTTCTGTTCGGTTACATTGATTCACCATTCTGTTTCTATGCCAGTACCATTGCAGTTTTTAAAACTGTTGCTCTATAGTACAACATAAGATCAGGGATGGAGATGCCTCCAGAAGATCTTTTATTGTAGAGGATTGTTTTAGCAATTCTGGGTTTCTTGTTATTCCATATGAAGTTGAGAATTTTTCTTTCCAGGTCTGTAAAGAATTATGTTGGTAATTTGATGGAAATTGCATTGAATCTGTAAATTGCTTTTGGTAAGATGGCCATTTTTACTATGTTAATCCTGCCAAGCCATGAGCATGGGAGATCTTTCCATCTTCTCAGATCTTCTTCTAATTCTTTCTTCAGAGACTTGAAATTTTTTTCATACAAGTCTTTGACTTCCTTGGTTAGGGTTACTCCGAGGTACCTTATGTCATTTGTGGCTATTGTGAAGGGTGTTGTTTCCTTAATTTCTTTCTCAACCCTTTTGTCTTTTGTATACAGGAGGGCTACTGATTTTTTTGAGTTAATTTTGTATCCGGCCACTTTGCTGAAGGTGTTTATCAGCTGTAGGAGTTCCCTGGTAGAGTTTTTGGGGTCACTCACGTATACTATCATATCATCTGCAAATAGTGATAATTTGACTTCTTCCTTTCCAATTTGTATCCCCTTGGTCTCCTTCAACTGTCTTATTGCTCTAGCAAGGACTTCCAGCACTATGTTGAAGAGATATGGAGAGAGTGGGCAGCCTTGTCTTGTCCCTGATTTCAGTGGGATTGCTTTAAGTTTCTCTCCATTCAGTTTGATGTTGGCTATAGGCTTGCTGTATATCGCCTTTACTATGTTTAGATATGTGCCTTGTATCCCTGATCTCTCCAATACCTTGAACATGAATGGATATTAGATTTTGTCAAAGGCTTTTTCAGCATCTAGGGAGATTATCATGTGGTTTTTTTCTTTCAGTTTGTTAATATGGTGGATCACATTGATGGATTTCCGTATATTGAACGACCCCTGCATACCTAGGATGAAGCCTACTTGGTCATAGTGGATAATATCTTTGATGTGTTCTTGGATTCTGTTTGCAAGTATTTTATTAAGTATTTTTGCATCAATGTTCATAGGGAGACTGGCCGGAAATTCTCTTTCTTTGTTGAGTCTTTGTGAGGTTTAGGTACCAAGGTGACTGTGGCTTCATAGAATGAATTTGGTAATATTCCTTCTGTTTCTATTTTGTGGAATAGTTTGAAGAGAATTGGTGTTAGCTCTTCTTTGAAGGTCTGGTAGAATTCTGCGCTGAAGCCATCTGGTCCTGGGCTTTTTTTGGATGGGAGACTTTTGATGACCGCTTCTATTTCTTTGGGGGATATAGGTCTATTTAGTTGATTTACCTGGTCCTGGTTCAGCTTTGGTAAGTCAAATCGATCAAGAAAATTGTCCATTTCATTTAGATTTTCAAATTTTGTGGCATATAGACTTTTGAAGTAAGTCCTAATGATTGTTTGGATTTCCTCAGTGTCTGTAGTTATATCCCCCTTTTCATTTCTGATTTTGTTGATTTGGGTGGTGTCTCTCTGCCTTTTAGTTAGCTTGGCTAAGGGTTTGTCGAGCTTGTTGATTTTCTCAAAGAACCAGCTCTTGGTTTCATTGATTCTTTGAATTGTTTTATTTGTTTCCAATTGATTGATTTCAGCCCTGAGTTTGATTATTTCCAGCCATCTACTCCTTCTTGGTGTGTCTGCTTCTTCTTTTTCTAGGGTTTTTAAGTGAGCCATTAGGGTGCTTGAATGAGCTGTCTCAAATTTCTTCTTGAAGGCACTTAGTGCTATGAACTTTCCTCTTAGCACTGCTTTCATTGTGTCCCACAAATTCGGGTATGTTGTGTCTTCATTTTCATTGATTTCTAGAAAGACTTTAATTTCTTTCTTTATTTCTTCCCTGACCCAGCTGTCATTTAGTAACAAGTTGTTCAGTTTCCATGTGTGTGTAGGCTTTTTGTTATTTCTGTTATTGTTGAGGTCCAGCTTTATTCCATGGTGATCAGACAAGATACGTGGGATTATTTCAATCTTCTTGTATCTGTTGAGGCTTGCTTTGTGCCCCACTATGTGGTCTGTTTTGGAGAAGGTTCCATGAGGTGCTGAGAAGAAGGTAAATTCTTTTGTGTTTGGGTGTAAAGTTCTGTAAATGTCTGTTAGGTCCATTTGATTCATGACCTCTGTCAGAGACATTGTTTCTTTGTTTAATTTCTGTTTGGTTGACCTGTCCTTTGTTGAGAGTGGGGTGTTGAAGTCTCCCACTATTAATGTGTGTGGATCTATATGTGCTTTAAATTTTATCAATGTTTCTTTCACAAATGTGGGTGCCCTTGTATTTGGGGCATAGATGTTCAGGATTGTGATGTCTTCCTGGTGGAATTTTCCCTTGATGAGTATGAAGTGTCCTTCCCCATCTCCTTTGATTAATTTTGGTTGAATGTCTATTTTATCAGATATTAGAATGGCTACTCCTGCTTGCTTCTTGGGTCCGTTTGCTTGGAAAGTCATCTTCCAACCCTTTACCCTCAGGTAATGTCTATCTTTGTGTCTTAGGTGTGTTTCTTGTATGCAACAGATTGCTGGGTTTTGTTTACGTATCCATTCTGTTAATCTGTGTCTTTTTATTGGAGAGTTGAGTCCATTGATGTTGAGAGAGATTAATGACCAGTGGCTGTTAGATCTCTTGATTTTGATGTTGGCTGTGGTCATCAGGTTGTGTGCTTGGTTGCTTTTTGTTTTACTGAAGTGAGGTTATTTATTTCCTGTGTTTTCTTGAATGTAGCTAGCTTTCTTGGGTTGTATTTTCCCTTCCAGTGTCTTCTGTAATGCTGGATTTGTTTGTAGGTATTGCTGAAATTTGTTTTTGTCATTGAATATCTTGTTTTCTCCATCTTTGAGGACTGAGAGTTTTGCTGGGTATAGTAGCCTGGGCTGACATCTATGTTCTCTTAGGGTCTGCATGATATCCGTCCAGGCCCTTCTGGCTTTCATAGTCTCTGTTGAAAAGTCAGGTGTGATTCTAATGGGTTTGCCATTATATGTTACTTGGCCTTTTTCCCTTGCAGCTTTTAGTATTTTTTCTTTGTTCTGTATACTTACTGTTTTGATTATTATGTGGCGGGAGGATTTTCTTTTCTGGTCAAATTTGTTGGGTGTTCTGTAGGCCTCATGTATTCTAATTGGCCTCTCCTTTAGCTTGGGGAAATTTTCTTCAATGATTTTGTTGAAAATATTTTCTGGGCCTTGGAGAAGGGAGTCTTCTTTTTCCTCTATTCCTATTATTCATAGGTTTTGTCTTTTCATATTGTCTTGCATTTCTTGGATGGTCTGTGTCAGGAATTTTTCAGATTTAACATTTTCTTTGACAGATACATCGATTTCTTCCATTGTATCTTCTACACCTGAGATTCTTTCTTCCATCTCTTGTAGTCTGTTGGTTACGCTTACCTCTGTAGTTCCTGTTTTCTTCCCTAGATTCTTCCTTTCCATTATTTCTTCCATTTGTGTTTTCTTTAATTTTTCCAATTCTATCTTCAGGTCTTGAGTTGTTTTGTTTACTTCCTTCACCTGTCTGATTGTACTTTCCTGTTTTTCTTTTAGTTCCTTCAACTCTGTTTCTATCATTTCATTCAGTGTTTTAAGCATTTCCTTTCTAAAGGCCATAAACTGTTTGGCTGCAGCTTCCTCTATTTCTTTACGGATGGCAATATTCTGTTTGAGTTTATCTTCCTCTATGTCTTTACGAATCTTATTTATTTCCTCTGTTATCATCTTCATGAGCATACTTGTTAGGTCATCTTCTTGGATTTCAGTTATGGTGGGGTATCCAGGGCTACTTGCCCCTGGGTAACTGGGTTCTGGAGATGCCATATTGCTCTGTCTTTTGTTGCTTGAGCTTTTATGCTGGCCTCTACCCATTGTCTTATCTTAGGAGTTTGGGGTTATTTTCTGGTGGTTCCTGGGGATCCTGTGGTGGAGAGAATCCCCTTTGCAGAAAGCTGGATTTTCCTGACGGATGTCTTCTCATCTTTTTGTGTATAGTCCCTGGATCGCTGGTGTTTTTTCAGGAGTTGCTCACCTCAGGGATATAGACCTGAGTGGTAACTGTGGTCTTTGTTAGTGGAGAGGGTTCTCCTCTCACCCAGGGAAGTCCTGAGGGCAGCTGCCCTGTTTCTGGGTTTCTTGTTGCAAATTTAATGATCAGCTGCTGTGACCCAGTTGGACATCAGGCGCGCCTCAACTGTTTGTGCTTGTGTCTGGAGCACAGCTGAGTGCTGGCGCCTCGGCCCCACTAGACTGCTAGACTTTTTCTAGGGAAGGATTGGGTGATTTAGATCAGTACAGTTTCCTTCCTTCCCCGTGGATTCTCTGGAGACAGGGACTCCTGGTGTCTTTTTTTGCCCTGGTGCACACTGCTCAGTGTCCGCCAGCTGGCTGGCCACAGAAATTTGCCTGTGCCAGGAGCACAGCTGTGTGATGGCGGCTCATTCTCTGCCAGCTGTCTGGTGCGCAGAAACTGCCTGTGTCTGCCTTTGCGGCTTTTGGGAGCCTGAGTGGCTCCCTAAGCTGGGTAATTTTCCGGGGACCTTTTCAGGTTGGGGGTGAGGTGAGTGCTCTGAGATCAGACCCCCGTTTCTATCTCCAGCGGCGAATCAGGCGCGCAGGCAGGCAGGGCTCTGTGCTGGAACCTGGGTCTCCAGCTCTGGCTCCGGGCTGGCTCCTGGGGTGCCCGTGGAACCCGCCCGAGTCTTTTCCAGGGGATGTCTGGGTGACCTAAGGCCGGTCCCAATCGTTTCCTGTACCCTGGGGTTATCTCTCGACTGAAAATTCCAGTCTCTGATAGTGTGGTGCACACGGTTCAGTCTGGGACCGTGACCAGAGACACTGGCTTGTGGCTCTGGGCTGGGGCTGGGGCTGGTGGCTGGCAGCCAAGCATCTGGTGGAACTGGGATCTCTTCCGCGGTTTAGCCAGGTGAGTTAAAAGCTGATTGAATCCCCCACAGTGGGGTATCCTCTCACCTGGGAAACACAATGACTGTGTTTTATGGCCGAGAGTTCTGATTGCTGGTCACTGTGCTGATCCTGCTGTGCTGCTGCTCAGAATGAGAGTCCTCCCGGTTCCACCATCTTGCCCCTCCTCCCCGCAACCTAAATATTTTAATAATGCACACCATTAAGTATACTTCACCACTGACCAAAGAAGCTTTTCTTGGCAACAACAATCACGACTGAAATCCACAACCAGTCATAAGGCAAAATTCTGGAGAACAGTCACACCTGATACATCTACAAAACAATTCTCAGATATAAGGCTCAGAGGTCATGCAGAACAGGTGGTAAAAGAAAATATATAAGGCATAGCATCAGAGTATGTTCTGGTAGTGTGTCCCCTAATAATACCAGAAGCTACAGCCCTAAGATTTAACAAGATAAAAAAATAAAGAAAAAAAGCTTACCAATATACCTGCATAACCTTGAACTGCAAGTTGGAAAATGCTAATAGACATGCGAATTTCCTCCAGAAACAAACCATTGGCCTCAATCCTATGCAAAAATTTACAGGGAATTAATAAAGGCTGAGAGTGGTTTAAATATTCTTCCCAGGAAAGAACATAAAATCAGTTAGTCATCTAACCCCGAACAATCAGCCCTGAAAACATGCATAGAAATCACACTATTAGGCTTTGCAACTTATATGTAGAAGTCTACATCATATATATATGCACATAATATGAATTAATGAAAAAGAGAGGCAGGAGAGGTGTTTGGGAAGGTTTAGAGGGAAGAAAGAGAAAGCAGAAAATGATGTAATTATATTATAACCTGAAAAATGTACTAAATATTGGTTCATTCGTTCCTGATTTTAAAATGAATTACTATTCAGTAGTTTAAAAATTAAATTTTCAGGTAAATGGGTGGAACTAGAAAAAAATCATGTTATTTGAGGTAATCCAAGCATAGAAAAACAAACTTCACATTTTCTCTCTTCTATGCTTTCTAGCTCAACACTGAGTATTTATGAACTGAAATGTGAGTCCATATCTGGCAGTAACTGCAAAAACCTGGAATGGAAAAAGGATTATTTCCAAGGTGAAAATGTCGTTATTTTTAGGGCAGTATGATGTAGAAGGTTACAAGTGATTTCAAAGTGAAAATGGGAAAACAAGAGGTGTTATAATAATTATGGAGGTGAGACTGAGAGAAATACTAAAGGGAGGGCGGTAAAATAACAATAAAGATGTCTGAAAAATATGGAGTCATACTAGTATCTCTCTACCTAAAACATTTATAATCCATGTAAGTTGTTGTATAAAACTAAAATTTAGTTTAAATGAAAATTTGCCATCTTTGATAACAATTGTACCTCCATCTCACAAAAACTCTAACACCAGGCACGAGAAGTCCACTTTTGTGTTATTGGTGGGGGCTGTCTCAGATACTCCTCAGACATTATATGCTGCTGCTATTTCCCTTTTTGTCCCAAACTTGGAAGGCATTTCCCTTTTGCTGATGACACCAAATGCTAGCCCAGAGACATCTGAGCTGAAACTGACTTGAACACACCCTCCCTGAGGACTAGCATTTATGTATCAGAAGGTGCAATGCACAGTTTCAAAAGAGGAAGTGAAGCAATAATAGTCCTACCTTGCTATGATGCCTATGAACCACAACAATGATCAGCATCACATGATAACCTTAAGCATAAGGTAGTGGCACACATACCTTGGCAGAAACCAGCCTACAAAATTCTTAACCTCATCCTTAATATATATCCTTATTGTCACAGATAAGCACGATCTTCATCCTGTGAATTTAGGATTTTTTTTAATGTAATTGAGAAGGAGGGAGTACAAATGTCTAAGAGACCAAGGATCAGGTATTTTGACATAAGATTTTATTTCCTCATAATAGCTAGAGTTACACTGTGTATGGGAGTATCTGGAGGGAAGAAAGAGTAGGTGTAATGATGAAATTATATCATAACTGATAAACAGAAGAAAAAATAAAAACGTAAATAAAATCACTAATGTTTCTTTGCTCATATTTTTAATTGATGGGATTGAATAAAAATTCAAGGAAAATAAAGGACAAGATATAGTCCCTCTTTCTAAAAATGAGGAGTTGGCAGAATAATTTAGAGTGCTCTCCATTTGTAATCTTTCTTAGACCATGATTACTTTTTTGAAATTTTTATTTCAAAAAATTTTTAAAAAGTAAATAAAAATTTCTTGAGACTATATATTAAGTGCCATTCATTTGGGGAAGCTTAATATGCATGTGTGCTTTCTGGAAGAGAGAGCTGGTGATTTGTAAGGTCTATTCCCTAATGCACACAGAATTGTTTCCAGACCCTGACACTCCTTTATTCTGTGCTACTGTGTCTCTTAAAAAATTCTGGCTTAGCACGGACACTCATTTTCGGGGTTTTTATCGATTGCATAAACTTCCTATGGGATCTTTATGAAGAGGAACTGCTATTCAGGTGAATTAATTCCTGATTATGGAATTCCTGATTTGACTAAAACAATCTTAGAAGTTAACTTGTTCTAAAACAAGTTTACAATTTTATGGCAGCAACAAATACCTTTCTGGATGCCTCCCAATGCCTCACTAGGATTGAGATAGATTTGTGGCTTCAGAGAAGTTCTCACTCTAGGGATGGCTCCATTAATTCTTGTACACACCATAAATATAGGGAGCTTTTCTGGTCCCCAAACCCAAAATATAAAAGTGACTTATATCTTTTTGTAACCTCTTGGTCCCTGTTAACATTTAACACTTGTCAACGTTTGTCACTATGAACTTCTATAACGGATACCCAAATATGAAATGTTTAGTTTTAATGAAAATACATGTAAACTTTTGCATTTTTAAATTCATCTTTATCTGTAATCATTTTTGACTATGAAGCAATTCCTTTGTCTCAGAAATATAAAAGCTATGAACAGATAATAGTAGGATTGAAGCAGACTGGGATTTGCTTCATCTGTGCATTGTAAATATGTATATTGATGTGTTTGCATGGGATATGTCTATCTGTTTGTTTTTTTTTGTACATGTGACATGAATGTATGTCAATTCACTGCTTGCAAGGAGCTCCTTTTTATCACCCATGCAATATGTGCATGGGTATATACAGGTTTATATGTCTTATCATTTGTCTATGTGTAAGCATGTGGGAACCAGCCATAACAGCTGGTCGAAGAAGATGTTTTCCCCAAGGGCAGTCTTAATATGCTACAGTTTCAGCAGGGGAGATGCTAGCTGAAATCAACATCATCATATGTAAGCTTGTGGGAATTTCTTAAATTTCTTGTTACATCCACTTTTTTTCAGTGAGCTTATGTGGCTGAGACTTCTCTCTTTTATCTCCATTTCTCCTTCAATTGCAGAGGGTTAATGGGACCCTAAACCTCTACCATCCCTCTGAGCCTACCTCAGAAAGAGGACAGAGGATTGCCACTGAGCCCATAGAGGCCTGAAGAGAGTCCCTGATTCAACAAGCCTGGAGCTTATTGTCAGTCTAATTAAGACCACCTGTTGTTAAACAATAAAGACAGTAGGGAAAGAGTGATTTTGGTGGCAGAGAGCAGAAAGAAAGCCTTAAGTGGCTCAGCTGGTAAAGTGGCTGGCTCCAAGTCTGGAGGATGGGGGTTCACACCTAAATAAAACTATTTACTTCCTCATCAAGATGCCCAAATAAATTAAGTTAAGGTGTACAGAAAGATACAAATATCAGTACCTGACCCTGAATTTACTTGCCTCAGTTTTTCCATTCTGGGTATTGACTTCTGGATATTAACACTTACAAATTATTTTAAGGCTATAATTTCATTACAAAATTTCTTCCTTCCCTTTTCTCCCTCCAGGCCTTCCCACATGTTCTCATCTGCTCACCTTCAAATTCACAGCTTCTTTCTTTATTGTTATTTCGTGCGTTATATATATACATGCATTTTGAAAAATAAACTGATGATTTTTTATAATGCTATCTGTATGTATGTTTTCAGGGCTGAACAACCTATTTCCTTTTATAAGGAAACTGAATGTTGATTGTAGTTAAGTTATAGTTAAATATAAGAATGAAAGCAACCAATAATAATATTTTTTTTAAATCTAAGGATAACACCAAAATCAACAAACTAATGGGAATTTATAAACATGTTCCAGTAAAACTCCAGCAGTAAGAGACTCAATTTTACAACAAAGTGGCAAAGATTGTTACACACACACAAAAAATTGACTAGAATTTTTGCTGCCTTCAAGAAAGTTTAATACATCAATGATAGTGATTTGATTTATTATTTTTATTTCTATTATATTTCAATTCTGGTATAACTTCAAGCTTAATATAAGTTCATCATTACCTCTCCTCATTCTTCCTTCCAAACAATCCCATACATTCCTCATTGCACTTTTGTAAAATTGTGTTATCTTTCTTCATTGTTATTACACACACACACACACACACACACACACACAATGTTGGATCATAGCAATGGAAACATTAACAAAGAAAAAAATCTCACACTGGAAAATGCTTCCCCCCCCAAATTACCCCATGCTCAAGGATAACTGCCAGCACACACAATTTATGAATGAAGCCTCAGTGGCAGGACTAAAGCCAGAAATTTATACACTAAACCACAATGATATGTTTTCCCAAATCATGCCACTTAAAACCTGCAGCCCATGGTACTACAGCACAGAATCTCCACTCTCTACCCCCTCAAAAGACTAGTGCATCAGTGTTCTGTTTGAGAGAAAAATCCTCCATCTAGAAATGCCTGTCTTCTCTCTTTTAATTCCATGTCAACTGCATCAATCCTGATCTAACAGACACTACAGTGTTCACTGAGGAAAGCAGAGAATCATAGGTTCATATTATAAAGATCTTCATTCAACTAAACTTTAAATTTTTTTTAAAAAGTAGATTTCTACAGTTATAAAATCTAGCAACATTAAATCAAGATGAAGTAAATTATTTAAACAGAGACATCACAAACATAATAGAAACAGTAATTTAAATCTCAATTAAATGTAAAAATAAAAGAAAGCCTAACTCCAGAGAGTCAGCATGAATTCTACAAGGATCTCAAAGTACTCACTGCAATACTCCTCAAAGTATTCCACAGAAGGGAAAAGGATAAATAAAAGGAAAAATATTCCATCTTTTGGTTGAGATACCAGTATGATCTCGATAATGAAAAAAATCAACTTCTGAAAATTAATAATGCAACCTAATATTGTTAACTAATTAATAACTTGTGTTAAAGAACTTTTATATAGGTACACAGTTATGTGTACAAGAGATGTACTAACTTACCTAATATACTATGACTAGAAGCTGTGATTACAGACTATGCCAATATCAATGTCAAATATTACTGATTCCCATAATACTAAAAATTACATAGTTTACTAAACATTCACAGTTCTTCTTTTATTTACTTATCATTGACTGAATGAAAAGTTCAATTGACTTGCTCAGCCATCTTCTCAATAATACCCTCCTTGAAGGCTTGTATGTTTAAATGAGTCCTAAGTTTATATCTACTTATCACTAACATCTTGAGATATGGCCCGGGTTCATCAGTACTGTCTGTGTTCTAAAATTTAATAATGGAAACAGTTTTGGTTTAACCTTCAACTTACCTTATCAATACTCAATAATCTGTGAAAGCATTTACTTTTCAATTTCTGCTGACTGTAGAACAAGCTATTTATCATCCACAAAAGGATCTTCTTAAAGTTTTGTGTCGTAAATATAGATTGTATTTTAGATTAAATGGATGCTTTGGATATGACCCCTTTGTCTGTATCTTATGGCATTGGACAAATTGAATGAAAATATAAAAAATTTTGTTTTTTAACTTGTTATATTTTACATTGATTACCCATATATCTTTTTTATGACTTCTTTGTCATTTTTATTAAACTTTTATTTTTTTATATTATTACAGTTTATTTACTTTGTATCCCATCTGTAGCCTCCTCCCTCATCTCCTCCCAACCACTTCTCTAAGTCCACTGATAGGGAAGGTCCTCCTCCCCTTCCTTCTGCCCCTAGCCTATCAGTTCTCAGCAGGACTGGCTGTATTGTCTTCCTCTGTGGCCTGGCCAGGCTGCTCAGGGTAGGTGTACAAAGAGCCTCCCACTGAGTTCATGTCAGAAACAGAGGTTCATCTCACCCTAGGAAAACATTTGCTGAAATATATTTAAATGCAATGTCTTAAAGTCAGTGCTTTCAGTCCTAAAATCATGTAAGATAATTACTTATATAGACAAATAGCCTGTGATAGAACCTTTTTTCCATTTAAACTTATGTATTTAATTATAAGAAAAAATATTGTATTGGCTTGACAACTGCAAATTACTTACCAGTGATGTTAGATCTTAATGCTTCCGATGCTTATGAGTGAGGCTTCCATGCCATGGTAGAAGCCCCTGCTTGTTTTAGTCTTCTTTAGACCCTTTTCTGTTTTGCTCAACAGCATTTTACGGAGGACATAGGCCACTGCATACACTGCATTCCATATTTTGTAGATGGACTCACAAATGGTCATCACACCATTTTTTTTCTGGTTTAATCTTTATAAAAATATTTGCTGGGCATGTTTTATGATTTTCAGATAGCAAAGCAGGAAGTAAGCAATCAAAATTGTCAATCCAGAATTTATGGAATTAAGACTCTCCTGGGTACACGTATACTGGGAGGGTATATGAGAAAATGCTTCAAGCCAGTGATAGTTCTTGTCTTGGAATATGAGAAGCTTCCTCTGAAAAAGTTTACCAAACCATTATTATTAGATACAGACTCTAAATATAATGTGTTGTTTTGCCATGTTCCACACCTTCCTTCTGGTTGAAAATATTTTATTTACCATCCAGAAAACATCAGTTATTCATGTCACTATAGAATACCTGCACATTTACCTGTGTATGTTGGTTCAAATAAAGCATATCAACACTAAATCGTACCCATGTTTCAATTAGCTGGGAGTTTTTCTGTAAAAACCACACAGATATCTTTCTTACTTTTCTTCTTCCCTTTCCTCTTCTTTATCCTCCTCCTTTTTGTCTCTGCCCACGTGTGTATGCTTTCAGGCCAGCAGAGGTGACAGGATTCTTATGTACTGAGTCCCAAGAACCCTAACAACAAAGCACAGAGCACCTTAGCTACTCAGGCCCCTGCACCCTCAACACTATTTATACACTGTTCAGCATGTGTGTATACCCTCAGGTCAACAGCTGCGGTGAGATCCTTATGTACTGAGACCAAGTACCCTAACCACTAAGAACAGAGCACCTTACCTAATCAGTCTCCAGCACCCTAAAAATTATTTATAGTGTCCTGCCTTATTGCTTACCTGAAGGCTAGCTGAGGGCACCGATACAATCTATACAAGGTCGTGCACAGCCTGAACCCCTGGCAGTGTGCACCCACCTCCTCCAGGATGCATGCAGACATGGTGGAGCCTCATGCACAAGCCGCTCATGGACTTCAGGGAGACAGAAAGATGGACAGCCTCCCCGTGTGAGTGGGACTCAGAGTTTAGGCAAACAGCTTGGGATAAGAAGGATGCTGACGAGGGAAAGCCAGTCCTACAGTGGCGCAGGTTAGCAGAAGTCCCGCCCTTTCAATCTTTGCTCCCGGATCCACCCTACTGGGAGCAGAGACTTCCAGGATCAGAGTCTCCAAGGCCATACCACCATCTCCCTGGCCTGGCCGCTGCTCCGGGGATGTAAACACAAAGCTTCTAGTCACATACAGAATTCTATCCCTTCAGGTCCCACTTCAGAGTGCTCCCTGGTCAGGGAAGTACCAACCATCCCAAGATTTATTGCAGCAGAGGTCCACCTGCCTGATAACTACAAACATGGCTTCAGACCATGGACTTCTGGGATTGTAGCTGAGAACTATATAAACGGTATACTGGCGTTGCAATGCATACTGGGATTGCTTAGAGTCAGGCATCTATGTCTCTGCCAGTATTCTGCCTGGACTGTGGCCTGGGTGCCACCTAGGAATCCCAGAATCCACCACGTGCTATTCCCAATATAAAGTGTCCTTCTTCCTCAACTTCACTCACTTGGTGAGCAGCCTGGAAGTAGGAGGCTCAGAAAGCCTCTTCATGCTGCTGTAAGCAGCTGTGGCCCATTGTCATCCTCAGAGCCCACACACCCTTTCCCCTGGTCTCCCTGCAATGCTGTAGTGTCCCTGGGATCACAACTGGCCAGGAGCTGCGTGAGGTCATCGCACAGCCACTTTTCCCAGAAGTCACCACATCAGGAGCTGGTGGTGCTGCTTCATTAAAACATGTCCAGTCCCTGGCATTTTGAGAAGGTAGTCTTGGGTCTTTGCGCCTTTGATTATAGCATTGGGAGTCAGACACAGATAATCTTTTTAAAATATTAAAAAAAATAAAGCTGGTGTGTCGGCACATGCCTGCCACCCCAGCATTCCTACAAGCAGTGGCAAGCATGTCTCTGACTTTTTAAATATTCATTTATTTATTATATTACAATGTTGTCTGCATGTACACCTGCACACCAGAAAAGGACACCAGATCTCATTGTAGATGGTTGTGAGCTACCATGTGGTTGCGGGGAATTGAACTCACGACCTCTGGAAGAACAATACAGTGCTCTTAACCTCTTAGCCATCTCTCCAGCTCTGGGTCTCTAAGTTTTATTCACCCAAAAATCCCACTGCCAGATGAATTGTATAGTTTTGTTTGACAGTAATTAATACTCTTAGCCATTTTGTTTGTGTGAGGGTGTGAGATCCGCTGGAACTGGATTCACACACAGTGGTAGGTGTTGGGGATTGAACCTAGGTTCATCTGGAGGAGTAAGCAC
The DNA here is from genome assembly GCF_030254825.1 of Meriones unguiculatus. Classification (NCBI taxonomy): domain Eukaryota; kingdom Metazoa; phylum Chordata; class Mammalia; order Rodentia; family Muridae; genus Meriones; species Meriones unguiculatus. Next base: position 418,080 of record NW_026843645.1, read on the forward strand.
CACTTTAACCACTGAGCTGTCCCTCCAACAGTTCATCATTATGTTTACATGGTCAAGAGGAGGAGAAGAATCCACTGCCCTGGAAAGTTCAGGGTAGAGGGTTGGCTGTAGAGTTGCCAGCCATGTAAGCTAACAGGTAAGGACTGAGGAATGCTGGGAGAACCTGGAACTACCTGTACTGGGACTGAAACACATCATGCTGGGCTTTTGATAATAATAAGTGAATAACGGGTGTAGATTCTCTTCTGGATATGTCCTGCTGATACTGGGGGGCTCTGTAGGTAGGTCAAAAGGCTGAAACTCTGGTCAAGTCCAGGAAGAACAAGCTGTTTTGATGCTGTTCAGTGTTTGTGAGAACATCCATGGCTGGGAGAAAAACTGAAGTCCAGCTTGAGGAAGTGTGTGAGGTCAGACTGAAATACTTGTGGTAGATGCTTTGGTGCTGTTGTGGATATAGGAAATATCTGCATCTGGCAGGATACTGAAAAAAATATATTTGTATTTTATATATCTGTATATATATATGTATATTTGTATTATATATTTGTATTCTTTCTATATATATGTATTATATATTGGTATTCTGTCTCTATATATATACACACATATATATATGTATATATATAATACAAAGTCAGGTAGGTTATGCAGAAAATTTATTCAGGTGTACATTTAAAACTTTTGAGAGAGAGAACAGAGTTGGAAACTTTGGGTCAAAGAGACTTGAACATGGGAACCTCCATTTAATTGAAGTAACTTCCATTTACCAAATCACTGGCTGTAATTAGGAAGGGTCTGCTTTGGATCTGTCATTTAAGAAAATTAAAGCCAACTTTGGATACAGAGGTGTGTAAGCTTAGAGGCCCTTAAAGTGGGCACTATCTGTAGAAATCTTAAGTTCTCCAGAAGACATCCCAGAAGAGAATCTAGAGGAATGGAAGAATGGACTATTTACTGGACAGGTAGGAGTCAGTGACTGTCACGGCATCCAAAGAGCAAGGTTTAATTAGAGTAGTATGTACAATCTGTTCCAACAGCTGGTCAGCACTGGCCAGAGATCAAGGGCACAGTAGCATATAGCAGATATGGTTTACCTAGCTAGGATTTTCATAGACAAGTGAGAGGTGGATGGAGAGAAACCATGCCAGTAGAAGGAAAGTCTTAACCAAGAGAGAAGGAGGTCCTAGGGGAATGGTTTGAATGTAGGTTGGTGAGAATGGTAGGATTTGCCCCAAGCAGAAGTGAAGACTCACCAAATGGCTGGTGTTGGATGTATGGATGTAGCAAGGAATTGATACCAACCAGAAGGAAAGACTCACCAATAAGCCAGTGTTGGATGTAGGAATGCAGCAATCAGGTATCCAGGAAAGGGAAGTCCCAAAACCAGGGAAAGGGGAAGAATACCACCCTCTGATATAGACAATAAATGTAGTCCTTACCTGGAGCCCAATTGACCCGAGAGGTGGATTCTGATGAATTGCCTTCAGTTTACAAGAATTATTTTTAAGTTTTATGAAGGAGATAAAACTTAAGACATGTTAGCATAACAACTGTAATCTGCACTGAAATATAACTTGTAGAAAATGGAGTAGACATACAATTTGTGTTAACACGATAAGCATTCTTTAAGGTCAGCTCTGAGAAAGCAAAAAAACTTTTGTGAAGTTGAAGGGACAAAGCTCACTTGATCTGAACCTTATAGAGATTTAAAATGGAACCATGAAAGTGTGTAGTATAGCGGAATGTTTTGAATTAGAGTCAGATGAATAAATCAGAACTCTATTGATAAAGGTCAAAGCTCAGGACCATCAAAGTAACAGTAGCATAGCAAGAGGAGGAAATATTAAGCCTTTTTACCTATTTAGGATACCTTAAATCACCTTAGACCTTGCAACATTTATATCTTGCATTTACCAACCTTAAAACATTTAAACTTGCAAACATCTATAAGTTTTCACCAACCTTAAAATATTTTCTTAGATACTCAAACATTATTAGGCCTAAGAATCTAGTCACTTACTATGAGACATAGTTGAGACTGTTATGAACATTTATTGTCCTTTAGCTATCGAGATGACAAAAGGTTATATCCTGGCCTATTTCTTGAGTCTGACAACAAGGCATGTTGTGTCTAGGACTGACAGTAAGAGCTCTAGGACCCAGGCTTAAGCCTGGTCTCCTGCATATGAACAGAACTCAGAAGACATCTGAAGTCTCCCAAGACAGAAGTTGGTAACATGTCTGTGTGACCCCTTGTAAGGCCAAAACAGACCTGTAATGTTATCCTGGGGTGAGCGAGGGTGGTGGAGGTCTCTGAATCAAGGAGCCATTTGTCCTTTGCCAGGCCAAGGAGTTGGAAGGCTGGAATTGTCTATGGCTCTTGTGCTGGTTGAGCCTCCATGGCTGGGCACAGAGAACAAGCCTGCATGGGAGCATTTTGACTTCCAGAGGCAGTCTGCCAGCAGGCAGCCATAGCTTGTTGAGGCAGCTATGCGACCAGCATTTTCTGGCTGCATTTGAAACACTCATCTGTGGAATTGACTTTTGGCTATACCCCAGTGAAATGGGGCATTGCAGACCTCTTGTTTTCTGTGCGGGAAAGCCAAATGCCTGAGACCAGCAGCCAAGTTCTGGAGCATACTTTTTGCTGTAGGTGAGCCTTTCGGGAAGGCTCTATACTTTTACCACCTCCGGTATGGTGACCTAAGGACCATTCTCAGCTGTTTATTAAAGAAGGCAGTGAGACCATGTTTGCATCTGTAGGACTATAAATATATTTCTGGATTTGTTAGAGGACTTGATCAGCTATGAGATGACTGACTATTAACTAGCATTTATTAACCATCAAATAGTAGGACTTTAGGTTTTGTTCCTGTTAAGTTGGAGCCTTAAAAGTCATTAATATAGTCCATTTAAGTGACAACACAGAAATTTTATTGTGTGATTTAGTATATAAAAAGTTTATAGCTTATAAAAGTCTAAGGCTATAGAACACATTAATAATGATACCATTTTTTTAAGAAAAGAAGATCAAGCATATTTTAACCTTTTGATAGTGAAGATATAGCACAATGATCAAGTTTTAACATAAATAAATGCCTCTAAAATTAATAGATCCTAATTTATTATAACAATTGATAAAGTATTATTACTAATAGTACATAGTAACCCTTGAGTTATGAGTTTTAAAACAAACAATAGAGTAGAACAGTATAAAACGATTTTAAATTTACATTTGAATTTAGTATAGCAAACCTGTTAGCCAGAAAGCCTAATGGTGAATCTGGATCACAGGCAGTTCATAGCAGGAGACACAGCATTTATTAATTTAGGAATTGATAAAGACATAGGCAGTTAGACATACATTTTAAATTAGCTTAATTGAATAGACTTTTTAACTTTGCAATTTTAGCATTATAAAAATTATTTTGAACCAGGGCTGAATCATATATATTGTAAAACATAACTGAATTTTAATAGATACCAATTTAAAATGAGGCTTGTTGTTGTCCTAGTCTAAAAGGAGATAAAATAAACAGAGTTAGTTATGATTAAGGGAATCTTATGTATGTAAACACAGAGAAAATTATAAAAATAAGTACATAAGAATTTATAGCATTTAAATATATTCATATATTAAGAGCATACTGTACAGAAATCAGGAAGAAAAGATTTTTAAAAGCTTGGAAGTAGTACATTTGAGGTCAGAAATATTGAGAGCCAGTGTTTATAATGTGCTGTATGGAGTTTTGCAGGAATGAGGGTGGAGCAAGTACATGGCGTGGCTTCTCTATTTTAAAATCAACATGGCAGCTTGGCATGTGTGGTGTGAAACTGTGGCAACACAGAGAGGCCAGGTGCTTTCTGGTGGGAAGGCTGTAATGCCCTGGTTTGAAAATCTGCCTGCATGTGGCACAGCTGATTGGAAGTCTGCACAACTGAAAACCCTCCTCTGCAAGACAGCCTCTCAGGGCAGGCATTCAGCAGGAAATTTAAAATCTCTCCCATGGGGCCTGAGGCAGCAGTGCAATTTAAAGCCATCTCTGTGTGCACAGGGTCCCCAGCAATTGCTTACCTAACAGCAATAGCTTAGAAGCAGGCTGTGTCTGCGTCTGAAGTGGCAGTTTCAGCGTATGGTGTGAGCAGTTTTCTCAAACTGGTTTTGGTGCATCCTGAGTTAGCTTCCTCCCTGGTGCTTGGTGGTCAGAGCATCTGACAGGATGCTGAGTCTGAGCAGCCTTGAGCAGAGGTACAGGCGTGTGCAGTAAGGGCAGCTGAGAGAAAGTGTAGGCTTTAAATTGTGGTTAGGGATAGATAGAACAGGAAAAATATTGCAGGCCTCTTGGAGAGATTAAAGGGGTCCTTTAATGACTAGACCGGGTGCTACCAGGACAGTCCTTCCTGACAAAAAGCCCAGATGTCAGGACCAATGAAATGATGATGCACACAGCAGATTTTATATGAAAGAGGTTTATTAGATGGAAATGGAGAGAGTGAGAAGGAGAGATTAAGACATAATAGGGAGAGGAGAGTAGTGCGCCCCAACAGAGAAAAGGGAGATGATAAGAGACAAGAGGGCAAGAGAGAGACAAAGTGGCAGGTTGATCCTTTTGAGGAGAAACTTAACGATGCCTGTCAGGTGTGGCTACCTGGCAGATGACACATGATGACATCAGGGATGCTAGGCAACCCAGAAGCAAGCTGCCTAAATAGTAACAACTGTACCTTGGTACCTGGAAGAACACACCTCCTCTTATCCAGGCAGGCCCTGATTGGCCAGTGTGTCTTGAGTGACATGAGCCCCTCACTTAGGGTTAGAGTGTGCAGAAGGGAAAAAAGCATAACACTACCAGTACCAGGCTTCCTGTTCAGGGCCATGCCTTTTCAAGATCTGCACACATTTGTATTTCAGTAGCCCTTGTGACTGTCCTCCAACAGTGTACAAATCTGTATTTCCATCCAGCTTCAGGACCCACCACTCTATCGAGCTGTGCTCAGCAGCCTGCTACTCCCATTTGTGGGCAATGACCTTCCACTCACCATTTTGGGAATTTGGGGCTTGAGTGAGCTTCCCTCACAACATTCAGCAGCAGCTCTCACATCTCATCACAGGCAGATGTTCAAGCTTGCTCAGAAACAGAGCAGAACCTAGAGCAGGGCACCCAGAAGGACCCGCCTTCTCTTTAGACTAGACTCCCTGATTGGCCAGTGAGTCTTGAGTGACATGAGCACCTCTATTAGGGGAAGACTTTGCTGAGGGACACAGCATAATACTACCAGGCCCAGATTTCCAGCCCAGGGCTGTGCCTTTTCCACACCTGCAGAGACTTGCATTTCAGTAGCACTTGTGCCTGTCCTCCATCTGTCTTCCCACCTATCCCACCAGGCAGGACCCAACCACTCCAGGTAGCACTGCTCAGCCGCCTGTTCTGCCTATTTATGGGCTGTGACCCTCCACTCATCATTTTGGGATTTGGAACTTGCTTGAGTTTCCCTCACAAAACCTAGCAGCAGTGCTCAGAGCACCTCACACCGAATCATTCAAGCATGATCAGCTACAGAGCAGAACCTCCAGCATAACTAGCTGAAGAACTGCCTCCTAGCCTGACAGGCAACTCTCACCAATGGACCATTCCTTCAGACAAAAACTAAACTGTTGGCCTGCCAGCTCAAATGGGAAGCTGTCCTGGGACTTGGGAACACAGGAAAAAACAGCTCTGAGGTGGGACAGGGTCCCCATAGAATGGAATCCTGAGACATGAGAGCCCAAGAACCACACAACTCTGAGAGGAGGTCTCTACAGCATGAAGTGCTACAGCTTCCATGGAAGGGTATCCCCAATTGAACTGAGGAAGTACATCAGGATCTTCAGCTCTAATCCTTTGCCTCTTCTCTGCTGTGCTTCTTGGCTCTTTCCACTAAGAGTCAGAGCATCCAGTAAACCTCAAAAAAAGGATTTATATTGGAGGATCCAGCGAGTGGAAGAAGAAATCCAGGAGTGGCTGCCTCTTCTCCCTGGAGATGGCAGCAGAGAAGCGAGCAGACAGTCTTCATAGGAGATTTGTTATGGGGTAGAGCTTTCTAGGGCAGAGATTTTCAGAGTGAGGATTGATAAGATTTCAAGTTCTGAGCTTTGGGGAGTTCAGGATTTCCTGGTTTTTTTTGGTTGTTTGTTTTTGTTTTTTGTTGTTCAGAGATTGGTCTGATCTCCAACTCAGGGATAATTTATGTGTGTGTGTGGGGGGGGTTAATTTAGGAATTGATGGGCTTTCCTGCTCAAATATTAGTGAATTTTTGTTTAGAGTTTTCACTTAAACTTAGCATAATCTGGGATGGGTCCTACATAGGGGATGGAGATGCCCTTTGTGACAGTTACAGAGGCAAAGTGGAATTATGACAGTTACAGTAGTGTGCAGGAGAGGGTCCCATGGACTCCTGTCTCAAGGGGTTCACAGACTTCAATTCTGAGCTAAACAAAACAACTTTTCTCAAATAAACTCTGAACTTATGCTGAGTGGACAGATACCTGGCTTTGGTCCCTGGCTCACCATGCCAGACCATGTATAGCTCCCTGCATCAGGGGAATGACTAGTTTATTCATTCAGAGATGGTTCTGGAGCTCACTCACTAGCTCCAAATGGATAAGTCAGTTAGGAGCAGCCCCACCTGAGGCTTCAAGAGCTGCTGCCTTCTCCTCCTTTTATGGCTTTATACATTCTTTCATATCAGTTTTCAGATTTACACACTTAGTGTCCTTTGAAAAACAAATGGTATTTCACCCCTTTATACTACTGTAAATAGCACAACTGAAATGATGTATTAAAAACTGTTGGCTATATTCAATTTGCAGCATAAGTTCAATGCAATCCAAAGAAAATTTCTACAAATGTATAAGAGGAAAGATGATCCCAAAGCTATGTGTCATGTTAAAAAAAAAAAAAACCTAAGAATTCTCAAAAGGATTACAAAGAAATTGTACACAAATTGGGACAATGTGACTTCTGTACTTAGCACAAAGCTACAACAATCAAGAATATGTACAGTATTTCTGAAAGAATGAGGGGATGGTAAGATACAGCCAAAAATGCATGCCTAAAATATATTCACATTCTAACAAAATGATCTAAGGGAACTATGGAAAGAAAAATGTGAATTTGACCTGTAAGTTTTCATTCTATGTGCAAAAAAATACATGAAACAGACTTCACAGCTCCTACAGAAACAACTGCAAGTGATACCTTAATACTGTTGTATTTCTAACCCTTCAGCTACTACTGATCTCTCTTCCAAACAGAGAGGCCCCATACTCAAGCAGTCTCTGTGGGAAATAATGTTTATCAAAAGGTGGGCTATGGCTCTGCAGCCCTTCACCCCCAATTGTGTATTCAAGCAAATCCAGCACTATTGAATCCCGTATACATAACAAGGATGAAAAATTATTTAACATCTACTTCCTCCCACAGGGACTGTGTCACAGGATGTGGAATCTGCCATATCCAACCTACCTAACACCATCCACACCTGAGAAATCTCTGCATCTCAGAAATTGCTTTAGTATCCTTAAATTGAATTTCCCTGCATTGTGTCATTGAAGCTGGTGGTACTAGAAAGCCAATAAAGATTCTAATCAAGTATTGCTGAAACATGATCCTAATCATGTCACGTCTACTAGTTTCAAAACTATGTATAGAGTTTGTCACATAAAATTGGATGTAGAAGGCAAGGTTCAGAACTTCTAGGAACAAGACTTTTTGTTTTTTAATCAGTCATCCAATAGCACACCATAAGCAAAACTGTTTGTGCACACTGACAGTACTAGTATAACAACCATACCTTTCCACTGCCAGGGCTAAAGAGCTTCCCTGTTCCTGGGAAACCACACATGGGAAGGGTCAGATGACAAGGGCTTCTGCCCATGTCACCCAATAGACCAATAGAACCACAGTCTGACCCAGGTCCATGTCATTCCCAGTAGACTCTTATACATAGCTCAGCAGACTTGTTTATCCTGGCCCAGGGAAAACACACTTCACACACATACCATTGTATGGTTTGTAGCCTCCCTCAGAGTGTCCAATAGCTACATCAGGGGAGAATCTAGGAAAGAACTTGAATACTATCTTCTACTGATGTTCCTGATTACTAGGCCTTGACAGAGTCTCCTATTAACTTGGACAACCCAGCTGGACCTCAGAACATTAGCAGCGAGTAGGTCTTCTACTTGGGAATCAGAGATCAAATGACTCAGACAGCTGAGGCCTTTCCAGCTAGGGGCAAACAGGGCCCTCATCTGAGAAATTTCTATTTCTGTATAATTTTCCAATCTCCAGGAGCTCTTCTTGTTCCTCTTAAAAGGCACATTCATTTCCACATTCAATTACACATTCAACGTCCAGTGTTGATATCCCTACCTCATAGCTGAGAACCCCTGCAGCCCACCTTATTCAAAGTCAAACAGTAACAACAATTAATAAAAACGGTCGTCATCAATTTAAAATTAACACACAGTAAATGAAACCTGCCTTCTAGCTTGACAGGCAAGTCTCCCTGGAGACACTGATTGGCCAGTGTCTTGAGTGACAGGAGCCCTTCCCTTAGGGTTAGTGCCTGATGAAGGTACACAGTATAATAGTCCCAGTCCCAGGTTAGCCATTCAAGCCCATGCCTTATCCAGACCTGCAGAGATGTGCATTTCAGTAACACATGTGCCTGTCTTCCATCTATCTTTCCACCTATCCCACCAGGCAGGGCCCATCATTTCAATCAGCCCTGCTCAGTGGCCTACTCCTTCCATTTATGGGCAGTGACACACCACTCACCATGTTGGTATTTTGGAATTTGCTTGAACTTCCCTCACAACACCTAGCAGCAGTGCTCAGAGCACTTCATATGGAATCATTCAAACCTGATCAGCAACAGAGCAAAACCTCCAGCATAACTCCCTGAAGAACCTGCCTCCTGGCCTGACAGGCAAGTCTACCTGAAGGCCCTGGTTGGCTAGTTTGTCTTGAGTGACATGAACACCTTTGTTAGGGGTAGAATGTGCTGAAGGTACCTAGCCTGTTGGTTCCGGATTCAGGTCTCCTATACATGGACAAAACTTTTCTAGGTATGCAGAGATTTGTAATTCAATAACACTTGGTGCCTTATCTCAAAGCCTTCCTGTCTTCCCATCCAGCCCAGGGAGGACCCAGCACTTTACTTAGTGATGCTCATCATCCTGCACCTCCTATTTGTGAACAATGACACTCCAATCACCATTTTGGGCCTTCAGAACTTCCTTGAGCTTTCCTCAAAAGATCCAATGTCCACTCTCAAATCTCAGAACACTGGGGCCTTCCAGCTTGCTCAGAAACAGAGCAGAACCTAGAGTGCTGCATCTAGAAGGACCTGCCTTCTCTTCTGCATGGAGACCCTGATTGGCCATTTAATCTTGAGTGATATCAACACCTCTGTTAGGGTTAGAATGTGCTTAAGGTACATAGCATATTGGTTCCTGGTTCAGGCTTCCTATCCAAGCACAAAACTTTTCCAGGTATGCAGAGATTCACAGTTCAGCAGCATTTGTCCTTTCCTCCTGCCTTCCTGTCTGTCTTCCCATCCAGTCTAGGGAGGACTAACCACTTCAGCTTGCTCTGTTCAGCTGCCTGCTCCTTCGCTTTGTTTGTAGTGATACCAAACTCAGCAAGTAATAGCACCAATGAATACTTCCCCTTCTTCATACTGGAATCAAGGTGGATAACTAGTATAATGAAATTGGAGTTATCAGTCTGTCCCACAATTACAAAAAGAGAGTTTAGGAAACAAGGGTTTGAGCTTTTTTCTTTATGTTGTGTTCAGGTAAACTACAGCTACTTTTTAAATGGTAGGCATGAGACAAACCTAACAAAAGAGCAAGAAAGTGATGATAAACACTGAAGTGCATTATTGTTAGCCTGTACATCTTCCTCAGTGAGGAAGGGAAAAAGAAACACAGATATATATATATATTATATATATATATATATATATATATCTGTATATATATATATATACACACACATATATATATATATATATATATGTGTGTATATATATAATTCAAGGTTCCATAGATGAACAGAACTCATAGACTAAATCTCTATGTATATAGAAAGTTTATTCATTTGAATATCTCACAAGCTGTGGTGCAACTAGTCCAAACAATGGCTGACTACCAATCGAAAGTTGAAGAAGCAAATAGTTATTCAGTGCAGGTAGCTGAATATCTCAGATGGTCTTCAGTGTATAACAGAATTCCAAGGAGTAGGCTTAATGAGAGTAAAAAAAAAAAAAATGAACTTGGTAGCCAGAGGTAGGGCAAGCAGAAAAAGAGAAAAAGCTAATACTTTCAATGTCCTTTACATAGATAGAATATAATCAGACTAGACACTAGCTGTGGATGAGACTAAAGAAGGGTTGTTTTCCACTTTAAAAGCTATGAGTATGAAAAATTCCCCACAGTACCCAACTCTTTGTGTTTGCCATAGGTCCACATACAGTCAAAATGACTGCCTAGATTAGCCATCACACTAGGCAATGCAGAAAAACCGAGAAAGAGGTTTTTGCTGGGGCAGGCAATAAGAGCATGTGAGGCCTTTCCAAAGCAATGGTTTTCTTCAACAAAGCAAGCACTGGGATTTCACTTAGGGAATATGGATATGGCCAAATGTGGGTTCACCTACTCTGAGCCATGCTAAATAATATCTATGCTAAATTAAATCCTACTCTGAATGTAATCACAATGTAAAATCAGAGCTTTAAGGGCACTCTTTGCACAATGTCATGCTGAAATATATGTAATTTCAAAGAATGATGGACAGAAATGCCTTTGGAACTTTTATTTTGGACCACAATTTCTTACCTGAAAATTAAGTAAATGACTCTACTAAAGTAGATTGCTCAGTAGGCAATGCCTTCTAGTAATCATGATTTCTGATCTATCAGGTTGATGTTTTAATGCTACATTTCCCACTTATACAAAGGACAGAGAGCACCAATTCACAAAACTTCAATTCAAATATACATCTGTCAGCACTGGGGCCAGTATCCTTGAGGGGAAAATGCAATATACTGTATATTTTTGGAATCGTTTTGATACATAATACTTCCACATAACAATGGATGCTTTAGAATTTAATCTGTGGATTTGGGCATGGTGGCACACACCTAGAATAACAGCACTCAGGAAGGATGAAGCCCAAATTTGGGGCCAACCCGGTCTACAAATTGAGAACAGGACAGCCAAGGCTACACAAGGAAATTCTGTCTGTAAAACAAACAAACAAACAAACAAGCAGACAACTCACTCTGTGGACCAAGATGACCATAATCTCAGAGGAATTAGCCTACCATGGACTCCCAGGTCTAGGCTGACAGGGATGTACTTCTGATCCAAATGGAGATATGTTTTTAAAATGACCTATCCTTGAATCAAGGAACGAAATGATAAAATAAGATGTACAAAGGAAACATTTTTCTTTTAATGAACAGTGGTAAATCTTCAAATGCTACAATTATTTACACCTGAAAATCATTTGTCATCAATAAGTGGGTTCTTTGCTTTGTTAATATTATCCATTTAAACTTGTTTGAGTGTTTCTGTGTACATACCTATGCTATGGTGTGTGTATATGTGCCAGTGAGAGGACAACTTGTTGCTATTTATTATCTGCATCCCATATGTGAGTTCTCAGCATGGAACTCAAAGAGTCTTTTGGCCAGTGACCACAATGGCCTTTATTTAGGTTGAAAAAATATTTGTGTATGTGCTAGTGTGTGAGTTTGCATATACACAGCACAATTTTACAAATGTTAAAAACATTTGTAGGAGTGATATAGGCTACTCAAAGTTTGAGCTCAAATCAAGGTTAGCAACAACCAACTTTACCCACTGAGACAATTCTCTGACATTCACTTGTAGTTCTGAGAAAGTGTTATGAACAAGTCTTTACTCCTAAGAATGAACTAACCCATTTCAAAACACAAAACAGTAAATTATTTTCATTTGCTAATAGCATTTATTATTCAAGTCACATCATTTTTCCTCCATCCTCAGATGACAATTTGTTTACAATCTGAATAGAAGACAATATTATACTGATGTACTGTTTCAACTAAGTTTATTTGAGTATCAATGAACTCGGTGGGGGAATGACTGTGGTATGTAAAACTGGCAACATAACCTTGAACATCATATAACAATGACAAAACCCACAAAGTGTCACACACCCTTCATATATCTGCCATGGCCTAAGATCCCATATTTACATTACACACACACAACATGCTTTTTTGAAATACATCTCATTGCTTTTACATTATCTAACTCCTCAAGATAATTCTCTTAGAAGTCAGTTCTCCAAGATGATGTGACATATAGTAAATATGTGAACACGAAGAAGCATGGAACTTCAAACAATATATACATATATAAACACTTACTATTGAGCATCTTAATACTAATTACTGACAACCAAGCAAGACTGAAAACAAACGTCTTAATGGAATTTGTAACATAGAAAAAGTACCACACTTTCTCAGAGACCCTTCCTTGAAAACTATGATCACAGACTGCCTGATATAAATAAGCAATGGGCCACATAGATGATGGAGATCCCATTCTATACATTGCAGCAGAAAAATAACTTTCACCAAGTGGAAATGCATTAGAACATGAAAGCCACCACAGAAAGAATATCAGAACAACCTAATAAACTTCTGTGAATAGATTTGCTGCACATACAGCATACTTCAATATCTACTCCAGTGTTTCAAAATAATGACCACAACCACAGCTGGTGATCTCCTCCATTACATTTAAGTGAATATTGTAAATCATTTACTTCCTCCAAGACTATGAGAAAAACATTTAAAGGAGTTTCTTTTCTTGAAAGAGAATATATTTATTATGTCCAAAGTCATCACATCTTATATAAAAATAGGTTTGCTCTCTTCTAGGAATTCTTTTCTACTTCTTGACATCAAGATGATATATAAAGATTTAACATAGTTACAGTACTAGAGACATGGCTGTGAAGTTAAGACAAGTTCATTCCCAGGACCTAGGTCAGGTTTTTGACAACTTTCTGTAATTCCTGTTACAAGAAGATCAAATGGAAACCAGAATGGACAGGCATATAAACACACAAAGACACACTGAGATAATGATGGAAATTAAAATAAATTCTTAACCAAATATATGTTTACTCAAGAATGTTTTACTTGTGTAAGCATGCATTCCTGTAACTCAAGGGTTGAGGCAACTACAGTCTTATCCACAGAATTTTTCTTCATCAAAAATTCCTTCATGTAAGTGAAATCAAATGTGTAGGGTGAAGTGAGAGAAATGAATCCTTTTAAGTTGGTGGTATCATTTGTGAATGTTTAGGAAATACAGCACTCTTGGAGGCTGTATCTTACTTGGGAAGGGCATGATAGTATTCAACTGTATTCATCTGTAGTTCACACTCTGCTTCATGCTGCAGGTTGAGGATGTGAACTCCAAGCTTCCTACTTTATCTGCCATATATGATACTTGTGATGCCCATTTCATAGTGATCCCATATCCCTCTGGAACCTTAAGGCAAATTAAAGACATTTGGAGGTTGCCTTTGACATTGTGTTTTGTCACAGAAAGGGCAATAATACATACATGTAAAATTTATAACTGGACGATTTACTTCAGGTAACTGAAGAGAATTTTAAAATCTAAAAGGTTTACCTAGTGGTTTAAATTCCTAGGTCTTTTGTCCATATCAGTTTTTAATTGGAAACAAAATGAAGATGGATATCATAATGCATGAATACATTGTTGACACTTGTTACAATTTTCCTCCCAAATCTCCTGTAACTGAATGCAAGTTGACTTGTCAAAGACCTCAACAAATCTTTTATCCTGTTAGGTTTTCTTGAGAATGAATTCTTTCAGGTTCTCAATGACTCCTGTGATATGCAAAGGCTTTAAGAGCTTGCTCACACACTAAAGCCTTTACTCTTCTATAATGGTAATACGAAGTACAAAAGGTTACTGTACTGACTACATTCATGGGGTTTCTTTGCAGCATGACTTTTTCCTCATGATTTCAAAGACAAATCCATGAAAAGGATTTACCACATTGCATATTCACAGGGTCTCACTGAGGTATGTGTTCTTCTAAGTACGTGGAAATAACTGCATTAAGAAAAGACTTTATCACATTGATTACATGTGCAAGGTTTCTCGCTACTATCTACTCTTTTATAGACTTGAAGTTGACTTTGACATGCAAAACATGAAAAAGTAATTTGTAGGTGTGAATATGCTAAAAAAATTTTCTATATGTATTGCTTTTTAGATAACAATTCCCAATGAAATATAGGGTGAACCCAAATTTAAGTTCATCATTCCTAGGAAAGCTGCAGACTTCCCAATAGCTGACAAGCTTTCATCATTCATCTTTTGTTTCCCAAAACACGACTGTTCCATACCATATATTCACTTTGCCAAACATAGTGACTGTCCCAAACCACATTTTCTCTTCCCTAAAACATAATACCTTTTCCTAACCACAAAAGAACAAATGGATATGACTGTTTGGACTGTAAAATCTACACTTTTGCATCAGGTGAATTCCTCAATGCCATAAACAAATCCCATATCCTTAACCATGACTGATGGAAATAACTTAGTTGTAAAATGGCAGAGATGTTTATGATTTTCAACTCAGAACCTCTGTAACTTTCTGGCTTAGTGGGTGGATAGGTATCACAGTTCAGTTCCCAAGAATGTTATGTACCACTAACCAACCAGTAGTGACTGGGTGAAAATACATTTTTGTCATTTGCCTTGAACATGTGTTTGAGTTGTATTGGATTCTGTGGACCGAAAAACACAAAGGCCTTACCATGTTGCTTATGTACTCAGAATTTCTGTCCAGTATGAAACTTTTATGATGAAGACGATAGACATATGCAAAGGGCTCACATTTTGAAACATTTATAAAGTTTCTCTCCAGTTCTAATTCTTTCATGATGATGGTTATACAAATGTGGAACAGCTTAACCACCTTAAATACATTCATAGTCTTTCTGTTCAATATGAATGCTTCCATGACTTTGAGGATGATTGTGAGGAGCAAATTTTCCACATTGGTTACATTCATAAGGTTTCTCTCCAGTATGTCTTCATGTTATAGGAAATTACTATCCTGTCAAAATACTTTATCACATTGGTTACATTCATACAATTTCCAGTGTGCATTCTTCTATGTGCATGCAGATTATTATGGCATACAAAGGTTTTAACACATTGGTTACATTCATAGGGTTTCACTCCAGAAAGTGTTCTTGTTCAAGATGACTCTTACATGAAAAGACTTTAGGACATTGACAATATTCATAAGGATTTTCTGCAACATGGATTTTTATGTATTAGGAAATGACTGTGTTGTACAAAGGTGATTCCACACTGCTTATATTCATAAGGTTGTTCTCCAGGATGTGTTCATTTTGTCTTTAGAGACGATTCGGGAAATGCATAGACTTTATCACATTGGGTACATTCAAAAGATTTCTCTCCAGTGTGAGTTCTTTCATGTGCTACCAGATGACTATTCTGTGCAAAGGCTTTACCACACTGGTTGCATTCATAAGGTTTCTCTCCAGTGTGCATTCTCTTATGTTTTAGGAGATTACCCTTATGTGTAAATGCTTTACCACAATGGTTACATTCATAAGGTTTCTCTCCACTGTGAGTTCTTTTATGTAGCAGGAGAGTACTGTTACATGAAAAGGCTTTACCACACTGATTACATTCATAAGGTTTCTCTCCAGTGTGAGTTCTTTTATGTATTTGGAGAATGCTGTTACGTGCAAAAGCTTTACCACATTGGTTACACTCATAAGGTTTCTCTCCAGTGTGAGTTCTTTTATGTATTTGGAGACTACTGTTACATGCAAAGGATTTACCACAATGGTTACATTCATAAGGTTTCTCTCCAGTGTGAGTTCTTTTATGTATTAGAAGAGTACTTCTCTGTGCAAAGGCTTTACCGCATTGGTTACATTCATAAGGTTTCTCTCCAGTGTGAGTTCTTTTATGTATTAGGAGATCACTGTTACATGCAAAGGCTTTACCACACTGATTACATTCATAAGGTTTCTCTCCAGTGTGACTTCTTTTATGTATTAGGAGATTACTGTTACATGCAAAAGCTTTACCACACTGATTACATTCATAAGGTTTCTCTCCAGTGTGACTTCTTTTATGTATTAGGAGATTACTGTTACATGCAAAGGTTTTACCACACTGATTACATTCATAAGGTTTCTCTCCAGTGTGTGTTCTTTTATGTCTTCGGAAATCACTGTTAGATGCAAACGCTTTTCCACATTCGTTACATTCATATGTTTTCTCTCCAGTGTGAATTCCTTTATGTACTTTGAGACTACTGTTACATGCAAAGGCTTTACCACGTTGGTTACATTCATGAGTTTTCTCTCCTATATGTGTCCTTTTACGTCTTAGAACAAGACTGTTATTTGCAAAGGTGTTATCATGTTCGTTACATTCATAGTGATCCTCACCAGTATGCGCACTTTTATATGTGTAGGGACACCTGTGATGTGCAAAGACTTCGTCATATTGAGTATCTTCAGGGTGTTTGTCTCCACTATGACTGTTTTCATACCTGCAAAGATAATCAGCACATACGAAAGCTTTACCACATTCATTGCACTAAAGAATGCTATTGTCTATGTGACTTAATTTTTCAATTCGGTGGGAAGGTAAAGAATAATTACATCTTGAGTTTTCATCATTATTTTTACATTCATGGTGATATTATCTAGGGGGTTGTTTTGCATATTTCAAAATACCTGTGGTGGTAAAAATATTTGTTACCTGTCTCACATTTATATTACACTTTCTTCTATATAATGTTTTACCACAGATTTGTAGAAAACTGCAAGACCTCAGACCTTTAACACACTGACAGGATTCATCAATTTCCCTATACTGTGCACCATACTAAATATGCAAAGAAAACACGCAGAGTAATTTGCAGATTCCTAAAACTTATATTTTCTGTAGTGTGATTTTGTGAGAACTCCTAAAGAAGATGCATAACAAGTTCATTGATGCTGGTGCATACTTTGTGAAAGTGTGTGAATGCCGACTGCTAAGTCAGCAGAGAGATACGTGCTAATGAGATCATAGTATTGTTAGTTCTGTGGCCCATCACCTGTCCTATATTTTGTAAACATTTGTCTTTCATCACTTATCTATTGGGAATAATAAAGAGCTAACAACTGATAGCAGGGCACAAAATGGAGTGCAGAACTTCTGAGTGAGAGAGGGTTGCTGGGAAGAAAGCAAATGACAGGCAATTCACCACAGGCCAGTGATGTTAACAGAAGGACGTGAATATGAACAGAGAAGTAGAGCTGGCCATGCATCAGGACACTGTGCTAGGTTTATTTGTGTTAGGGAAAAAATGGTTCAGAATATGCCCAGGAAAATTGCCTAAGCTTTAAAATATTAAAAAGCCTCTGTGTCATTATTTGTAGTGCTGACAGCTCTAATTAGGGCATATAATCCATAACAGGTATCAATTTTTAAACATCTACTCAAAATGGGGACTACTATACCTTTTAGTTGTTATGGATAGTACATTGTTTATTTCAATATACATATACTAACATGACTGTACTCATTGTGATATATGATAAAACTATTAAAAGAATAATAAGTGACATGGTTTCATGATGCATTCAGACATTTGATTTTTTTCATCACAGACGTGCTATAGGGATTATGGTTTTTCCACAAACTTAGCAACATTACTACAAGTATATTAGTAACCTAGTTTTACTATGGACTACTTGATTAGTATAATGTTTTGGATATACTTTCATCATTCTTTACTTTGAATACATTTGGCAATATCTGAGTTGTAGGAGACTAAACAAATTGCAGTTCTACCTTATTACAGTAATGAGGCTATGAGTTAAAAATTGACCTTGTGTAAGGTATGTTTTCCTTGCATTCTTTCTTAGAGGATGCCCTGCAAAAACACATCAAATACCTAACATGGAGGTACATGGTTTAGTAACAAGTTAGTCATCATCAATAAATACACTTAAAGCAGTTCATTTACACTGTCCATTCTCTTTCCAACTTCCAAAACATATTAAAACTTTCTCAGAACCATATTCATATAAGCTTACACATGAAAATTACCTTGCATGTCTTCTATAAGGTTGACAATACTCTTCCATATTATGACCTTCCCAACTGTAGCCTAAAACATAGTAACAAAAAATGTATGCTTTATTATTGGAAATAAGACAAAATTAAAATCGTGATCTATGGTCAATCAAAGAACCATTCACCTCATTCTTCCATATTTTCAAGAGAAATTACAGAAACACATCAATAATGAATATAGATTTTTTCCCCACATTTTAAAAAGTAAAGAAAATTCACTGTCCTACCTATAGCAGTAAGGTTCCAGTAGGTCTCCAGCATTACATCTTTATAGAGATTCCTCTGGGAAGGATCCAGCAAAGCCCACTCTTCTTGAGTGAAGTTCATATGCACATCATTGTAGGTCAATGCAGTCTAAAATAACCACACACATGTATAAAAGAAAGCATGATGCTTAGAATACTGGAAATGTATCCTTCATTTACAATATTTTCAAAGTATTCTGGTTTTTCTTCTACTTATTTTGTGACACACAAGTTTTAAGGCAATAACTAACTCTTTTTAGGAGGAAACTGAATAGTGAAGTTCATCTCTCTCATCCTTTAACTAGGATACAGACTTGCAAGAGAAATGTCAATCAACAGATAAAGAGAGAGTAAACAGATCAACAGTACTGAGCCCAGATGAGAGAAATAGTATAAACAATTCCTGACTCTTATAAGAATGGGCAGGCTGGGTGTATTATCTGATGACTTTAATTCCAAAATCACTCAGGAAACAGAGGCTGGTGTATCTCATAGAGCTGGATGGTAGCCTGCTCAATGCAATAAGTTCCAGGACACTCAGGGGTACATAATCAGATCCTGAATAATACACAAAAATTAATCAAACAAACAAGATAAAAAACTTAAAGATCTTTCTCAAGTTTCTACAAAGAGTTACACATTCACTCCAGTTCTGCATACATGTCTAGATACCATAAGCGCCTCATTTCAAACTGTAATATTAATATGATCTTTTTAAAAATGAAATGTATGCTTGAACAATTACAAAAGGAGAGATGAAAATATTAGCAATTTAAATGTTGATCATCAATAGGCAACACAGGGAATGGAGGTATGGCTCAGTGGTTAAGAACACTGTTCTTCCAGAGGACCTGGATTAAATTCCCACACCCACAGGACAGCTAATAGCTGTCTGTAACACAAATATATTCAATAAAATACTCGCAAAACAAATCCAAGAACACATCAAAGATATACACGATGAACAAATTGGCTTAATGTCAGGGATACAGGAATGGTTCAACATATGAAAATACATCAATGTAATCCACCATATAAACAAACTGAAAGATCAAGATCACATGATCATCTCATTAGATGAGAAAAAGCCTTTGACAAAATATAACACCCTTTCATGTTAAAAGACTTGGAGAAATCAGGCATATAAGGAATCAGGCACATACTTAACATAATAAAGGCAGTAAAAAGCAAGGTGAGGGCTAACATAAAATTATTTGGAGAGAAACTTAAAGAAATTCCACTCATATAAGGTACAGGACAAGGATGCCTCCCCTCTCCATATCTTTTCACTATACCCCTTAAGTCCTAGTAAAGCAATAAGACAATTAAAGGTTATCAAGGAAATACAAATTGGAAAGGAAAAATTCAAAGTATCATTATTCACAGATGATTTACTAGTATACCTCGGTAACCCAAGAAATTCTACCAGAGAATTCCTACAGTTGATATACACTTTCTACAAAGTAGTTGGGAACACAATTAACTAAAAATTTCATTAGTCCTGTATACAAATGAAAAATGGGTTGGGAATGAGATTTGGGAAACAACACCCTGAACAGTAGCCACAAACAACATGAAGTGAAAGACCTCTATGACTAGAATTTGAAGTCTTTAAAGAAAGAAACGAAAAAAAATATCAGAAGATAGAAAGATCTCCCAAACTCATGGATATATAGGATTAACATAGTAAAACAGCATTCTTTTTTTTTTAAAAATATTAATTATACTTTATTCATTTTGTATCCCCCCTGTAGCACACTTCCTCCTTCCTTCACAAAACCCTCCCTTTATCCCCCTTCTTTAAAACAGCATTCTTAAAAAATGCAGTCTATGGGTTCAATCCATTTCCCAACAACATTCCAACACAATTCTTTACAGACCTTGAAAGAGCAAACATTAACTTCAAATGGAAAAATAAAACACCCTTGATAGCAGTAGAATCCTGTACAGTTGGAATAAGCACACAGAAATAAACCCACACTCCTACTGGAACTTTACTTTCAACAAAGAAGCCAAAATCATACAATGGAAAAAAGAAGTATCTTACACCACTCAAATGGCTAAAATAAAAAACTAAAGTGACAACACATTCTGGTGAGGATGTGGAGAAAAGAGAACTTTCCTTCAGAGCTGATGGGAGTGTAAACTTGTACAACTTCCCTGGTAATCAAACTGGTACATTCAAGAAAATTGGGAATAGTTCTACCGCAATACCCATCTATACCACTCCAGGGAATACATCCAAAAGATGTTCCATTTGTTCTACTATTTTCATAGCTGCCAGAAAGTGAAGAATGGATAAAGAACTTCTAGTACATTTACACAATGGAACACTCCTCAGTTATTAAAAATAAGAAATCATGGAAATTGCAGGCAAATGGATCGAACTAGAAAAGATCATTCTGAGAGAGGTAACCAAGACGCAGAAAGAAACACATTGCTAATAGACCTATAGTATAGTATAGGATATGCATACTACAATCCACACACCCACAGAAGCGAAGTAACAACTTGAAGAGTCCATGGGAGGTTGCCAGAACATCACTCAGAATAGAAAACAGAACAGACAGCAGAAGTGGATGAAAAGAGGGAACTGGGCAGGAAGGCAGAAGTTGGAATAGGGAGGGGAAAAATGTGGGTATCAGATGTGGGGAGAATTGTAGTAGGAGGTGAGAGGGTTGAGAAAAAGAAAGGAGACTGAGGCGGTTTCTCTTTGGAGTCATTTGATAGGGAAGGTTCCTGAGAGGACCTGGGTGTGACTGGGTGTGACTCCAGCTGAGACTTCTAACAGAGGGGCAGGGAAAAAGAGACATAGAAAAAGAAGTGACCACCTCCTAGACAGTCAGGACTAGGGAAGAGAAGAAACAACAACTGGACCACAAAACTCCTGATCCAAAAATTACCCTGCTTACAAGGAGTTTAGGGATGATAATGAGGGAACAAAGATTGAGGGAAAGTCCAACCAATAATTGGGTGAGCCTGAGATCTACCTAACACTAGAGAGCCAGCCAATGAAACTGTAGATTTTGCTTTGCTAAGCTTGTAGAAGAGCCTAAACGTGTCTGTTATCTCAGAGGCTCCACCCAGCAGCCAATGGAGACAGAAGCTGGAATTTGTAACTAAGCATGGGGTGGATCTCGGGGGGTCTTGTGGAAGTACTAGGGTAAAGATTGATGAACCTGGAGGGGATAGAAAGCCACAAGACCAACAGAGACAAGTAACCCAGACCCAGCAGGGGTACAGAAAATGAGACATCAACTAAGGAGCATGCATATGCATAGTGTGGACCTAGGCCCACTGAACTTATCTGTATGGTGAGCAGCTTGGTCCATGTGGGTGGAGTGCGAAGTGGAGTAATGTGAACTCTACTGCCTCCCCTTGTCAGGGCTGCCTTGCCTGGACTCAGTGGATGAGGATCTATCAGTCCTGATGTGACTTAATGTGTTGCAAGGGGTTGATACAGGGAGAGGAGAGCATCCCTTCTCTGGGAGGAGAGGGAGAAGTCTGAGGGTGGACTGAGAGCACAGGAAGGAGGGATCACATTGGGTTGTAAAGTCAAAAAACAATATATATTAATTTAATAGACTCAGAGAGAGGAACAGTGGGATTGGGAAGGCATAAGGGAGCTGTAGCTGGGATACAAAAGAACAAATTGTAATAAATAAAAGAGAATAAAAACAAAAAATACACTGTCTAAACAATCCAGAGTGCAAACTGGCAACATGATCTTGGCCATCATGTAGGAATGATCACAATAAATCCCAAAAATTCTCATCATGTCTTCACATATCTGTCATGGCCTAAGAACTCATAGTTACATTACACACATATAACATGCTTTTTTTAAAACAAATCTCACTGTTGTTACATTATCTAGTAATCTAGATAATTCTCTTAGAAGGCAGAACTTCAGCATGATGTCCCTTATAGTAACAAACGACAACATGAAGATGCATGTAACTTCAAACAATACATACAAACATATATACATATATTCTATTAAGCATTTTAATATTAACATTGGTAAATTATGTTGACAACATAGAACATATTGTGGGTACATCTTCCATCCTTGGACTCATACTCCGAAGGCTCTCACATGAGAATCAAGATTTCAAATGTAGCCTTGGCTAACATCCAAGCCAGCTTTGAAAGCAAGCATCACCATCTAGGAAATCATTTAGCATTTTTCAGTTCTACCTTACTTAATTTCTTAGAACATGAGCAGACTAAGAAAGATTGGGGGCCAAATTACCACTCAAATGACCTATAGCTTAAATTTTTATGGAGTCAATTTTCCTCAGAAATCCTAGGCTATCCACTTCCTCTGTATATACTACACTCAACATTCTGAACTTCCAGGTCCTAAAGGAAGAGCCAATTAAGCTCTGGACTTTTGCCACCTCAAGATCTGATATATTCCACAATCCTCTAAAAAGAGAACATTCTCAGGTCTGTCCAGGAGCAAAGTCACTTTCGGCATATTTTCTTTTTCCTAACCTGCTACTGCGCTGCTGTGATTGAATACTCTAAACAAAAACATCTCAGGTCATGAATGGGTTTACTTGTTTAGTCCTGTCAGACCAAAGTACATCATTGTGGAAGCCTAGGTTAGAAACTAAAGTTTCGAGAAAACTAAGGCAAAAACCATGGCAAATATTGTTTACTGCCTTGTGCTCTTGTATCTTCATCATTCCATGCTCAGCTAGCTCTTTTCTAGCCCAGGGCAACTTGCTCAGAGATATTGTCATACTCAATTGAAGAGCCTTCAATAGAAATCTTCAGTCAACATAATCTCTCATTTACATAGAAACCTGCCATTTTCTCATTATTTTGTCACTTTATATACTCCTTGCAGCTCCATACCTCCTCTCCTCCTGGTATCATCCTCCCATCCTCTTCCCCTACTCCTCCTCCTCTTCTCATGAAAGGGGAGGCTCCTCATACCAACTCTTCTCAGCACATCAAGTTGCATACAAACTAAGTGCATCTTCCTCCAGTGAGGCCAGCGAAGGCAGCACAACAAGGGTAAAGTGATTCATAAACAGGCAAATGTGTCCATGTCACAGATAGCCCCCATTTCAAATGTTACATGACTGATATGAAGAAAAGCTGCCCATCAGCTAGATGTATGTAGGGAGCCTAGGTCCAGCACATGCATTTTCTTTGGATGGTGACAACCAGTCATTTTATGATGGCATGCTGCTAACTGAATTTACCATGTGAAAAAAAACAAACAAACTGAGAATTCTCAGGATTATGAAGACATTTTACACACAGAGACAAAATATAACTTCTGCACTTACTTTACAGCAAAAACAATGTAGATTGTGCACAATATTTGTGAAAGAATAACGCAAAAATTCCTAGAACATAAGCCCAATAATCTAGTCAAATGTCCATCCAGATACCTAAGGAAACCCAACCATGAGTCTTGAGTGACATGAGCATCTCCTTTAGCATTAGAGTGTACGGAAAGAAAAAGGTTTAGTGATTTCTGGTCCAGGCTCCCATTTCAGGGCAACACCTTTTCCAGATCTGCTGTTTCATATTCCAGTATCATTTTGCTCTGTCCTCCCCTAGCCTATCCTCAGTCTCCCAACACTCAGTAGGCACTTTCCCTCTTTCTCTTGGAATCAAAGTGGATAATGGCACAGCCCATTATTCAACCTGAAGGGGAGTGAAAAATCTTTCCCACTGGTGGAAGAGTGCCAAGAATATTAAGAATTAAAGAAATATTTTTAGAAAATGCAATGAGCTTTTTTTTTTTCCTGTAACTTCACAGAAAAAAAATGGGCTGGGGATGTGGTTCAGCTGGTATAGTGCTTGCCTAGCATGCATGAAGCTGTGGGTTCGAGCCCAACACCACATAAAATTTGACATGGTGGCATTGCCTGTAATTAAAGCACTTAGGAGGTACATGTGGGAGAATCAGAAGTTCAAGCATATCCTTGGCTAGTGAGTTTATGACCATCCTCAGCTAAATGAGGTCATGTCTGAAAATGAAAAGCAAAACAAAACAAGCTTTTTTTCAGTATTGAGGATGAAATCTTTGGTCTCATATATGCTTGGCACACTTGCTACCATTGAGCTACCTCCCCAGTTTACCCAAATTTACTTATATCTATTAAAAATAATAATAATAAAAAACCTGAGAGGGCAAAAATGAGCTAAATGACTCAGTGAATGAAACACTTCCTGCTATTCCAAAAATAAATCTAAGTTTAATTCACAGTATCCACTTAGGGTGGCTCAAAGCAGCTGGTCCACCTCCACAGGATTTTGTGACTTCTTCTGGCCTACTCAGATGACAAAAAGAGGAACGGAACTAAAAGAAAAAGAAAAGAAAAGAAAAGAAAAGAAAAGAAAAGAAAAAAATAAAAGAAGAGAAAACAAAAGAAAGAAAGAAAGAGAAAGAAAGAAAGAAAAGAAAGAAAGAAAGAAAGAAAGGAAGGAAGGAAGGAAGGAAGGAAGGAAGGAAGGAAGAAAGAAAGAAAGAAAGAAAGAAAGAAAGAAAGAAAGAGAAAAGCCTTGAATAACAGCACTTGGGAGGCAGATTCCTGTGAGTTCAAGTCTAGCCTGGTGTACAGAGCAATTCCAGGACATCTAGGACTACATAGTAAGACACTGTCTTGAAAAAACAAAACCAACAAACTGACCAAACAAATAAATATATAAGAGAATTTAATTTTTTTTCAAATTAATTTCAGTGCATTAACAGGCCAAAAGGCAAAGCAGCTACCTTACAGCAGAGTTACAGGTAGCCATGAGCCATGAGATGTGCGTGCTGGGAAGTGACTTCAGGTCATATGCAAGAGTAACTACCAATCTTAACTCCTGACCCATCTGGCTCCTCTCCTTTTGAGACATGATTCCATGTAACCTAGGCTGCCTGCAAACTCTACATGTAGCTGAGAATGACCTTGAACTTCTATCTTTCTGCCTTCCCTTCTCCTGTGCTGGGGACTACAGGTGTTTACTACCATATCTCTCTTACAAAAGTGCTGAGGCTCAAACCCAGGGCTTCATGCATGTTAGCTAGTCACTCTACCAACTGAGCTACAGCCTCAGGAGGAGGTCCATATCATCTTGATGCTGTTCATCAGAAGCCAGCACACAAACTGGCTGTAGAAGAACATCTTTTTAAAAATAGCATAAAGGAACAGAGGAAAGTAGATGGCAGGAGCAGTTCATTGGTTTTTCTCACATGAAATTTTAGTAATACTTTGGACTTTCTTGACAGCTTCAAAATTTTAATGTGTGCAATGTAGAGGAAGAGAGTATGTGTGGCCCTAGTAATACACACCAGTAATATCTATACTCTGGAAGCCAAGGTAGGTAAATTCAGACTTTGTTGCCAGTCTCAGCTGCACTGTGAGTTGAAGTCCATCTTTGGCTATGTAGAGAAACTATATCAAAAATAAAATATTTTTTTAAAATTAAAAAAAAATATATATTTATTTGCTTGTTCATTCATTTATTACAATCTATTCACTTTGTATCCCTGCTGCAGCCCCCTCCCTCATCTCCTTCTCATGCCACCCACCCTCCCTTTTCTCCCTTTATGCCCTTTCCCTAGTGCCCTGATAGGGTAGATTTCCTCCCATGATGATACCTGATTAAAAAAAAAATAAAGGCCCACGAGAATGACAACTGTTACTCCCATGATAAAACAGAACCCCTAATTAAATGAAAGGTTAAGATCTCAGACTTTAGAGATCCTGACATTCCTTACTCTAAATAGATATCCTTGTTTTTCCTCCTGTCTCCTTATCTACAGTTACTATTATGCCCTGATCTTGAGATCCTCAGAAACCACCAGGAGACAACTCCCTTGGGAAAACAAGAGAGCTTTATTGAGAGAGCAATCAATCTTGGGACCTACATCTCACTGCTACAGCAGTAGAAAAGTGTGACCCTGAGCCCTGGGTGAACAGGGATTTTAAAGGGAAAAACTGCAAGCAGGGGATTTTTCCATGCCTTGGTGTTATGGGACGGGGTAACACCTCAGGAGTGAGGTGACCACTGATGCTTAACAATAACTGCTATTCTAAGCTATCTGAAAGTACATCTGGAACATTTGGGAATATTCTATTTTGCTTTCATTGGCTGTTGCTAGGGAGTTCACTTTGTTTTCTGCCAAATGTACATTCCATGTTTTTTCCTGGAACTGGAGTTCAGTGGCCTGTCACAGGTGCACACAGGATGGTTTCTCACCTCAAAATGGAGTCACTCAAGCTAAGTTAAGCTATTCATTACCGTGCTGAATTTTATTTTACCTAGACTCATGTAGAACTCTTTCTGTGAATCATGCTGTCATCAACTACTCAACAGTCTTGCCCAGAGGGGAATCACTACTCCTGCTGAGTCTATGATCTCACCTTTCCTTCTATGACACATCCCTCCCTACCCACCCTGTCCAAGGCCCATCCCCACAAAGATAGAATATCAAATTTATAAGTCATGCTGGCTGTCACTGATGATCCAAACATGGCCTTTGCCCTCACTTATTAAGAGAATCTAGGGTCTGGCCATGGTGATGAATGGGAGGTGGAGGAGGAAGGATCTGAAGTTCAAAGTCATCCTCTGTTACATAGAAAAGTTCAAAGTCATCCTGATCTACAGGAGAGCCTGTCTCAAACCTCAATTAAAAAAAAAAAAGAAAGGAAAGGGGAAGGAACAGGAAGAGAAGAGGAATCAAAAGCATCACGGGTTCATTCACTCATTCTTCAAGCTTTTATAAGCAGCTTTAACATGCGTGGCTGCTGACCAAAAAGACCTGACACAAAACACATACACCTGCCCTCTCCCATTACGGCTATGCCCCAACACAGGTAACAGTTCTGATAGGTGGATGATGCAATCAGAGTTTTGATGCCAGAATCGCACAACAGACCTGACCTGACCACGCTGCCATGGCACAAACCTGAACTCCAAAGATACTCTTTCTGTTCACGCCTTCTAAGACCCAAGCCAGAAGCCCCACCATTGTCTGATCCCACCTATACTTGCACTGGGACATGCCTCTTCAACTAGCTCCTCCACCATGTCATTTAGTCCCTGGCCTCAAGTCCCAATTCCCAGGACACCAACCTAATCCCCTTTCTCATGACTCCATTTGTCAAATACCACAAGGGCCCACCTTCCACCAGTATCACTGGCTGCTTCTACATCAATCTTCTTCACAGCGTACCTCCTCCTAGGGCCAAGGGCCAGGACCAAGGTTGTAGTAGAAAATAGATATCTCTGGACTTCTCATGACTGGGTAGGAATCCCCTAGCATGGGCCCCGCCTCATGGGTCACATATAGATGCGCCGGTTCTCTTGTTAGTCTTCTCTACTGGATCTAAGGGGCAGTAAATTAATTGAATGTGATTGTAGTGAGTCAGGGCAGTGGCTCCCATCAGTGGGAGAAATGGCAGCTAGCGAGCTGTCAATGTCCTCTGGATCCAGGAAGCCTAAAAACAGAGCCCAGCTTGCAGGGGTTGTAGGGCATGACCGCCGGCATTGGAGAAGCAGTACAGTGAAGCTTGGCACTGAGATAGTGGCACTCTCTATGCAGGTAGACCTGTCCCAGATGGCCTCTTCTCCTGCAGGCATCAAGTGCTCTAGGGCACTGTGGGGAATACCAGCTAGGAACATGACCTGGCATTGCCGCACCTCCAAAAACATGCTAGCATCATTAACAAAGTATTCCCAGCTCTGGACCCTGGAACTCAGGTCTCCTCCCACCCACTTTTTCAATATCTCTACAAGTCCCTCTCAGGGCATGTAGGACCTCCTGTCTCTCCAGGGCTCCCCACACAGGATCAGGATCCCTGTACATCTTTCCCAGAAACCCTCTCTAAGAACCTGTCCGGGGCCTCCCATCCACCAATGTGTAGATCTGCCCTCCACTATGCATGACCCTTTCCAATCCACCAGAAGGTTCCCGCACACCCTCCCATCTGCACTTCCCTTGCCTTTATGTCCTCTTAAACTCCTCATTTGTGTTAATCTTATGTGGCTGGCCTGAACCCAACAACAGAACCCTATATTCTTTACTTCTGACTCCCTGAAAAACCCATGCTTCACCTCTAAAATGAGATTTCCAACTGCATCCATAAACATCAGTTCAGCCTGCTCTTTTGGCATTCCTTCTGGTCAAGGGCACCACTATAAAAATCACTTCTTGTCTTCTGAGAAGAATATAGACTGTTGCTGATTTTGACCCATTTAGATACCAGCTTCCTGAAGAAATGAACACCCAGGAGCTCCCAAAAGATAAAATTAACACCAATTCCCCCTAAACACACCCTCGTGTGTGGGCCTGAGAAGTGTTGATCATCATAAAATTGGTTATCTCACTACACATTGCTAATGTCAACTGTTGTCAAAGCAGGAAAGTTGTCCCCTCCTTCTTGTCCATCACTTTCTGTGTTATGACTATATCAGCTTAAAATCTGGTCATAGAGCTCAGTTCTTGCACAAGGCCTTCACTTACTAAGCACACTACGAGCCAGCCAGACAGACTGGAGGACACTCAATTCAATGGCCCGTTTTACTTTTTCACTCACCAGTCAAGATCCAACATAGAAGGAATTTTAGGACTGTTTTCCCAGAATTGTGCAGCAGAGGTAGGGTAGGGTGTTCAAAGCAATTCTCAATATCATGGCAGGAGGCAAGGCAGGGCTATAAGAGGCATTGCTCTATACAGAAGTAACAATCAACAGCACATGGAAAAATGGAAAAACATTCCCAATGACATGGACACATCGGGAATAACAACACATAAGAGATTAGAGCGGTGATGCATTTAGAGACAATCAAATTTAAGAGAACTCAATAATTGACTTTTTAAAAAGATAAATATAATTGATAAAAAGACCATAGCTATAGTGACTTGAAAAAAGATCAGGCAATTTCCTGGCAGAGTTAATAGCATTCATAAGATACTGTGTGCCCTTCCCTCAAGCACAATGTTGCTTGTTTATATCTGTAACCTGACACATACAGCTACAGTGAATGGCTTGTGCCTCAACCCTCAGGACTGACATAAATGTGTAAGTGAATAAGACATATCTGAAAAAGACAGTTACCTAATTGGATATTCATTATTCATTGGATCAAGCTATTCTCCCCAAATTTTACACCTACCAATCTAGTTTGTCTTCATTCATCTGACACTAATTCATATGTACTGTAAAATAATTAGATCATGAGCAGATCCTTTTTCACAATGGTGTCACCAGCAGGTAGTTACCTATCCTATTTCTCCCCATGATGTGCACAATAAGTGAGTCCTCCTATTCTCGTCTGAAGTCAGAAGCCAAGCTCAAAGTGCATTTTTTTTTCTGCTAACTGCAATGGAAGGTTAACTATATGACTCTAATAGTGGTGGTACTGCGCTGTAACTGAAATTTTATTTACCCTAATCAAGATAACAATATCATTGCACTGAACAGCAACATATTGGGATCAAGGTCAAATGAGTCAACATAGAAGAGGCTGACTCAGAAACATTTTTCTAAAAGCTTTGGGCTGTAGATGTTCTAGAATTAACATCCTTCACAGGAAAAAAATCACTCCCTACATCTAAGACTTTAATATAGAAAATGTCTTCAAAGACAGAATGAATTCAACTATGTATACTGCTCAAAGAGGAACTGACTACACAGATTTTGCATTCCACATATGCTGTCACCCTTAAATCTCTTTCAGGTTCAGATTCCAGGTTAAACTTTGACTAATTCCAATAGGGACAGAAGACTGAATGTATAGTCCTGAAAGCAGACAAAATTCTACTGAGCACATCTGTCTTCTAGAACACAATATATAGTCTATAAGATAGATTTAAAGGATTTATGATTGTCAAAATTCCCACACATAAAAAGGAGAGAGAACACTCATGCAGAAAGCATCACAGAAAAGTTAACTATGAGCACTGTTTGCAGATCTTTGATGAAAGTTATACTGAGCTATTCTAACTTTAGAATATAGTGGCTTTTGCCTCTGAGGAGGCTGGCTCACAACAATACCACAACTGCTAATATGCAGGACCAAAATGAGTTCATTTCAACTAGCCTTAGCTGCAGTCTCTCTCAGGGCTATGACATCACTGCAGCAAATTCCATTTCATTAAGCTTTATTTTAATTTATATGGATGTTTGGCATGTGTCTTTGCACAGTACCTACAGATGCCAGAAGGGGCCATCAAATTCATTGGAAATGAAACTACAGATGGTCAGCTACTAGCTGGTTTGTGAAATGTGATCTGTGTCCTCTTAACACCCAGTGCTCTTAAGTGCTATGCCATTTTTTCTTTAAAATTTATTATTTTACATGTTAATTAAAATATATTACATCAATTTCCCCTTGCCATGTCCTTTCTTCATCTCTTCCCAAATTCTTCCATTCCAATATTTCTTTTTAAGTATGTGAGCAATTATGTGCAAATATATGAATTATACCTGAGTCCATTTCTGTTGCTTCTGTGTATATGGATTCAGGGCTGAAGACTTTCCACTGGATATGTAATGAGGGAGCTCATCCCCACCTGAGGCTAATTTTCCCACTTGCAGGAGAGTTCCATTTAAGGAGTCTGACCCTGAAGTGACCTAAGCTGCCTTGGACAAGAAACATTAGAAAACCCAAGTGGTAAGTAAATATGTTAGCAAATAATTGCTGGTGCCATGGCTCTGAGTTTCTGGAGCCGCAGGGAAGACTATGGATAGTGTCCTGGGCCAATCAACACCTCTCTTTGTTCTGAGGGCCTCCCACCATACCACTGACCATTCTTTCCTTGGGTGACTTTGAAACCTTGAAATTCCTGCCTCCTCTTTGTAAGCACCATGATTACAGACTTGTGTTGCAATACCTGGCTGTTGTGGCTTCAGTTCATTTAGTGATGTTATAGAATGACTATTTGAGTAAGATGAGCAGTTACACATTACAAAACGTTTATCTCATTGAGCCTGAGTTTCACTCTGTAAAATGATAGAAATCTGCCCCAGTCTTTAAATGAGTTATAACAGACTGGATGATAAAGGAAAACAACATTCCTCATAGATAAGTATATATATATATATATATATATATTACTTGATCTGGAAGAACTCAGAGCTATATGACACTGATTGCATTAGTAGATTTTTTTTTTGTAGCGTGAGTCACATTACATTAATAAACTAAACCAGGACAAATAGAAGAAATTCCACATTCCTAATACTTATTGGTATTTTCCACAGTGTAACATTGCAGATGTATTCCCAATGAGGTTGGAAAAGTAATTAATTATCTTAGTATAATGTTTTAGTTTAATGTATCAGTGATTAGTTTAATGTATTAGTTTAATGTATTAGTGATCTATTAGAATAGATTTGGGGAATGTGATACAAATTTACAATTAATTTATTAACAGTTAATTTTTTAACTAAAAATGAAATATAGATTCAAAGTGTTATCACTATACAATTTTTCATCATAAAGATGTATTGGATATTTTAGAATGTACTCACCTATGATGTTGTATATCTGAACTTCACTTGGAAAGAGTACGCTTTGCCAGATTTGCTCTAAGAAAAGCTCAGCAAGCATGTGATTTTGGTGACCTACAAATTCCTTAGGTTGAACAGTGATTATTTTACAATTTAACCATTGTTAACTACTTAATAATTAATAACAATGTAATTGTAATCTTCTATCACAACTAGAAAGTGCACTCAAAGTAGTGACTACTACATATCTTCTGCTTATTCTCTGAGAGAATTATGTTGCTTCTTTAGGTATCCCTAGAGTCACATGGCTTGTAAGTATTTTGACAAATTATATCCCTATTAAAAAAATAACAAGTGAAAGATTACCACATTCATATAGTTTGACATTTTATTCCTTGTGGACATGTGGTATAAGTATTAAGATTTCTCCACAACAACATTCTTGACTCTCATAAACTTCCCCTCTCTAAATAAGTATATGAATGAGTAACACCAGCTTTACTGTGGATTATTTGCTTATTAGAATATTATTGAACATATAGGTTCGTATTATGTTCTCTTGGAATATATACAATTTATCCTTGTTCATTCAAAGGCTGATTTCTCTACCCCACTATCTGGTTTCAATCCAGACACTGCATTGTGATGCTTATTCTAAGTATCACCTGTCTCAAGTTTGTGTAAACATGCCACCACTTTTTCTCTATATTTTCAATTAAACAACCAGCCCCAATACTGTGCAATGGAGAGAATAAGGTAGGACATCCTGGTTAGGAAAGGAGAGAAGAAAGTGAGGAGGAGAGATCAGCAGGAGAGAACTTGGAACCATGAGTAGAGATAAGCCAGACCCTAGAATATGACTGAAAGCAATAATGGGTGAAATCTGAATCGTTGGAAACAATGCAGGCTTGGAGGTTTAAGATGAAATAACTATTGCCCAGCATTGTGCACTGGGTTAATTAAATAAATCCCATTCTCTGTATGGTATTTGGGTATATAGTTGGTTTAGAATTAACCACTGTGGCAGCCAAAATGGAGTTGGTAGCCAAAAAGAGTGCATATTGCTGTTTGGTGCTGAATTTGAGCAGTGGCTTCTGGTAATTGGAATTTTGCAAACATGGCCTTGGCAAACATGGGTATTATCTAAAGCTCAGTTTCTCACAGACTGACCTGGGCATTCTTTACAGCTGGGTGTTCTGTCCCTGAGAACTAGATATAAATTCATTGCAACCATGGATACCAGATAAGTAAAGTTTTTGTAACCTTAAGTAAATCCTCAGCTGCTTTGATAAGTGAAACTGTTACCGTGAGATAATTGCTTGTGACATTTTGATTTATAAGCACTGTTTAAAGGCTCAATAAATGGCACCTTGATCAGAGTCTTGACTTGGTGTCTTCCTTGTGTCACCCTGCTCTTTTTCCCCCAGGCCTCACTTAGGCAGATTCAACTGTCACTGCGGGCAGCAAAAAAAACACTGCTTAACTAAAGGTAAATAATAGTAATCATTAAGAAACACAACAAATGGCACCCAACTAATCTAAGTATCGACACCCTTTAGATCATACTTCAACATAATTTGGTGGGAGGAATAAGCTCCCAGTGATACAACCCAAATTTAAAACCTAAAATCTTCCTGGTCAATTACTGTCCCTTTAAGAGAGACTCCCAAACAGGCCCAAGAGCAAAAGACAGCCTACTGTGGGCAGATCTGAGACTGAACATAATAAAACTGAAGGCTGCTACAGTCTAACAGGAGGGGGACACAAGCATGGCTTCCTTACACTGTGGCTGGCTTAGAGCAACAGCAGCAGCCATGGCTGGAAGGAAAAGGAACTGTAGGCAGACAGATCTCTAGACAGAGCTTGGGATAGAAGTGCGTCTAAAACAACAACAAAAATGCCATGGCAGAGGGGGTTTTAATCCCTTTGGCTTTGTTTTGGTTGTCATAGTCATGGATCTGGTTGCAATATGTTTAAGGGTGATGGGTCTTCTCCATGCCTTCTAAGAGAAAGTTCAAGGAGAAAATGGGAGAAAACCCAAAGATTGGAATACTAAGTTACAGACAATAAAAAGGGCATTCCCCCTAACAAAAATTAGATTAATAACGACTAAAATCCAAAACTCTCTGACTGCAAGATACTTGTCAGCTCTTTCTGGTAAAGGTCCACCATTTAAATATAACAACAACTAAATCCAAAAAATAACCAACTTGCTTGTTACAGTCTAATTCACACAACTGACCCAAAATGTAGTATTTTCTTGTCTCTTTGCTTGATTTTCATTTAAAGGCTTTGCTTTACAATGATATGGATTTGAGAATATTTAAACAAGTTGGTGAAGGCACATTCCTTTAATCCCAACACAAAGTAAAAAGAAACAGGCATATCACAGAGTTCCTGATCAGTCTAATTTACATAATAAAAGGGTGGTATCTCCTGCTGTATAGCCACTTGCAGAGATAAGATTCAAAATGACAACATTTTCCTTAAGGTTACCATGTAAGTTCTTTTTTTCTTAATAATAAATTCTATGTCTTTACTGTTCTAAAGATTGGATACATACCAATTTTAGGTTTATGTAGAGAGAAATTATATCACATTGACCTAAAAAGGCCAGCCAATCTCAAAAACTGGTACTTCCACAAAACTGGTATAAAAGGGTATTTTGGCTTAAGAAATATGTTCTGTAGGTCAATGTCAGTACTCAAAATTAGGCTGGGAGACAAACATGCAAACTGCATGTCTCCCATGTATAAAAACTTTTAAATGCTGACTAAATTAAGATGTCACACTGCTCTGGAAGCAGGCTTATCCTTTCAACTGTGAGACATGTTCACAGGAGACAAATGTTGATCATGCTTGATGTAAAAAAAGACACAGGAGGCTTACAGATGGCAAAGTACACACCAGCCTAGTTAAGTCCTAAAAGCTCAAAATTTATAATTCATATGTTTAAAAGGCAGAACTGTCCATCCCATATCAAAGAAGGGGCAAGCCAAAGATAGACAAAACAAATGTCAAAACCCAGGTGCAAGATGCCTAGGATATGTTTAAATGCTACAGGTAAAAGGGAGTTTATATAAAGTTTAGCTATAAAGGCTTAATTTCCCATTCTGTATAAAAAAGAGACAAGCCAAAGAATAGCCACAGCCAATGTAAAAATCTAGGTACAAGATGCCTAGGGTTTGCTTAAATACTAAAGGTAAAACGGAGTTTTTATTAAGTTTGGTTATGAAGGGATAACTGCCCATACTATAGAGGATAGTACAAAAACAGCTACAACTTATGTAAAAACCTAGGCATAAACCTCTAAACAGGTACAAGATGGCCAGGGAATGCTTAAACTCTAAATTAAAAAAAGGAGTTTATATGAAGTTTACTTAAAGCATGCCTTTTTAATTGCTCAAGGCAACCAATTTGTCTCAGCAATGGGAGGTCTTCTCTCAGGAAATAGGTAGCAGCTTGGCCTAATAAAACAGGCACTCAAGAGCCCAAAAATGTAATTTTGATCTATACAACCTTGTTTTGATTTTTAACATGATAATGATTGTATGTTCAATAATAATGGTAACTTATATTGCTGATCCCTTTACATGGGAAAAACTCTGAAACTGACTGACACATAAAATATGTCTCTAGTAAGAACTTCAACAATACACGGCCAAGAAATCCTTGGCTATAATAGTCTCAAAATTTATTATGCCATTCTTTCAATTGGCATAGATAAAAATGGCTTACATTTTAGTTTTATCCTGCACATCTCATACATTTATAATTTTATAACTGCATAATGCTTGTGGAAAGTTGTATGTTTGCAGAACAAAAGGACCGGACACTAGAGACACTAGATGAAACCTGACAGAAATCATCCTTTGAACATGCTGAGACATTGACATATCTGTTCCAGCATTACAAGTTCCAGCATTCTGCTTGTTCCTTCCTCAACTGCTTCAATAGTGATTTTTCATCAAAGCATGCTCCCAAGAGAACGCTGAAGAAAGCTACTAATTTCACTTTGTCCAGAATTTTAGACTGTTCCAAACAGGACTTTCATTAAGCCTGAAATTTCTCAACATTCAAGGACTAGACCACAGATGATAATGCTTGCTTAATTGGTGATTTTTCCCAATTTCCTTTGGGACCCCTAAAAGGATTTCTGCATGTCCAAAATGTCAGCTAGAAGAAATCCATGAGAACAACAAGGAATGCTTGTTAAATTTTTAATCAAGTCATAGTTGTGTAAGACACTAGTATAATTTATCATAGGAGTATACATCCTAGGTTACACAGATAGATATAAATCTGTAGACAGATCGATTACATAAAGATAGGTAGTCTTCAAAAACTTCAGAAACCTACAGAATATGGCTTCAAAAAACCTAAGGCAAAAACCAGGCAAATGTTTCATGGCCTGTTCTCTTGTTTCTACATTGTCTCATGCTCAGCTAGTTCTGTTATCCATTCCAGGGCCACTTGCTTAGGAATATTGCCACCATCAATGGAAGACCCTTCCACAGAAACCATCAATCAACAGAATCTCTCACATACACAGAAACCAGCCATTTTTCTCAATGGTTTATTTATTTATTTTTGCTTTACATCCTGCTTGCAGTTCCATACTTCCTCTACTCCTGATATCATCCTCCTACCCTCCTTGTCCCTGCGATTCCTTGTTCCATTCTTCTCAAAAAAGGGGACCCTCTCCATACTAACTCTCCTCAGCCCATCAAGCTGCATACAAACTAAGTGCATCTGCTTCCACTCAGGCCAGAAAAGGCAGCCTAGTTAGGGGAAAGTGATCCAAAAGCAGTCAACTCTGTCCATGTCACAGACAGCCCCCACTTCAACTGTTAGGCGAATGGCATGAAGACAAAGCTGCCCCATAGCAAGATATATGTCAGATGCTCAGGTCCAGTCCATGCATGCTTTATGGTTGGTGGGATCCAGCCATTTTATGATGGCATTCTGTCAAATGAAATCACCATGTGAAAACAACTCAGAATTCTCACTATGATTGAGAAAGCATATTACACACAGAAAAAAAGTGACTGCTGTATTTACTGTACAGCCACAGCAATGAGGATTGTGCACAATTATTTGTGAAAGAATAAAGCAAGGCAGAAAATAATGCCAAGAACAAAAGTCCAACAAAATAGTCAGTTTTCATCAAGGTATCTATGGGAACTCAGCCACAAAAAAATGTGAAGTAGTCCAATGTTACCTATGATTTTATACATGTAGAAATAAATACAAACATCAAAACTCTCACAAAAATAACTCAAGTAAACACTATCCTGTTCAAGTAAACCTCTGATACAACTGATCTTTTTTTTTTTTGAACAGAGTTTCCATGTGCTAGAGCTCTTTGTAAATGGAGGTCATTAGAAATGTGGTCTATGGCACTACAGTCCCCCCACTCACCGTGCGATTTAAGACAATCTCACCCCCTCTCATTTCCATAAAGAAAACAAAATTAAAAAGTAATTTTATGTCTACTTCCAGCCACATCATATATAGCACAAGATATGAAATCTGCCCTATCTAACTGCAACATAGCCTGCACACTTGAGACACCTTTGCAGCTCAAAAACTCCTTTTATATGTTGGAATTGAGTTCTTTAAATCACATCATTGTGGTTGCTACTTGTGGAAAGTTTAAAGGATGTTAATCAAATATTGCTGAAGGTTGATCTACAGTCCTTCCTTGACAACAGTTTCTAACCGATGTGTAAATTAATTTTATTGCAAAAAATGAATTTACAAAGCAATGTTGAAAACGTCTATAAATTTGACCATCATTTTTCCAAGCTGTCTTTCCACTGCATACAAAAATAGATAGCTCATTACATGACTCACATGGGTAATTTTTAAAATTCTGCTGTGGTACAACCTTTAACTTTAAGAATTTAGGAGTTTCAACTAAGAGGAAAGCCCTCGCAAACAACAGACTGTGATCAATGTGACCTGAACCAACATATCTTATCTGAGAAATATTTTTCCAACAATTTGAAGATGGACATATTCTATAATTAGTATGCATCCCCAGGGAGAAAGTAATGCAATTAAATTGTTAATAAAAAATTCTCTTTAATACTAGCATGCATCCAGCTCTAGTTAATGCTAAAAGAGAATACAGCTTTAAAATGATTTTGAATTCCCTATATGCAGTCATCCTTAAGTATCTTTTAAGCTCAGTCCCCATAGTAAACAATTTCAATATGGACTAGAGATTTCAAGTATGGCCAGTGAGGCAGATGGGAGATTTGTACAGCAAAGATGTTACTAGAATTATTTAAGCACTCCACTCCCCTGATACAGTGTCACGGTCATGTGTGGAATGGAACAGAGGTTTCAAATGATAGGAAAAGTTGAAGGGAGAAAGTATAAAAGCTGGTTTTAGAAGGTCTGACACAAGCTATGTCTTCTCCTAACTAAGCTTCTTAAGAAGAATTCCATCTTGTATCCTTCCAGAGAATAAATGGAAGGAAACAGGACACATCTATGAATTGATCAGAAATTCATATAATGGGAGAAAATCATGAGGAGTCTCGTGAAACAATGCTGCAAAAGGTGAACATTATTTACCAAAACCACAGTGGCCTTGAAACATAGTCCCATGTGTTGGAAAGAGTTGGCCTCTCCAAATGTGAAGCAAACCCTTTTCAAACACCCTGACCCAAATCTCAACAGTCATATACCTGGCTTTAGAAAATGAGCTCTTTTTTATTATCAATACCTCAGAATCCTGGGGAAATTTCAATGCTTATGCCCTAGGCTATACTGACTTGGCTAAGTATATCTAAGAAGCGGGGTGAGAAGCACTTATGCCATTCTCCATATATCACCACCCCTAGGAGAGCTGTGTTTCATCAGGCCAGCCCTCAACACAGCAGTGTTTTTCCTGTTCAAATGGCTGTCCCCAGATATCTTGCCCATGTGATAAAACTATGCTTTTCTCAAGAAAAAAACTGCAACTTTTTGGCATACCAGGCTTTAATGTTGGCTGTGATTCTGTAATGCACCATTGAGCAGCTTGATAGATGTCTCTTCTCTGACATGGATATGAGCCAATAGTTGCTATGCAACAAGGCTGTCCCCTTGGTTATGGTTGGAGACAAATTTGTTGACAATCCTCCTGGGCAAGCATGTTTCCTAATCTCTAACCGGCCGCGTTCACATGATACTTATCTATGGGATGATTTAAAACATCCCTTAACAAAATTATACTTGGTGTGACTTGCAGCTTCTAAGCACTGGTAAATCTATTATATCAACAATTCTACTCATTTCCATAACAGGTTTCTACTGAACGTCTACTGAACTCAACATAGATGTTATTTACAACCTCCACAATTCTTAATGCATCTTACACCTACGTGTCCAATACCAAGGGCAAAACTTTTAGAAGATACTAAAGAAAGTAGGCCTCTCCAAGTTTGGCATCTTGCCACATATATTTCTACATTCCTGCCCCTGTTACAAATATTTTGTGCATATGCAGCCCCAGGGCATATAATGAAGCAGCCTCCAGAGCACAGTCTACTCCAAGAAACTCTTACACTTTGCTACCTCATTTTGCTAGCAATGTGAAATAATTTCATATTCCCACACTTACAGAGCCATCTCCCAGTCAGCCTCTTGAAACATTTTCTTAATTATCTGTTACCTGGTTAAACTTGCTATTATTTTAATAAAGATGTCTAAATTGTTAAAATATATCACCTACAAAGCCCTCACTTACTAATGGATAGAGGACCCACTTCTTTGTTCCCTTATCACCGTGTACTCCAGAACAAACATCTAGGAATGTAAATTAAGGACCTTGGATTCCAGACCTGGGAGTAAAGTTTAAGGAATTGCAGACAGGTGTCCTGGATCAGTGCATACTCCAACAGAAACTCCCTTGCTTAACTAAACACAGTTTTAAAATTTGATTGGATGATCCCAGCACTCATCAAGTGGCTCTCCCCTTGTGGATTTAACCCTTTAAATATATAATAAAGCTTACCCAGGGCACCATTCATATCCTGAACTGGCCATCTCCCTGGTCTCAGAAAATAAAGCTTTCATTTTAACCTTCTGTTCCTGAAGTGAGTTTTCTCGGCTTCCACTCTAAACCAATATAGTGAAGATATTCAGATGTCCCCTCTGTGTTCATGGATAGGACAGGGATCTCTCCCCTGACTGCTTCTGGCTGCAGGTTCCCACCCAGCCCCAGGAAGAACCCTACACAGCAGCTCCGACTATTCAGCCTCCTGCTCCACCAGGTTAGGGGCAGAGGACATACACTCACCATGTTGTGACTTTGGAACCCTAAAATTCCCTCAAAGCACACAGCAGCTACACTCAGACCACAGCATACCAACCATTAAAACCTGCTCAGCTACAAAGCGAACAGGAAGCATGATGTCCAGAAGAACCAGCCTCTTCCTCTGACTGGGGGGATGGCCTCAATGTCCTGAGTGGCCAGTGAGTCTTGAGTGACATGAGCACCTCCCTTAGGATTAGAGTATACTGAAGGAACAAGGCTTAGTGATTCCTGTCTCAGGCTTCCATTTCAGGGCCAGACCTTTTCCAGATCTGCAGAGATTTGTACTTCATCATCATTTGTGCCTGTCTTCCCCTAGCTTACCCTCTGTCATCCAGCACTAAGTAGGCATGTTTCTTCTCTTCCTCCTGGAATTAAGGTGGATAGCTGCTCAGCCCATTATTCAACCTGTCGTAGAGTGAACAATATGTCCCACAGGTGGAAGGCTGCCAAGACTATTAATAATTAAAGAGAAATTTTAGAAAATGCAATGGGAAATTTTTTTCTATGAAATCAGAGGAAAAAATTGGCTGGTGTAGTGGCTCTGTTGGTACAGTGCTTTCCTTGCATTCATGAAACTGTGGGTTCAAGCCCAACACCACATAAAATTTGACATGGTGGCATTGTTTATAACCCAAGCACTTAGGAAGTACACATGGGAGAATCAGAAGTTTAAGAATAGCCTTGGCTAGTGAGTTTATGACTATCCTCAGGTCCTGTCTAAAAAGGAAAAGCAAAACAAAACATGGCTTTTTTGCACCATTGAGCATAAAATCATTTTTCATACATTCCTCACATGCTTTCTACCATGAAGTTACATCCTCCAAGTCCCCAGATGTACTTATGTCAATTAAAATTAAAAAAAAAAAAAACAAAAAAAAAAAACGAGAGAACTAAAGGAATGGCTCAGTGGATAAAACACTTCCTGCTATTCCAAAAATAAACCTGAGTTTGATTCATAGTATCCACCTAGGGTGGCTCACAGCAGCTGATCCACTTCCACTGGATCCCATGACTTCTTCTGGCCTCCTCAGATGACAAACACAGGAACCAAACAAAAACAAACAAACAAACTAACAAATAAATAAAGTCTTTAATGACAGCTGCAGCAGGCTGATACCTGTGGGTTCAAGTCCAGCCTGGTCTACAGAGTAATTCCAGGACATACAGGGTTACATAATGAGACCCTGTTCTGAAAAAACAAAAATAAATATGAGAATTTAATTTTTTTTCAATTTAATTTCATTGCAGTAAAGGCATATAGAGGCATCAGATATCCTAAACTTGGAATTGCAGTTGGATATGAGCCATGAGATATGGGTGCTGGGAAACAAACTCTGGTCCTGTGCAAGAGCAAACTCCTTACCTACCTGGTCAGGTGCTCCTTCCCTTCTGAGGCATAGTTCCATGTAACTTAGGATGGCTGCAAACTCTATATAGCTGAGAATGACCTTGAACTTCTGTCTTTCTGTCTTCACCTCTACTGTGCTAAAGACTACATATGTTTACTACCATCTCTCACTTACAAAAGTACTGAGGATAAAACCCAGGGCTTCATCCATGGTAGGTAGTCACTCTACCAACTGAGCTACAGCCTCAACAGGAGGCCCATTTCATGTTAATGTTCAACAGAAGCCAGCATACAAAGTGGCTATAGAAGAACATATTTTTAATGGGGTAAAGAAATAGAGGAATACAGATGGCAGGAGAAGTTAATTGAATTGTTATCACATGAAATTTTAGTGTTTAGATTTTCTTGACACCTTCAGTATTTTAGTAGGTACCATGTAGAGGGAAAGAGTATGTGTAAGCTCAGTAATACACTCCAGGATTCTCTGTACTCTGAAATATGAGGTAGGAAAATCCAGAGTTTGATGCCAGCCTAGGCTGTGCTGTGAGTTGGAGGTCAGCCTGGGCTGTGTTGAGACCCAATGTCAAACATAAATTGAAAAAAAAGGCCACATGAATGTCAACTGTTATTCACAAAATGAAAGAGAACCCCTAACTATATAATAGACCTTGTTTTTCTTCCTGTCTCCCTATCTACATCTACTGTACTGAGCTTTATTTTACCTAGAATGGTCTAGAACTCTTTCTGTGAATCAGGCTGCCCTCCAGCACTCAGCAGTCTCCCCCAGAGGAAAACCACCATGCCTGCTGTATCTATGATCTCACCTTTGCTTCTATTACACATCCCAACCTGCCCACCCTGTCCAAGGCCCATCCCCACATCCTAGAATAATCTATTTTATGAGTCATGCTGGCTGTCACTGATGGCCCAAACATGGTCTTTTCCCTCACTTATTAAAGAATCTAGGGTCTGGCCATGATGGGGAAAGGGAGGTGAGGAGGGAGGATATGGAATTCAAAGTCACCCTCTGTTATATGGAAAAGTTTGAAGTCATCCTGATCTATA
Source organism: Meriones unguiculatus (assembly GCF_030254825.1). Classification (NCBI taxonomy): domain Eukaryota; kingdom Metazoa; phylum Chordata; class Mammalia; order Rodentia; family Muridae; genus Meriones; species Meriones unguiculatus. The sequence goes on from NW_026843645.1 coordinate 460,789, forward strand.
GAAGATCCTGTCTCAAAAAAAAAAATGAAAAATAAATAAAAAGGAAAGGGAAAGAAAGAGGAAGGGGTGACAAAACTATCATGGGCCCATTCACTCTTTCTTCAAGTTTTTACAAGCAGCTTTCACATGTATGGCTCTTGACCTCAAAAGACCTGACACACGCACACACCTGCCCTCCCTACCCTACTCTGCCCCAAGACAGGTAACAGTTGGAATGGGTGGAAGATGCAGTCTGAATTTTGACGCCAGATTCACCCAACATGGAGGCTTAAGACCTACCTTAACCACCCTTCCCTTGGTCCAGACCTGGGCTCTGAAGATGCTCTTTCTGGTCATACCCATTCTAAGACCCAAACCAGAAGCCCCACCCTTGTCTGATCCCGCCTATCCTTACACTGGAACATGCCCCTCCACTAGCTCCTCCTCCATTTCATTCAGACTCTGGCCTTAAGTCCCACTGCCCAGGACTCCAACCTCATTCCCATTCTCATGACTCCATTGGTCAAATACCACAAGAGCCCACCTTCGACCAGTATCACTGGCTGCTTAGATGACAATCTTCTTCACAGCACACCTTCTCCCATCTCAACAGTTACCAGGGCTGAGACTGAAGTAGAAAATAATGGACATCTCAGGACCTCTCATTATTGGGTAGGAATCCCCTAACCAGGGTCCAGCCTCATGGATCACGTATCAAATGGCCATGTCTCTTATCAGTCTTCTCTGGTGGACCTAAGGGGGTGGCAAATTGATTGAATCTCCTTGGGATGGGGGAGGGCAGCTGCTCCCTTCAGTGGATGAAATGGCACCTGCAGACCTGTCAATGGTTTCTGGCCCCAGGAAGCCTTCAGAGACAGCCTGGCCTGCATGGGTTGCACAGATGTGATCATGGGCATTGGAGAAGCAGTAAAAGGACAGGGAAGCTCTGCTCTGTGATTGTGGCGCTCTCGATGCAGGTAAACCTGCTCCAGATGGCCTCTTCTCCTGGAGGCATCAGGTGCTGCCAGGCACTGTGGGGGAAGCCAAGCTTAGGGCATGACATGGGGTCACCTCACCTCCACAACCATGCTAGAAGCATGGACAAAGCATTCCCAGCTCTGGACGCTGGAACTCGATCCTCATCCCACCACGTTTGCAGTCTCCCTCCACATCCCTCTCAGGGCTTCTAGGACCTCATGTTTCCTCTTCACAATTCCCCACACAGATCAGGATCCCTAGACATCTTTCACAGGACCCCTCTCTCAGAACCTGTCCTTGGCTTCCCATACACCAATCTATAGAACTGCCCTTCACCATGTGTGTCCCTCACCAATCCACCAGCAGTGTCCCAGAAACCCTCCCATCTGTACTTCCATTTCCTTTATTTATGTCATCCTAAACCCCTCACTTGTGTTTGTTTTATGTGTCTGGCCTGTACCCAACATCAGAACCCTGTGCCCTTTCCTTCTGACTCCTCAACATCCCATGCCTTGCCTCTTAAATGAGAAGTTTCCCAACTGAATCCATAGACATCAGCTCAGCCTGATCATTTGGCATTCCTCCTCATCAGGGGCACCACCATAAAAATCATTTCTTGTTTTCTGAGAGGACTATACACTGTTGATGATTTTGACCATCTAGACCCCAGCTTCCTGAAGAAATGAACATGCAGGACTTCCCAGAAGATAATGCTGAATCCCACTCCCCATAGGCGTACCATGGTGTGCTGGCCTGAGAATTGTTGATCATCATAACATTAGTTACCTCACTACAAACAGCTAGCGCCAACTACTGTCAATGCAAAAAAACTGTCCATCTCTTTCTCTTCCATCACTTTCTGTGCTGTGACTATACCAGTTTAAAATCTGGTCATAGAGACCAATTCTTGCACAAGTCCTTCTTCATTTGTAAGCCCAATAAGAGAGAGAGAGACTGGAGGACACTCATTCAGTAGCCTGTTTTTCTTTTTCACTGATCAGTCAAGGTCCAGCCTGTAAGAAGTTTTAGAACTGTTTTCCCAGCACAGGGCAGCAGGGGTAGGATTGGGTTTCAAAGAAATTCCCCATAACATGGCATGAAGCAAGCCTGGGATCTAGGAGACATTTCTCTATACAGAAATAAATAATCAACAGCATTTGAGAAAAATGGAAAGACATTTCCAATGATATAGAATCACTGGGGATAAGAAGAGATAAGGGCAGTGATACATTTAGAGACAATCAAATATAATAGAAATCAATAACTGACCTTTTAAAAAGATAAATATAATTTAAAAAGCAATAGACCATAGGTATAGTGACTTGGAAAAAGCTCAGGCAAATCCCTGGCAGAGGTAATGGCATTCATAAGATACTGTGTGACCTTCCCTCAAGTGTGACATTGCTTAGTTCTGTAACCTGACACACACAGCTACAGTGAACTGCCTTTGTCTCAACCCTCAGGACTGGCATAAATGTGTAAGTGGATTAGACATATCTGCAAACGACAGTCCTCCAGTTGGATATTCAATATACATTGGATCAAGCTAGTCTCCCCAAATTGTACACCCACCAATCTGGTTTGTCTTCATTTATCTGACATTAATTCATACATGCGGTGACATAACAAAATCATGATCAGAACCTTTTTTAAAATGGTGACATCAGCAGTTGTTGGCCTAATCTATTTCTGCCTGTGATGTGCATAATAAGCCAGTCCTCCTATTCTCAGCTGAAATCAGAAGCTGAGCTCTACATGCATATTTTTTCCTGTGATTGCAATGGAGAGTTGACTATATGACCCCAATAAGTAATTTTCAAACTCAGTGGTGGTACTGCCCTTTAACTGAAAGTTTTATTTACCTTAATCAAGATGACAAGGTCATTGTCCTGAGGAGTAACAGACTGGGATCAAGGTCATCTGAGTCAATGTAGAAGAACTTGACTCAGAAACATTTTTCTAGATGCCTTGAGCTGCAGCCGTTCAAGAATTTACATCTTTCACAGGGAGAAATCACTTCCTACATCTAAGAGTTTAATGAAGAAAAACTTCTTCAAAGATAGAATGCATTCAACTCTGTATACTGTTTCAAGAGGAACTGACTACAACAGATTTTACATTCCATGTATGTTGTCACCCTTAAATCTCTTTTTTAGGTTCAGGTTCCAGGTTAAACTTTGAAGAATTCCAACAGGGAAAGAAGACTGAAAGTCTAGCCCCATAAGCACACAGAGTTTTAGAGAGCAAATCTATCTTCTAGACAATAATATATAATCTAAAAGGATTTATGATTGTGGAAGTTCTCACATATACAAAGGAGAGAGAACACTAATGTAGAAAACATCACAGAAAAGTTAATTATGAACACTGTGTTTGCAGTTCTTAGATGAAACCTAGACTGAGCTATTCTAACTTCAGAATACAGTGGCTTTTGCCCCTGACGAGTCTGGCTCAGAATAAAGCCACAACCACTTATATGCAGGACCAAAAAGATTCATTTCAACTAGCTCTAGCTACAGTCTCTCTCAGGAGAGTTCCATTCATTAATGACTAACAGGAATCTGACCCTATGCTGCCTTGGAAACAGAACATTGGAAAACACAAAGTAGTAAATACCTTAGCAAACAATTGCTGGTTCCATGGCTCTGAATTTCTGGAGCTACAGGGAAGACTATATATACTGGCCTGGGCCAGTTTCTCTCCAGTATGTGTTCTTTCATGCCTGCAAAGACAATTGGTACATGTGTAAGCTCTTCCATATTTAATAAAGTGATAAATGTTCTTATCTGTATGAGTTAATTTTATAATTTGTCTAATTGTAAAGAAAAATCAAATCTTATAGTTTTATCACTTTGTTTACATTCGTCATTTTCCCCTTCATTATGGAATGTTTTGTTTCTTTGAAGATACCTGTGATGGTGAGAACATTAATTACATGGCTCACATTATAGTGTACTTTACTATGAGGATTTTACATATCTTTATTTGGAAGAACTCAGTGCTATATGATAGTGATTGCACTAATAGATTTTTCTATAGAGTGAGTCATATTACATTAGTAAAGTGAACCAGGACTAACAGAAGAAATTCCACATTCATAGTACTTCCAGGGATTTTCCACAGTGTAAGATCGTAGATGTATTCCCAATGAAGTTGGAAAGGTAGTTAATTATATTAGTTTAATGGAGTAGTAATCTCCCAGGTAGAACAGATTTTGTGAATGTGATACACATTTATAATTAACTTATTAACAATTAATTATTTAACTAAAATGAAATATAGATTCACAGTGTTCTCATTATCCAATTTTTTATTGTATAGATGAATTGGATATTTTAGAATGCAGTGACCTATGATGTTGCAAATGTGAACTGCACTTGGAAAGAGTACACTTTGCCAGATTTGCACTAAGAAAAGTCTCTACAAGCATGTGATGTTGGTGACCTGCAAGAACCCCATGCCTACAGGTTGAACAGTGATTTTTTACTATTTAATAGTAATTTAACCATTATTAACTAATTATTAATTAATAATAAAGTAACTAATCTTGTATCACAGTCAGAAATTGTACTCAAAGTGGGGACTACTACATATTTTTCAACTTTATTCAAAGAGAGAAATATGTTGCTTCATTCAGTATCCTTATGCCCACGTGGGTTGCAATTATTCTGACAAATGATATACCTATCAAAAGAAAAATAGTAAGTGAAAGATTACCACATTCACACAGTTTGACATTCTGTTACTCATGGACATGTGCTTTAGGGATTAAGGTTTCTCCACAACAACATTCTTCACTCTTACAAACTGCCCCTCTTACTAGCAAGTACATGAATGAGTATCACCAGCTTTACTGTGGACTATTTGCTTATTAGAAGATTACTGGACATATACTTATCCCCTATTTAATGTGTATTCATTTTGCAATGTCTGAGTGGCATGAGATAATAGATTTGGAGTTCTATAGCATAGCTCTGATGTACCTATGATTCTAATGGTTGATATCTGTTAATCCATTGTTCCCTTTTCTGCTTCCTTAGAGGAATGCCTTGCAAACACAATTCATATATCTGACACTGAGGTATTTGGACTTGTGAGAATTTAATAATCATCAATATACTTAAAGTACTGTTTTTTTTTTACACTGTTGCTTTTCAGAGGCACTGTGAAAATACATATTTGCATCCGTTTGCACATGAAGATTACCTTCCACGTCCTCCAGAACTTTGACAAGGTTCTTCAATATTATGGTGTTCCCGATTGTAACCTAAAATGTGTAACAGAAAATGTATGATCTATTATAAGAAATCCCACAAATATACACTTACTATCCTCTGTGAACTGTAGAATGATGCCTGAGTTAATCAGCTTATTCTTCCTTCATTACAATTAAAATTACATAAGAACCTCAAAAACAACAACAGTTGCCCCATTGTTTTAGAAAGTGAAGTAAATTAGCAGTCTTACCTATAGCAAACAGGTTCCAGTATGTCTCTAGCATCACATCTTTGTAGAGACTCTTCTGGGAAGGATCCAGCAAAGCCCACTCTTCCCGAGTGAAGTTCACATGCACGTCATCATAAGTCAATGCATCCTAAAATATTCCATACATGTGTACAACAGAAACCATGATAGTGGCATCACTGTAACTGTATATATCATGGAAAATATATGCACAAAAGTCTCATGCTTCCTCAAGTTATTTCCTGACACAGAAGTACTAATGAAATCACTAATTCATTTTAGAATGAAAATTAATAAGGTTCACCTCTGTATTTTCTTCAGCTTTTGCATAGGATATGGCCTGGCAAGAGAAATGCCAATTCACAGACAGAAAAAGAGAGAAGCAACCAACAGAAGAAAAGTACTGAGCACACCTCCAAGAACTTGTATGAACAATTACTAACTACAAAAATTGGTGCGCAAGCTGTGAATGTTGTCTCATGCATTTAATCCTAGTACTTTGAGGCAAAAACAGGTGTATCTCACTGAACTGGATTCCATCCTGGTTTATGGTATTTGTCCTAGGACAGGCATACGTATATATTAAGGCTCCAAGTCCACTGCAATAATCACTCTAATATACATAAATGAATCGAAGGACTCAGGGGATTTTCCTTCGGAGAAGTATAAATTCACCTGAGCTCTGTATTGACCTTCTAAAAACCTGAAGGGTCCCAGTTTAAATGATATTAATAAGATCTTACTAAAAGTATATGCAGGTTTAAACAGTTATAAATGGACAAATGAAATAGTAGCAATTCAGGTGTTGATCATACATAAGCAACATAAGGCAGAACAAATGGGTCAGCAGTGAAGAGTTCCTGCTGATCTGGAAAATAACTGAACACAGTTGCCAGTATTTACATGGGGCTCACAACTATCCATTATTCCAACTTCAGAAGCTCTGAGGTCATCTTATGAATAACCTGAGGACTACTTCTAACTACCGTGAGGCACATAAGAGGTGGCATATTCATGCATACAGGTAAAGTACTCATATTCATTCATTTAAAAAATTCAAAACAGATAGGTAGTAAGAATGTCATGCACCTGGAATGCAATATCCTGAAGACTCAGATGTGGTAAACATATGACATCCTGAGAAACAGAATATACTCTGCCAAATTTAAAAATTCAGAGGGCTAATATTAAGAATATATGAAGAACCTAAGAAGTTAAACACCAACAAACCAAGTAATCCAATTAAAAATGGTGTACAGAGCTAAACAGAGAATTCTCAATACAGGAACACTGAATGGCAGAGAAACACATAAGAAATGCTCAACATCCTTAGTCATCAGAGAAATGTAAATCAAAACAGTCCTGAGATTTCACCTTACACTCATTAGAACTGCTAAGATCAAAAACTCAAGTGACAACACACACAGGAGAAGATGTGCAGAAAAGAGAACCTGCCTCCATTGCTGGTGGGAATGTAAGCTATGGGATGTTTTAAAGCAGTCCTTAGCTAAAGTCAACATGGTGTATGACTTACTATCGCCTATGCACTGGTAAATCCTTTACATCAAAAATGCTACCTGTTTACAACACAGCTTTCTAATGAGGTGCTATGAACACATATGTATTTTCAACATCCACAAGATTAAGTCCAAATGTATCTTACACCTACATGTCAAATGCCAAGAGCAAAACATTGAGAGGATACTAAGGAAACTAGGCCTCTCCGAATTTGTGTCCTGCCAAGGACATTTCTATGTTGAAGTCCCTGCTGCAAATGCTGTGAATATGCAGGCCCATGGTGTGTAAGGAGGCAGCCTCCAGAGCCCAGCCTTCTCCCCCATTTTGGTAGCAAGAATAAACTAACTTCACATTCCCAACCTTACAGAGCTATCTCCCACCGGGCCCCTTGTAACATTTTCCCAAGTATGTGTTAACTCGTTAAACTTGCTGTTACCTTAACTGAGGCACCTAAATTGTAAAACTATATCACCTGCAAAGAGCTCACTTACTATGGACAGAGAACCACCTTCTTTTTTTCCCTGATCAACTTGAGCTCTAGACCAAATATCTACGGGGATGAATTAAGGCCATGGATTCCAGACCGAATGCTTTGGAAAAGAGTTAAAGGTCTAGAGTTCAGGTGTTCTGGATCAGTGCAGCCTCTGACAGAAATGCCCTTGCTTAACCCATAAAGTTAAAATTTAATTGGATGACCCCAACACTCACCAAGGGCTCCTCAACTTGTGGATGTAATCCTTTAAATATACAATAAAGTTTACCTTTTAGGACTGTTCAGATCTAGAAATGGCTGCCTCGCTGAGCTTAGAAAAGAAAGCTTTCATTTTAACCTTCAGTTCCTGATGTGAGTTTTTTCGCCCTTCACCGTGAACCCAAACATAGATATTCAGATGCCCCCGCTGCATTCATGGCTAGTACAAGGGATCTCTCTCGTGACTGCTTCTTGATGACGGTTCCTACCCAGCCCCAGGAAGGACTCTACACGCAGGTCCTGCTGTTCAGCCTCCGGCTCCATCAGATTGGGGACACACACTTACCATGTTGTGACTTTGGAAGCCAGCTGAAATCCCCTCACAGCACACAGCAGCTGCACTCACATTAACCACTCAAGCCTGCTCTGCTAAACTGTGAGCAAGCAGGGTGGCACCCGGAAGAACCCGCCTCTTCCTCTGACTATAGGGATGGCCTGAAGATCCTGATTGAGTGACATGAGTACCTCCCTTTGGGTTAGAGTGCACTGAATGAAAAAGGTACAGTGATTTCTAGCCCAGGCTTACATTTCAGGACCAGACACTTTCCAGATCTGCAGAGATTTGTATTTCAGTATAATTTGTACCTTTCCTCCCCTAGCCTACCCTTTGTCTTCCAGCACACAGTAGGCACTGTCCCTCTTTCTCCTGGATTCAAGGTGGATAGCTGCACAGGCAATTATTCAACCTGCAGCAGAGTGAACAGTCTGTCTCACAGGTGACAGGATGCAAAGCATACTAAGCATTAGAGGCATTTTAGAAAATGCAATGAAAAAAAAAGGAAGGGATTATGCTCAGTTGGTACAGTGCTTGCCTAGCATTCATGAAGCTCTGGTTCAAGCCCAACACCACATAAAACTTGACATGGTGGCAACATAAAACTTGACATGGTGGCATTGCCTGTAATCAAAGCACTTAGGAGGTACACGTGGGAGAATAGGAAGTTCAAGCACATCCTTGGCTAGTGTGTTTATGACCATAATCGGCTCCAAGATGTCCTGTCTGAAAAGGAAAAGCAAAACTACACAAGCTTTTTTTTTTTTTTTTAACAGCATTGAGGATGAAATCTTTGGCCTCATTTATGCTGAACCTGCTTTCTACCATTGAGCTACATGGTCAAATTCCCCAAATTTACTTATATCAATTAAAAGTAAAAAAAAAAAAAAAAAAAATTGAGAGGGCTAAAGGAATGGATCATTGGAAAATAACATTTCTTGCTATTTCAAAAGTAAAGCTAAGTTTGATTCATAGTATCCACTTAGGGTGGCTCACAGCAGCTGATCCACCTCCACAGGACACCAAGAATTCTTTTGACCTCTTTAGATGACAAACACATCTTAAACAAAAAGTTTGTAACTAGAACAAACAAACAAAAAATAAACAAACAAATAAATAAATCTTTAATCCCAGAATTCGGGAGGAAGAATAAGGCACAGAGCTCATTTCTTGCAAAAGCCCTTCTTCATTTGTAAGCAGAATGAGAGCCAGAGAGACTGGAGGACACTCATTTACTGGCCTTTTTTTCTTCTTCACTGACTGGTCAAGGCCCAGCGTGGAAGGAGTTTCAGGACTGTTTCCCCAGCACTGTGCAGCAGAGGTGGGATAGGGTGTTCAAAGCAATTCTCGATAACATGGCATGAGGCAAGCCTGGGCTATAAAAGACATTGCTCTATACAGAAAAAAATAATCAACAGCACTTGAGAAAAATGGAAAGACATTCCCAACGACATGGAAACATCAGGGAAGAACAACACATGAGAGATTAGAGCAGTGACACATTGAGAGACAAACAAATTTAATAGAAATCAATAATTGACTTTGGAACTGATGAGTATATCTCCATGTGTTGGAAAGAGTTGGGTTCTCAGAATCTTAGAGCAAAGCCTCCTCAAATGCCCACAGCTTACCCTATTCCTGGTTTTAAAAAAAAGGAACACTGATTTATTTTAAATACTGCAGAATTTGGGGGAAATCTCCCAAGGCCTAGGCCACAGGTTGTACTGGCTTTTACAAACATATTTGAAGAGTGTGAGAAGTTAGGTCATTCTCCATACATGAGGACCTCAGGGAAAGCTTTGTTTGATCAAGGTAGCCCTTAACACAACAGTGTTTTCCCTGTTCAATTGATTTTCTCCCATGTGACAGATCTATGCTTTTCTCAAGAAGTGCATCTTTATGGTCCACCAGGCTTTAGTCATGGCTGTGAATCTGCAATGTCAATTAAGCAGCTTGTTAGATGCTTCTTCTTTGACATGGAAATGAGCCAATGGTTGCTATGAATCAAGGCTGTCTCCTTGGTTATGGCTGGAGACAAATTTGTTGACTATCCTCTTGACAAACATGTTTCCTAGCATCCTAATCTCTAACAGGCAGGATTGACAAGCTACTCATCTATGAGGTGTTTTAAAACAGCCATAAGCTAAATTCTGTCCTGTCACCTAAGCACCAATAAATCCCTTACATCAATAGTTCTATGCAATAATCACAGTTTTACACTGAAGTGCTACTCAATACATAAGTTATTTACAACTTCCACAAAACATGCAACCACATAGTGTGTAAGAGGTGGCCTCCGGAGCCCAACCTTCCCCAAGCAGCTCTTCCATTTTACTAGCAAGATAAATCTAACTTTACAGTCCCAAGGTTGCAGCGCCATTTTCCACTGAACACATTGAAACATTTTCCTAATTATCAGTTAACTGGTTAAACTTAGGTCCCTTAAATTGTAAAAACTATCAGTTAACTGGTTAAACCTAGGTCTAAATTGTAAAAACTATATCACTTACAAAGCCCTCACTTTCTAATAGAAAGAGGACACAATTCTTTGTTCCCTTTTCATCTTGAGCTCCAGAACAAATGTCAAGGGACATAAATTAGGGGCCTTAGATTGCAGACCGAATGTCTTGGAAAACATTTAAAGGCCTTGAGCCCAGTTGTACTGGATCAGCAAAGCCTCCAACATAAACTCCCTTGCTTAACCCTCATTTGATTGGATGACCCCGACTCTCTCCAAGGGGTCCTCACCTTATGGATTTAACCCTTTATATATACAATAAAGCGTACCCTGGGGCACTGTTCAGATCTGAACTGGCCGCTTCCCTAAGCTCAGAAAATAAAGCTTTCATTTTAACCTGCTGTTCCGCAAGTGAGTTCTCTCTGTTCCCAACCAGAAGTCAATATATTCAAGATATTCAGATGTCCTGCTATGTTTAGGGCTAGGAAACAGGGCCTCTCTAGTGGCTGTTTCTGTCTGCTGGTTCCCACCTAGCCTCAGGAAGGACCCTAAACTCCTTCTGTTCAGCCTCCTGCTCCACCAGGCTGGGGGCAGTGGACACACACTCACCATGTTGCAACTTTGGAACTTGGCTTAAATCCCCTCACAGGACACAGCAGCAGCGCTTATAGCAGAGCAGACCAACCAATCAACCCCGCTCAGCTAAAGAGCAAAAATGCAACATGGCACCAGGAAGAATCCACCTGTTCCACTGACTGGAGGAATGAAAGCATTTGATTGGCCAATGAGTCTTAAGTGACATGAGCACCTTCCTTAGGATTACAGTGTACTGAATCACAAGGTTTAGTGATTCCCGGTCCAGGCTTCTCTTTTAGGACCAAACCTTCTTCAGATCTGCACATGTTTGCATTTCATCATCATTTGTGCCTGTCCTCCCCTAGCCTACCCTGTGTCTTTCAGCACTCAGGATACAACTACCCTTTTCCTCCTCGAATCACAACTATTATTCAACCTGTAGCAGAGTGAACACTCTGTCCAACAGGTGGAAGAGTGCCAAGAATTTTAAGAATTAAAGAGAGATTTAAGAAAATGCAAGGAGTTTTTGTTCTGTGACATCACACTGGGGTCACGTAAACTGCAGCCACTTTTCTCCTGGAAGATAAGAGACAATCCAGGAAAAAAAAATAAATACAGGAAAAACAAGACACTTTGGAGTACCATCATCAGGTAAAACTTCTTCCTCAATAGGAAGAAAACAGAAACCTGCACTAGTGAAGGCTCTCTGCATGAAATGAACTGACAGAATAAATTTCTCTGTGTATGTATACAGCTAATACATATATATGTATGTATACACACGCACACACACACACGATTTGGCGTTTTGAGACAGGGCTTCTTCTTTTAGCCCTGGTTGTCTTGGACTAGATCTGTAGACCAGGCTGACCTTGAACTCACTGAGACTGGCCTGCTTCTTCCTGCCAGAGGGCTGGGATTCAAGGCCTGTGCCACTAAATCGATCTCAGATATTCTGGTTTAATTTTATTTTTTGTTTTGTTTTTTTAAGACCAGGTTTCATCATGTAGGCCTGTCATGCTGGACTCTCTTTGTCAACCAGGCCAACACTGAACTCACAGAGAACAGCCTGTGTCTGCCTTTCAGGTGCCTGGATTAAACCTTGTGCAAGCATGGCTGGCAAGACCTTAGACTTTTAAGGATATGTTTAAGGGAGGGTTTCTTATCTAACTAAAGTTTTTTTAAAGATTTTTGAGTGTGTGGATGAGGGGACCTCTGATTATTATTATCTGTATGTGTCTGTGTGTGCATTAAATCAGACATTGTTGCCATCCTCACAGACCTTCTTAGATCAGAGCTTTTACTCTTATGCTTAAGAAATTTTATTTTATTTTTTTAGAAGAACATCTCCCTAGGCAGTGAGTTCTGTGCTGAGCATCACTTGCACTGTGGGTCTGATCCTCTGAGGGCAAGGAATCATATGAAAGAAGAGAGAGTTAGTATCACCTGGAGAGGACAGGAGCTCCACAAGGACCAAATATATCTGGCCACAGGGATCTTTTATGAAACTGTATTTCCAATCAAGGACCATATATGGATATAACCTAGAACCCCTGCTTGGATGGAACCCATGGTAACTTAGTAGATAAGTAATGTGAACAGGGACTGTTTATGACATGAACACAATGGCTGTCACTTTGATCTAACCCCCACTCCCAGGGAGGAGCAGCCTTCATAGACCACAAAGGTGGACATTGCAGCCAGTCCTGAAGATACCTGATAAGGTAAGGTGAGGAGGACCTCCCTTATCAGTGGCCTTGGAAAGGGGCATGGAGAAAATGAGGGACAGAGGGTAGGATTGGAAGGGAGTGAGGGAGTGGGCTACAGCTGGGATAAAAAGTTAATAAACTGTAACTAATATTAAAAAATTAAAAACAGAGAACAGATCTCAATATAGAATTCTCAACAGGAGAATCTCAGATGGCTGAGAAACACTGTTCAGGTTTAGTATCCCTAGCCTTTAAGGAAATGCAACTGGAAACTACTTTGAGCTTTAATTTTACACATGTCAGAATGGTGAAGTTTAACAGGACAAGTGACAGCTCACTCACACTGACAAAGGTGTTGGGGAAGGGGAACACTCCTCCATTGCTGGTTGGAGGGCAAACAAATACAGCCAACATTGTATTTTCTCACACAACTGGGTTGTTGTCCCAGGAGGTTGTATGAGGATGCCTAAAAGCCCAGGCTGATGTTAGGAGAGAGCGTTGCTCTCTGAAAAACAACAGTAGGGCCACACTCTGGAGGAAAGTTTATACACAGTGCACTGAAAGTGGAGAGGTGGACCAGGTGCAGGCTGAAAGATTTCACCCCTATGTTCTAGTCTCTTTGGGGTGAGACAGTACTGTACAGGCTCCCAAAAAAGAAACCTGGACAGAAATCCAGAATAAAAACTACTCCACCTAAAATCTGTATTGCGTGCAAGATGTAAAGGGGCAGTGATGGCCCCAACATTGCTTGAGTGGTGACCTAATGTTTGGTTTAACTTGCAGCCCAATTCATGAGATGGAACCCACTCCCTTGATGGCCAGGAATGTCTCCAAGACATAAACATGCTGAGATGTCATGGCTGTTAGTCCTATATTTTTGTGAGACTCCTAACATTAAGAACAGGTGTAGCTTTGACTCTCTCACCTGCTCTTGAGAGTCTTTTCCCCTATTGGGTTCCTTGTACATCCTCACTGTGAGGTCTGTTGGCCTTGTCTTTTTTGTATCTTGTTTGGCAGTCCTATCTTAGAGGCCTGTTCTTTTCTGAAAAGAATATAGAGGAAGGAAGTAGTTATGGGGAAGAAGGGAGGTATGCTGGATGTGGGAGAAGGGCAGGGAGGGAAAACAGTGGTCAGAATATATTGTATGAGGGAAGAATCCTTTTCAATTAAAAAGCATTAATTTAATTTTCCTACCTAAAAATGCAAAGAAGAGACGCAATCAAAGAGAAGTGAAATAGTGAAGACAAGGAAAACAAAATCATGATGTACAGTTATTATTCTGTGTGCAAAGAGGGGAAACATCACTCAGGAGTTTAACAAGCTTATTCTTTGGTCTTATCTAGATCTATGAAATCAGATGTTTTGCTCTCACCAATGTGAAATGTGTAACACACAGGTAAAATGAGGTAATTTTCTGGTGTTATGTGGAATTACAGGGGTCCCTGCTCACTTAATTCCAAAAGAGTACTCTTTCTTCTCTATAATAAAAACTAAAGTTTGGAGCTAGAGAGGTGGCTCAGCAGGTAAGAATACTCTCTGTTCCTTCAGAGGTCCTGAGTTCAATTCCCAGAAAGCACATAGTGGCTCACAATCATCTATACTGAGATATGTTGCCCTCTTCTGGCATGCAGGTACAAATGCAGATAGAACATTAATTAAATATATAGTCTTTAAAAAAACAAAAAAGTAAATTTGAATAATATTCACAATAATATAAATAAGTATGTAATGTCATACACTATTTATGCATAACTATATAATACATTAAGTATATACAAACTGATATTTTAAAATGCTAAGTGTTTAAACATGTTTTCCCAATAAAAATAAAAGTGTCATCATCTAAGGTGGGTTAGCTGATCAAAACAAAACTAAGAAAAGTCTTACTTGTCTAATATTATTACATTTTTATTCAACTGTAATTTGTCATTATTTCAATTCAAACAAAACAAGTCAGTCTGTTTCTTAACTCATTTTCACTTCATGCAGCATGACTCATTGGCAGAAAACTCTTATGCCATGAAAATAAACCAACTTTCTGCATTTTTATAGTATATTGTAAAAGCACATTTGCTTTTTATTTCAATAACAACTTTTGCTCTAAAAAGCCTGAGATTTGATTTTCCTTCTCCGCATACCAACTAAAAATGTTACAAAAATTCTTTGAAAGTGATTGCTTTAGCTAGGTTGTGTTGTTTTTGCTCTTCATTTTCTATTGTGAACTATAAGTTAGACAAGTTGACTGAAGCTCTGCTACCCAATGAACAAATGGGAATGCAGCAAGATTGAAATCAGAGAGAGAGAAAAGTTTGTTGATTTGACACTGCTTATGCTGTAATTATACACTGTTTCATGACCAATATAGCACTGACTGTGAAAGTCTTTTGTAAGTGTGTAAGCCCTTTACCATTGTTATTGTCTTCATTCATTTACCATACCGTCCTTCTGAGTCACAAACCATGACCTCAACAAAAACGGAATTAGGTTATTTTAAAAGTTATCCACCACGAACATAAACACAATAAGAGTGAGAATACAGATACTTTTTTAAAACTAAGCAAAAGCACATGAAACTTTACTGAGAAGTAAATAGCAATTTTGTCATTTTATGAGAGCTACGTGCAATGTAGGCACATGTAAACATGGATACAATGAGAAGGTGTGAAGAACATGGTTTATTGTGTTTTTTTTTTGGTAATGAGGAGGTGTAGGTGTAGGTAACACCAACAAATGCATCAGATTACAAACACTAAATACTTGCAGTTTTACATGAACTATAAGAACACAAACTGATGTTACTTAATTTTAGTTCAAATCTGTGGGAATTCCTAAATTCTGCTATCAAGAGATTATTTTGTATGCTAATACATGATCCCATACCACATTCAAATTTATTGTTCAATTGCGAACCATGTTTTATTTTCACTTTTTGTCTTCTCAAATTATACATGGGGGAATAACTTTTATAACCATAGCAATGTATTTTGTATCAGTAAACTCTATACTAAAGTCTTCTTTCTATGGCTGTGTAAATTATTTCATCACTTTCAATTTTATATACTAACTGTAGTTTGCTAAACAAATGATTATGTAGGATATCATTTACCCTTTTATACTAGAGTAAACAACAACAATGGGATGATGTATTTAAAAAAAAAAAAAGATGTTGGCTATTTTCTATTTCAGTATGAATTCACCAGAATCCAAAGAAAATTTCTATGAATTTCTAAGAGGAAAGCTGATTCCAAAGCTATGTCCCATGAAAAAATGACAAAGAATTCCAAATAGGATAATGAAGTAAGAGTACACACATATGCAGCTGTGACCTCAGAACATATCTCAGAGCTACAACTATCAAGAATGTGTACAACAGTTGTGACCAAATTAGGAGACAAAGAGAAAAAGCCAAAATCATAAGCCTAAAAATATATTCAAGTTTTCCTCAAAAGACCCAAGGAAACTTTGCCAGGAAAAATGTGACTTGACCAAGGTTACTTATGGTTATATGTGTATAGAAATTAAATAAGCACAGACTGCAAAACTCTTACAAAAGCAACTCAAACTGACCCCTAAATAGTATATTTCTGACAAACCAGCTACTGTAGATCGCTCTTCTAAAAGGAGAGACCACATGCTCAATGGTCTGGAGCCCACTGTGGAAAAAAAGTGATCAAAAAAGAGGGCTATGATTCTAAAGCCCCTCATGCTTTCTTGTGGTTTCAGGCAAATCCAGTCCCACTGAAAGCAATACACAAACCAATGTGGTGAGTGTTTTCATGTTTGTTTATTCCCACATGGATTGTGCCATAAGATATGGAATCTGCCTTATCCACCTCCACAACACTAGCACACCTTAAAAACCTATGCATCTCAGAAATTCCTTTTATGTCCTGAAATTAAATTTTCCTGAATCACACCACTTTGGCTGAAAGTAACGAAGAGAAAAAGATTCCAAACAAAAATTGATGGAGGATTCACATTGCCCACTTTTTGCAGCTTCAAAACTATTTATAAAATTTGCCACACAAACCTGAATGTGGAATGCAAGGTTCAGAACTTCTAGAGAGCAGACCATAAGTTTTCCAATTTCTCTTCTTACCACACACCAAAAGCAATGTGTGTGTGTGTGTGTGCGCGCGCGCGCACTGGACAGTGATATTTTAAGTATCACAGCTTTAAGCTGCCAGGGATGCAGAGGAATTCTCCCAGCTCCCACCCACTGCCCCCAAGGAATCCACACTCAAGGAAGATTCAGAGACCAAGGACCAATCCCCAAGTCACCACATAGATCAACAGAATGACAGTTGACCCACAGTCTCACAATATCAGACTCTGAGAGCTTAGCAGATCTGTTCCTCCTGGTTTTGGTACAGTGGCCCACACACTCACCATTGCATGGTTTGAAGTCCCCCTCACAGTTCTCTTCAGCTTCATGAGAAAAGAATCCTGGAAACAAACTATGAGCTACCTCCCACTGGTGCTACTGACTGATAGGTCTGCCTAGAGTCCCTCGTTTCCTTTGACTACCCAGCTAGGCTTAAGGGCACTAACAGCTACTCTACTGGGGGATGAGATCAAATAGCTCAGGGAGCAGAGACCTTCCCAGCTTGGCCCACACCTTAGGCACACCCAGAGCCCTACTCTAAGAAATCTGTATTTTAGTATGACTTTCCCATTTCCAAGACACAAGGAGACAGTTCCTCTTCTGCCTCACAGGGTCCTTTGTGTGCACATTCCAACACACAATCATTGTTCAGTGTCGCTATCTCTACTTTATAGCTGGGAAACCCTGAAGCCAAACAAGTCAAAGTCAAACAGTAACAATTAAAATAAAAATTGACGAAAAATTTGAAAGGAGTGGTACATGGGAAATGAATGAAAAAAAAATAAAAAATAAAAAGGAAAGGTCATGGATGATTCTAGGTATGGTGGGGTAGAAATTTTATTATAGAGAAAAGGGACAGAATAGCCAGATGCAGGGACATCTGGGGGAGTCCAGAGGGGACATGACTGTGAGCATTATGAGGAAAAGTAGGAGGGGAGAGGGGAAAGCTAGACCAAGATGCCTGGATAGTAAATGATAGATGAAAAAGCCCAGGTAACCAAAATGGTTGGATTACATAAGGAAGACCACCCAGGGGAGGGGGAACTCAGACCCTGGTCTAGAAGGCTGGGTATGCCAACCATTACCCTATGGCAGGTAGAAACAGGGATGCTGGGAGAACCAGCAGCTGAGCCTGCTTTTATTTGTTAAATAGGTACCTCAGCCATTTGTCCCAGGATTTCAGACTTAACAATAGGGAAGAATGAGGAGGTTAAATGATTTCACTATAATCTCAAAACTTGTTTTAAAAAGTTGAAACTGGAGAGCATCAGAACAAGAAAATTTGAACACAGGGAACTTCCCAGAGACTCATACTCCAACCAAGGACTAGTCATGGAGATAACCTAGAACCCCTGCACAGATGTAGCCCACGGCAGTTCAGTGTCCAAGTGGGTTACACAGTAATGGGAAGAGGGACTGCCTCTGACATAATCTGATTGGCCTACTCTTTGATCACCTCACCCTGATGGGGGAGCAGCCTTACCAGGCCACAGTAGAGGACAATGCAGCCACTTTTGATGAGAAATGATAGACTAAGATCAGAAAGGAGAGGAGAACTTCCCCTACCACTGGACTTGGGGAGTGGCATGCATACAGAAAGGGGAGGGAGGGGGGATTGGGAGGGGAGGAGGGAAGGGCTTATGGGGGATACAAAATGAATAAAGTGTAATTAATAAAAAATTAAAAAAAAAAGAAAATTTGAAACTGGCTTCATTCCCCAAGATTTTTCTGGGACTAGACATACATAGAAGAGCACACCAAGTATTATGCACTCCTTTTCTCTTGGGATGCACCATTATTGTTAGAGCAATAACATTCCTGTTACGCTCAGCCACACCTGTTTGCCCAGGTCTTCTGTGTTTGTTAACCAGTGTAACTATAGAAATTTGGTTTCTAGAAATAAGTTCAGTTCCTCTTCCAGAATCTTGATTGCCTTGGTCTGTGAACTCCAAGTAGTGCCAGTTTGGACTTTTCCTAACCATTTAAATTGAATAACTGACACTTCTGTCCAAGCAGGAAAGCTCTCACCATCCTTTTTCTCCATCCCTTTCTCTGCTATGATGACACCAGCTTCAAAGTAGGTCATTGAACTCAATTCATACACAGGTCCCTCTTTATTTGTAAATACCCACCCTATGAAAGCCAGGGATGATTGAGGGACCTCAGTCACTGGTTCCTTTTCTATTTCACTGACCAGGCTAAGGTCTAGCCTGAAATGAGTTGCAAGACGCCGGGCCACAAAGGCAGGATTAGGTGGTTCAAAGCAAGTCTTAACTACATAGCATGAAGAAAGGCTGAGTTTTTGGAGACATTTCTCTAAGCTAATGAGAAATCCATTTTTAATTAGGCATGAAATTCTTTTTAAAAAATATTTAATTTTATTTTCTGTGTATTAGTGATTGCTTGAAATTGGCATTACAGACAGTTGTGAGCTGTCCCTATAGCTGACTGCCTTAGTCTTTGATCTAGCTATTGCCTACCCTGATTCACACAGCAATTGTATATAATAGATTGTTCTTCCTGTTCTGAACAGAAGGCACAAACCATGCTCCACATGCAAATCCTTTCACTGTAACTACAACACGGAGAGTTTGTTACCAACTCAAATTATAAAGCTCTTTTGTGATACAGCCATTTAACTAAAGAATTTAGAAATTTTAATCAAGAGAAAAGCAAGGTCATTGCCCTAGGGAGAAACAAACTCAGTCTGAATAGCTTGCCTTGAAAACATTTCTCTACAAGGGTGAAGATGCAACTGTTCTAGAAATAGTATCCCTTCCCAAGGAGAAATCACTGCAAACACAATTAAAAGAGTAATTAAGACAGAATACATTTAATGACAGCATACATTCAGCTCTGGCCAATGCTTAAAAGGAGCCAGTCGAGGACAGAATTTTGCATTACACATATCTTGTAACCCTTAAGTCACTTTTAGGTTCAGTCCCAGGTTATGTTTTCAACAATTAAAATGTGGACTGGGGACTTGTAAGTCTAGCCACTTAGAAAGATTTACATGGCAAAAATATTGCCAGAAGTAGACTGGTGCCCTCAAACAGCAGGTCACTCTTCAGTGACAGGGTCCTGAAGTGAGTATGCCAGAAGAGGAAAAGACAGGAAAAGGCAACATTGGAAAAAATAAAAGCTGGGGCGCGGAGGTCTTATGCAAGGTATGTGTTAAGCCGAGTAAGCATTTTTGTCCTTCAGTTCATTTATTTAATCACTTAACAGCCAGATGGAAAACACCACCCTCCTTTCCTCCCTGTCTCATCCCCACACCCCACTCCTCCCTACCTCTATCCTCATAGAAGCAGATCCTCTTCCCCACTTAAGTACCAACATACCCTGATGCATCAAGTCTAAATGGAACCAATTGTTCCCTTTCCCACTGAAGCTAGGCAAGTCAGTCCAGGTGGAAGAAAAGTGATCCAAACCCAGGCACAGAGTCAGAAACAGCCAGGACTCCCACTGTTAGGCGAGCTACATGATGACCAAGCTGCACATCTGCTACATATGTCCAGCATATGGGGTTCTATGTCCAGCCCATAAATACTATTTAGTTGGTGGTTCAGCCTCTGAGAGGTCCATGGCCAAATTAGCTTCTCAAGAATAGCATCTGGTATGCTACTTTCAGGGGAAATGGAAGGAAATGGTTAACTTCTGTGATGTCAGAAGAAAATATCATAAGTAGAAACAAATTCACGAGGAGTCTAATGAAACAGAGCTGCATTAAGAGGAACACAGGGTCTCTCAAGAACATTACTAACCAAGCCTACAGTGGCCTTGGAATTGACAACCACAGCCCCATGTGGTGGGAAGAGCTGCAATCTCATGATCTGAAGCAATGCCTCCCCAAAGGCCTGGGACATAACAGTCTCTCCCAAACATTTTTGTGGCTTTTGAGAATAAACTCAATTTTATTCTCAATACATGGAGACGGTAGAGAAAGTTCCAAAGGCCTAAGCCCCAGTCTGTTACTGGCTATGCCAAGAATGTTAATGGGTTTAAGAAAGAACTATGCCATTCCCCTTATATGAAGGCCTCATGGAATACCTTTATTGATCAAGTCAGCCATGAACACAAACAAGTTTTTTGTTTGTTTGTTTTTCCCTTTTCAAAGAGTTGTCAACCAACCAGTATAGGCTCGCCCCTGTGGCAAAACTATTCTTTTCTCAAAAACAAAACTGGATCTTTAGGTAAATGAATTTTAATTCAGAACATGGCTGTTCTGGCAAGAGAACACATCCAAAGACTTTCTAGGTCTATATGATCTGGTTGGAATACAGACACACCTTTACTCCCAGGAGAAAGAGATAAGCAGTCTTTGTCATCAAGGCCAGCCAGTAGAGCAAGCTTCAGCTAAAGAAAAGCTTAGGTCTGGGTGTGGTGGTACAAAACTTTAACCCTAGCCCTCGGGAAACAGAGGCATTCAGATGACTGAGTTCTAGACATTTCTGCTCAGGCTGTTCTGGTAAGTCAGTGAGTTGAGAGGCAGTGCGCTCAAGTTGAGTTTGCAGAATTCAGAAAAAGTTTTCACTGGGAGACTTTTACAGACACAAGTTGAAGAGAGAAACTAGACACAGGTGACGACAGACAGAGCCTGAGAATGAAAACCATCAGGAATATTATAACATATTGCCAAAGTTAGCAGAGCAATTCAATCAGAAAAGGCGGGTTGATTCAGTCAACTTGGAGGGGAGTCTGAGCCAGAACAGTTGAGTTGAAAAGGCCAGTAAGAGTTCAGAAACAACTAGAAAGGGTGAACTTATTCAGCACTAAGTCTCAGAGGATGAAAACATTCTAGGCCTAGATTTGATTGTATGGAGGCTAGAAGCTTGCAGGACTAGGCCTAGGTTAGCAGATGAAGGCACTAAGCTCCTGGAGGACAATTACATCAGGGGAATAAATGTTACTTTAACACCTTTATGTCACCACAGGCTATAATGTTGGTTGTGACCCTGTAAAACCGCCTTGAGCAGCTTGGTAGAGGCCTGTTTTTTTGATATGAGGATCGGCCTGGTAGCTGGTTGTAAATCAGAGTTGTCTCTCTCCTTTGCTATGGTTGGAGACAAATTTCTGGACAAGCCCGGTCAACATGTGTTTGCTAGAGTACTAATCTCTAACAGGCCTGGTTAGCATCCTATTTACCTGTGGGGTGATTGTGAGGCAGTCCTCCCCTGGCTAAATTGTATTTACTGTCACCTACTATTTCCCAAGCATTGGAAATCCTTTACATCATCAATTCTACTCTTCCTCATCACAGCTTAATATTGGAGTGCTACCCAACACACAAGATGCCGCTTACAACCCGCCCCCCCCCCCCGCCAAAACTACCTCCGAATGGAACTCACACCTAAAGGTTAAATGCTAAGAGCAGTACTTGTAGAAGACATGAGAGAAACTTGAACACCAAAGACTCCCGCCATGAGGATGATTCTGCACACAAACCCCTGCTGCAAACACTCTACGCGGATAAGGCTCCAGCACATGAGTGACTCAGTTGCCACCACTGGGTCCAGCAAGCGCCTAGGACCACAAGGTCCCTCCCCAGGGGCCGCTGCTGATCAGCCAGTCGCGGAAGAGACCCCGCATACCAGCTCCCGCCGCTCAGCTGCCTTCTCCTCCCTGCACTCACCATAGTGCGACTTTGGAGCTTGCCTCAGTTCACCTCGCAGCACCAAGCAGCAGCGGTGGCGCTCAGAGCACTTCACCCGGAACCACAAGAGCCTGCTCAGCAGCGGGAGCTGAACCAGCAGAAAGGGATACGGAAGGACACGCCCCCTCTTCACTGGTGGGCCCAGGCGGGGACCTGACTGGCCAGAGCGTTTTGAGTGACAGGAACCCCTCCCTTAGGGGTAGGGTGTCTCCCTTAGGGTTAGAGTGTGTGGAAGGGACACAGCCCTTTAGTTCCTGACTCTGGCATCCAGTCCAGGACTGCGCCTTCTCCAGATCTACAGAGATTCGCATTGCAGCAGCACTAGTGCCTGTCCTCCCATTGCCTACAAGTCTGCCTGCACATCCAGCCTCGGGACCGCCCAGCCCTCCTACCCTGGCCGCTCGGCCATCTGCTGCTCTCCTCTGTGGAAGGGGACCCTAGGCTCCCCAACTCAAGATCTCAGGGCATTCCTGAGCTCCCCCACAGCTCTGCTTCTTCCTCCTGGTGGATCAGGCTTCCACAGCCCATTACTAAAGTGCAGTGGAGTTGCCCATCTGTCCCACAAATGGAAGGGGTCCTAGAATAATTAACAGGTAAGGAGAACTTTTTAAATTATTCATACATTTTATAATTAAAGAACAAAATACAAATCAAGGTGACTTCTCTATTAAATTGCCATGGTGTTTAAAAGCTTTGGCAGTAATATACATATATACACACGTACATATGTGTATATATGTATATTATATATATATATGTATATATGTATATTACTGCTAAAGCTTTTAACTATAAAATATAAAAGGTAGGAATCACATACTCCAAGAACCCCATTCCTGTGAGATGATTAACATGTCTAGAGAACATATTCAGTACAATCAAACAATTCTGACAAAATGATTGCAGGCTTCATAAGTTGTGCTAAATCATATTCATCTTTGGTGGAATATCTAGTTTATAGTGATTTACAAGTACCACAAAGGAATTTATTAGATTTTATAAATGACTATCAGAGAGTTATATAGTCTTCTCAGAGAAAAATATGAATTGTGTTTTGTAATAAATGCAAAATGCACGCTTGGCAAAAAGTATAAAATCTGATAACAGAATTTTGGTTGGGACTGTGTGTTCCTTATACATTTCATTTCTTAATGTTATGAATATTTTTAAATTTTTTATATTAAGTTTATTCACTTTGTATTCCAGCTGTAGCCCCATCACTCAATCCCTCCCAGTCTCATTTTTCCCTCATTTCCATCCATGCCCCACTCCATCTGTCTTTTCTGAGACTGAGTCTCCAACCAAGGACCATGCACGGAGATAACCTAGAACTTCTGCACAGATGTAGCCCATGGTAGCTCAGTATCCATGTGGGATCCAGATTAATGGGAACAGGGACTGTCTCTGACATGAATCAGTGGCTATCTCTTTGATCACCTCCTCCTAAATGAGGAGCAGGCCATAGAGGAAGACATTAAAGCCACTCCTGATGAGACCTGAGGAGGACCTTCCCTATCAGAGAAATTTCAAGAAACAAGATTTGTGTTTTGTGGTTTCATACTGGGCTCAGATAACTGCACCTATGTTTCACCTGGTACCTGTGAACACCCTGAGAGAAAAACAGTTAACAAATGAAAAACTTTGTGGAGCAGTGTTTTTAGCAGCCATAGCTTCCCAAATGGAAAGGTAAACAAAACAAAACATATGTATTAGTAAAGATTCTCTAGCTAAACAGAACAAATGGAATGCATGTACATATGTAGACAGTGGGTTTTTTAGAATGGCTCACAGGCAGTGTTCCAACTGGTCCAATAATGCCTGTCTACCAATGGAAAGTTGAAGAACCCATGTTGCAGGATTATTTAGTTATACTGTGAACCCTGAGATGGTATCCTGGAAAAATCTGTCTCTAGTTGTGGTGTGGTTTAGTGTAAGCATATACCTTTAATCCACAAAACAGGCTTGGATTAACTCAACCATAGGTCAAGAGGCTAAGCAAGCAACCAGTTGGGAGAGATTCACATGAAGTGGAATGTAGGGACATTCAGTTTGAGAGGATTTTAAAAAAAGCATGGAAGGTGAAGTAGTTTTTGTTTTGTTTTCTGAGCCTTTGGCTGAGTAGGAAGGTAGGCTGGGTGCTTTCTCTGCCTCCCTGAGATAGTAAGTTTTCACCCAGGCATCTGATTCCAGCATCTTTATTGGTGATATCCAATATTTTGGATTTTGCTTAAAAACCAAAAATACAGTAATGGTTCAGCCAATGTAGCTCGATGTTTCAGATGGTCTTCAGTATATACCATAATTCTTAAGAAATAAGCTTTAATGCCAGTTTTTTTTTTTTTTTAATGAGCTTGCTAGCCAGAGGTAGGGCCAGCAGACAAAGAAAAAGAGCTACCATCTCCAAAATTATATGTATGTATTGTGTGTGTGTGTGTGTGTGTGTGTGTATGTATGTATGTTACCATCAGAGACTGTGGATGAGATTAAAGGTGGGTTTTATCACATCAAAAATCTAGATCGTGATTGAAGAGTTTTTCCACTTCCCAACAATTTGGGTTTTAGTTAATTCCATACATATAGTCAATTTGGCTGCCTAGAATAGCCATCACAACAGTGAAAACAGATTTTTTTTTTCCCCTGTGGCAGGAAAGGAGAACATGGGAGTCTTTTCCAAAGCATGATTTTCTTCATCAAAGGAAGCTTTGATGTTTTACTTTGGGAATCTGGAAAAGTTCAATTATAGGTTTGCCTATGTTAAAGCATGCTAAGTTAAATCCTTTTTCTTAACATGGTGGTAGTGTATAAGGAGATATATTTAAATGCATCTTAGCTCAAAGTCATGCAGAAACATATGTAAATTATAAAAGTGGACAGAAATGCCTCTGGAATGTTCATCTTGTACCACAAGGTCTTAGATGAAAATAAGGGACACTAGAAATCGTTTGCATGTGGCCAGTGCTACCTGTCAATCATGTTGTATGATTTCACAGATAGAAGTATCAAGGCCATTTTCTCACACATACAAATCCAGAGAATACAGATTCAGAAAATATCAAGGAAGTCACCTATCAGCACCATGGACACTATTCTTAGAGGAACAGCTTTGCTGAGCTAGTCTAACCTCACAATGAGCCTGTTTTTGCCTGTGAGATGGCTGGTTCAGAGGAATGCTGCAGCTACTTTCATACAGGAATAGAAAGAGTTCATTTTTAACTAGCCCTGGCTGCTGTCTGTCTCAATGCTGTGATATCTCTGTAGAGATTACTACAATTTTAAGTTTTATTTTTATTTTATATACATGGGTGTTTTTCTGTGTGTGTCTATGTTCAGTAACAACAGAAGCCAGAAGATGGCAGATGACATTGACTGGAATTAGAGCAAATGGCTAGCTACCATGTGGTTTCTGGAGATGGAACCTCTATCTTCTGTACCAATATCCATTGTTCTTAACTGCTAGACTATCTCTATAGCCATGTTCTAATTTAAAATATATTTAATTAAAATATATTACATTGCTTTACCCATTTCTTGTCCTCTCTCTATTCCTTATTCTTCCCAGGCTATTTCTTCCAAGCTAAGTATGGGTGAATAAGTGTGCTCAAATATTTGAATAAAACTTGCTGAGTCCCTTTCTGTTGATTGTTTATATATGGTTTCAGGACTGAACACATTGTATTGGAAAAGCAATTAGGGAGCTCATCCTTGTTTGATGCTAATTATCCTACTTTCAGGAAAATTCCACTCTTCAGTGAACAACAGGATGTTGAACCACAAAGGTCCTTGTACCCACAGATCACTAGGGAAACCAGGAATGTTAAACATGCAGAGGCCTCTTCTCAGTGCATTAGATCAAATACCTGCATTCAATCCAAAAGGCTGGGAGTGGAATTTGTTAATGACTTCTTTGCTAGCTGTGGGGGCAGACCTCACCTACTTCTTGCTACAGAGGCAGACTTTACCAAAATTTTCCAGAATGATGATTATCTCAGACTATTTCTTTCCTAGATAGTTACCCATCTGAGTGACCAAAGATGCACCCCTATCTGTAAAGGGTGGGAGAGCACCCAGTTTTTTATGAGGACAAGGTAGGTATGATGTGCCTGATTTGAGAAATGCCAAAAGACCACTAGGAGTCCAGTCCATTGAAAATTACACGAGGATCTTTATTCAAGCTAAATCTCTGGCCACCAATCTTCCCCAACATAGCAGGTTAGAGAGTGAGGCCCTTAATCTCAGGGAGGCACAGTTTTTAAAGGGAAAAAACGGCAAGCAGGGGATTCCTAGCCTTAGAGTTACAGAGGATAAGTTTTAGGTAGGGGGTTCAGCAATCTGACCTTTTGGTTAATTGTTCCAAGCCCCCTGGCCAAACCGACAGATAGTGTTATACCCAGTTTGCGGTTCGAGAGCCCCCAGAAGATCTCCAGGAATCGACTCTGTTGCAAAACACATGAGGGTCTTTTTTATTGTAAATTACAAGCTGCAGCTTAGGCCTACACAGCCCCACTGCCGAAATGGTGGGAGCTGAGCGCGACACGCCCAGATTAGTTGGGTGATATAGATTCTGGTCCCTCCCAGCATGCCCAAGGCAGGGGCGATTCCTGCCTGGCAAGCATCTATTGGTCAAGATGCTAAATTTTGAATCGATTGGCTATAGGAAGATTCCCAGACCATTAATGACCAGGTGTCCCTCCCTAGGGGGAGGGTCCAGTTTCCTAGCAACTGTATTTCTAGTGGGTGGGGAAAGAATGCAGCGAGGCGGTCCTTCCCCTCAGGGCATTACTAGACTTCTCCACCCACATAGTTCAGGCCTTAATAATAGCTGCTAATTTTTAATCTTTTTGGTCTCTCAATAGCAATCTGTATGATAGCCAGCTGGGTGAAGAGGAGGCTCCACTAACACACTCTGTGGCATTTATGATAACATGTGGGGTGGAGGCCTGGTTATAATTATCTATTTACACATTTTGTGGTATCCACAAAACCTGCAGGATGGAGGGCCATGTGGCCCTTTTTGGAACCCAAAGGTGGTGACCAAATCATTCCAAGGTCAGTCAACTTAAGATAGAGTCTGAGAAACAAAATGGAGCCACCGCTGCCATCCTCAGTTCCTTCAATACAAACAAACTGAAAAGGCCAGAATGAGCCTAAATTCGGTGTTATTTGTATACCACTAGCTTAAGACAGTCACACTGTGAATCCCAAATCTGGCTATAGATTAAGAAATTCTGTTGCCCTGGAACTCAGTATGAGTGGTGAAATTGCCATCCTGATTCACAGGGACCCATAGCCCTGCTAATAAATTCTCTAGTCCATGTCTACTCGCAAGTGTCAGTGGATGTTCCCCTGAACTGTAAATGGCAAGACTGAAGAGCTAGCAAAGAGGAAAGCTCAGGCAGCAGGTCTCTATTATGAGTATGAGGCCAGAAGGGTCTATGCAAATGAGTGCAGGTGTCCTCAGACTCCCGAAGAATGCATTTTGCACAACAGGAGCACTGCAGACACAATGGATTGTCACAGGACACCGCATAGATGCATGCGAATTTTTAAATGCTCATGGTGTGTACTGTTCGGCTTTAAATTGAATGAGTGCAGATGAGAAATTGGGTAGGTGATGCATTTTCCATTGTCAATGGTTTTTAAACTTTGAGAATATTCATTCCGAGGCATTCCTGAGACATAAACAAAAAGCTGGGAAGATGACTCAGCAGTTAGGACATTGGCTCGGTGGCCTCCCCACTATCTCCCGGGCCACCATGTTTCTGAACTGTAAACACAAACCTGCAAAGCACAGGAGCCATTTACCTCTTTCGTTGATCAATACAGAGCTCACCAAAGTCAGAAAACTACAAACAGTCCCAGAATGCATTGTGCCCACAGCAAGCTTCTGTGAGAACTACAAGCATGTCTCAATGAGAACTACAAACATGGCGGGGTGCAGAGCAAACACTTCTGGGATTGTTTGTAGTCATCTCCGCTTACGGCCAAGCCATAACGTGGTGCAGGCGCAGAAACACAATTCCCAGAATGCTGCGGGCATTGTTTATGCCTTCACAAGGCAGCCTGGGTTGTTTTCCCTCCCTGGTAGGGTAGCCTGGACCGGAAGTCGCCCTGAAGCTGTTTTCCACTGCTGCAGAGGCCCTGGTCTGGGAAGTCACCGACCAACCAGTGCACACATCCTTTCCCCCGGTCCCACGGTTCTGTAAATGTCCCCTCCCTTTGCCCCTTGCCATCTTAGGAATCAAGACCTTTCTAGGAGCATCTCCGTGATGTCATCGCCCCGCCCCCTGGTAATGGAAGTAAACACCAGCTGCTGGAAGTAGCTTGTGTAGAGGAAGAATGTGCAGTTTGCATTCTTCTGCTCAGAGGCCGCCCACCTCGTCTATGGGAAAGGAATCCTGGGGTCTCGGCCCCCCTTTTTTTTGTAATTGCGGCCCTCCCAGTCAAAGCAGCGCTGCTCTCTCGGGAAGGCAGAAATGCGCTCACCCTGATAAATATTTTTAAAGATTAAACAACATCAACAACAAAAGGCGGCGCAGTGGCATACACCTAGGATCCCAGGACTGGGGAGGCAGGGGCAGGCGGTTCTCAGTGTGTTCCTGAAGAGAAAGCGAGTCCAGGAAAGACAGGGACACAGAATCGCTATTTCTTTCCCAGGATCCCCAGGGACAACAGGTTGGATCCCCAGGGACAACAGGGTGGTGCATGAACATCTGGTTCCCTCTGGTGATGTGCACGTGTCCATGAAGACAGAGCGCTCCTGCACCTAATAGCTAGATTTATATATGTGATAATTTTAATACTGTATATTTTAATTTAGTAAAGACAGAACTGTCTTGAGTACCCACATCCTCTAGTCCTGTGGCATCGTTGGATGAACCACTGAAAGATAATGGCCTTATTCTGCCCTAAGCATGGAGGGACCCTGTGCCAGAATTAAGCTCAAGGGAGTGGAGGGGAGGGGGATGCTAAGGCATTTACCTGGGCCCCTGCACCTGTATTCAACCTCTAAAAGTTGTTGCTGCAGGCTATGGAGGACACAGGTTTTCCCTTAATTTAGAAAAAAAAAAACTTGAGAGAATTTATTCCAAATTTTAATACAAACAAGTAATTGACCTGTATTGTACATGCACAACAATTTCAGTTGCTCTCCTCTGCTCACACACACAAAAAGCATAAAGTGTACATGACACTACTTCACTCTTGGAGGAAAACATGGCTGTGCTTTGGGCTGGTTTTGTGTTTCTGAGTTTTCTGCAGTGCTGTGGCAGTTATGATCCCACAGGTGATAACACATAGGGTGATCAGGTGTACCCACCCAGGTACATAAAGGGGCAAGGTGCAGCAACTTTGATACAAAGGATAAAGACCAAACAAACCATTACCGGATGTGTAAATGGACAAACACACACACACACACACACACACACACACACACACTTGAGGACCACTTCATTCCTTCTCAAATAACAAGGGTTCCAGGTCCTGAAGTAGTTTTGAACAATTTTTGTTTTGTTTTCATTTTAATGGCCCACATACAGAAAAAATTTGGAGAGGGATTTGGTTCTGGCTCCTGATTGGTATCAAATGAGAGCAAATTCCCACTGATCTCCATTTATTGAGGAATATCTGAGGATGCATATGTCTTCAGTCATGGCCTCTTAAAAGACTATCATAATATTTAGTGAAGTTTAAATAGCAAATGATGATGTTATTCCTGTTACTCAATTTCATCTCTGGTGAAAATTCATATTCTGAGGAACATGTGGAAGGTTTTCTAAAACGACTCTCCCCTACATGCACCACTTTCACACACTCAAAAAAAATACAGCATTACTCTTTTCCCATGTCTGACAAAATTATAATTTCTGAAGAGCCTACGCTGCCAAAAACTCACTAGCTAGCACCCAGAACACATGCACCTATCACGAAGTATAAGAACCTTTGATACAATGACCATCATCATGTACCAAGATGGCCAGTATGAACCAGACAATCACAGTGAGGCTGCCCACTGACCAGTGTTATAGTGGAATTCAAATAAAATTATAGTCTTTAACCCAATAATCACTCTGCATGGTAGACTGTCCAGGTGAATCAGGGAGGGAGAATTGTGCTTGTGAGAGTAGCATCACTCCCAGCAGCCACAGAAGTAGACATGCAGCTCAGCTCTTCCTGCCAGTCTTCACATTCACCCAAATTGTGCTCAGCCTAAACCCAGAAAACCATCAGTACCCCTACCTTCCAGCTAGCTCCAAATGACAGTGAAGCATCTCCAACACTTCTAAGAACATGAACACTTCCTGATGTGTGCTTGACATCACTGAACCAGCCAGGAAAATGTCTGTTATTATCCTGGAAGTAGTAACTGCGTGGCTTTCACCACCATCATACAAAATGTTTAAATAATGTGACATCTTCCAAAACACACAACAGGTCAATGTAACTTGGTATTGTTGCCTTTTTTTCCCCTCTCATTCATCACAGCAAATTCTCAGTGTAGCTATGATTTTCTAGGTCCCAAAGTTCCTTTCTTACAATCCTAATATCTTCTCAAACCAAAATGAATGTTATAACCCAGCAGCTATTTCTTTCTTCCTGAGCAAATGTAGTTATCAAAATGGAATTGGTGAATTCCTTTTTGATGGGGTCACCCAAGCCGGTGCACCTCTCCAGAGAAGATGGAAAAGAGTAAATTCCCTAGGATGGTGTCCTAAAGTGAATCAAGTATGGCAAAGCATGATAACAGGAGCCATGCTGGCCCTGCCTTGATTTCCAGAGTCTTCAATATTTCACAAGGACAAACAGTGAGGTCAACCAAATCTCAGCATATGGTTCCTATATTATCATTTAAGATATGCTCAGGAAAACAATAGGATTTTTTATTAGGATTTCCCCCAAATACCTTCACATTGGCTGTTTGTGCATGGGGTGCCCACAAATACCCAAAGTCTCATGGGTCTGAGAAAGGTAAGAAATAATAGTCAGAGAACCAAAAAAACACCCTTGAGAGAAGACAAATCCTGTACAATTGGAATAAGGACACAGAAATAAACCCACACTCCTACTAAAACTTTACTTTCAACAAAGACAAAACCATACAATGGAAAAATGACAGCATCTTCAACAAATAGTGGTGGTCTAACTAGATGTCTGCCTGTAGAAAAATGCAAATTGACCCCTTTGTATATCACCATGCAGAAACTCAAGTCCAAGTGGATCAAAGACCTTGACCTAAAACCAGAGACTCTAAATCATTTAGAAGACAAGGTAGAAAAAAGTTTGGAACTCAGTAACATGGGAGACAATAGAAGAAATCAGCGCAGGCTCTGAGATCAACGATTAATAAATGGGATCTCAAGAAACTGAAAAGCTTCTGTAAGTCAAAGGACATTATCAAAAGAACAAAACAGCAGCCAACAGATTGGGAAAATAGCAACACCAACCCTACATCAGACAGAGCATTAAAAATGCAAAATACACAAAGAACTTAAGAAATTAAACACCAACAAATCAACTAATCCAATTTAAAAATGGGGTTCAGAGCTAAACTGAGAATTCATCACAGAGGAATCTCGAATGGTTGAGAAGCACTAAAGGAAATCATCAAAGTCCTTAGTCATCAAACAGAAATCAAAATGACTCCAGGATTCCATCTTACACCACTTGAAAGACTAAGATAAAAAACTCAAGTGACAACATATTCTGGTGAGGATGTGGTAAAAAGGGAACATTCCTCCACTGCTGATGGGAGTGCAAACTTGTACAACTTCTCTGGAAATCAATCTGGTGCATTTGCAGAAAATTGGGAATAGTTCTACCTCCAGACCCAGCCATAGCACTCCAGGAATAATAGCCAAAAGTTGTTCCCTTATATTATATAACAAGGACATTTGTTCTACTGTGTTCATAGCTGTT
Source organism: Meriones unguiculatus (assembly GCF_030254825.1). Lineage (NCBI taxonomy): Eukaryota > Metazoa > Chordata > Mammalia > Rodentia > Muridae > Meriones > Meriones unguiculatus. The sequence continues at coordinate 493,169 of NW_026843645.1, forward strand.
TATTCATAACAGCTAGAAACTGGAAACAACCTAGGTGTCCCTCAAATCTAGAAGAATGGATAAAGTACTTCTGGTACACTTACATAATGGAATACTCATCAGTTATTAAAAATAAGAAATCATGGAAACTGCAGGCAATGGATTGAACTAGAAAAAAATCATCCTGAGTGAGGTAGCACAGACACAGAGAGAAACACATAGTATATACTCACTTATGAGCGGATATTAGATCTATAATACAGGATAACCGTACTACAATCCACAGACCCAAAGAAGCTAAATAACAAGAAGGGTCCACAGGAGGGTGCCAGAATGTCACCCAGAATAGAAAACAGAATAGACAGCAGAAGTGGATGAAGAGAGGGAACTGAGCAGAATTTTCTTTTGTGACTCTAAGACAGTCTATTTATTGTCCACAAAAGAATCTTTTTATGGTTTTTTTGCCATAAATATATTCTATTTTATGTGAAATGGTTGCTTTGGATACAGTCCTCTCGTATATATATCTTATAGCACTGGACATATTCCATGAAATCATGAAAATTTTGGTTATTGAACTTGCCGTATTTTTACATATTTACACATATATCTTAAGAATTTCATCTCACACTAGGAAAGCATTTGTTGAAAGACATTCAAATTAAATGTCTTCAAGTGAGTGCTTGCAGTCTCCAAATCATTTAAGATACAGATATATACACATACATGTTGACAGAACCTTTTTCCATTTTATTTTGTACTTTCAACTATAAGGTGAAAATGTTTTATTGGCTTGATGACAGTGAATTACTTACCAATAATATAAGATCCTGATGCTACCCTTGCTTACCAGTGAGGCTTACCTGGCATGGAAGAAGCCGGTCCATGTTTCTGTATGCTTTAGATCCCATTTCAATTTTGTTCAACAGCGTTTTATGGAGGGCATGGGACACTGCATTCCATATGGAATAGCTGGGCTCAGAAATGGTCACCACATCATTTTCTTCTGGTTTAATCTCTATAGAAATTGGGTATGGGTCATGATTTTCACATAGCAAAGCAGGAGGTGAGCAATTAAATCCTGTCAATCCAGAATTTATGGAAGTAAAAATCTCCTGGGTACTGGGAGGCTACAGAAGACAGAAAGTTCATTAAGCCAGGGATAGCTCTTGTCTTCGAATATGAGAAGCTTCCTCTGAAAAAGTTCATCAAGTCATTCCTATTTGATAGGGACTCAAAATAAAATGTGTTGGTTTGCCATGTTCTACACTTTCCTTCTGGTTGAAAATAATTTATTTACCATGTGAAAAAACTTAAGTTACTTATATGACTACAGAATACCTGCACATTTACCTGTGTATGTTGGTTCAAATTCAGCAAATCAACAGCAAATAGTACCCAAGTTTCAATTAGCTGGCTGTTTTTCTGCAAAGCCAAACAGATTTCTTTCTTTCTTTCCTTCTTCCCTTCCTTTTCTTTCTTTCTTCTCTCTCTCCTTCCTTCCCTCTTCTTCCTCCTCCATCTCTTTTTTTCTCTTTGCCCATATGTATATGCCCTCAGCCCAGCAGAGGTGGTTAGATCCTTATGTACTGAGTCCCCAGCACCCTAACAACTAAGCCCTGTGCACCTTACCTACTCAACAGCCCCCTAAAAATTATTTATAGGTTCTTCCCTGCTCGTGCACCCGCAGGCCAGCAGAGGGCGCCAAAACAACCAATACAAGGTCTTTCACAGCCTCACCCCGGGCAGGGTGCACCCATCTCCCCCAGGAAGCTTGCAGGTCTGGAGGGAGCGGAGGACTGTGCGTCTTCTCATCCCGCCAACCCTCTGCCTGAAGTTCTGCCCTCCGCACCACCAGCTGGGGGACTCCAGGCGGACGGATGGAAGGCGAGGAGTGGACAGAGGAGGGAGGCGGGGAACCCCAAAATCCCTCCTCCCCTTCCTCCCCGCACCCACTCCACGTGTGAGCAGGACTATGAATTCATAACTGCTTGGGATAAGAAGATTGCTGACCTGGAAAAACCGTTCTGGGTAGCAGCACGTCTCTGGAGGAAGTCCCGCCCCTTAGGGCTTCGCTTCCAGATCCGCCCCGCAGAGAGTCGAGACTTCCGGGCTCGGAGGCACCAAGGCCGCCCCGCCATCTCCCTGGCCCCTGCCACGGGGATGTAAACACAAACCTTCTAGTCACAGACATACCTTTATCCCTTCGTTTCTCACTTCAGAGCTCTTGCTGGTCACAGAAGTCCCAAGAGTCCCAAGAGGAATCGCGGCTTAGACTTACCGGCGCGAAAACTACAAACATGGCTTCGGAGCAGGGACTTCTGGGATTGTATACTAGAACTACAAAAATGGCGTCCAGGCGGCGCCATGCATACTGGGATTGTTTGTAGTCACGAGCCTGCGTCTCTCCCGCTCTGTTGCCTGGACCGTGGCCCAGGAGTCGCCTACAAATCCCAGAATCCGCTGAGGGCTGTTGCGAGCATCATATGCATGTGTTCTTTAGATTACCAGTAGTTGGCTTGGCGAGGAGCGTGCAAGTAGGCACGAGAAATCTTTGTCCTCAGACCCCACACAGCCTTTCTCCTGCTCTCCCTGTCTGTAAATCTCTCTGCCACTCCTTACTGTCCTAGGGATCAGGAGCTTTGTGACGTCATCGTTCCGCCCCTTGTTCACGAAGTCAACACACAGTAGCTGCTCCTGCTACTACAGTAAAAAGTCCTGTCCCTGGTAGCTTTTCCTATGTCACTGGGAGTCAGACACAGACAATAATTTTTTTTTTTTTTACATGAATACCACTCTGCCTTCTTTTGGAGGGGGACTTTTTTTTAAAATTTTTTATTAATTACACTATTCATTTTGTCTCCCCCATGTAGCTCCCTCCACCCTCCCCTCCCAATTCCTACCCTCCTCCCTCTTCTCCACGCATGCCCCTCACCAAGTTCACTGATAAGAGAGGTCTTCTTTTCCTTCCTTCTGATCCTAGTCTATTAGGTTTCATCAGGAGTGGCTGCATTGTCTCCCTCTGTGGCTTCTCCTTTCAAAATGGAGTCACCCAAGCTAACTTAAACTCTTCAATCACAAAAGTAGGAAAGTAACTAAGATACCATGCACACATGATATGTACCCAAAGTTAAAATGTAAAATTCTGCTGGAGACATAAATGTATTCTACTGCCAATCAGTGACTAGTGTTTCCTTTCTATATCGCTTGTTTTGACTGGACTATGTTTTCACAAACTCCACAGGAAAATGAGTGTCACAAATTACAGGCTAAAAATCGGGACTGGGGGGATGACTCAGCAGTTAAGAGGACTTGCTGCCCTGCCAGGGGAACTGAATTTAGTTTCCAGCATTCACATTGGCCTACTCCCAATGGTCTGTAACACCAGATCCAAGTGATCTGACACCTTCTTCTGGCCTCCGTGAGGACCCACATTCCTCTGTAAACACACACACACACACACACACAGAGAGGGGGGGAAGTGAGAGGGGGAAAGGGTAGTGTGTGTGTGTGTGTGTGTGTGTGTATGTGTGTGTGTGACAGGATCTCCCATTTGTATTATCTTTTAAAATCACATATAAACTAAAATGACCTTAATCCAATCATCTTGCCTCTAACTCCTGGGTGCTTGGATTCCAGGTGTGCAGCACCACACCTCAGTACAAGCAGTGGTGAAGAGGGGACTCAGATTTTCTTGTGGTTGCTAAGCATTTGGTCAGCTGAACCATGTCTCCATCCCCTGACTTTATTTAACCTTTCATTTCTCCATGCACTGTGCCTACTGTGAGAATTTTAGGAGGACGTGCTGATCTAATTGGATATCAGTGGGGGTATTTGAGGGTTCGGTGGGACTGTGCTGACTGCCGGTTTCTTCACCTCCTGCCTCCATCTTTCTGCCGCTTAAAATGTTTCCTCCATGAACTCCATGACAGGTAGAGTTGCCCAGCTGGGAGAGCCTTATTTAGCTACAGAGAAATGAAGTCAAAAAGAACAGAAAGTAGCTTTAAGGAATCTCCATCATTGGCTGGGGGATAGTCTGCCCTTCCTCATCAGTTCTTTGTGTGTGTATGTGTAATTATATTTTATTTCATACAGTTTTTCATAATGGATAAATACACCAACTATTGTAATTTCTTTTATAATTTATTACAATTTATTCACTTGTATCCCAGCTGTAGCCCCACCCTCATCCCCTCCCAATCCCATACTCCTTCCCTCATCTCCTTCCAGGCCCCTTCCCCAGTCCACTGATAGTGGAGGACCTCCTCCCCTTCCATCTGACCCTAACCTATCAGGTCTCATCAGGACTGTCATTCGTAGTCTTCCTCTGTGGCATGGTAAGGTTGCTCCCCCCTCAGGGGGAGGTGATCAAAGAGCCAGCCACTGAGTTCATGTCAGAAACAAAATGTGGAAACAACCCAGATGTCCCTAAACTGAGGAATGGATACAGAAATTATGGTACATTTATACTACTCGGCAGTTAAAAAAAAATGAAATTTGTAGGCAAATAGTGGGAACTAGAGATCATCCTGATTGAGCTATCCCAGAAGCACAAAGACACATGGTGTATATACTCACTTATAAGTGGATATTAGACTTATAAGATAATCATACTAAAATATATATACCTAAAGAAGCTAAGCAAGGAGGACCCTGGGTAAGATGCTCAATTTCATTCAGAAAGGCAAAGGGGATGGACATTGGAAGAAAGTGAAAATAAGGAACAAGACAGGACCCTACTACAAAGGACATCTGAAAGACTCTATCCAGCAGGGTATCAAAGTGGATGCTGAGACTCATAGCCAATCTTGGGGCAGAGTGCAGGGAATCTTATGAAAGAAGGGACTACAAAGAGACTGAGGGACCAAAAAGATTAAAAATTAGCAGCTATTATTAAGGGCTAAACTATGTGGGTGGAGAAGTCTGTTGATGCCCTGAGGGGAAGGACTGCCTTACTGCATTATTTCCCCACCTACTAGAGATAACAGTTGCTAGGAAACTGGCCCATCCCCCTAGGGAGGGACACCAGGTCATTATGGTCTGGGGACCTTCCTATAGCCAATTCAAAATGTAGCATTTTGACCAATGGATGCTTGCCAGGCAGGAATTGCCCCTGCCTTGGGCATGCTGGGAGGAACCAGAATCTATATATCACCCAACTAACCTGGGCGCTTCGGCAGTGGGGCTGTGTAGCCCAAGCTGCAGCTTGTAATTTTTCAATAAAAAAGACCCTCATGTGTTTTGCAACGGAGTCGATTCCTGGAGATCTTTTGGGGGCTCGAGAACTGGGTATAACAAGACCAACTGAACTAATAAATCTGGGCCTAGGGATCTTTTATGAGACTGATACTCCTCATTAGATGTTTACAGAGGTGGGTGCCATTCTGTTTTCATTTTGTTGTTGTGATGATAAAACTTTCTACTCAGAAGCAACTGGCAGAGAAAAGGATTAGACTTAACACTTCCAGGTCACAATCCATCTATGAGGGAGGTCATGATGGGACCACAGAGGAACAACCCTGCTTGCTGGTTTGCTCTCTAGCTTGCTTGCTCACAGGCTCACACTTAGCTATCCTTCTTACACTGCCCAAAACTTCTGGAGTTGAAATTGTGCCACCTGAAATGGGCTGGGTTCTCCTTAATCAGTGAATAACCAAGACAATTTCCCACAGATATGTCCTAAGGTCAAACTAATCTAGACAATTCCTCAGTCAAAGCTTTCCTCTCAGATGAGCCTCCTAGGGCTCAAGGTGACAATTAAAATGGGTTTTAGAAGGTGAAAGCACATGGTGAAGGCACTGGCCACCATTAGTTTCATCCAAAACAGATCTGTACAGCAAGACTATACGTTCCTTCAGTGAACCGTCTGAAGAACCACAGTGGGTCTTTGAGAATAAGTTTCTGAAGGAAAATTTGAGAAGGATATGGAGCCTGGCAGTGGGGGCACACACCTTTGATCCCAGCACTTGGAAAACAGGGGCAGGTGGATGTTTGGGTTTGAGGCCAGCCTGGTCTATAGAGGTGTTCCAGGACAACCAGGGCTACACAGAGAAATCACATCTTTAAAAAAAAATTAAAAATAGAGAGATAGGGAGGGAGACAGAGACACATTATCATGTATATACTAGAGATCAAAGTGCACACATATGGTGGAACCAACAATTACAGTCTAGCCACAAAGGAGGAGGCAGATGAACCCTCCTTCTTGTGTCACTGGCCAGGGCTGCAGCTCCAGCCACAGGATCATAAAGGAAAGCCAATCATACAACATGGAATTTGGCCATACTGAGCTATCAAAACTAGTCCATTAGGTGTGAAGATGGTCAGTTAGTAATTATCAGGTTACTGAAATTCAGAAATGGTGATTGTTAATTGATAAAGGAAGTTCTAGGCCCTAGTGGGCAGTGGTATTCCTGAAGCAGGGGATTTTGAGCAGTATAAGAGAAAAGCACTTGGGAGCTGCAGAGATGGCTCAGTGGTTAAGAGCACCAGCTGCTCTTCCAGAGGTCCTGAGTTCATTTCCCAGCACCCACAAAGGAGGCTTACAACTATCTACACTGGTATCTGAGGCTCTCTTCTGGGATGTGATAGAGCACCCAAGTGAATATTTTTGTTTGTTTGCAAGAGTAAGTTTCAAACCACCTTACATACATACATATAGGTGGATGGAACAAACTCCAAAGAGCAAGCACCAAACCACCTTACCTACATATACATACATCATGATGGATGGAACAAACACAAAAGAGCAAGCTCCATCCCAACCTTACATACATACATATACATACATCTTTTCAGATGAAACTAACTCCAAAGAGTGAGGTGCAAACCACCCAACATACATACACCTTGGTGGATGGAACAAGACCCAGAAGGCCAGTTCGGACCACACTTTTACTCTTTTTCCACAGCTTATCTATCCCAGCAAGATCTTTCAAGCTAAACACACAATATGGTTACACTCAATTTTTCTTTAAGTGAGTGAGTACAATGAATATATGAAAAAAAAACCCACATATTCCCCTATACCTTCACATGATCAAATGTTTTATGTATTATGGGTGAAAAACAAATATAAAAAAACAAGTTAGTCCCAAGACCCCATATACACTTCTAATTAACCAACTTGTGATAAATTAACAAGATGAGCCAGCAACTTAACTTCTCAGCCAGCATTTCTTTACTGGCAAGGTGAAATTTGGGGTAACCAAGAATCAATTACAATAAAAATAATCTTATGAAAGTCTTTAAAGTATCACAAATCTAAACTTTTATATAAAAAATAAGCCACCTCTACTTTAAATCTTGATGGGTGGGGTGTGCATCTGCTCATTAATAACTTTATTAAAACATATCAAGAAGCTGAGGGCAAAAAACAAGTATAAGGAAATCAATTGTTGTCTCCGTTACAGGCCCAGCTGGAGAGTGTCAGTCAGGAGGTGCTATCTTGGGCTTTTATTTCTGCTCATCAACCTTAAAGAGTCCCTGGCTTTACTACTAAGAGGGTATTTTTTTAACTTTACATGGTTCTCTAAGATTTTTTACATTAGTCATTAGTAAAAACATCTTCCCTGACCTTGCAAAACAATCTACAAGTTGCTAAGGGGAAGAGAGGTTAGCCCAGACTCTGAGCAGGTAAACTCATAGTAGGGAGTGGGGTATGCCAGCCAAAAGAACCATATTATGCTTTGGAATGACTGAGGGATTTCTTGGAGGAAATTGGCAGCTAGGTTTAATGTGATAATAAGGAACCTCTGCCATTTGTCTCAGATTTGAAACCTACATCTATGGAAATAACAACTTTAGAGAGCAGTATGGTCTCCAATGAGTAATGATTATCAAATGAGCCTACAAGAAAGACAGGTGGCAAAGAAGATTCTATAATTTTTTTACTTTCTTTAAATCTCCTTTCTTTTCTGTAAGGGAGGGCAGTTACACAGGCTGGCCTCAAATTTCTGCTCTTATTTCTTCTCCATAGGCCGCTCTGTTCAACTGAGAAGATTCTGTAACCTGAGTCTTGCTTGCAACATCACTGAGAAATAAACGTTACCTGTAACTCATTTTACAGAGTCCCACCCCCAAAGCACTGGGTGAGTGGGCATCTCACATCCAGAAACATCTGAAATAAGAAATGCTGTGACGTCTCAAACTTTTTATCCCAAGCATTTCAGAGATAAGGTGTTTCTCTTCCAGCCTCAGGGCATGTTTCCCACCAACCCAGGAAAGCAGGAGGGGAAGATTGGGTGAAAAGCTTGGAAGCCCAGCAAACATGACTGAGATCAGACATTCTAGGAACCACCGCAGAGCACAAGTTCTACTTTAATTCAAGAAAACAAAGACTATATGTTGCTGGAGCCTGCCAGTTGAGTTGAATGGTTCTTGAGTTGGGAGTGAGGATTAAAATAAATAAACTAACACACAACACATGGAACCTTTCCGAGAGGCTCTATTGGAGAGTAGACTCAATCAGCAGCCTGGCTTTATTGCTGAGTGCTTTTAAGCCAGAGTAAAAACAGCTCAGAACAATGGGTTAAATTTACAAGAAGGTGAAACAAGAGGTGTGATCTTGACAAGCTATCTCACCTGCTGTCACAAACAAAAGGAGATGGGCTTGGAAATTCTTCCCTGACTTCAGTGAAGGCCTGGTAAAGCAGTCTTTCCGCTGAGATTTAAATATCAAAGCAGCTGCCAGAACAGTGGCTCCCAACAACATATCCCTTGGGACTGGGGTGCTCCAAGGATTGGTGTATATAATTGTTTAAAATTAGGCACGTCTAGGATGCTTGCTTTGCATTAAACAGCACACTCCTATCATATGAACAAGAACACAGTACCAAATAATTATCCTATAGGTGAAGGGAGTGGAGAGTTAGCTAGGCTGTGTCCAAGGCCATCCATCAAATGTGGTTGGTGGCATCTGAGAGATCAGGAGGCTCTGGTGGGGAGAGGGAGTCCTGCACCTTAATGCATAGCTCCGAATGGCTATACAGAAGGGAGGGCTGCAACCTTAAACAGCAGGGTACTTCTATCCAGAGAAGAGACATTCTGCCTGCAATTTGCATGTAATTAACAACTAAAAATGGAGATCTTTTGTTGGCAGATCTTTTCAAATTCACAAACTCGGGTCCTCAAGAGCAAAAAGTGCTCTTATCCAATTAATTAGCCAATTAATCAGCCACTGTTCTAGAGTACCAGTTCAGTTCCTACTGTGCACATCAGTCAGGTTACAATCTCCTTTAACCTTACCTTCAAGGAGTCTGAAAGTTTCTTCTGGCCTCCAGGGATACCTGCACTTACTGTGCATATACGTCCATACAGACCCTTACAAATATACTTAATTAAAAATAAAATAAACCTAAAAATATATCTTTAAAAATCAACTTATACTTTGTTTTTACTAAAGACAGATGAGCATGTAACTTGGTAAAAAGCTGAAGATCTTCTGTGTTCCTTATTCTTCTCCTCTCTCAAATGTTGATATTACAAGCCATGTGCATCAAAGTCTTTATACACATTTTCAAAAATACTGCTTCATTAATGAAATTTATCAATTATACAGAACTGTAATCTGTGTGTGAATAGGCACACAGTATATATATTTGTGTGTGTATACATAATTCAAAATAAAATAATTAAAACACTAATAACAGTTGAATACAATTAACACTGTCATATTGTTACCTAAAAATTAATCAGAATCATCTGGATGGTGGGTGGCTTAGGCCTTTAATTCCAGCACTCTGGAGGCAGAGGCAGAGAATTCCCTGTGAGTTTGGGGCTAGTCTGATCTACAGAGGGAGGTCCAGGATAAATATAGTTAAAAACAAAAACAAAAAAAAAATCGTAGTTTAGCTGACTAAAAGATTTGAGGGATATGCAGCACAAAAAACAAACAAACAAACAAACAAAAAAACCCAAACAAACAAAAAAAGCCATGTAGACTAATATTTTGAGTGTTTATTACTTAATTTCTTTTTAAATATTTTCATGTTCTCATAAAGCATTGAGTGTCATTTTTTCATCTGGTGATATGTTTGGAACCAGTTCTCAGTTTCTGGACAAAGAAAAGAGGGATCCTGAGACCATAGGTACCATTTCTCTGTAAAACAACTTAGTCTGTTCAAGGGAGAAAACTAGTTCAAGCTCTAGGCCAGGCACATGGTCTCACTGTGGGAGTTGGAAATGAGGTTTACAACAGGTGTTAGTTAGCTTTTTAAAATGAGGTTTTCGGTATTACACATCAGTGCCTGTGATTATGTGGAAGTGTTCCATCTCTTTGGATAAGCTACTGTATTAAGATCAGTGCTGTGGGATTGCAGAAAAATCACAGGCCTGGCCAGGCTCAGATCCAGAAAGCCAGGAGGTGCAGGCCTCTTGGACTAAAAGGCAGGTCTCAGCCCAGTGGGTGCTTCACCTGAGGTCAACAGAGTTTGTAGATATACTGCACTATCCAGCCACCATAGTTGGCAGCCAAGCCCTGGGAATTCAGTGGCAAATCTCCAGGAAGGAGGGGAGTACTCCCTCCCCCCAGGATAAATGATTGACAAATTTCAAGTAGCCATGGTGGAAAGCTGATTATATCATGAAACACATTTTTGTCCTGTGATATCAAGGATTTATAATCCTTGGGCCTTAGGAGAGATTAAAGGGTACATGTATTTGATTCCCTGGGGATAGAGATGCTATGGATATAGTTGATTTACATGTTGTGGTACAGTACCTCATTTGCATGTAGTATCACAGTACTATTACAAGGAGAATATGTTAATTAATTATCCTATTCATGGGGGAACATCTCCAGGTACAGTTGAAGGGCATTTGCTGAAAGCCAAGATCTCCTTAGGATAGGGTAGATTATTTTCAGGAATCCACAGGTGCTTGCTGAGCAGGTTTCTTATCAGGAAAAGGACAGGCATGTAATTGTTACTTAGGGCCATGTGGTACTCCTTATAGGATCTGAGGTTCCCCAGATCAGGCAAAGAGAGAATTCCACTGAGAAAGTGAGTACACTGTTACACACCAAGTTCAGAGGCTATCTGGAATGGTCATACTACAAAATTATATTCAGAGTCCCACAACTGAGGTTCTGCAACCACTCCTCAGTATCAACAGTTTGTTTAACAGTGCTCCTTATACAGTACCAGCCTGTCTGTTGGCTGTTTTGTGATGATGAGAATCAAGGCAAGGGCCTTCTGCCCTGGCAGGTCCTCTAGCAATTACCAACATCATTTTTTTCCCATTATCAATGACAACATCTTATATAGTTATGGTTTTGCATTTCTGTGAAGATTTTTAAATAGTGCAAACGTAATTTTTAATATATTATGCCATAAAAGGAATCATGCCTTGTCAACACCAAGAGTCACTTAAGAGCAGTCAAGGTCAGTATGTAAACTGTTAGAAGACTGAAGGACACATTGGCTACCTGAGTCAACAATCCTTAGAAACTTCTCTAGGTTGTAGAATTCAGTCAAAAACAGTTACAGGAATCAGGTCTGTAGTGTCTGTAGTGAAGGAAAAGGAAAGTAAGAATGTCCAGAATAAAGAACACAGAAAATCAGAGAAAACTCACTCTTGCCATCATTACACAACTAGGGTCTTACACAGCAGGGTCTGGCAAAACTTATGCACCTAAAATAAATCTATTTTAATTTCTAAAGAAAAAATAACATATACAGGAAGAAAACCTTAGGAAATTACATGTGCATGTGTATTGTCACCATTTTCATTGTCTTATCCTCTAGGATGCCAGAAGACTACATTTGATATCCTGGACTTGAAAACAGACAGTTCTGAGCCCTTGATGTAAGTGCTAGGAATTAAAATTGGCTTCAAAAGGTAGTAGTACCACTAACTCTCTAGATCCCAGTGATGTCATTATAATGGAGAGGATGAAGATGCTGTATTGTGCTTCTGTCTCCTAGCACTTAAAGGTGATGAAGACTCTGATAAATGGCTGCTGGATTTCTCCCCCTATGTGAATGGACTTCCCATATTACTTCTTTTTTTAATTTTATTATCATTATTATTATTAATTACACTTTGTTAATTTTGTATCCCCCCATATGTCCCTCCCTCCTCCCTTCCGGATCCCACACTTCTTCCCTTTTCTGCATGCATGCTCCTCCCCAAGTCCACTGATAGGGGAGGTCCTCCTCTCCTTCCTTCTGATCTTAATCTATCAGATCACATCAGGAATTGTCTTCTCCTGTGGCCTGGTAAGGCTGCCCCCCCTCAGGGTGAGGTAATCAAAGAGCAGGCCAATCAGTTTATGTCAGAGGCAGTCCCTCTTCCCATCACTATGTAACCCACTTGGACACTAAACTGCCATCGGCTACATCTATGCAGGGGTTCTAGGTTATCTCCATGACTAGTCCTTGGTTGGAGTATGAATCTCTGGAAAGTTCCCTGTGTTCATATTTTCTTGTTCTGTTGCTCTCCTTGTAGAGTTCCTGTCCTCTCCAGCACTTGCTATTTCCCACTTCTTACATAAAATTCCATTCACTCTGCCGTCAGTTGGCCATCTGGCTCAGTATCTGCTTTGATAGTCTGCAGGGCAGAGGCTTTCAGAGGCCCTCTGTGGCAGGTTCCTAGGTTGTTTCCTGTTTTCTTCTTCTGAGGTCCATCCTCTTTGCCTTTCAGGATGGGGATTTACTGTTTTAGTTAGGGTCCTCTCTTTTGTTTAGTTTGTTTAGATGTACTGATTTTAGTGGGTTTATCCTATGTTGTATGTTTATATGAGTGACTATATACCGTGTGTGTCTTTTTGCTTCTGGAACAACTCACTGAGGATGATCTTTAACAGGTCCCACCATTTACCTGCAAATTTCATGATTTCCTTATTTTTCATTGCTGAGTAATACTCTATTGTATAGTTGTACCACAGTTTCTGCATCCATTCTTCAGTTGAGGGGCATCTGGGCTGTTTCCAGCTTCTGTCTATTACAAATAAAGCTGCTACAAACATGGTTAAGCAAATTTCCTTTTTGTGTACTTGAGCGTCTTTTGGATATATGCCTAGGAGCAATATGGCTGGATCTTGAAGAAGCACTATTCCTAGTTGTCTGAGAAAGTGCCAGATTGATTTCCAGAGTGGTTGTACAAGTTTATATTCCCACCAGCAGTGGAGAAGGGTTCCCCTTTCTCCACAACCTCTCCAGCATGTGTTGTCACTTGAGTTTTTGATCTTGGCCATTCTGATGGGTGTAAGGTGAAATCTCAGGGTTGTTTTGATTTGCATTTCCCTAATGGCTAATGAGGTTGAGCATTTCTTTAAATGCTTCTCTGCCATTCGATATTCCTCTACAGAGAGTTCTCTGTTTAGCCCTGTTCCCCATTTTTAAAGTGGATTGCTTGGTTTGTTGCTTTTCAGCTTCTTTAGTTCTTTATATATACTGGATATGAGTCCTCTGTCAGATAAAGGGTTGGTGAAGATTCTTTCCCAATCTGTAGGCAGTCACTTTGTTTTGATGACAGTATCCTTTGCTTTACAGAAGCTTTTCAGTTTCATGAGGTCCCATTTATTGATTGTTGCTCTTAGAACCTGTGCTGTTTGTGTGCTGTTCAGGAAGTTTTCTCCTGTACCAATGAGTTTTAGGGTATTCCCCACATTTTTTTCTAGCTGATTTAATGTGTCTGGTTTTATGTTAAGGTCTTTGATCCATTTGGACTTCAGTTTTGTGCAGGGTGATAAGTATGGATCTATTTTCATTTTTCTACATGTAGACATCCAGTTAGACCAGCACCATTTGTTGAAGATGCTATCTTTTTTCCATTGTATAGCTTTGGCATCTTTGTCAAAAATCAGGTGTCCATAAGTGTGTGGGTTTATTTCTCGGTCTTCTGTTCAGTTCCATTGATCCACCATTCTCTTTCTATGCCAGTACCATGCAGTTTTTATAACTGTTGCACTATAGTACAGCTTGAGATCCGGGATGGAGATACCTCCAGAAGATCTTTTATTGTAGAGGATTGTTTTGGCAATTCTGGGTTCCTTGTTATTCCATAGGAAGTTGAGAATTTTTCTTTCCAGGTCTGTAAAGAATTGTGTTGGCAATTTGATGGGAATTGCATTAAATCTGAGATTGCTTTTGGTAAGATGGCCATTTTTACTATGTTAATCCTGACAAGCCATGAACATAGGAGATCTTTCCATCTTCTCATATCTTCTAATTCTTTCTTCAGAGACTTGAAATTTTTTTCATACAAGTCTTTTACTTGCTTGGTTAGGGTTACACCAAGGTACTTTATGTCATTTGTGGCTATTGTGAAGGGTGTTGTTTCCCTAATTCCTTTCTCAGCCCTTTTGTCTTTTGTATACAGTAGTGCTACTGATTTTTTTGAGTTAATTTTGTATCCGGCCACTTTGCTGAAGGTGTTTATCAGCTGTAGGAGTTCCCTGGTAGAGTTTTTGGGGTCACTCATGTATACTATCATATCATCTGCAAATAGTGATAATTTGACCTCTTCCTTTCCCATCTGTATCTCCTTGATATCCTTAAACTGCCTTATTGCTCTAGCAAAGACTTCCAGCACTATGTTGAAGAGATATGGAGAGAGTGGGCAGCCTTGTCTTGTCCCTGATTTTAGTGGGATTGCTTTAAGTTTCTCTCCATTTAGTTTGATGTTGGCTATAGGCTTGCTGTATATCGCCTTTACTATGTTTAGATATGTGCCTTGTACCCCTGATCTCTCCAATACTTTAAACATGAATGGATGTTGGATTTTGTCAAATGCTTTTTCAGCATCTAGGGAGATTATCATGTGTTTTTTTTTTTCTTTCAGTTTGTTAATATGGTCAATCACATTGATGGATTTCCATATATTGGACCACCCCTGCATACCTGGGATGAAGACTACTTGGTCATAGTGGATAATATCTTTGATGTGTTTGTGGATTCGGTTTGCAAGTATTTTGTTAAGTATTTTTTGCATCAATGTGCATAAGGGAGATTGGCCTGAAATTCTCTTTCTTTATTGAGTCTTTGTGAACTTTAGGTACCAAGGTGAATGTGGCTTCATAGAATGAGTTTGTTAATGTTCCTTCTGTTTCTATTTTATGGAATAGTTTGAAGAGAATTGGTGTTAGCTCTTCTTTGAAGGTCTGGTAGAATTCTGCTCTGAAGCCATCTGGTCCTGGGCTTTTTTTGGATGGGAGACTTTTGATGACCACTTCTATTTCTTTGGGAGATATAGGACAATTTAGTTGATTTACCTGGTCCTGATTCAGCTTTGGTAAGTCAAATCAATCAAGAAAATTGTCCATTTCATTTAGATTTTCAAATTTTGTGGCATATAGACTTTTTAAGTAAGTCTTAATGATTGTTTGGATTTCCTCAGTGTCTGTAGTTATGTCCCCCTTTTCATTTCTGATTTTGTTTATTTGGGTGGTGTCTCTCTGCCTTTTAGTTAGCTTGGCTAAGGGTTTGTCTATCTTGTTGATTTTCTCAAAGAACCAATTCTTGGTTTCATTGATTCTTTGAATTGTTTTATTTGTTTCCAATTGATTGATTTCAGCCCTGAGTTTTGATTATTTCCAGCCGTCTACTCCTTCTTGGTGTGTCTGCTTCTTCTTTTTCTAGGGTTTTTAAGTGAGCCATTAAGTTGCTTGAATGAGCTGTCTCAAATTTCTTCTTGAAGGCACTTAGTGCTATGAACTTTCCTCTTAGCATTGCTTTCATTGTGTCCCACAAGTTTGGGCATGTTGTGTCTTCATTTTCATTGATTTCTAGAAAGACTTTAATTTCTTTATTTCTTCCCTGACCCAGCTGTCATTTAGTAACAAGTTGTTCAGTTTCCCTGTGTGTGTAGGCTTTTTGCTATTTCTGTTATTGTTGAGGTCCAGCTTTATTCCATGGTGATCAGACAAGATACAAGGGATTATTTCAATCTTCTTGTATCTGTTGACGCTTGCTTTGTGACCCACTATATGGTCTATTTTGGAGAAGGTTCCATGAGGTGCTGAGAAGAAGGTAAATTCTTTTGTGTTTGGGTGTAAGGTTTTGTAAATGTGTGTTAGGTTCGTTTGATTCATGACCTCTGTCAGAGACATTGTTTCTTTGTTTAATTTCTGTTTTGTTGACCTGTCCTTTGTTGAGAGTGGGGTGTTGAAGTCTCCCACTATTAATGTGTGGGGATCTATATGTGGTTTAAATTTTATTAATGTTTCCTTAACAAATGTGGGTGCTCTTGTATTTGGGGCATAGATGTTCAGGATTGTGATGTCTTCCTGGTGGAATTTTCCTTTGATGAGTATGAAGTGTCCTTCCCCATCTCTTTTTATTAATTTTGGTTGAAAGTCTATTTTATCAGATATTAGAATGGCTACTCCTGCTTGCTTCTTGGGTCCATTTGCATGGAAAGTCATCTTCCAACCCTTTACCCTCAGGTAATGTCTATCTTTGTGCCTTAGGTGTGTTTCTTGTATGCAACAGAATGCTGGGTTTTGTTTACTTATCCATTTTGTTAATCGGTGTCTTTTTATTTGAGAGTTGAGTCCATTGATGTTGAGAGAGATTAATGACCAGTGGCTGTTAGATCCCTTGATTTTGATGTTGGCTGTGGTCATCAGGTTGTGTGCTTGGCTGCTTTACTGTAGTAAGGTTAAATATTTCCTGTGTTTTCTTGAAAGAAGCTAATTTTTTGGGGTTGTATTTTCCCTTCCAGTGTCTTTTGTAATGCTGAATTTGTGTGTAGGTATTGTTGAAATTTGTTTTTGTCATTGGATATCTTATATTCTCCGTCTATGAGGACTGATAGCTTTGCAGGGTATAGTAGCCTGGGCTGACATGTGTTCTCTTAGGGTCTGCATGATATCCGTCCAGGCCCTTCTGGCTTTCATAGTCTCTGTTGAAAATTCAGGTGTGCCCATAAATTCAACCAGAGAACTCCTTCAGCTGATAAACACCTTCAGCAAAGTGGCAGGATACAAAATCAACTCGAAAAAATCAGAAGCCCTCCTATATACCAAAGACAAAAAGACTGAGAAAGAAATTAGGGAAACAACACCCTTCACAATAACCACTAATAACATAAAGTACCTTGGTGTGACTCTAACCAAGCAAGTGAAAGACCTGTTTGAGAAAAACTTCAAGTCTCTGAAGAAAGAAATCGAAGAAGATATCAGAAGATGGAAAGATCTCCCGTGCTCATGGATTGGTAGGATTAACATTGTGAAAATGGCCATCCTGCCAAAAGCAATGTACAGATTCAATGCAATTCCAATCAAAATACCAACTCAATTCTTTACAGACCTTGAAAAAAAGATTCTCAGCTTCATATGGAGAAACAAAAAACCCAGAATCTCCAAAACAATCCTGTACAACAACAGATCATCTGGAGGTATCTCCATTCCTGATCTCAAGCTGTACTACAGGGCAACAGTAATGCATGGTATTGGCATAGAAACAGAAAGGAGGATCAATGGAACTGAACAGAAGACCCAGAAATAAACCCACACACCTATGAATACTCGATATTTGACAAAGAAGCCAAATCCATTCAATGGAAAAAAGACAGCATCTTCAACAAATGGTGCTGGACCAACTGGATGTCTACATGCAGAAAAATGAAAATAAATCCATATTTATCACCCTGCACAAAACTAAAGTCAAAGTGGATCAAGGACCTCAACATAAAACCAGATACCCTAAATCAATTGGAAAAAAAGTGGGGAACAGCCTAGAACTCATTGGCACAGGAGACAACTTCCTGAACAGAACACCAACAGCACAGGCTCTAAGAGCAAAGCAAAGGACACCGTCATCAAAACAAAACGACTGCCTACAGATTGGGAAAGAATCTTCACTAACCCTTTATCTGACAGAGGACTAATATCCAGTATATACAAAGAACTAAAGAAGCTGAAAAGCAGCAAACCAAGTAATCCAATTAAAAAATGGGGAACAGAGCTAAACAGAGAATTCTCGACAGAGGCATATCGAATGGCAGAAAAACACTTAAAGAAATGCTCATCCTCATTAGCCATCAGGGAAATGCAAATCAAAACGACCCTGAGATATCACCTTACACCCATCAGAATGGCCAAGATCAAAAACTCAAGCGACAACACATGCTGGAAAGGTTGTGAAGAAAGGGGAACCCTCCTCCACTGCTGGTGGGAATGTAAACTGGTACAACCACTCTGGAAAGCTATCTGGCACTTTCTAAGACAATTAGAAATAGTGCTTCCTCAAGACCCAGCTATACCACTGCTAGGTATATACCCAAAGTTCGTTCAAGTACACAAAAGGGATACTTGCTCAACCATTTTTATAGCAGCTTTATTTGTAATAGCCAGAACCTGGAAACAACCCAGATGTCCATCATCGGAGGAATGGGTACAGAAATTGTGGTATTTTTACACAATGGAATACTACTCAGCAATCAAAAAGGAGGAAATCATGAAATTTGCAGGCAAATGGTGGGATCTAGAAAAGATCTTTCTGAGTGAAATATCCCAGAAGGAGAAAGACAAACATGGGATATACTCACTTATATAAACCTATAAGATATGATAAACATAATGAAATCTATACACCTAAAAAAGATAATCAATTGAGCGGACATGGGGCAAGATGATCAATCCTTGTTTAGAAAGACAGATGGGATATGCATTGAATGTATGACAGGAGTCTACTGAGCGCATCTGAAAGACTCTTACAGCAGTGTTTTCAAAGCAAAGACTCATGACCAAACCTTTGGCAGAGTACAGGGAATCATAAGAAAGAAGGGGAGTTAGTCTGATGGGGAAAGGATAGGAGCTCCACAAGGACCAAATATATCTGGGCACAGGGTCTTTTCTGAGACTGACATTCAACCAAGGACCATGTATGGATATAACCTAGAACCTCCACTAAGATGTAGCCTGTGGTAGCTCAATTGGTTTCCCAAAGTGAGGGGAACAAGGACTATTTCTAACAGGAACTCAATGACTGACTCTTTGGCCTCCCCACTTCCGAAGGGAGGAGCAGTCCTGTTAGGCCACAGAGGAGGGCTTTGCAGCCAGTCCTGAAGATACCTAATAAAACAGGATCAGATGAATGGGGAGAAGATCCCCCCCTATCAGTGGACTTGGAAAGGGGCACAGTGGAGATGAGGGAGGGCGGGAGGGACTGGGAGGGAATGAGGGATTGGGACATGGCTGGGATACAGAGTTAATAAAATGTAACTGATAAAAAAAATAAAAAATAAAAAAAGAAATTACTATTAATAGCTGAATAAAAGTATAAGGTAATGAAGCTCAAAAAATAATCTTATTATATGGTTAATTTTAAATGATTTATTGTTATATATATTTTATATACATTGGTGTTTTCTGTCCATGTATATCTGTGTGAGTGGGCCAAATCCCCTAAAATGAGTTGCAGATGGTTGTGAGCTGTAATGTGGATGTGGGGAATTGAATACTGCTTCTCTGGAAAAGCAGCTGATGCTCTTAAATGTGGTTAATTTACAATATTTTCATTAGGATAATAACAGTAACAGAACATACAAAAAATTAATAGGAAAGATCATACATGAGACAAATTTCTGCGTTTTTTTTTCTAAATTTCTACAGAATCAGAGCGTGTGAAAGACTTCCATGAAAAAAATAATTTGAAGTCTTTGAAGAAGGAAATAGATGATGCTATCAGAAGATGGAAAGATTTCCCATGCTCAAGGACTGTTAGGATTAACATGGTAAAGATGACTATCCTGCCAAGAGCAATGTACAGATTCAATGCAATTCCCTTCAAAATACCAACACAATTCTTTACAAATCTTGAAAGAACAATTCACAATCTCATACGGAAAAAAAAAACAGAATTGCTAAAACAATCCTGTATAATAACAGATCATCTTGGAGGTATCGCTATCCCTGATCTCAAGATGAACTATAGCACACTAATAAAAACTGCATGTTACTGGCATAGAAACAGAATGGTGTATCAATAGAATCAAACGGAAGACCCAGAAATAAACCCATACAGCTCTGGATACTTGATTTTGACAAAGATCCCAAAATGATACAATGGAAAAAAATATAGCACCTTTAACCAACGATCCTGTTGTAATTGCATGTGTACATGTAGAAAATGCAAAAAGACCCATATTTATCACCCTTTGCAAAAATAAAGTCAAAGTGGATCAAAGACCTCAACATAAAACCATACATACTACATCTGTAAGAAGAAAAAGTGGGGAGGATCCTTGAAATTATTGGCACAGGAGACAACCTTCCAGAAAAGAATAACAACAGCACAGGCTCTAAGATCAACAATCCATAAATGGGATCTCATGAAACTGAAAAGATTCTGTAAAGCAAGTATCACTGTTGTCAGAACAAAACAACATACAGATTGGGAAAGGATCATCAGCAACCCTATATCTGACAGAGGGCTAATATCCAAAATGCATAAAGAATGTAAGAGTTAAATACCAACAAACCAAGTAATCCAATTAAAAATGTGGTACAGTGAATTCTCAATAACGGAATATTGAATGCCAGAGAAATAATTTTTAAATGCACAAAATCTTTATTTATCTGGAAATGCAAATCAAAACAACCCTGAGTTTCACCTTACAACCATGAAAATGGCTAAGATCAAAAACTCGAGTGACAACACATGCTGGAGAGGATGTGCAGAAAGGGGAACACTCCTCCATTTCTGGTGGGAATGTATACTTGTACAACCACTTTGTAAATCAATCTGGCACTTTCTCAGAAAATCGGGGATAGTGCTACCTCAAGATCCAGCTATACCTCTCCTAGGCATACATTTCAAATATGCTCAACAATACAATAAGGACATTTGTTCAACCACGTTCTTAATAGCTCTATTCATAATAACCAGAAGCTGGAAAAAAACTAGATGTCCGTCAGCAGAGGAATGGATACAGAAATTGTGGTACATTTACATGCTGGAATACTACTCAGCAATTAAAAACAAGGAAATCATGAAATTTCCAGGCAAAAAGGGTGTGAACTAGAAAAGATGATCTTGAGTTAGGTAACCCAGAAGGAGAAAGACATACATGGTATATACTCAACTCATTAGTGGTAAATAATAATAAATAATAATAAAGGATAAACATACTAAAATCTAAACTCCTAAAAATGCCAAACAACAAGGAAGACCCTAGGGAAGATGCTCAATCCTCATTCAGAAGGACAAACAGGATAGACTTTGGAAGCAGGAGAAGACAGGTAACATGACAGGAGCCTACCACAAAGGGCCTCTGAGAGACTGTACTGATTGAGGTATCAAAGAAGAGGCTGAGACTTATAGCCACACTTTAGTCAGAGTGCAGGTAATCTTATGAAAATGGGAGAATACTTCATGAAGTGTTTACTTATTTAATTAGAGTAAATAAATTTGCAACATAATACAATGTAATACTCTTATAATCTCTAAATTATAAGAGAAAAGTAATCTACTAAGTAATCTACACAGTTCTGAATTCACCTCAATTTCTGTAAGTAAGATTTTGAGATAACTGGTTGAACAATAAATGGTAGAACAATGGTGACAATGATTGCCATCAGAACTCACTTCTGCTAGACTCTGAAGAAAAACTTACATTTTTTATTAAATTATCTGAGAAAAGAGGAGCTGAAAAATACAACTGGGGAACCAGTTAAAAGAACAATTTGGAGATGTAGAAGGATCAGTGGATACAGATGAGCAGACACCAAAGGTGTACTTCTCAGGTAAATGAATGCAGGCCAGGTACATTATAGATCTCCACAAAAGGATTTAAAGGACATGAATGGCCATTCTGACTGTGTACAAAGAAAAGGCCACAGGACTGCAATTCATGAAAATAGAGAACTCATTTATAAGGCTGCAGCCAGGAGTGGAGGAATGTACTCATGCTCAAGATACAATTTTCACTGTAAATATTTGGAAGGGTCAAAATGGAGAAAAAAATTCCAGGATGATTTTTACACATACTTGTAGAAAACTTTCAGTTGCTCATATACACATGTACACACACACACACACACACACACGTATATATATCTCCAGGAGAAAATAATACAAACTAGTGTATGTGTACTTAGAAAAATGTTTGGATAAAGAAATTGATGATATTTTATAGTAAAAATACTGTTTTCCGGTTGTGAATTACTTTGATTTTATTTTGACTATATAAAAAGCTAACTGCTTTTTAAAGGTTACAATCCTTTCATTCATCAATTACAACAAGACGCTCACGGGTCATATAACTGAAAGTAAAGTCTTTTCACATATTGGCTTGTTGGTACACGATGATTGAGAAAAGTACACTGGGGCCTGAGCTGCTGAAAGCAGAGAGCAGGGGAAAGGGAGAGTAACAATTGGTATTAGTTATGATGAAGTAAATGTGTTCTACCCAGCATCCCAAGTCCCCAGTCTGCTAGGCCTATGAGACATATTTGTGATTTTGAAAGAAAATATGATCCTTAAGAACTTATATTTACCTTGAATTGCTGATTATAATTATTGAGTTACAAATTATTGCATCTACATATAAAATTTTGAATCTGTGGCTATCCTTGATGTGTTTGTTTTAAAATAAATGTGTCATTACCCTCATATATCTGATAACTTTTTACATCTGATCATATTTCTTACTTCACTGTCCTTGTTTTATTTTACTTAGCATCCCACCAAGGTTTTAACAAATATGTAATGTCACACTGAGCACAATTCACCTTCATAACTATATTTAATGTTGTAAAAACCTATTGTCTTTCTATCAATTTCCTGTGTATTCATATATTTACAAGTTCTATTGCTCTATTTCATGGTCTTTTTAATTTATTCATAGAGATTTATGATGTCTGTATTAGATAAGCACCCTTTATTTCCTCTATAAGAGATACAATTGAATATTTCTCTAGGGAAATCTGACTTTTCTGACATTATTCCTTAAACTTGCATACTTCTGAAAAGCTACAGTAAAAACAGTCTTAAGTGGCCACTCTCACATAATGAGCATTTTAATGTGCACAACCATATAATTAGAACCAATGCACTGGAAACATATGGCAAACAGGTAAACATATTAAAATCAGTCTGATAATAAAAAAATAGCAAGGAAACACTGAGATGCAAAATAAAGAATATGAGATAGAAAAAGTTATATGTTGAGAAAAAAGTACTCCCAAAATGATGTACTGTACCCAAAGTGGTGACAGATATGCTGTAAAATCAACTGTATGTAACATAGACAATATTGTCACTTTAGCAACATTGCAGGCACTCAGGAGTCTCTACATTCAGTGGCATCATTTCTTCTTACAAGAGCATATCTGGACTTAAAGAAAGCCCAGAAGCTTTCTTTATCATGTTGTACTTAGGTAAAATTATCCATACTCTAAAAACATATCTCCAAAAATATTCAAATCATTTTCCATTACAAGCATGATAAAAAAAATCAGGAAGTTCCAAAAGCATAAGAGGAAAGCAAACTAAATAACATAAAAATTATCATTTTTCCTTTGAAAGAGGTAAATAAGTCCACATGAAAATATACTTGAACATACTTGATCATGGAAAATATTGTGAAAAAAAGGAAGATTTAATTCATACATCATTTAAGTCACAGAATTCTGAACTTTTAAAATGAATAATTATACTTACTGTACATAAAAGTCTTGGAAATAGATTTCCTTTAGACTGGTTTTGGTTGTATAAGCAATATGAAGAGGGAAAATGCACCAAGCATCACATCTCCTTCACGGTGAAAATCTTCCTCGATTTTTCCATAGCATTCATTGTCAGTAAAGGCACAAACAAAATTGGGAATATATAGGAAATCGAAGATAAAAACCCAGATCATTGTATTAACAAGCACATATGCCCAGCCATAAGACTGGTGCATACAGCTCTAACTATGTCCAGTAGGTATATATTAAGCTCAAGTGTTTGGGAACGTGTGTTTCTCACTTTGTTAATGAGTTCAGCTGTCACACTAATCACCCTAAGTTCTTCCTGACACTTCCTCCACTGCCACTGAGAGTTTTGAAACTCTGCCCTTATGCTCTGCATCTGAGGTCCTGTGTTCTGCTTGAAAACAAGTAGGAAAATATGTTTTGAATCTTCTCTAGCCACAGGCACCATGATTTCAGCAAAGAAAATAGACAGTAAGAGCTCAGGGATCAACTTCCTAATTGGGGTGTTTTGGCCAAGTTTGAAGCAAGAAACTTTTCATATGACAAGTTTGCCTGGTGAAGGCATCCTAGATCAGAGGAAGGCCTGAAAATGCACATGTTGTGCATACACAGCAAAATAAGAGGACCATGCTTTTCCAAATCAAAGACAGCCAGTGGAATTGACTCTTCCTAATAAGTATAAGTCTTTCATATAGTCTTCCATGATACATACATCTGTATCTTCAAATGGCTGTGATGTCCACACTCAACAAAATCAGCTCATTTCCCACTTTGGAAAAGCCAATAGTCCTGCTGCTTTCTTTCCTTCTAAATAATTTACTTCATTTCAGTGCAGAAATCAAGTTTCCTGTTTATATTCTGAGATTTGAACTTCCATAGTCCTACACTACTCTTTCATCCTGGGTTAGTCACTAAGTAGAGGTGTCCTCCATTCCTGCATTTTGATCAGTATCAGTGTCCATCTACTCCTTAGCCTGCTTTGAAAACATTTGTGTGTGTGTGTGTGTGTGTGAGAGAGAGAGAGAGAGAGAGAGAGAGAGAGAGAGAGAGAGAGATACTACTCAGTTCTGTAAAACATCCAATAATATTAAGCTTTCACAGTCTGTATTTTCACATACTATATTGAGGAAAGCTATTCTTCCCAGGGATCTATTCCATAGCCACTAGGAGTTTAGGTCAATAAATATACTATGTATTATGATATGGTAAGGACAGCAGGACCCCTAAAATAAATTGACTTCCGTAAGAAAGGATGGTTGAGTTTTGAGTGAACAGAAGCTCAAATGACATAACAATTATAAAAGCACTACAAAAAGATATGTTAGCTGGCCATACTGTGGCTTGTTATGACTTCCTTTCTTTTTCAGATTAACAATTTGCAATGACTACATAAGAGATAGAACCTATCTGTTATAAGACTATATGTAATGAAAAGGCGCAGGGAAACTTGTTTCTGAGTAAACCAAAGTTCTGTGCAATTCTGGATAATAGATCAAACCCATGTCTCAATCAATTCAAAGTTGATCCTCCCTTAGAGCACTAAATGTGTATAATATGGAGTTTACTGAGAAATTCTTCAACAAGATCCTTTGATGCAGAATAACCATGAGACTTAAACTCATAGGTTTGAGAGAATGTCCTGGTAAGAGGAGTGGGCATCTATTAAGTCTTTTTGTTCTATAGATTTTCTGACAAAAAATCATTGTTACAAGGTATGAAGAGAGTGATTTTGAAAATATAATCAGTTTATTACTCATACAGTTATAATAATCTAAGAAGAACATAAGATACAGCAAACTATTTTCTCACAATTATTTAGAGATGACAATTGAAGAGAAATAAGTTCTTTAGTAAACAGATGGGACTGACTGTGAAATATAAGCTCATTTCCTGACTTTTAAGGTGCAACAGTGCAGCACTGTGCACCATGTCCTCATCAGAAGCTAGGAGAGCAGGCTATGTTAACACTAGTCTTACTTTCATATCTGTCAAATTCAAGTATGAGAGTAAAGTTAAAACATATTCATTTATACTTTTTCTCAATCTGTGTTCTTCTGGGTGTCACTCAACTCTTCATATAAACACAGACACTTTAAAACTATACTTCGCAGACCCAGGGAATCTATAAGAACCACACATGACCCAGAGTCATATATACATAAAATATGTCTTACTAGAATTTTTCAGTTTCCCTATCCACCCTTGAGACCCAGGATCACTGACACTGTTAGAGGAATTTTTTTGTAGATTCCTTTTCCTAACTATTGGAAGTTCTGTACTGTAGCCATGAAAAAGGAGACCTGAATGAAGACTGTATCCCAAAGATCAGACAGAGTAAATCAAGGCACCAACATTGTTGTTGGAGAGCTGGTTCAGCATTTAAAATCACTGGTAAGACTTCCACAATTCAGGAAGTTGTGAAGTTGTCTCCTGAGCCAATGAGTTCTATGCTCTTCTCCAATTTTTCTTCTAACTGATTCAGTGTGTCTGGTTTTATGCTGAAGTCTTTGATCCACTTGGACTTTAGTTTTATTCAGGGTGGTAAATATGGGTCTATTTCCATTTTTCTAGATGTAGACATCCAGTTAGACCAGCACCATTTGTTGAAGATGCTGTGCTTTTTTTTTTCCATTGTATGGTTTTAGATTCTTTTGTCAAAAAAGCAAGTATCTATAGGTGTGTGGGTTTATTTCTGGGTTTTCTATTTGATTCCATTGATGCAACATTCTGTTTCTATGCCAGTACCCTTCAGTTTGTATTACTATTGTTCTGTAGTATATCTTGAGATCAGGAATGGAGATATCTCCAGACGATCTTTTGTTGTGCAGGATCATTCTGGCAATTCTGGATTTTTTGTTTTTCCATATGAAGTTGAGACTTTTTCTTTTAAGTTCTGTAAAGAATTGTGTTGGTATTTTGATGGGAATTGCACTGAATCTGTAGATTGCTTTTGGCAGGATGGCCATTAGCACTATGTTAATCCTACCAATCCATGAGCACAGGAGATCTTTCCAATCTATTGAACACCAATAGCACAGGTTCTAATATCAACAAACAATAAATGGGACCTCAGAAAACAGAAAAATCTTCTGTAAAGCAAAGGACACTGTCCTCAGAACAAAATGACAGCCTACACACTGGGAAAAGATCTTCACCAACCCTATTAACTAGAACCTGGAAACAACCCAGATGTACCACAACTGAGGAATGGATACAGAAAATGTGGTACATTTACAGAGTGGAATATTACTCAGCAATTAAAAACAAGGAAATCATGAAAATTGCAGGAAAATGGTGGGAACTAGAAAAGATCATCTTGAGTGAGGTATCACAGAAGCAAAAAGACACACACAATTACAAACCTCAGTGTAAATCCACACTAACAAAAATGATCATGTTGAAAACAGAGAGTTGAGGAAAGAAGGCTAATTAGGAGAACTAAAATACTCAATAACAGAAAATAAGAAACATTTTAATTGAAATGAGAAATGTTTATTACCTCATTGCTGTAGAAGTCAGAAATATTACATCAATGTGATATGAGTAGTTTGTTTCCTTTTTAGTTTATTTTTTCCTTTAACTAATTTTTATTAATTACAATTCATTCACTTTTTAAAATCTTTTATTTTTATATTAATTACAGTTTATTCATATTGTATCCCAGCTGTAGCCCCCTCGCTCATTCCTTCCCAACCCCACCCTTCCTCCCTCTCCAAGTCCATTGATATGGGAGGTCCTCCTCCTCTTCCATCTGACCCTAGCTCATCAGGTCTAATCAGGACTGGCTGCATTGTCCTCCTCTGTGGCCTGGCAAGGTTGCTCCTCCCTCAGGTTGGGTGGTCAAAGAGCCAGCCACGGAGTTCATGTCAGAGACATTCCCTGTTCCCTTTACTAGGGAAACTACTTGGACACTGAGTTGCCATGGGCTATGTCTGAGCAGGAGTCCTAGGTTATATCCATAAATGATCCTTGGTTAGACTATCAGTCTCAGAAAAGACAGCTATGCACAGATTTTTTGAGGGGTTCTGTTTTGTCCTTGTGGAGCTGCTGTCCCCTCCAGGTCTTTCTATCTCCCCCTTCTTTCATAAGATTCATTGCACTTTGCCCAAAGTTTGGCTATGAGTCTCAGCATCTGCTTTAATACCCAAGAGATATTAAAGACCTCCAATACTCATGGATTGGTATTACCAATTGGATTACCCAGCAGAATATCAAAGCAGATGTTGAAAATGTGAAATTTAAAAGCACATATGCATGGAGGATAAGAGACTTTGGCATACCAAGAAAATACTTAATCCCTAACTTATGATTATAAAAAGAGGAGAAGAAAACATCAGCCAAGGCACAGAAAGTTTATTCAGTAAAAATATTGAAGAAAAATTCCAAAAGCTTATAAAACTGATGCCTAAGAAGTTCTGAGTGAATTACATAATGCCAATTACACGAGATTATAAGATAAATTCTCCAGAATCTATCATCAGGATCCACTCTGTAAAAGCAGCTCTTTAGGCAAGTGGGCCTTCTAGAAGGTGATTTGGCATTTTGCATCTGTATTGTGATGCAGCCCAGAAATGCTTCTAGCCTCTGACATGATGTCAAGAACCATTTGTTTAGGGAAGTTCAGTAGGTATGAGAGTTTTCTGGTATTATGTTATATCTGTACTATGATTCACCCCAGAATTTAGTCCAACCTCTGACAGCCCCATCATTTTTGCCCTCCTGAATCTCTCTAAAATCTGGTATGGTGTGATTTGTCGCTTTCTGGGTATTTACCTATTCTGACTGAAAAAAAAAAAAAAACAACAACTTCCTAAATGATGTTATTGAAGATGTACTGCTGTATAGATGGATTAGTTCTTGATTATGAAATTCCTGATTTGATTCAAACAATTTTAAAGTTATATAGCTTTAGAACTTCCAAAACCATTTTAGCAAGTTTATGTCTGCAATAAATACCTTTGTGCACTAGGAACAGGTATGAGGCATATTCGTGACCACAGATAGCCTTTACTCCAGACGATAACGTGATTCCTGGTATACAACATAAATATAGGTATGCTGGTTTATAATTTCCATGAACCCAAAATATAATGGGGCTACCATGAAATGTCTAAATTAAAAATAAATATTAAGGTCTTTAAATACAAACTATATTGTTGTAATTCCTCATACCTTGTCAAGTAATGGCAAAATATATTGTCATTTTAAATTAATTTTGTTTGTTAGAATGACAGACAGAGAAAGTTATTGTTCTGAATTCACTGTAAAATAGAGATGGCTGAAAATGTGTAGCCAGGTCAGTCCTAATTGAAAAGACATATTCTTGTAACTTTTAGACCTTTTTCACCCTTTGTCATTCTGAGCTCACTATGAATGCATGTAATGGATACATAGATAAGAAATGTTTAGTTTTAACATATATAACCTGTTGTATTTAGAATTCATCTGTTTTTGTAATTAAATGCCCTTTTACTATGAGGTAATTTATTTGTCTCTGAAGTATAATACGATAACCAGACAATAAATGAGGGTTGAAGCCCGGTGGTAGAAAACCATTGTGTAGAAGCCTGTTAGGGTGGAGCCTGATAGAATTTGATTCATCCTTGAGAATCATATATGTAAATAAGTCCATCTGCCTGTATCTTGTATGTGTTTTACATGAGGGTATGTCACTTGTATGTAAGGAGCCCCATTTATATCATCTATGTGATGTGTTTAGGAATATGAACATGTCTATATGTCTGATTGTTTGTCTATGTGTGTGCACAGGTAGATACCTGGGAACCAGCACCCTGAACTTGCTGCAGTTTCTACAGAGGAGATGCTAGTTAAAAGCAACATCATTATTGTATGTAAACTTGTGAAAATTTGTCAAAATTGAACTTTAAGGTTTTAATTTTATTCACCATTTCCATTAAGCACTTATGTATGGATGCTGTTTTGTTAATTTCCTCTTTCCTTTTCTTATCAATTCACAAATACGTGAGTAGATTTGGGATCTAACTTGGAGGTCTCTGCAGAAGCCTGCTCCTTCAGAGGAACTAATCTCAGATCAGGTTTGCCTAGAAGATGCTTTACAATTTTTGTCAGAGTAAAAAAAAAATATGTAGTCAGCTTTAGTTTTCCTCATTAGCAAAAGTGTAGCTGGTCCCTAATCCTAGAAAATAAATCTTGGCCTTCTCACCCTTCCCCACTTCTTTTTCCTTTCAGTCATCCTTCCTGGTAAGTTGCATGGTGACCCAAGTGATAAAGCACACAGGGAATCTTCATCCTGTCCCAGATCCTAACCTGAAACATGCCAAAGCAGATAGAGAGAGGGAGAGAAAGAGATTAACATGTGAACTTTAACAATGTATTATACTTAAAATAGTAGAAACACAAAAAATAGTATTAAATTTGAATTGAGAAAGATCAAATAACTTACAAAAGTGCAAGCCTATTAAAATAATACCAAACTGAAATAAACTTTAGCATCAGAAGGAAATCAAAGATATACTTTTACTCCTGAGACTTCATAACTGTTAGCCAAGATGTTCTAGTCAGCAAAGGTATGAATCAAAATTGATGGAGGAATAATCTTTTGTGAGTTTATATGTACAAAGACAGCTGTACAGACAAAATTAGCAAAGCAATAGGATAACTAAAGGAGCTTAATGGGATATAAACTGGAAAGTAAGAAGTCAAACTATTGCTAATCACAGATGACGTGATGGTATACATAAGTGACCCCCCAAATTCTACCAGAAAATTCCTACAGCTAATGAACACCTTCAGCAAAGTGGTTGATACAAAATTAAATTAAAAAACATATCAGTAATCCTCCTGTATACAAAAAAATAACAGACCAAGAAAGGAATTATGGAAACAGTGTCCTTCATAAAAGACACAAATAAAATAAAATATCTTGCTGTAACTCTAGCCAAGCAAGTGAAAGAAATGTATGACAAGAATTTTAAGTCTATGAAGAAAAAAATGGAAGTGGGAACATTTCCCATGCTCATGGATCAATCCTTAGGATTAACATAGTAAAACTGGCCATCTTACCAAAAGCAATCTACAGATTCAATGAAATTGCTATCAAAATCCCAACACAATTCTTTATAGACCTTGAAAGAGCAATTCTCAACTCCATGTGGAAAAATTAAAAATTCACATTAGCTAAAATAATCCTATACAATAAAAGAAATTCTGGAGGTATCAACATCCCTCATTCCAAACTGTACTACAGAGCATTAGTAATAAAAACCTGCATGATACTGGCATAAAAACAGAGAGGTTGATCAATTGAATTAAACTGAAGACCCCCAAAATAAACCCACACACCTACAGACACTTGATATTTGACAAAGAAAACAAAGCTATACAGTGGTGGTAGTGGTGGGGGAACTTCAACAAATGGTGTGGAGCTAACTGGTTGTCTGCATGTGGAAGAATGCAAATATTTATGTTGAATAAAACTCAAATGTAAGCAGATAAAAAACCTCAACAAACAACGAGATACACTAAATCTAGCAGAAGAGAAAGTAGAAATATTCTTGAACACATCAGTGCAAGAGACAAGCTTCTGAAGAGAACACTAACATCTCAGGCTCTAAAATAAGCAATTAATAAATGGGTGCTCATGCAATGGAAAAGCTGCATGTCAAAAGACACTGTCAAGAAGACAAAATGGCATCAGATAGAATTGGAAAAGATATTCACCAACTCTACTTCTGACAAAGAGCTAATAACCAAAATATATAAAGAACTCAAGAAATTAAACACCATCAAACCAAATAATCCAATTAAAAATTGGGTACAGAACAAAATACAAAATATTCATCAGGGATCTCTAATGGCTGAGAAGCAGTGATATTCCATCTTACACCTGTCAGAACCTACGATCAGGAACTCAAGAGACAGTGCATGCTGGCAAAGATGTGAAAGAAGGGAAACACTCCTGTTGCTGGTGGGGATGCACACTTGTACAACTACTGTGGAAATCAGTCTGGTGGTTTCTCAGCAAACTTAAATAGTCTTACCACAAGACCCAACAATCCCATTCCAAAAGACTCTTGTTCAACTATGTCTATAACAGCTTTACTTATAAAGCTGTTATTATATATCTGGAAACAACCTAAATGTCCCTCAAAAACAGGATGAATACATAAAATGTGGTACTTTTACACTCAGGTATTAAAACTACTCAGGTATTAAAAACAAAACACCAGACAAGATTGGACATGTTCAGGGTGGTATGCGGAAGGCTCCTGGATGTCTATGGGTGACCCTAGCTGAGACTCTTAGCATGAGGGATATGCAGTCTGAAGTGGCTACCTCTATAGCCAGCTATGAATTCCAGTGGAGGGATAGGGACAACAACATACACACAGATGATAGAGATTATAGAAATGGGCGTGTATGTATGCCAGAAATACCTTAAGTCAAAAAGTAATGCTGCTCAAAAAAATGATGGAAATGGGACATATCAAAAACACACAGAAGGATCTGGAGAGATGGCTTAGGGGTTAAGAGCACTGGCTGCTCTTCCAAAGGTTCTGTGTTCAATTCCCAGCAACCATGTGGTGGCTCATAACCATCTAAAATGAGATCTATTACCCTCTTCTAGCTTGCAGGCATACATGCAGGCAGAAGAACATTGTATAAATAATAAAAATTCTCATAAAAAAAAACACAGAGGCCAGATATATAAGCTCTTGTTGGTCAAATAACAAAACAATTTAAACATCAAAATAATTTGAATATCTATGTCCTCCCAAAATTCCTATGTTGAAGTCCTAAGACACAAAGTAACAGAACTGCATGAGATCTTTGGGCGGTATTCAGGTCTTGGAGGTGAAGTATTTATAAATAGGTTCATAACCTTATTGAAGAGATCCTATAACATATTGTGGCCCTTTAGGCCACTGAGATTAAAGTGAGAACAGGACTGTAGACAAGCATGCCCCCATCTCACCTCATATTTTAACTTTAGACTTCCCAGAGGTTCCAACTGTGAAAAGTAAGGCTTTTTTTTTTATAAATCATTTGTCAGAGCAGCCCCAGAAGAGTAAAACAAACAATAACAGTACAGTCCACTACAGAAGACACATAAATCATGAATCCATATTGATGTAAGTGAATGGCAAATGCATTAACATTCTGATAAATACCAAGACACAGAGTTCTAAGGTACTCATGGGGTGCAGGGTATTAACTCTCTAGTAGAAAAGCCTGGCAGACACTGAAAATGAAAGTATGTACCACCTAACAAGACATAGGGTGCACCACTGTTGTAATACCCTTGCCCAAGTATACATATCGATCCATGAGAGCACAGAGAGCTGAGAGACAGTCTACAAAAATAACTAACCTGGGATCTTAGCCATATAGTACAGGATATGCATGGTAGAACCCACAGACCCAAATAAACTAAGTGACACAGAAGGATCAAGAGAAGAATCCTTGAATCTGACAAAGAAGGGGAAATAAAATAGACATCACAGACATGGGAAGTGGAGGGAGAGAGGAAATGGATGGGAGAGGGGAGTGAAGAGAGGAAAAGCAGGAGGGATCAGCTGTGGGGAATGTATAGGGGTGAAAGGGCTAGGAGAAAGGGGAAATTGGTGTTGGAGCATTTCTGAGACAAGATAAAGAACTAGAATTTTGAAGGGAACTGGGAAGATATGGGGGTGACCCTGGCTGAAACTCCTAGCAGCAGGGATATTGAGATTGAAGTGGACACATCCTATAGCCAGCGGAGGGAGGGGGACACCAGTCAACACAAAAAAACCCCTCAAGCCAAATTTGTCTGCCTACAAGATATGCAGGGATAAAAGATGGAACAGAGGTGGAGGAAATGGCCAACCAATGACTGGCACAACTTGAAACCCAACCCATGAAGATACCCAACTTCTGACACTATCAGTAATACTCTGCTATGCTTGTAGTGAAGAAACTAACATAACGGTCATCTGAGAGACTTCATCCAGCAGCTAATGGAAACAGTTGCAGAGACCTACACCCAAACATACATTAGGCAGAACTTGGGGAGTCTTGTGGAAGAGTTAGAGGAAGGAGGGGGAGGACACCACAATAAGACCTACATAGCCAGCTAATCTGGGACCATGGGGCCTCATAGAGACTGAACCTTATGTAGGACAAGGTTCTTGATTGTATAAAACTGACAGTAAACCATTCAGAGTGGCAGGGCATAAGGTCAGCAACTTGCTCTCAAATGTCCAAAGTAAAACAGTAATTAACTGTGTACCATACTTGGTACTTTTTTCAAGTTTTGTTTCAAAATTGTTATGGGGAAACTCGGAATGGTCTTTAACTTCAGCGCTTGGGAGGCAGAGGAAGGCAGATCTCTGTATGTTCAAGGCCAGCCTCATCTATATAGGGAATTCCAAGACATTCAGGGCTCTGCAGAGAGAATTTGTCTAAATAAATACATACATACATACATACATACATACATAAAATTGTTGTAGGGGGAAGAACAATGTTACTAAAAACTTAACAGCATTAAAAACAAAATTGATTCCCCACACTGGCAGTGTGATAAGACTATGTCTGTAAGAGACAGACAATTGAAATGACATGTCATTATGGAGCAAGAAGATTC
Organism: Meriones unguiculatus; assembly: GCF_030254825.1. Taxonomy (NCBI): domain Eukaryota; kingdom Metazoa; phylum Chordata; class Mammalia; order Rodentia; family Muridae; genus Meriones; species Meriones unguiculatus. The sequence continues at coordinate 527,395 of NW_026843645.1, forward strand.
TCTAAATACAGCCCAATGTCTTCTTTTTTTAGTGTGTGTTTGTGTTTGTGTTTGTGTTCATGATGCAGGTAAAGCATGCAAACACATACACATAGGAAGTTCCGAACACAACTGTGTGTAATCACTTCTTGCCTTCTACCTTTTCATGAATTCAGGGATGGAACTTAGGTCTCCAGGCATGCCCAGCAAGAGCCTTTATCTGCTGAGCCATCTCACCAACCTGGAAGCTGTTCCCTTAAGTGACCTCAATTAGGTAGTAGGGAGAAAAAAAATGTGAAGGATCCCTTCTCTTAAACAAATTCTTAGGGATGAATAAATAATAAAAAGTGATGAGAAGAACATTAGTACCCTAGTGCTACCAATGACTAACAATCATCAAAACACAACCTAAGCACCTCCTGAGACAAGGGGCTACGGGGCTGGTAGCTAAAATTCCTTGCAAGGGTCAAAGTAAAATTAACCTGAAATAAAGGAGGTTTCCCCAGCTCTACAGTAACGTTGTTATTACATCCTGCTTATCTATACATAGCAATGCAAAGAGATGCAAATAGGAAAGTAAGCCTGTGTGAACCCTGTATACTCCTGGTTGTGCAAGTCCATCAAAGTATAAACAGCAGTGTATCCGCCAAACTGTTCCTTATGAAGAATTCTCTGACAAATAAACAGAACACTCAAATCACGTGGAAGCTAAGTGAGAGAGAGCACCTGCAGTGGCTGTCTTTACTTATGAAGAGTCATTTCGTTCTGGAATGCCTGCACATAGGTCCTCAAACAATGTTTCTAGAAATGTGCATGGATCCTGTGGACTTTCCAAGTACCCTGCTTTCTTTCGACCTGGATGTCCAAGCTCCCCCTCCCCCCCCCTCCACGAGCCCCAGGGCAGTCAGGAGGCAGCACTGGACTCTCTGTATTTCCTTTCCGGGACGTCTACACCCAGCATCACTCTTCCTCAGGATGCAGGGCACAAGTGTATCCCTAGGAACTCCGCACAGCGTGCTCCCAACCCCGGCTGCCCAAGGGCGCTGTCCTGGGTACCAACAGGCCCCACAGATGCTCTTGGCAGAACTCACTCTGGCAGGCTCTCCCGACCCGCCCAGCCCGGGTCCCTCACACACGCCCTCACACACGTCCGGGTCCCTCACGTGTGTGAGCCCGGGTCCCTCACACACGTCCTGCGGGTCCCTCACACACGCCCACAGCCAGCCAGGCTCGGCTGCACTACGCAGGCCGACACCCGTGGACCCGCCGCTCTTCCACCGCGGGACCCAACCCTCTCTCCTCCCCTCCTCCCAGCCGAGATGCCAGGACCATCACCACCTGGCCCGATGTATGGATGCTGGGGGCGGAGGTGGAGGCCAGAGGCCGAGGCGGGGGAGGAGCCCGTGGACGGGGGCGGAGCCCGGGGGAGGCGGGAGGCGGAGCCCTGGGAGGTGAGGGTGGAGCCCGGGGGAGGAGAGAAGCGGAGCCCGGGTAGGAAAGGCAGAGCCTAGTGGGGCGGAGGAGGAGCCCGGGGCGGAGGCGGAGCCCAAGAGGGTGGAGGCGGCGCCCGGGAGACGGAAACAGATCCTGGAGCCAGGCGGGGGCAGAGCCCGGGGGCAGAGGGAGGAGCCCGGGAGCGAGGGTGCAGCTCGGGGGGGTGGGGGGGTGGAGGCGGAGCCTGGGTGGGCAGAGGCGGAGTTCAGGGGCAGAGGTAGAGCTCGGGGGGAGGAGGGAGACATAGCCCGGGGGCGGCAGAGGCAGAGCCTGGTAGGGCGGGGGCGGAGCCCGGGGCGGGGTGGGGGGAGAGAACCCTGGGAAGGAGGGAGGAGCGCGGGGCGGAGCGGAGCGTGGGTGCGCAGAGGCAGAGCCCAGGCAGCTCCCGCCCTACACCCCTACCTGGCTTCTCCTGGTCTCAGCCTACCACGATGAAGTAGTCCACTAGCCGAGCCACGACCGCTGCCACTGCGCTCGGGAAGCGGGTTCCCGTCGCCAACCCTCGCCGCCCCTGTGAGGTCTGAAATTTCTGAAATCTTGTTATTAATTTGACAGGACAAAAGGATCATTGAGATGAGTGTACATCAAAGCATTTCTCTCCTGTTTTCAAACCCCTTGTCTTAGCTACTTTTCTATCACTGTGCTAAGATATCATGACCAAAGCAGCTTATAGAAGAAACGGTTGGTTGGGTACCTAGAGTTTCAGAGGGTAAGTCCATGACCATCATGGAAGGGACCATAGTGGCAGACAGGAATGGCAGGCAGAGCACCAGAGAGAACAGTGGCTGTGAGCTTACATCCTGATCTACAAGTATGAGGCAAAGAGCTAACTGAGAATGGTGTGGGATTTAAAAACCTCAAAGCCCACCCACAATGACACACCTCTTCAACAAGATCACACTTCCTAATTTTTCCACCAATGGGGGGACCATATTTTCAAACATATGAGACTATAGTGGTCATTTTCATTCAAATAACTACATTCCTCAATAGCTTCCTATGGAGCCAAGAATTAAGATAAAAATTTTGAATGTCCCAAAGCATCCCAGGCACTCAGATTCTTGTGCTGTTTTGTTGTTGTTGCTTCTGTTTTGTTTTTGAGACAGTTTCTTATAGTCCAGGTTGACCTTCATTCCTGACCTTCCTGATGCTCCATTTACAGGCATGTGTCACAACACTTGATTTATGATCTTTTTCGTTTGTTTTTGTATTTTTCTGTTTTATTGTTGTTTGTTTTGCTTTTCAGGACAGCATTTCCTGTGTAGCTTTGCCTGGACTGGACTAGGTCTGTATACCAGGATGGCCTCCAACTCACAGAGATCCAGTGTGTGCCAATAAGCCTGCTGATCCCCTTTTATTTTTTGAGGGGGGTATTTTTATCTTTTGTGTAGATGAGTGATAAGAGTATTTTCCTTGCATGTATATAAGCGAACCACATGAGTGTCTTATATCCCAGGCAGCCATATGGCATCAAATTCCCTGTAACATGAGCCACAGTAGATTGTCATCCACCAAGGACATGCTAGGAAGTCGGAAAGAAAAAAAAAAGAGAATATTTTGTTTCGTTTTAAGATTTATTATTTATTATGAATAACATATTGTGTTTGCATGTACACCTGCACCCCAGGAGAGGGCATCAGATCTCATTATAGATGGTGGCTCACAATGTGGTTGCTGGGAATTGAACTCATGACCTCTGGAAGAACAGCCAATGCTCTAAACCTCTTAGCCATCTCTCCAGGCCCAAAGAAAGTATTTTTTCATCACTAAGCCATCTTTTCATCCTTTAATCTTTATTATTATTGTTATTAATATTATTATTATTCCTTTCTTTTTCCATAGTATATTCCAAACCAAATTCACCTTCTTTCATTTCCCCTACTGAACTAAAATGTTCTCTGGGCCTTTGAATATGTATGTTCTTTATCCCATCTGGGATGTTAGGTCTCTCTTGCTTTTCTTTAGGCATCATAGTGTAATTTATAGTGATGTATACATGTATATACATTGTTTATGGGTTTGTTTATGGTGGATTATCCCACAAGAATCTAAGCTTATAGAGAAAGAATGATGTTTGCATGAATCATTTTTGTGTGTTCAGGACATAGCATAGTATTGGGTACCTAATTCACAAACAGTAACTATCTGCAGAAGGACAAATAACCTTTTAAATAGTAAACGCCTTGAACAAAGTCTTCATAATCTGATAGTAATACAGAATTCCCACCTAAAGGATGGGAGCATGTAGTATTTTATTTGTTAATGCCAGTCATTGTGCCATCTGTAAAAAAACATTTCCTGAAGTCTTTTTATCTTGTTCTGTTATTGCTGTTACTAGGACAGCCTCCTTTATGTCTGTTGCCTTCTCTGTGTTCTCTTTAATTTATCCCATAACAAGTTACTTCCTTTAAGCTTTAGTGAGGTTTATCATCTGGCTTTATTATAGCCAAAGATTTCTGTTTCTGCCTGTTTTGTACAGAAGCTAGGAATACAACTCAGAGGTAGAACATTTGCTTCACATATAGGAGGAAAGGAAAGCGGAGGAAGGGGAGGAGAAAAAAAGGAACAGGGAAAGCAAAACATTGCTTTTCTTTATGCAGATGCACTGCCTTAAATACAGGGGTTAACAGTCTTCTTGTCTCTGCATACCAAATACAGTAGAAATTCCAGATACAGCAACAGTGATACTTATTTGGTGTTAGTTTTTAACCTGGTCCTTCTCCTGACATTTACTCTGTACCTGCTTTATATGTGGTTGGTTTTATGTACATGTTCATTTTCTGGGAAGAATCTATATTTTCATTAGGTTTTATGAGAAGTCATATCCTCAGAAAGTGTCCTGAGCTTTGAATCCTACCATACTTATCCCTAGGAGACCATATCTGCAAAGGTGATTATGTCCTCTCTGTACATCATTTGATGTTATGACTTCAGGATGCATCTTGAACTTTGTTTTCAAGAGAATGTTGTAAACAAGCCTTAAGCTTAGCAAACATTTTGTGCCTCATGAAAAAAAATTCATCATAAAATGTCCTATCTGAAAAGAGCATCTGAAATCATTGTACAATGCACTCAGTTATTTTCATTTTAGTCGTTAACATTATTAGTAATATTTACTGTTTTTCATTACTTTGTTAGAGACCCAAATATGATGACCCCGGTATAAGGGACTGTGTATACACTGTTAACTAAGAAAATAAAACCACACATTCAAAACAAGTAAAACCTCCAAATATTGATAAGAATTGGGTTTAGATTTAGTGCCCAAAAATAATTCAGTTGAAATGTGGGAAAAACATTGAAACACCATTATTCAGCAAACGTTTAGAGTATATATGTAAATATGATGAAAGGAATGTACACATAAACACAACTTAAAAATTCTTGGCACACGGTATATACTCACTCATATAGACATATAATATAGGATAAACCTACTAAAATCTGTACATCTAAAGAAACTAATCAAGAGGGAGGATCCTGACTAAAACGCTCAATCCCTATCCTGTAAGGCAAAGAGGATGGACATCAGAAGAAGAAGAAAACAGGAAACAAGTTCGGAACCTGCCACAGAGGCCCTCTAAAAGGCTCTGCCCTGCAGACTATCAAAGCAGATGCTGAGACTTATGGCCAATTGTTGGGCAGAGTACATGGAATCTTATGAAAGAAGTGGGAAATAGTAAGATCTGGAGAGGACAGAAACTCCACAAGGAGAGCAACAGAATGAGAAAATTTGAACACCAGGGTCTTTCCAGAGACTCATACTCCAACCAAGTACCATGCATGGAGATAACCTAGAACCCCTGCATAGATGTAGCCCATGACAGTTAGTGTCCAAGTGGGTTACATAGTAATGGGAAGAGGGACTGCCTGTAACATAAACTGATTGGCCTGCTCTTTGATCTCAGGCCACAGAGGAAGACAATGCAGCCACTCCTCATGAGACCTAACAGACTAAGATCAGAAGAAAGGAAAGGGAGACCTCCCCTATCAGTGGACTTGGGGAGGATCATTCATGAAGAAAGGGAAAAGTAGGTGGGGTTAAGAGGGGAGGAAGGAGGGGCTTATGGGGGGGATACAAAGTGAATAAAGTGTAATTAATAAAAGTTTAAAAAATTAAAAAAATATTTAACACAAATAATTAAATAAATAATGATAAAAAAATTCTTGGGCACACATACAAAAAGTGGGACTTCATTAAGATTTTTTTTTCTTTTCGTTTTCTTGACAGGAAAAGTTTGAACATGTTTCTCCCCTGTCCTCCTTTTTATTCTCCTCCCTCCCCTTCCCTTCCCTGCCTTCCTTACTCAGTGTGAATTTACAAACATTGCACTTGAATGGATGCAGTTCTTCAAAAGCATTGCCAAAAGGACCCCTGCAGCCTCACTTCTAAACCTTGAACCTCAAATGCATTCTAGCTATTTTTTTTTCTTGCATTGGTGATTAAGTAAAGCAACTCATTTTCTGGGGGGTAGGGGTAGATACCCAGACATGGTGAATTCCTCATCTACTCCTCCCCATTCCCCATGCTTACGACCTTTAGCACTTTGGGGAGCACATTGACAGAGGTTCCCCACCCATTCAAACCACAATCATACATGTGCTTTCTAAGATTTTCTAATAAAATTCTTTTAGTTGCCAGTATGAGACCTTAACTAAAAAAGAATTGTTTTCATTCTCAGGTGACAATCTCATAAGTACAGCCATGCTAATAAGTGACATATGAAGATGCTCAGGTGGGTATTCTGTGTACAGTGCCAGTACACAGGCTCAGACCCAGGAACTCAGTGGAGCCAAGCCTTCCCTATTTGAGTTTGGTTCACTTCCTTGTTGAAGCCACCTATGGCTAAAAAAAAGAAGTTTGTGGGATTGGGAGTGTACCTCACTTGATACGAGGTGGAGCAGAAGGATAAGAAATTCAAGGTCATCTTATAGCTGTTTAGTTTAAGGCCGGGCTGGGCTACAGGGGACCCTAACCAAATAATAATAATAGTAATAACTACAATACCTTTCAACTAAGAGCATTATTTGGTGGTCATTGTTCCAAGCTAGTGCTAACCTCAGGTCACCGAACTTCCTCATAGAGATAGCAAGGAGGCAACAAGGTCAAGCCCAGAAAGATTATCTGCACACAGACCCTTCTCCAACCGAGCCTTCCTAGCCAAATATGTGGAAATATGTGTTTTTACTGATGACCAGAGGTGCCCCAGCTTGTAGTGTTGGGAGCATGGGGAAGGCAAAGTCACAATGGAGCACAGCTGTTTGATCACCAGCCCACTGAGACCATCACAAGCAAACAAAATCACAAAAGTACAACAAAGGAAAATGTATTGGGTATAATGTGCTCAAAGAGTATGGAAGAAGAAAATACTAAAACTCAAAACAGTTGCCTGTCTCTCTATGGGCCCTCTATCCTGTTCCATTAGTGGTGACCTACCCCCAAATCAGGCTCCATCCAACTACACCCGAGTTTGGAATGATGACCTGCATTCAGCCAGACCAGAGAATGGAGCAGCAACATATTTGTTGATCTCTGTCTACCAGACCAGAGCCCAAAGCACCAGCCAAACTCTGCCAGACCAGAGACCACAGCAGCAGCAAATTTCTGCCAGATCAGAGGCCAGAGCAGGGGACACACTCTGCCAGACCCGAGGCCAGAGTAGTGGATAAGATCTGCCAGACCAGAGACCAGAGAACATTGGCAGAGGTGCCAATCCTGGGGCTCCACATACTGTATCAATCCCTTGCCACATTCTTGCCACTCTCACTGGAGACTATGAAGCATGGCTCAAGCCTCCTGAAATGGGAAAAAATCAGGTCTAGGGGGATAGAAGGATTTTGTCCCATGTCCTCAGTCAGTCCCAGAGACAAAAAATGACAGCGAGAGTCAAAACAGTTAAACAAGACACAGACTAGATCTCATTGCTTGTGCAGCAGAAAAATACACAGAGCCAGACAGGAGATCTCACCACTCCTGCAGTGGAAAAGGAAAGTAGGATATCAGTGAATCTCTGCTGCAGGAGCTACCTGCATTATCCTTGTCCAAAGATCCAGAGATCAAAGAAAACTCGGTGCTCAACTCCCTTTACAGATGTGCCCTTTTGGGGGGGGGGTCTGGAAAGTCTTCCAGACCCCCTGTGGCCCACAGCTGTCCAGAGCATCAGCTCTAACCTTTCTGATGACACATATTACACATTTTGCCTTGAGTCCCAAAAAAAACAAACTAGAGAAACACCGAGAAAGACACAGACAGATACAGACAGAGTGCTCATTTACTGGCTGTTGTTCAGCTCCATGTGCCTGGGGTGCTTGGGAGACTTGGGGATCCAATATAAGAACTCATATGTTATGGCCAGATCTTAGGGTGACCAAAGATCATCAGGAGCCAGACCACATATTCAAGAGCAAAGAGTTTTATTTGGGCTTATGCTGGGTCTCTCCATTTTTACAAACACAGTGGATCAGAGAGAGCCCTGAGCAGGTGCATGGCAGGGTTTTGATTGGGGTTTTAGGAAGGACCAGGAAGTTCTGGTTTAATAGTTACAGGATTGGTTGACATTCAGCAAGGGCAAGCTTTTTACAAAGTGATTGGCTAGCTAACATAACTAACATTGACGGAGCTATCTCTAGGCCTCAGGAATGTTGGGTATTTTCTTTGTCACTGAAGGTTCTACTACAAAGTTGGTAGACTGCTCAGCACAAATGCCCTAATTTGAGATAAAATACCTTCCCATTCTTGTTATCCTCAGGCTGTTCCTTGGGTAAGGTATCTTACGACCTTGTATTTGGAATTGGTGACCCATGGTCCAATTCCTGGTGGCTTTATAATAGAGTCACTATTCTAGTGAAATTTAAGTGCCCTTTTTTAGGCCTAGTTCCTGGTGACCTTTGAAGATGTCTCTCCATTCTAAAAGATCCATTTGGATTTTGTGGGGGTTATAAATTATATGTCCTGTGTCAGAGAGCACTCAAATATTAAGCTGTGATATAGAAGAGTAGAACTGATGATGTAAAGGATTTACTATCGCTGAGAAACTAGTGGTACCAGTTAGAATTTAGCTGAGGGAAGACTGCCTGTAAAACACTCCACAGATAAGCAGTATGCTAACCAGACCTGTTAGAGATTAGGATCCCGGGATACACATGTTTGCTCACCAGGATTGTGTAGAAATGTGTCAGGGTTATGTCTTTTTAATTTGTAAATTCCCAATGTGTATTTATTAATTCATGAATGCAAATGAAAGCAGACAAGATTGGTGGGTGTACAATTTGGGTCAGGTATCTTGCTCCAGTAAATATTGAATTTCAAATTAAGGGACTGTCCTATGCCCATATGTACAATCCTCATTGACACAGTTCTGTCAGTTCAAATTTGAGACACAGGCTATGGGCTTAAGCTGTGTCTGTCAGGTTACAGGTCTCAGCAGCTAATATTGTACACAAGGATAACATCAAACAGTATCTTATTAATGGCTTTCCCTCTACAAGAGAATGGCCTGTGTTTTTCAAAGTCAGTATGCTATGTGTTTTTTTTTTTTTCAACTCTGAGTTTAAGAGCACTGGCTGCTCTTCCAGAGGTCAGGAGTTTAAGTCCCACCAACCACATGGTGGCTTACAACATCTATAATGAGATCTGGTGCTCTTTTCTGGCATGCAAGTGTAGATGCATGCAGAACACTGTATCCACAATAAATAAATATATGAATAAATAAATAAAAAGTCAGTTGTTGGTATTATTAAATTTTATTTTGTTAATGCATTACTGCTCTAGTCTCTTATTAGTTAATATTCTTTGATAATCCAGTCATTAAGAATTTCATTCCTTTTCCCCTAGTGCTTTGATATTTGTTTTTGTTAAAGCAATGTCTCCTGTAGATCAGCCTTTCACATGCTATGTAGTTTACACTTTATTGGAACACTGAATGCTGCCCCTACTGTCTAGTGCCTAGAACATAGTCCTGCAGCTCTTTTTAGGTGGGCCCTGACTAGTGAGTGTGAAGTAAAATAGAAGAGTGAATTAATGTCCCCTGAAGACCCTAAATTTTTAGAGGTGGGCAATTACAAATAAAGAGGGACCTGTGTAAGAATTGAGTTCACTAACCTACTTTGAAGCTGGTGTAGTCACAACACAGAAAGGGAGGGGGAGAAGGGAAGATGGTAATGAATCATGTAATCAATTTTAGATGGTCAATAAAAGTGAAAACTGTACATTTGGGGGGAGTCATACACAAAGGGAATCAAGAATATGGATTAGTTGCTGAGCTTGTTTCTGGGAAGCAAATTTCTATAGTTGCATGAGTTCAAACAAAACAGAAGTTCTGGATAAAATGCTGTGGTAGTGACTAACAGGTATGTTTCCCCTCCCCACATTTGAAAGTGCACAACCTGAGAAAAAAAGTTGTGAGTAATACTTGGTGTTCTCTAATACATATTCAAAGTCTCTGAAGAATATTGGACCATAAGGCCATTTTCAACTTTTAAAAATAATTTTAAGGTTATAATGAAATCATTTCAACCTTTTCATTCCTCTCTGCTCTTACATCTCAAATGCTGGGATGAATTGTTAAGGAGGCTACTTAACAATCAAAGCAGACCTGGCTGTCAGGTTCTCCCAGCATCCCTCAATCTTTTCCTGTTACAAGGTATAGGTGTCATACACAGATCTCTACCCCAGAAGTTGAGCTGCCCTCCTCCCAGCTCTCATTCCTTATGTATTCCAACCATTTTGGTTACCTGGTCTTTTTCATTTATCATTTACCTTCCCACCCTTTTCATCTGGCTCTCGACTTCCATCTCTCTTCTCCTCTCACATGGCTCAAGTTCATGTCAATCCTAGACTGTCCCAGATGTTCCTGTGCCTGACTATGTTCTCTCATATATCTATAATAAACTTTCTATTCCAACATTCCTAGGTACAGCCATATCCTTTTTGTTTTATTTCTCATTTTCATTGAGCTCCCATTACCTACTCCTTTCTTTCAAATTCATGGCCATTTGTTTCTTTAATGGTTGTTACTATTTGGCTTTGACTAAAGTTTGGCTGAAGGACTTCCCAAATATGAGGTAGAGATGACTGCGTTGGACACTGATCATGTAATGGAATGTGCAACATAAATGACCTGTATCTTGGAAGATGAGCAGGTGCCCTGGGAAAGTAGAAGATTGTATTTTAAAACATTTCCAAGATGAGGATGTTGCAGGATATTTGATCCCAGTGTGATCCCATAGATTGTGAACTGTAAAAACCTGTGCTTTGTTTGGTATGTTTGAGCCCTAACACAAACCTTAATTCCAAGAACTTTCTGTTTATTCTAAACAGGTGATTATGGTATGGTTCCGTCAGCCCTGGAACATACCTTTAATTCAAAAGCTCTCTGTGCACAGGATTTAATAATGTTAACCCTAGATCAAGAGGCAAAGCAAGAAGCCAACTGACAGGGATTAAAGAGTAAGTGGAACTTTCAGCTGAAATGTATTTAAGAAAGAGTGTAAAAGTGGAAGGAGTTTTAGCATAGTAGATTTTGGGCTTTTTGAGCTTTGAGCTAGAAAGCCTTTGGCCTTGGGTTCCTTTGGCCTATCCACCCTGATCTGTCATCTGAACTGGTAAGCTTTTGGGGCTTTTTACTCTTGGAGTTGAGGTGAGTAGGATGGTCAGATGGGTGCTTTCTCTGCCTCTCTGCACTGGAAGGTTTTAAAATAGAATAATTGGGATTTTCATTCTTTTATAACAACATTAGCATTCTGTGTGCCCATAGGGGTTAGGGCAAAGCTAGAATGCCTCTGCTATCAGCATCATTTGATCTTTGATCCACTGGTAGAGGAGCTACTACTGTCCTAAGACTCAGCTGTATTGTTCAAGCTAATGAGGGATTCTGGGTAGGCCTAGCAGTCAGGAGCAATAGTGGGAGGTAATTTATGGGTTTGTTTTGGGATTTTCCTCTGATGTAGCTCTAAAGAGCTGTGAGTGAGACCAGAGGCCACGTCATGCTGAGTGTGGGGCCATTGTCCCCAGGCCAGGAATAGCAGGATCCTGAGCTATCACAGCCTGATCTGCTTTGAATGAGATGGACTGTGGTTCAGGCTGTGGTTCTGTTGGTCTCCATGTGGTGATCTTGACAGAGACCCTTGGCCTCTGACCCTTCCTGAGTGTTGATTGTCCAGAGAAGTGAGGACTTTGCCGCCTGGGCAGTAGAAAGTTGTGGTGCTTATAATATCACTATCTAGTGTACACACCCAAGCATTGGTTTTGCAGTGGACAGATTGGAAAAATGAAGGTCTCATTTCTAGAAATGATTAATGTTGTATTCCACATAGAGATTTGCATAACAAATTTTACAACTCGTTTTGAAACTGGAAGAAAAGAGGGGGTGGTGGTCATCTTTCAGCAATACTTGATTACATTTTTTTTTAACCTTTCAACTACCACCAGTCACAATGGCATGATTTAGGGAAATTCAATTCCAGGATACAAAAGGAATTTCTGAGATGCAGAATTTTGTCAGGTGTGCCTGGTTTTAAATAAGTGGATAGGAAAGATTCCACATATTGTGACATAAATCATGCAGCAGCAAACATAAACTAAATTATTCTCCATCATTTTTTGTGTGTGAGTGTCTGCAAGGGCTGGGCTGTGCCTGAACCCACAAGGGGACATGAGGGACTGCAAGCCATAGCCCAGCTTATGATCACCTCCATTTTTTAAGAGACTTCTAAAGCAAAAGGACTCTCTGTAAAGGAGGTTAGTAGTAGCTGGAGGGTCAGGAAAATAAAACTGTTTAGGTGTCACTTTGAGTTTGTCTTCTAGCAGTTGTGAAATCTGTGTTTATTTAATTTGTATTAATTAGAAAATCAAAGGTATCTCTGGTCCTATGCAAATTTTCATGCTAGAAGTTACTTATGTCTTTTCATGTTAGCTTGGCTATATTTTAGGCTTATTTTTTGGCTTTTTTTCTCACCCCCTTATTCTTTCACAAACACTGTACACATTCTTGATTATTGAAGTTTGTAGTAAGTACAAAAGTCACATCATGCCAGAAGATTATGAGATTCATGGCAATGGAATCATCCCTTATTTTTCTGTTTTCCTCTGTTTCTTACCAGGTGGATTTTCTGATATGAGATAGAGATTTTGGATTGTTCTTTAGCAATCACATAAAGACAATTTGCACTTATGTCTGTAGAAGACAGAAGAGATAACATGAAGGTGAGTGATACCAGTTGGCCAGTTTACTCCTTCTCTTTTGACATTTTTTTTGTGATCTGTCATTTTCTTCAGAAGTTTCATGTGTCCAGTGGTCTCCATATTCTTTAGTTGGATGATTTTATTCTCCTGAAAAGATTAAATCAAAACCCTGCCCCATCCCTAATTCAGGGGTGAGGGTTGTAGCTTTTTAGGCATGTTATATCTTTTATAGAGCAAAATGTTTTTTTCGAAATAGAAAAAGTATAATATCTCAATTAAAGTTAAAAAAATCTTTGAAAGTTTCCAAATATACCTTAAAGTGTATTTATTTCTAGATAATAAAGTATATTCACTTTGATTTTCAGTCTGCCTTTTACAAGCAGCTTTTAAATAAAATCACTATAAATCCAATGTGCCTGCCTCTGCCTCCCAGGTGGTATGAAAAGGCACGTGCCTCCCAAATGCTGGGATTAAGGCTATGAACCACCAACACCCTGTCATTGTAACTCCTGAATTTAGAAAACAACTAATTAATATAGAACTGCTTGTCTCTTCTGGGATTAAATGCATGGTCTATCACCATGCTGCTCAGATATGTTATATTCACTCCAAATTATTCCAACTCAAAAAGTTTATACCTTAGAATTTACTTAAAACTTTTTAAAGCTCTTAACTGTTTTTAATATGAAACAACAAAAGTATCTTTTTGATTTAAGAAAAAAAAAAAAACTTCAGTCTTTATTAAGTTAGTTTGGAGTGAATGACCACACTGTCTGATGAAAAGTTACCTCTGCTTATTCAGGAGATCTCCACTATTAAAATCTAATCATTATCAATTTTTTTAGGATCCTCCTTTCTTTTCCTGTGGTAACATTCGTTTTTACCAGTGAAGACATAGTTCAGTAATTTCTCACTGTCTACTCCTTTTACTTTTGTTTACTTCATTTTTTTTCTAGAGTATTTAGGTGTGCTGTTAAGCTGCTACTAAGAGATCTTTCTGATTATTTTTTCTGAATGTACTTAGTGGTACTGAATGTACAGAACTGTCTTCTGGTCAACAATTCCATTGTGTACTATGACTTTTGATATCTTATGTATTCATTTCATCGACTTTTAGAAAGTCTTTAATTTCTTTCTTTATTTCAGTTTTGATCCAATTTTTATTTAATAGAGTGTTGTTCAATTTTTATGAGTTTGTAAGCTTTCTATTGTTTTTGTTATTGGTGATGTGCTGCTTTAAACCTTAGTGGTCTGATAGGATGCAGGAGGTTATTGAAAGTTTCTTATATCTTTTGAGACTTCCACAGTTCAAGTATATCATCAATTTTGGAGAACAATATATGTGTTGCTGAGAAGAGAGAACAATCTTTTTGTTTGGGTGGATGTTCTGTAAACATCATTTGGGTAGTGTTTTGATGTTGGTTATCTGGACCATTTCTCTGTTCAGTTTGGTCAGGAGGACCTGTCCATTGGTGAGAGTGATATATTGAAGTCTTCCCCTATCGGTTTATGAGGGCCAGGATGTGATGCCAGATGCAGAAGTGTTTCTTTTATAACTTGGGTGCTATTAGGTTAGGGACATTGATGTTAAGTATTGAAATGTTATATTGCTGGATGTTTTTTTAATATGTCATGTCTTTTGCCATCTTTTGATTAGTTGTTTTTGAAGTCTGTTTTGTTGGATATTAAAATTGCTTTACAAGCTTGATACTCTAATTCATTTATTTGGAATATCTTTTCCAACCCTTTACCTTGAGATAATGTCTATCTTGATGTGAAGCTGTGTTTGATGCATTTAGAAGAAGGGTGGATTCTGTTTTATCATCCGTTTTGTGAGCCTGTGTCTTTTTATTGGTGAATTTGGGTCAATGGTATTAAGAGATATCAACAAACAGTGATTGTAAATCCTGGTATTTTGGTGGTGGTGGTGGTGGTGGTTTTAGCACCCTGTGTTGGGCTATATTTATAGATACATATTGTTTAAATTTGACCTTATCATGAAACATCTTATTTTTCTTCATTTGCTGATTGAAACTTTCTGGGCATGGTTAGTAATTTGTCTTGGCTTCTGTAGTTTTTTAGAGTCAGAAGCACTCTGTCTAAGCCGTTCAACTTCTAGCATTTTTACTGAGAATATAGGATTAATTCCAATAGATCTGCCTTTTTTTTTTTTTTTTTGGTTGGTTTTTGTGGGTTTTTTTTTTTTTTTTTTTTTTTTTGGTTTGTCTGGTTGATTAGTTTGGTTTGTTTTTGTTTTTGTTTTCAGTTGCAGCTTTTCATATTCTTTCTTTGTTCTGCATGTTTTGTATTTTGATTATTCTGTGCTGAGAGGACTTTCTTTTCTGGTCCAGTCTCTTTGGTGTTTTGTATGCTTCTTGTGCCTTCATAGACATCTTCTTTAGGTTAAGAAATTTTTCTTGTATGATTTTGTTGAAAATATCTTCTGGAACTTTGATCTCATCCTTCTTCTTCTAATCTGATTATCAGCATGTTTTTTGTTATCATAATGTCCCAGAGTTCCTGGATGTTTCCTGAAAGTTTGTATGTAGACCAGGCTGGTTTTGAACTTAAAAGCTCTAACTCCAGTCAAGTGTTGGGCTTAAATCTAGGCCAACATGCCTGGCATCAACATCACCATCATTGGCTACTGAGCATGGAATATAGAGTTTTAGGTATTTATTTTCTTTTGTTTTGTATATGTAAGCATAGGTTGTTGTGTTGATATTCATCAACATCTTGCATTTGAAATTTGGCAGGGAGTATATTTAATTTCTTAGGATGCCCTTTATTCATGACACTAACACTATCTGAGCTTTCCAAGTCATTGAATTGTAGGTGTGTGATGCTCTTCTTACCAGTTGTATTTTTTTAATTTTGTTTGTTTTATTCACATTTAATTTATTTTTAATTTAAATTTATTTTTTGTTTTTATTTATTCTCTGACATGAACTTGAGTGTTTGATCACCTCCTCCTGGGTGGTGCAACCTTGCAAGGCCACAGAGGAAGATGATGCAGCCATCCTTGATGAGACCTGATAATCTAGAAGGGAAGGAATCCCTCCCCAATTAGGAGACTAGAGAAAGGGCATAGGAGCAGAAGGAGGGTGGGTGGGACTGGGAGGAGATGAGGGAGGGGGCTATGGCAAGGATACAAAGTGAACACATTGTAATAAATAAATTAATTAAATTAAAAAAATAATTTATCCACTTAACATCCCAATTGTAATCTTCTCCATTGACTCTTCCTTGTCTCACCCTCCATTTATTTTTGTCCTTATCCCACTTCCTATATCTCAGATACAGGGAACCCTCCTCTCCGACCATCTGAACCCAGCCTATCAAGTCTCACTAGGACTTCCTGCATCCTCTTCCTCTGTGGCATAGCAATGCCCCTCCACCAAGGGGAAATGATCAAATAGCACACAACAGAGTCCATGTCAAAGCCAGCACCTTCTCCCCTTACTATGGATCAAACATGGAGACTGAGCTGCCTATCAGCTACATCTGAGCAGGGGTCTGTTTCCTCTTCATGAATGGTCTTTGGTGAGTCCATCAATCTCTGCAAGTCCCCATGGGCCCAGATTTGTTGTCCTTGTTGGTCTTCTTATGGAGGTCCTGCCAGCTCTGGGTCTTTCTACATTCTATCCTCTCACTCTTTCCTATGATTCCCTGTGCTCTACCCAAAGTTTGGCTGTGAATCTTAGTATCTGTTTTGAACCCCTGCTGGGCGTCTTTCGGAGGATATATATGTTAGGCTCTCATCCTCTTCCCTCTCCTCAGTCACTTCTGGTGTCGATTTTATTTGCACTTTTGCATAAGAATTAAGCATCCTCCATAGGGTCCTCCTTTTTATTTAGCTCCTTTATGTCTATAGATTGTAGTATGTTTATCCTATATTATGGCCATTATCCATTTACAAATGAGTATATACCATGCATGTCTTTCTGGTTTTGGAATAACTCACTTAGGATGATCATTTCTAGTTCCATCTACTTGCCTGAAAATTTTATAGTTTCCTTTTTTTTTTTTAATACCCGAGGTGCATTCCATTGTGTAAATGTACCACAATTTCTCTAAAACAATGGTTTGGTTGAGAGACATATAGTTTGTTTCCCTATTATGGCTATTATGAATATAGATGTTATGAACACAGTTGAGCAAATATCTTTGTTGAATGGTGGAACATCTTTTTGATATATGCCCAGAAATGGTATAGCTGGGTCTTGAAGTAACACTATTTCTAATTGTCTGAGAAAGTATGAGATTCATTTCTAAAGCGGTTGTATAAGTTTTCACTCCCATAGCAATGGAGGAGTGTTCCTTTCTTCACATTCTCACTAACTTGCTGTCACTTCAGGTTTTGACCTTAGCTATGATGGGTTTAAGATGGAATGTCATTTGCATTTCCATGATGACTACACATATTGTGCATTTAATGTCCACCATTTGATATTCCTCTGTGGAGAAATCTTTGTATAGTTCTGTACCCCAGTTTTAAATTGGATTATTTGGATTATTTGAGTTTAATTTCTTCAGCTCTTTATATATATTGTTTATTAGCTCTTTCAGTGGTATGTAGGGTTGGTGAAGATCTTTTGCCAGGCTGTAGGCTGTCATTTTTTTCTATTGACAGAGTTCTTTGCTTCATAGAAGCTTTTTGTTTTATGAGATCCTATTCATTAATTCCTGATTTTAGAGCAAGTGTTTTTTGTGTTCTGTTGAGGAAGTTACCTTCTATGCCAATGAGATTGAGGATCTTTCCCACTTTTTTATCTAACAGATTTAGTGTATCTGGTTTTATGTTGATGTCTTTGAACAACTTGGACTGCAGTTTAGTGCAGGGTGATCTATATGGATCTATTTTCATTTTTCCACATGTAAACTTCCAGTTAGACCAGTACCATTTGCATGATTTTGGTTTCTTTGTCAAAAATCAAGTGGCCATAGGTATGTGGGTTTATTTATCGGTCTTCACTTCAATTCCATTGATCTACTGATTGTTTTTAATTCAGTACCATGTAGTTTTTATTACTATTGATTTATAATAGAGCTTGAGATGAAGAATGGTGATACCTACTGAAGATCTAGTATTGTACAGGATTGTTTTAGCTATTCTGGCTTTTTTTATTTTTCCATATGAAGCTGAGAATTTTTTTAAATTCCTTAAGGAATTATGTTCATATTTTGATGGGCATATCATTGAATCTGTAGATTGTTTTTTCGTACAATGGCAATTTTTACTATGTTGATCCTACTAATCCATGAGCATGAGAGATATTTCTATTTTCTGGTATCTTTTTCAATTTCTTTCTTCAGAGACTTGAAGTTTTTTTTTTTTTTTTCCATATAGGTTTTTCACTGGCTTGTTGAGGCTAACATAAAGATATATTATGTTATTTTTTTCCTGGCTATTGTGAAGGGTGTTATTTTCCTAATTCTTTCTCGGTCCAATTATCTTTTGTATACAGGAGTGCTACTAATTTTTTTTTTTAGTTCACTTTATATCCAGCTACTTTGCTGAAGTGTTTTTCAACTGTAGGCATTTCCTACAGTAGAATTTTTGGGGTCATTTTTGTATACTGTCATATCATCTGTGAATAGTGATATTTGACTTCTTCCTTATCAATTTGTGTCCCCTAGATCTCTGTTAGTTGTCTTATTGCCCTAGATAGGACTTTGAGTACTGTATTGAAGAGATTTGGAGAGAGTGTGTAGCCTTGTCTTGTCCTTGAGTCCAGTAGAATTGATTTAACCTTCTTTTCATTTAGTTTGATGTTAGCTATAGGATTTCTGTATACTGTCTTTACTATTTTTAAATATGTGCCTTTGTCTCTGGTCTCTCCAGGACTGTAAACAAGAATAATTGTTGTATATTGTCAAATGCTTTTTCAGCATCTAAGAAACTGGTCCTGTGTTGTTCTGTTTTTTGTTTTTTTTTTTTTTTTCAATTTGTTTATATGGTGGATTACATTGATGGATTCCATGTACTTAACTACCCCTGCATGCCTGGGACGAAGATTACTTGGTTATGGTGGATGATATCTTTGATATATTCTTGGATTTGATTTGCGAGTATTTTTACATCATTGCTCATAAAAGAGATTGGTCTGAAATTCTCTTTCTTTTTGGGGATCTTTGAGGATTTATCAAGGTGACTGTGGTCTTAAAAAAGGAAATTGTTCATATTGCATACGTTTCTATTTTGTGGAATAATTTGGAGAATATCAGTATTCACTCTTCTTTGAAGGTCTTGTAGAATTCTGCTCTGAAATGATCTGGCCCTTGGAATTTTTTGGTTGGGAGTATTTTAGTGGCTGCCTCTATTGTCTTAAGCACTATAAGACTATTTAATATTTTTACCTGATGTTGATTCAATTTTGGTAAGTGGACTCTAAAGAGAATTGTATATTTCATTTAGATTTTCAAATTTTGTGGCATACAGGCTTTTGACATAAGAGTTAATGGTTCTTTGGATTGTCTCAGTGTCTGTTAGATCTTTCTTTCAGACTTTGTGGATTTGGATAGCATCTTTCTGCCATTTACTTAATTTGGCTAAGAGTTTGTCTGTGTTTTTTATTTTCTCAAAGAACTACCTCTTGGTTTCTTCGATTCTTTGAATTATTATCTTTGTTTCTAATTCATTGATTTCAGTCCTGAGTTTGGTTTTTCCTAGTGATCTACTCCTGCTGGGTGTGCCTGCTTCTTTTTTCCTAGGGCTTTTAGGTGTGCCATTAAGTTGCTTGTATGGGATGTCTCTAATAGCTTACGAAGGCCTTTAGTGCTATTAAAACTCCTCTAAGGACTGCTTTCACTGCATCCCATATGAAGTTGAGAAATCTTCTATCAAGGTCTGCAAAGTATTCTGTTGGTATTTTGATGGAAATTGCATTGAATCTGTTGATTGCTTTTGGTAAGATGTCCAATTTTACTATGTTAATCCTGCCAAACTATGAACATGGAAGATAGTTCCATCTTCTGAAATCTTCTAATTCTTTCTTCAGAGACTTGAATTTTTTTTCATACAAGTCTTTGACTTGCTTGGTTATGGTCACACCAAGATACTTTATGTCCTTTGTGGCTATTGTGAAGGGTGTTGGTTCCCTAAATTCTTTCTCAGCCCTTTTGTCTTTTGTATACAGGAGGGCTACTGACTTTTTTGAGTTAATTTTGTATCCAGCCACTTTGCCAAAGGTGTTTATCACCTGTAAGAGTTCTCTGGTAAAATTTTTGGAGTTACTCCAGTATACTATCATATCATCTGCAAATAGTGATACTTTGACTTCTTCCTTTCCAATTTGTATCCTTTTGATTTCCTTTAATTATCTTATTGCTCTAGCAAGGACTTCAAGAACTATGTTGAAGAGATATGGAGAGAATAGGCAGCCTTACCTTGTCCCTGATTTCAGTGGGATTGATTTAAGTTTCTCTCCATTTAGCTTGATATTGGCTATAGGCTTGCTGTATATTGTCTTTACTATGTTTAGGTATGTGTCTTGTATCCCTGATCTCTCCAATAGTTTAAACATGAATGGATGCTGGATTTTTTCAAATGCTTTTTCAGCATCTAAGGAGATTAGCATGTGTTTTTTTCTTTCAATTTTTTAATATGGTAGATCACATTGATGGATTTTTGTATATTGAACCACCCCGGCATACCTGGCATGAAGCCTATATGGTCATAGTGGATGATATATTTGATGTGTTCTTGTATTGGGTTTTCAAAGTATTTTGTTGAGTATTTTTGCATCAATGTTTATAAGGGAGATTGGCCTGAAATTATCTTTCATGGTTGTGTCTTTGTGAGGTTTAGGTTACAAGGTGACTGTGGCTTCAGTGAATGAGTTTGGTAGTGTTCCTTTTGTTTCTATTTTGTGGAATAGATTGAAGAGAGCTGGAGTTCCCTCTTCTTTGAAGGTCTGGTAGAATTATTCACTGAAACCATCTGGCCCTGAGCTTTTTGTGGATTGGAAACTTTTGATGAATGCTTCTATTTCCTTAGTGGATACAGAAATATTTTATTGATTTACCTGGTCTTGATTCAGCCTTGGTAAGTTGAATCAACCAAGAAAATTGTCCATTTCATTTAGATTTCCAAATTGTGTGGCATAAAGACTTTTGAAGTAAGTCCTAAGGATTGTTTGGATTTCCTTAGTGTCTTTTGTTTTATCCTCGTTTTCATTTCTGATTTTGTTAATTTGGATAATCTCTCTCTGCCTTTTAGTTTGTTTGGCTAAGGGTGTGTCTATCTTGTTGATTTTCTCAAAGAACCAGCTCTTGGTTTCATTGATTCTTTTAAATGTTTTATTTGTTTCTAATTTATTGATTTCAGCCCTGAGTTTGATTATTCTACTCCTTTTTGGTGTGTCTGCTTCTTTTTTCTAGGGATTTTAGGTGAGCCAATAAGTTGATTGTATGAGGTGTTATAAATTTCTTTTTGAAGGCACTTAGTGCTATGAACTTTCGTATTAGCACTGCTTTAATTGTGTCCCAGAAGTTTTGTTATGTTGTGTCTTCATTTCCATTGAATTCTAGGAAGACTTTAATTTCTTTATTTATTTCTTCCCTGACCCAGCTGTCATTTAGTAGTGAGTTCTTCACTTTCCATGTGTATGTAGGCTTTTTGCTATTTCTGTTGTTGTTGAGGTCCAGGTTTAGACCATGGTAATTAGATAGTATAGAAGGGATTATTTCAATCTTCTTGTATAGGTCGAGGCTCACTTTGTGACCAATGATATGGTCTATTTTGGAGAAGGTTCCATGAGGTGCAGAGGAGGTAAATTCTTTTGTGTTTGGGTGTAAGGTTCTGTAGATGTTTGTTAGGTATATTTGATTCATGACCTCTATTAGAGATATTGTTTTTTTTAATTTCTGTTTTCTTGACCTGTCCTTTGTTGAGATTGTGGTGTTGACATCTCCCACTAGTAATGTATGGGGATCTGTGTGTGGTTTAGGTTTTATTAATGTTTCTTTTACAAACGTGGGTACCTTGTATATGGGGCATAGATGTTTAGAATTGCAATTTTTTCCTGGCACAATTTTCCTTTGATGAGTTTAAAATGACCTTCTTCATGTCTTTTGATTGATTTTGGTTGAAAATGTATTTTATTAGATATTAGAATGGCTACTCCTGCATGTTTCTTAGGGTCCATTTGCTTGGACCCTTCTAGCTCTTTACTCTCAGGTAATGTCTATCTCTGTGATTTAGATGTGTTTCTTGTATGCAACAGATAGTTGGGTCTTGTTTATGTATCCATTCTGTTAGTCTGTGTCTTTATTGGAGAGTTAAGTCCATTGATGTTGAGGGAAATTAGTGACAAGTGGCTGTTAGTTCCTTTTATTTTAATGTTGCTTGTGGTAGTGTGTTTGTGTGCTTGGTTACATTTAGTTTTGCGGTAGTGACATTATTTATTTTCTGTGTTTTCCTGAATGTAGTTAACTTTCCTGGGTTGTAGTTTTCCTTCTAGGAGCTTCTGTACCTCTGGATTTATGGTTAGGTATTGTTTAAATTTGCTTTTGTCATTAAATATCTTGTTTGCTCCATCTATGATGACTGAGATTTTTGCTGGGTATTGTAGCCTGGGCAGACATCTATGTTCTCTTAGGGTCTGCATTATATCTGTTCAGGCCCTTCTGGCTTTCATAGTCTCTGTAGATAAGTCAGGTGTGATTCTGTTAGGTTTGCCATTATATGTTACTTGGCCTTTTTCCCTTGCAGTTTTTAGTAGATTTTCTTTGTTCTGTATACTTACTGTTTATTATATGGTGGGAGAATTTTCTTTTCTGGTCTAATTTATTTGGTATTCTGTAGGCTTCTTGTATTCTTATACACCTCTCTTTTTAGTTGGGGAAATTTTCTGCTATGATTTTCTTGTATTTTTTTAATTGTTTGTTATTATTAGTTACATTTTATTAATGCAGTATCCCAGCTGTATCCCACTACCTTATTCCCTCCCAATCCCACCCTTCCTCCCTCAACTTCTCCCTGCCCCTTTCCAAGTCCATGGATTGGGGAGGACCTCCTCCCATTTCATCTGTCCCTGTTTTTTTCTGGTATCTTCAGGGCTGGCTGTGAAGTCTTCCTCTGTGGCCTAGCAGAACTGCTGCTCCCTTGTGGGGTGGGGAGTCAAAGAGCCTGCCATTGAGTTCCTGTCAGAGATAGTCCCTGTTCCTCTTACTATGGCAAACCAATTGGTTATTGAGCTACCACGAGCTTCGTCTGAGTAAAGGTTCTAGGTTATATCCATACATGGTATTTGGTTGGAGAAACAGTTTCAGAAAAAAAAAACCCTGTGCCCAGATATATTTGGTCCTTGTGGGGCTCCTATCCTTTCCCTGTCATACTAACTCTCCTTTTGCTGAAGGTTTGGTTATGAGTCTTAGTATCTGTTTTGAAATGCTACTTGGTAGGGTCTTTCAGATGCCTTCTGTGGTAGACTCCTGCCATATGTCCAATGCACATCTCAGTTGTCTTTCTAAGTGAGGATTGATATCTTACCTCATGTCTGCTTTCTTGTTTATCTCCTTTAGGTGTATAGACGTCATTATGTTTATTATATCTTGTAGGTCTATATATGCGAGTATATACCATGTTTGTCTTTCTCCTTCTAGGGTACTTCACTCAGAATGATCTTTTCTAGATCCCACCATTTTCCTGCAAATTTCATGATTTCCTCATTTTTTATTGCTGAGTAGTATTCCATTGTGTAAAAATACCACAATTTCTGTATCCATTCCTTCGATGATGGACATCTGGGTTGTTTCCAGGTTCTGGCTATTACAAATGAAGCTGCTACAAACATGGTTGAGCAAATGTCCTTATTGTGTACTTGAGCAAAATTTTGGTATATACATAGCAGTGGTATAGCTGTGTCTTGAGGAAGCGTTATTCCTAATTGTCTGAGTAAGCGCCAGATTGACTTCCAAAGTGGTTGTCCCAGTTCACATTCCTACCAGCAGTGGAGGAGGGTTCCCTTTTCTCCACAACCTCTCCAGCATGTGTTGTCAATTGAGTTTTTCATCTTGGCCATTCTGATGGGTGTAAGGTGATATCTCAGGGTCATTTTGATTTGCATTTCCCTAATAGCTAATGAGGTTGAGTATTTCTTTAAGTGTTTCTCTGCCATTTGATATTCCTCAATCAAGAATTCTCTGTTTAGCTCTGTTCCCCATTTTTCAATTGGATTATTTGTTTTGTTGCTTTTCAGCTTCTTTAGTTCTTTATATATACTGGATATTAGCCCTCTGTCAGATAAAGGGTTGGTGATGATTCTTTCCAACCTGTAGGCAGTTGTTTTGTTTGGATGATGGTGTCCTTTGCTTTACAGAAGCTTTTCAGCTTCATGAGCTCCCATTTATTGATTGTTACTCTTAGAGCCTGTGCTGTTGGTGTTCTGTTCAGGAAGTTGTCTCCTGTATCAATGAGTTCTAGGCTGTTCCCCACTTTTTTTTCTAACAAATTTAGAGTATCTGGTTTAATGTTGAGGTCTTTGATCCACTTGGACCTTAGTTTTGTGCACAATGATAAATATGAATCCACTTTCATTTTCCTGCATGTAGACATCCAGTTGGACCAGCACCATTTGTTGAAGATGCTGTCTTTTTTCCATTGACTGGATTTGGCTGCTTTGTCAAAAATCAAGTATTCATAGGTGTGTGGGTTTATTTCTGGATCTTCTATTCAGTTACATTGATCCTCCTTTCTGTTTCTATGCCAATACCATGCAATTTTTATTACTATTGCTCTGTAGTACAACTTGAGATAGGGGATGGAGATACCTCCAGATGATCTGTTGTTGTACAGGATCGTTTTGGAGATTTTGGGTTTTTTGTTTCTCCATATGAAGCTGAGAATCTTTTTTTCAAGGTCTGTAAAGAATTGAGTTGGTATTTTGATGGGAATTGCATTGAATCTGTAGATTGCTTTTGGCAGGATGGCCATTTTCACAATGTTTATCCTACCAATCCATGAGCATGGGAGATCTTTCCATTTTCTGACATCTTCAATTTCTTTCTTCAGAGACTTGAAGTTTTTCTCAAACAGGTCTTTCACTTGCTTGGTTAGTGTAACCCCAAGGTATTTTATGTGGTTAGTAGCTATTGTGAAGGGTGTTGTTTCCCTTATTTCTTTATCAGCCCTTTTGTCTTTGGTATACAGGAGGGCTTCTGATTTTTTGAGTTGATTTTGCATCCTACCACTTTGCTGAAGGTGTTTATCAGCTGGAAGAGTTCTCTGGTTGTTCTTCTATGATTTTACTGAAAATATTTTCTGGCCCTTGGAGGAGGAAATCTTCTTTTTTCTCTATTCCTATTATTCTTAGGTTTTGCCTTTTCATGTTGTCTTGGATTTCTTGGACGGTCTGTGTCAGGAATTTTTTAGATTTAACATTTTCTTTGATGGATACATCGATTTCTTCCATTGTGTCTTCCACACCTGAGATTCTTTCTTCCATCTCTCATAATCTATTGGTTATGCTTACCTCTGTAGTTCCTGTTTTCTTCCCTAAGTTCTTTCTCTCCACAGTTTCCTCCATTTGTGTTTTCTTTAATTTTTCCAATTGTATCTTCAGATCTTGAGCTGTTTTGTTGATTTCCTTCACCTGTCTGAATGTATTTTCCTTCAGTTCCTTCAGCTGTTTGTTTGAACAATCTTTTGTTTCTTTAATTTCTTTCACTGATTTAAGTATTTCTTCTGTAAAGGCCACAAATTCTTTGGATGCAACTTCCTGTATTTCTTTACGTTTGGCTGTAATCTGTTTGTCTTTATCTTCTTCCATTTCTTTGCAGATGGCCATAATCTGTTTGACTTTATCTTCCTCTAGTTCTTTACACATTTTATTTGTTTCCTCTATTATCCTCTTCTTAAGCATAGATATAAGGTCATCTTCTTGAATTTCATTTATGCTGGGGTATCCAGGGCTACTTCCCCATGGATATGGAATTCTCCATATTGATCTGTCTTTTTTGAATTGAGCTTTTACACTTGCATCTACCCATTTGGCTATCTTAGATGTTGACTGTTAGTTTCTGGTGCTTCCTCAAATCTTGTGGTGGGGAGAATCCCCTTGGCAGGAAGATGATTTTTCCCAAAGGA
This sequence comes from Meriones unguiculatus, assembly GCF_030254825.1. NCBI lineage: Eukaryota > Metazoa > Chordata > Mammalia > Rodentia > Muridae > Meriones > Meriones unguiculatus. The sequence goes on from NW_026843645.1 coordinate 553,140, forward strand.
GCCCTCCTTAGATTTTTAGGTATGGTCACTGAATGGCAGGTATTTTTCAGGAATTGCCACAGCTCATCTCAGGCATACACACCTGAGTAGTAATTGTGGCCTTTGTTAGTAAAGGGGGCTATCCTCTCACCCAGAGAAGTTCTGGAGACAGCTGCCCTGCTGCTGGATTTCTTGATGTAAATTTAGTGAGGTGCTGCTGTAACCTGAGTGCCCCGTGGTTTGGTCAGTTTAGTTAGGGATAACTGATTGTCCCTTGGAGCAGTATCTGGGGGTTGATCTCAGGGAACCCAGGCTTCTGGAGGTCTGATATTGGGGCTCTCTGCCCCAGTATACAAGTGGTAATCAGTGGCACATGAGCACTACTCTCATGTGTGCAGCAGGAGGCTAGAGTCTGGAGCCTGTGGATAACCAGAAACTTTTCTGGAGCTAGGTGTCCTGAGGTAGGGCCAGATATTTCCCCAACTTTGGGTTTTCTCCCAACAGGAAGACTCAGTCTGTGGTGTTTGACGTGGCATGTAGAATGCATAGGCAATTGCCAATGATGGTCCAAGCAGGTGACTGGGAAAGGAGCTGAGAACTTTTCCAAGAATGTTTCAATGTATGGTAGTTGTAGTGTGTGTGTGGGGGGGAGTTGGCTGAGTTCTCTAATCTGGGATCTGCTGTTTCCCTGCCTGTGGAGTTTTCTCCAGACAGGGAAACCCATCCTCTAGTGTCCTGGGGCACACAGTTCTGTGATGGAGAGTAGGGCATGCAGGGCTAGCAGCTGGAGGCACACTTAGACATGACAGCTGTGCACCCACTGGTCTGCAGGACCTTTCCAGAGATAGACTGGGTGACCTGAGGTCAGTCCTGCTTTCTTCTTCCCTGTTTCTTTTCTAGACTGGGGCTCCCAGTCTCTGGTGCCCTGGAGAACATAATTTACTCTGGAAAGGTTATCAGGACACAAAGGTGTATCCTGCAACCCGGGATATCTTCTGGGTTCTCGCTGAGTGACCTGAGAGTGGACCTGACTGACACCCACACCGTGGAGTTTCCTCTCACCTGGGAAACAGGATCACTGTTGCTTTAGGGCCCAGAGATCAGTCTTTTAGTTGCTGTACCAACATTGCTGTCCTACTCCTCAGACCCAATGTCCTCCTGGCACCGCCATCTTAAATTCCCCCCTTCTTCATCCCTTTCAATTAATTTTGGTTGAAAGTCTATTTTATTAGATATTAGAATATCTACTCCTGCTTGCTTCTTGGGTTCATTTGCTTGAAAACCTTATTCCTGCTGCAACATCCCAGGGACTTTCCCAGAGAATAGCTGGGTGCTCTGAGGTTGGACCCGATTGTTTCCCTCATCATTGGTTTTCTTACATTTGAAACACAGTCAGTTGGGACCCACAGATCCAACTATTGGACGCCATGCAGTCTCTGCTACCCAGCTTATCAGACACAGTATGCAATCAGCCCAACCATCTGGGATCTATATTTTTAATTTTTACTGAATATGAGTATTTTGATTGTATGCATGAATATGCACCTCTTGTGTGCCTAATCCTCACAGTAGTCTGAAGATGTCTTCAGAACTCATGAACTTATAGCAATTGATAGTAGTGGGTCGCAGGTAATCACTGACAATTGAGCCCAATTATTTGAAAGAGCAGCAAGAACTCCTCACTGCTGAGCCATCTGTCCTGTTTTATGTTGCTTATTTATGATCAGCATTTACATTGTTAATATTTTCATCTTTCTATTTTTAGCTGTTTAAACATGCATTCCCTTTTAGTAAGATATCATTGAAGTTACAGTTTAAGTTGGGACAGTGCAGATTTCTGGAGAATAAATATACAACAGGAGTGAATGTATAATTCCTTGTAGAAGCTTCAGTAAAGACCTCTGAGTTCTTTCAATATTTTGTGTTTGTTTGATTGACTTTAAGAGGAGGCTCTGTCTTACTATATAGGTCTGGCTGTTCTAGAACTCTTTGAATAGATAATGCTGACATCCAGTTCAATAAGATACACCTGTGTCTGCCTCCTGAGTGATGGAATTGAAGGCATGACAGAATACACCCCGCTTGTCCACCATTTTTTGTAGTTAGTAACTGTTAATAAATTTCTCTGATCTGTACTTAGTATTGTTCATCTGTTAATTTCTCTCTCTGTGTGTCTCTGTCTCTATGTCTCTGTCTCTCTATTTCACACTCTTCTCTCTGTTTGTCTTTGTCCACATTAATTGCCATGTCTATTCCAAAGCTATATCCTCTTCAAAAAGTTCAGATATGATACAGTTAAAACTTGTTATTCCGTTTTCTTCTAAAATGACTTAGTGATAACATTAACACTTCTTTTTTAATAGAAAAGTTTTAATCTTTATTTTTAATCTATAGGCTACATTATTTAGTAAGGAGGATATACAAAACAATAATCAAAGAATAATCATGTGTTCTATTCCTTTTCTTTTGTCTGGTCACTCAGAAATATGTTGTAATTGGCTATGATTATTGTTGCTTGCCACTCACATTATTTTTATCCATGTATTCACTGTAGTCCACTTTCCCTTCCACAAATATATGAGCCCCCCTCTTCACATACTGATATGCCTCATCCCTGAGAACTGGTCAAAACATAATATTCAGTACCATGTTGTCTTTTGACTGATGTTACCCATCTGTTCAGTGTCCCCTGATGAACACATCTCATTTGTTGCTATATAAAATATCATGACTGTGTTTTGTCCTTCCACTTGTATCATGACAGGGTCGTGACCTACTCACGCAAGTAACTGAAGATGATTCATAGATTGCTCAAGAACCCAACTAATGGCTAATTTATATTCATGTCTTACAAACTGATGAAACACAGGTTTTTGAAGCACACCTTTGGTTTTTTTTTTTTTCAATCTAACCTTTTGGCTTTTTCATCTCCCCTACTTCACATCACACACAGCACCCAACTGTATAACATTCGCACTTCTGTGTCAGAAAATAAATTGCAGAAGCAGTAGAATTATATGATTATATTGACAATGACGTATAAATTATATTGTTGCCACTGTTTCTGTTGTACAAATGTATGGCATATTTTAGAATTCGGTGACCTTCAATGATGTGCATGTGAAATTCAGCCAAGAAGAGTGGGCCTTGCTGGAACCTTCCCAGAAGCAACTCTACAAAGATGTGATGCTAGAGACCTGTGAAAACCTCACTGCTATAGGTAAGACTGCAATTTTTCTTTCACTTTTAAAATAAAGAGACGACTTTTACTTTGTTATTGATCCTCTTCTGTAATTCCAATTGAGAATGAGGAGGAATGAGGTAAATAAATCAGGCATGGTTCTCAGGGTCACAGAAGATAGTGATTTAAGTTTTGCCTTAATAATAACATGATATTTCCAATAATATATATTTTCTCGTACTATATTTTAGGCTACAATTGGGATGACCATAATATTGAAGAACAGTTTCAAAGTTCTACAAGTAATAAAAGGTAACTTTATGTGCATGTTGACACAAATATAAATCTTAAATTTTAATGTCCTGGAAGTCTGGTGTTTTTTGTTTGTTTGTTTGTTTGTTTATTGGCTGCTTTTTATTTTCTGTTTTTGAAATAGATTTGTTTCTGGGTATCTGTGACTTTCTTAGACTTGCTTGTTAGACCAGCCTGACCTCAAAATCACACAGATCTGCCTGCTTCTGCCTCCACAAGTGCTGGAATTGAAGGCATGTACCAGCACACATGGCTGTGTCCTGGAAGTTTTAAAGAAAAGCAACAGTGTAAAAACAGCACTGCTTTAAGTGTACTGATGATCATTAAAATCTCATAATTCCATGTACTTCAATGTCAGGTATCTGATTTGTGTTTACAAGACACTCCCCTAAGATAGAAGAAAATAAAATAATATTGTAACAAAAATACCATTTGAATCGTATGGACATTACAGCTACTGACTTGAACTGCCAATCTGTTTATTCTCATTCTATCTACTCGGATATTGTAAGAGGTATACACACTGAATTGGTGATCAGTATATGTCCAAAACCTTCTAATAAGCAAAAAAATTCATAGTAGAACCAGTGTTACTCATTTTCGTGCAGTAACATTGTAAAGTTTAGTGAAAGGAACAGCTTATGAGAATCAAGAATATTGTTGTGGAGAAACCTTAATCCCTATATGACATGTCTATGATGAACAAAAAAACAAACTGTGTTAATTCAATGTGGGAATCTTTATTATTTTTGTAAATTAAACTGGTATATCATATGTTTCTAAGACACATGAGCATAGGGATATTGAAAGAAACAGTGTCCCTCTCTTTCTCCAAGAACAATTGATTTGGTAGTAGTCCCCACTGTGAGTAATTTTTCTGAATGTGATAAATGGTTACTGTTAATTTGTTTTGCAACTTCACTGAGAATTCATCAGCAAACTCATATTGCTGAAAATTCCTATGAATACTAGGATTTTGGAAATTCTGCTTGTCTTAGCTCACTTCGTAAATGAAGTAGCATGCATACAGTACAAAAATTTGTGAATGGAATTGCTGTGGTAAAACTCTGAATACTTACAATACTCTTCATATATAGGAGAAAATCTCTTATAGAAAAATGATGCTATAAAAGTGATCCACATAACAAATGCTCTTACCACCACAGGGATCTTCAAAAATACCCATAATGAAGGAGAATACCATGAATGTAAATAAAGTGATAAAACTTTAAAATGTTATTCTTCTTTACCATTAGATCAAATTATGAAATTAACTCAATGACTGGCTCTTTGGTCTCCCTACCCCCGAAGGGAGGAGCAGTCCTGTTAGGCCACAGAGGAGGGCTTTGCAGCCAGTACTGAAGATACCTGATAAAACAGGATCAGATGAACGGGGAGAAGGTCACCCCTATCAGTGGACTTGGAAAGGGGCACGGTGGAGATGAGAGAGGGAGGGAGGGACTGGGAGGGAATGAGGGATCGGGACATGGCTGGGATACAGAGTTAATAAAATGTAACTGATAAAAAAAATAAAAAAATAAAAAAAGAAACTCATGAAAAAAAAGAAATTAATTCATATAGATAAATATATTTATTAGTGTAATGAAATGACTGGGGTAAATCTTTCACATGTGCCAATTTTCTTTGCAGGCTTGAAAGCAGTCATACTGGAGAGAAACCCTTTAAATGCACTCTATGTGGTAAAGCCTTCCCCTATATCACTGTTCTCCTATGGCATAAAAGAACACATACTGGAGAGAAACCTTATGAATGTAACCAGTGTGGTAAAGCCTTTGCAGAAAACAGTCATCTCTTAAGCCATAAAAGAACACACACTGGAGAGAAACCTTATGAATGTAACCAGTGTGGCAAAGCCTTTGCACAAAACAGTCATCTCATAAGCCATAAAAGAACACACACTGGAGAGAAACCTTATGAATGTAATGAGTGTGGCAAAGCCTTTGCAGAAAACGGTCATCTCATAAGCCATAAAAGAACACACACTGGAGAGAAACCTTATGAATGTAACCAGTGTGGTAAAGCCTATGCACGAAACAGTACTCTCTTAAGCCATAAAAGAACACACACTGGAGAGAAACCTTATGAATGTAACCAGTGTGGCAAAGCCTTTGCACAAAACAGTCATCTCATAAGCCATAAAAGAACACACACTGGAGAGAAACCTTATGAATGTAATGAGTGTGGCAAAGCCTTTGCAGAAAACGGTCATCTCATAAGCCATAAAAGAACACACACTGGAGAGAAACCTTATGAATGTAACCAGTGTGGTAAAGCCTATGCACGAAACAGTACTCTCTTAAGCCATAAAAGAACACACACTGGAGAGAAACCTTATGAATGTAACCAGTGTAGTAAAGCCTTTGCACAAAACAGTACTCTGTTAAGCCATAAAAGAACACACACTGGAGAGAAACCTTATGAATGTAACCAGTGTGGTAAAGCCTTTGCACAAAACAGTACTCTCTTAAGCCATAAAAGAACACACACTGGAGAGAAACCTTATGAATGTAACCAGTGTGGTAAAGCCTTTGCAGAAAACAGTCATCTCTTAAGCCATAAAAGAACACACACTGGAGAGAAACCTTATGAATGTAATGAGTGTGGCAAAGCCTTTGCAGGAAACAGTACTCTCTTACGCCATAAAAGAACACACACTGGAGAGAAACCTTATGAATGTAATCAGTGTGGTAAAGCCTTTGCACAAAACAGTAATCTCATAAGACATAAAAGAACGCATACTGGAAAGAAACTTTATGAATATACCCAACGTGATAAAGCCTTTACACAGCAGAGTAGTCTCCGAAAACAGGAAAAGACACACAGTGAAGAGAAGCCTGGTGAGGGTAATTAGTGTGATAAAGCCTTTGCATGCAACAATCATCTCCTAAGACAACAACACATTCTGGAGGGAAACTATATGAATATAACTATGTGGCAAAGCCTTTGCACATAACATCTCCTAATACATAAAATAACACTTACTGGAAAAATGTCTGACTGTAACCAATGTGAAAAAACTTTTGGACTTCAGAATAATCTCCACACTCATGAAAGAAATCCTAATGGACCGAAAGCCTGTGAGTGCTTTTTACATGGTGAAACCATTCCACATTTGTATAATCTTCATCATCATGAAAGGATTCATAATGGAGGAAAACCTTATGAATGTATTAAAATGGTGAGGCCTTGCACAAATCTAGAGTCATGATCATAATAAAAGTATCCTTACTGGAGAGGAATTCTGTGACTATAAGCAATGTGGAAATGCCTTTGTGTACTTTGGTCCACTGAGATCCAACAGAACTGTAAAACTAGCTCAATGGAAATGACCTCCCTTTTCTAAAGGGGAAAGGGAATAGGGTTGGAATAGGAATGGAGGGTAGTACTGGGGCAGAGAAGGGAGGGGGACTACGATTGGAATTTAAAGTAAATAAACTTATTTTTAAAAAGAATACAATGAATGGTGAATATCAATTACATGAAAAAGCATTATAAAATGTGTTTAGGGAAGACTTATTGATAAAACTGATTCTCAACATTTACTATTTTCAATTGCCTCACTTTTGACAAGAAAAGTTTAGTCCAATGTGTGAATATGTAGGGAATGGTGAACTAACACTAGCTAGGAAGTTCTCTGAGAGTAACACAACAGTGGTAGCCTGTAGAAGTTTCTTTGTGTACACATACTTATTGTTCCAGGGGTTCTATTGAAAACCATCACAACCCAGACTGAATTTTGAGATGTGAGGGAGGAGGCTTTCTCTTCCATGTATGACCCTGCTGCTGGCCTAGTTGTGTAACCTTGGCAAGGATGAGTTTTCTGTGCCTGACTTCAACTGGGGAGTGTCTTTAGACATAGATGCAACTAGCCAAATTTGATAGATGGCCTTTGACACAGATCCTTGATAACTCTTCTCTCCCTTCAAATATAGGATAATTAGGTTCTGTGTTCTTGTTCATATGATAAGAATGTGCTGTTTAATGTAAATCAAACATCCTTGAAGTGCCTAGTTTTAAACAATTATCTACACCTATCCTTGGAGCATCCCAGTCACTACCCAAGGCGTAGATAGCCTCTGTTTTCTGGAATTAAAGTTGAACTTACTTTCTGAGGTCGTTCCCAGTGTGTCTGATCACTGTTATGCTTGTGGGTCTTCCAAGCTTTATACCTCATCTTCTGGCCCTCCTTCCTTCCTGGGCTGGTAGGAAACAGCCTCCAAGCAGGCTTTTCTCTGAAATGCTTGTGATAAAATGTTTCACACATCATAGCATTTCAAATTTCACATGTTTCTGGATATGAGATGCTAAAACACTGTCTTGGGGGTGGAACTCTTTAAAATGAGTTATACCTGGTGTTGATTTCACAGTAAGCTTGCAGGCAAGCTTCATGGTATGAATTCTTCTGAGGTGAGCACAGTGGCCTATGGAGAAGAAATAAGAGCAGAAATTTTATTTCCCTGTTTTTCATAGCTGAAAAGTGTTCCAATAAAGTATGGGAGGATTGCAGATCAGGGGAACTCCCATTTTGAATGGACTAGGGACAGGGATTGTGGGTAACACAGAGGGAGGATGGGACCAGTAAGAGTTGAGGGAGTGACCTTCAATCAGCATATATAATAAATAAATTGTGAAAAATAAAAACAATTAGCAAAATAAAAAAATAGTAAGTAAAACAAAACAAAAGAGCAAAAATTTGAGTTTAGTTTGGGTAACTGCCCTCCCTCAAAGAGAATAAGGAAGATCTATAGATAGAAAAGAAAAACAGAATCTTTGTCTTTATCACCTTTCTTCCCTGTGGGCTCACTTGAAGATTACTATCCAATGGAGACCATGCTTCTCTCTCTGAAATTTATGTTACCATAGAAGTAGGATTCAAACCTGGAACTAATTGCAGAGGTTCCTAGTTAACATATCAAATCAAATCTACCTGCCATTTTCTCCCAGCAATCTTTAACTCCTTCCATATTGTCTAGTCCTCCAGGCTAGTACAGCCCATGCAATATCCTGATTCTTCTTCCCATGGCCTGAGCTAACCACACTCCCCACTCAACCATATATAGGCAAACTATTTTGGCTACCTGGTCCTGTCAAAAGCCATGCAGGAGCAACAGCAGAACAGCTGTAGAATTCATGGAATGTGGCTCCCCTGTTAGCATAGTCATGATGAGTTTGTCTTGGCATAGCATAATCCCAAGAACTGCTTTTCCTGAGGACTTTGTGCTCTTATGTAGCATATCCCTTCTTGTTGCCCTTATGATGTCCACATACCTTATAACATGACTTGTATGAAAACTCTAAGAAGGCTTCTATCTCATCACTGGGCAATATGACTGGCATTTAAAATTAACAATGCTTGATCTCTTTTCACATGTTTACTGGAGCAGATTAATGAATTAACCACTGTCCTTGAAAGGATCCATAGATATAGATTGTTAGCAATGACCATTATACTTAGAAACAATTTGGAAAAATAGATCGTTTAACAAGGTCAGGGAAGATGTTTTTGCTAATGGTTCTGATGTAAAAAATCTTAGAGAACAATTTAAAGTTAAGAAAAGTACACTATTAATAGTAAAGCCGTGGATGTTTTAAGGTTGATGAGCTGAAACAATAGCCCAAGGTAGCATTGGCTGTCTGGACTCCATCAAACTGCATCTAAAACTGAGACAGCAGTTAATTCCCCTATATTGGTTTTTCCCCTCAGCTTCTTGATGTGATTTAATAAAAATGATTAGTGAGTAGATGCACACCCCTTTAAGATTTAAAGTACAGTTGCCAATACCATGCCATTTTTTATTACTGTTGCCCTATAGTACTACTTGAGATCTTGGATGAAGATACCTCCAGAAAATATTTATTGTGCAGGCATTTTTTTTAAATCAATTCTGGGTTTTTTGTTTTTCCATATGAAACTGAGAATTGTTCTTTCAAGGTCTGTAATGAGTTGTGCTGGTATTTTGATTGGAATTGCATTGAGTCTTTAGATTTCTTTTGGTAGAGTGGCCATTTTTACTATGTTAATCCTCCAATCCTGGAGTATGGGAGATCTTCTGATATCTTCCTTTTTTTCATACAAGTCATTCTCTTGCTTGATTAGAGTCACACCAAGGTACTTTATGTTATTTGTGGCTTTTGTAAAGGGGTTTTGTTTCCCTAATTTCTTTCTGATCCCATTTGTCTTTTGTATAAAGGAGGGCTTCAGAATTTTTAAATTTAATTCTGTATCCAGTCATTTTGCTGAAGTTGTTTATCAGCTGTAGGAGTTCCCTGGTTGAATTTTTTAGTGTTATATCACATCATCTGCAACACAAGCTGGACTGGATGTGGAGAAAAGGGAACCCTTCTCCATTGCTGGTGGGAATATAAACTTGTACAACCACTTTGGGAATCAATCTGGTGCTTTATCAGAAAATTATGAATAGTGCTACTAGAATATTCAGTTATACCAACTCTGGGCATATATTAAGAAGATTATCAACCATACAACAAGGACATTTGCTCAACTCTACTCATAACAGCTTTATTGACAATAGCCAGAATCTGGAAACAACTTAGATGTCCCCAAACAGAGGAATAGACACAGAAATTGTGGCACATTTATACAATGCAATATATTCAGCAATTAAAAACAAGGAAATTAGCAGGCAAATGGATGCAACTAGAAAAGACCACCCTCTCTGAGTGAGGTATCCAGAAGCAGAAAGACACTTATGGTATATACTCACTTATATGTGCATATTAGTCATATAATATAGGATTAAAATACTAAAATCTATAGTCGTAAAGGATATAAACAACAGGAAGAACCCTAGGGAAGATGCTTAATCCTCATTTAGAAGGGAAAATGGGATAGACATCAGTAATGAGAGGAGACATGGAACAGGGCAGGAACCTACCACAGAGGGCCTCTCAAAGAATCTACCTAGCAGGGTATTGAAGCAGATGGTTAGACTCATAGCCAAACTTTGGGCAGAGAGCATGGAATAATATGGAAGATTCAGGAGACAGAAAGACATGGATGGGAGAGGCCTTCCACAAGGAGGCCAATTGAGCCAAAAAATATGGGCCCTGGAGGTCAGTCCTGTTCCAACCAAGTACCATGCATGAAGAACACCTAGAACCCCTGCTCAGATGTAGCTCATAAGTATCTCAGTTTCCATGTGAGTTCCCTATTAAGGGTAACAGCATCTGTCTCTGACATGAACTCAGTGGCAGGCTACTTGATCAACTACTCCTGGAAGGTGCAGCCTTGCCAGGCCACAGAGGAAGAAGGTGCAGCCATTCTTGGTAAGACTTGAGAAGATAGTAGGAAAGGAAGACTTCCCCTTTCATTGGACTAGGAGAGGGGTATAGGAGTAGAAGAGGGAGGTAGTTTGTAACTGGTGGAAGATGAAGGAGGGGCTTATAGCTAGAAAACAAAGTGAATAAACTGTAATAATAAAAAAGAAAAAAAATGAGGTGTTTTTTTTTTTCCTGAGATGGCTGGACTCAGGCAACTGTCTCTTAAAAACAACTAGAAAGAATAGTATTTCATCTCTACTCATTTTCCTGTAATACTATATATAATAAATACCCTTGGTAAAATTCAGTGGTTTGTCATATATTCCTAGTATTATAATATTGTAAAATATTTTACAAATCAAAATTTGATGTTAAGTGTGTAAAAATAGTTTATGAAAAAGTGGCTTTAATTTTCAAAGGAGCAAAGAATGATTACTCAAAACTCTGGAGGGTGAAAATTGAAGGAAAATTGATGGAAGAATAAATAATATATAAATTAATTAATATCTCTTACACAGTAATTATAACATTTAGGTTATTGAGATTTAAAAAAACATACACAGAATATTTCTCAAGTAAACAATGTAAGCTATTATTAATAGCTGTTATGCATGCACCCTGAGGTATTTCTTTATATTATTCCTCTTGTCACTGAAATGTGTTCTTTGACAAGTCATGCCACTACACCCTGATGTTCAGGCTCTAATACTAACTATTCAATTCTTATTTCAGAGCACTGACTGCTTTTAGCCCAATTAGGACTGAAGTCAAACAATGTTTGATTTCTGTTTCTAGCTCAGGTCATAACTTTTGATGATACATTTTGAGTTCATCCACAAATTCAAAGTAAAATGATTGCCTTTCTTGAAATGTTAAATGTTTTCTCTTGCTCTTGCACACACACACACACACACATGATACATGTAATAGCAGTTATTGGCAACACAAGACTTGAAATTGAAAGAGCCAAAAGAGGGCTATATGAGAGATTTTGTAGGGAAGACAGAAACAAGAAATAATGTGATTATGTTAAAAAGGGATTTCAATTATAAAGAAAGATGGAAAGTCTTAGAGTAACTCCCCATTCACTAATGAAAATAAAAGATAACAATTTTTAGGATATATAAGGATTATAGTAAGGGCTGTTGTTGGAGCACATAGCTAAAAGAACCATATCATCATGTCAACTTGAAGCATGCAACTTCTCAAATCCATTGGACATCCAAAGGAAGTAATGCTCATAACACCCTCAGAAATTATAGTTCAATTTTTGTAGCATTTATAACAGATCATTGTAGCATTTCCCTTGGAACTTCACCAACAATAAACTGTCCAAACTTTCAAAAAAAAACTCAAAAAACCAAAGTACATGTTTCCATGAATATAAAAAAATGAATAATATTATATTTTGCACTCATGTGATTCAGGACAATCAAGTCCATTCTATCTTAGCACATGGTAAGCTGTGCTTCAGTAAACATGAGTCTAGATGTATGCTGAACCAGCCCAAGTCACCTGTTTCTTATGGATATCGGTGCAACTCTTCATTCAGTGTGTACAGTACATACTCTTTTAAATTGACTCAAGAATTTTAGGTATTTATGTGAACTGTATAAGATAAAGTTCCCCTAAACTTTTTTGGTCCACTTTCTTCTACTGTCTCCTTCCATCATCTACACAGAGATGCTGTCCAACCTGGATGATAAAGAGTGTTCAGTAGACGCAGCAGAAGAATGGATATTGTTGTCTAGTCCATTCTGTTAGTTCCTGTCTTTCTATTGGAGAATTGAACATCCAAGTTGAGAGATTTCAATGAGCAATGTTTATTATTTCCCTTTATTTTGTAGTTATGGTGTGGGGTTTTTGCCTCCTAATTTGATGCTTGAGATTATTCATTCTTTCTCTCTTGAGAGATCAGGAGTTATTCTAAAGAGCCTGAATTTATATGCAAACTAGTATTATCAACTTGAAACTTTTAATATCCCTTCTTTGTTTAATATAATTTCTTTACATTTAATGCTTTAATTTTCTGTGCTGAACACAATTTCTTTTCTGGTACACTTTAATTGTTGTTCTATATACTTTTTATAGGCTACCCTTTCTTCATTAGGTTAAGGATACATTCTTCTATTATTTGGCTGAAAATATTTTCTAGGATTTTGACGTGAGTTTTTTCTTCTTTTTCTATTTCTATTATTCATAAATTACTTTTTCGCACTTTTCAGATTTTCTGGTTCTTTTGTGCATGGCTATTTAACATTTCTTTTGACACAATTGTTGTTCTTCTTTTACTTCTTCTTCTTCATCATCTTCTCATCCTTCTCCTCTTACTGCTTCTCTTTTCTTTCTCCAACTCCTCCTTCTTTATTCTTTCTCTTCATCCTCCTCCTTCTCCTTTTTTTTCTTTTAAAAATAGTCACTTTACTTACATATTCATCCGAATTAAAGTTTTCCCTTCCTATAATCCTGGAAACTCTTTCCTATCTCCTCTTCTATCCTGTCTAAATTCTCCCTCATATTAAAAAGGGAGGGCTATAATGTATAATAAGAAAATAAAATAGCAAAAAGATAAAAGTAAGCACATCCGAGTAGGAAAAGAAAAAGAAAAAGAGCCCAAGTTGGGAAATGATGCAGACTTGTTCATACATGCAGGAATCTCATAGAATATTAAACTTGAAGCAATGGTATACACACAGAGGACATGTAGCTTTACAAATAGAAAAAAAAATCTTCAGCAAATTAAAATGAGAACTATGATAAAAAAATTTAAATGCATGCCAGAATTCTAGGACATGGTAATCCAAACTTGCCAGTGAGGGAAATTTTTGGCCATCTACCTATTGGAATGTACTCTTAAAAATACAATTAAGAGTAGTCCCTTGGATAAAATGAGTGTCCCTTGGAGAAAACTACATTTTCATTTGCAAGCACTTATCAATTAGAGATAGGGCTAGGGACAGAACACTAAAGGCCTAGTGCATGCTGCCTCAGTCTCTCACAGTTTATCTATTCTTCAGTCTTCTTAATTTATAGTGCTTTGTTCTTTGATATCCTCTTTCTTTTCTGGCTCTTACACTCTTCTGGCTGAATTACTTAAGAGCCTGATGGGCATATTCTGAGGTCTCTCACTGACTGTCTATTTTCTCTATGGGTCTCTGATTTTGTCTCCATCAGATGCAGGATGACATTTTTTTGATGATGGCTGAACAAGATACTGGTCTATGAGTATAGCAGAATGGTGTCAATGGTCATTTTATTACTTTTAGTAGAATGCAGTATTTGCTTTTCCCCCAGAACCATGGGCTGTGTAATTTCTATTTCTTGATCAATAAACCAGTGTCAGGTGTGGACTCCATCATGTGAAGTGGGCCTTAAGTCAAACTATAGATTGGTTTTTACTCCTACAACTCTTGCACTAATATGTCTTACACGTAGAAAATTGTTATAGTTCAAAAGTTTGGTAGCTGGGTTAGTGTTTATGTTTATCCTCTTGTAGTTGCAGAGTACTTCCCATATCAAAGTTGATAGAATGTAAGTGTGAAGATTCTATGTAGGCACAAGCTCTATTTATCTATGTTTCATGTAACTGTAAGTGTTGTCTCCAGCAATAGGGCATTGCAGTCAATTGTGGAAAGCTCCCTATAGTCTTGGCAAAAGCCTGTATTATTTTGGCATTACAATCACACTACTTTGGCCAATACCTCAGTTAAATATAAACCATTACCAGTACTGGATGCGTAATTTAATGACAAGAGATTTCCAGTTGGTACTTTGTTCTTGTGTGGTGATTTCATTTATATTGGCTTCTTATATGTATATATTTTAGAAAGTTTCTATTGCATTAGGTTTCCACTGTGCCAAACAAATGACCCTTAATTTTACTTTTCTTTTCTCATGTTACCTTTTCATTGCCCTCTTCCTTTCCCAATCCCCCTCAATTCTATCTTTTTAGCCCACCTTCCACTTGTACCAAGTATTTTATTTCCTTTCCTATGGAGAAATCTCTGCCTCCCCTAAGCTCCAGTTCTTAATCTGTATGTATCCCCTACAGTATTATGTTCAGTTGCTTGCTTATCATACATCTTGCAACTAATATATATGTAAAACAAATACATACCCTATTTCTCTTTTGGGGTCTAGGTTCTCTCACTCTCAGTTACCTGAAAATGTGCATTTACTTTCATGTTCCATGATTTGATTTTTTAAATATGTGAGTAATAGTTGATTACGTAAATGCACTAGTACTATAACAAAAAATAGAAATACACACTGGAAAGCTAGAAATACACACTGGAAAAACAGATAAAATCTTCATAAATGGTACTGACCAAACTAGATGTATATATGTAGAAACATAGAAATAGGAGCTTATTTTCACATAAAGTCACCTCAAATGGATTAAAACCTCACCAAAGTTCATATACAGTTAAAGCCATGAAGTCAGCACAGCTATTTGACAAAGATCCAGAACAGCTGAGCTGCATGTTACAATATGCAGCTCATGCTATCTTTCAGGCTTGCTCTTGATCTCCACTTGCCTCATGCTTGGAGGGCTTTCAGTACTTGTACAACCTGGGGAAAAAAATGGAAAAATTTTTAATGAATCATTTATGTCTTCACTCTGTTGTACTGCTTCTAAGCTTCACCACAAAAATCCTGAGCATACTGCCCCTCTCATTTTTAGGGGAAATATCAATTATCTGGCCCTACATGAATGTCTTTATGGATGAATATCAATAATCTGGCCCTGCATGAATGTGGAAGTTGTAACTCACATAAAAATGGCAGATAACTACTTATGAGACTTCAGCTCCAAGATAGTCTTGCAAAATCTACCCCTGTGCTTCCTCAAGAAGAAAATAATCAGAACATACTCTTAAAAAGGCAAACAAAGTTTGTAGTGCTAGGAGAGTTGATAGTATTTGAGATTAAATACCTAGTACTGCTGTATTCTCAGGTGATTACTTGGCATATAAGATTAGGAGCTACATATGGTATGCCCCTCAATGACTTTATGGAGCTGTAAATGAATGGCTGGAGACATCTTCACCTGAAACTAGGATCTATAATGAAGGACAAAGAATGTTTTGTAAAAATGATTTTAAAAGTGAGGTATTATGACCTCCTTTTCCTAGAAATATCAGCTTTCACAGTATCACTGTGGTGTTGTATGACCAAAATAATGAAAGAATATTTAGATTTAGCACATAAATAAATTATACAAAGATATGAGGTATAGACATTGCATTATGCCAGGAACTGAATAGTAACTGTTGCTGCTTTAGCCTAAATTGTTTTTCTTGAGGCTGTCCATTAAAATTTGATAATATACTTCTTGGGACAAAGCAATATGTCCAAGCCTGCTTAAAGATTTTCTATCTATTGCCATTGAATCTGAGAATGCTTCCAACCTGAGAATGGGCTTCCAGGCTGTGGCAAATATGCCTCCAGATTCTCAAAAAATGTCAGATTAGGGGTTGATGAGGAAAAATGATAGCAAAAGATAAGGTTTATCAGTGATGACTAAATGTATGACCAAGAGACAGTTAAAACACTTGTTTGGGAACAAAAAAAAAAGATATGATCTATGTTTTAGAACAATCTGAAGCTATCTTTTATTATTAAGTTCTGTCTAAATAAAGAAGCACTCTGACTGCCAGTCAGACAAGACTCTCAGTTTCTTTGGACAACCATGTCTGACTCATTTCTGCCCTACCTTATCCTTCCCTCCTCTCTGGATACTATCAATTGCTGGGGCTGGTCCCCAGTCTTTCGCCACACTCTTTCTTTTCTTTCACACTAGGGTGAATACTCACAACTGAAGATCTAGGGCTATATGCTTCAGAGTAGATAGGACATGTGAAATCTGTTTTCTGGATTTGAGTTACCTAAATCAACATCGTCATTTATATTTCTATCTACTTATGTGTGTACCATTTCACTTATCTATATCAGTTGAAGGATATTTAGGTGTTCTCTTTTGGTACCTATTGTGAACAGATTAGCAATGAGTATAGTTGAGAAAATATTTTTGAACGAGGATGTTGAGTCCATTGTGCATGTCAAAGAAAGTTATAAGTGGTTCATATGGTAGATTTATTTTCATCATTTTGAGAATTCTGCACACTGATTTCCACTGTGGATGTACAATTTTGATATAGATATACACTTTATATAAACTTACTAAAAGTAGGGATAAATAATTTCATTTGAAGACACTAAGGTATTTTATTGTAGTCTGGTTATTGGACTTAATGATGGGTGAGTCAGGGTGCTTGAGAAACATCCCCAAAACTATAGCTGTGCTGAAAGATAAGCACAGAGCCATGCAGGCCAGGGCTGAGCACAGAGGATCCTCAAAGACAGGAAGGTCACTGCCATGGGCAGGTACTGCTTTCTCTCTAGGTTTGGGTACTCTTGAATTCAGCAAGGGATACATTCCTGCTAATCTGTGGGGATAAAGTAAATCAACATCTCATCTCCTACAAGTCACTCCATGTTCAGTCCATGAAGAAAGATTTCCAATAATATTGTATACATGCTATCACATTCTCTTTTATTATAGTGCCAAGAAGGACACTAAACATACATTATTTGTCATTTGAGGTATTGGTTGCTGAAGTTTTTTTTTTTTTCTAGCTAGATCTATGATCAAAGATGGTGAGTATTTTTTGTGTATTTCTCAGTAAATTGTGTCTTATTTATGCTTCATTCTGTCACCCATGTTTATCATTAATTTTTACAATATATTCACCTTGTATCCCAATTGTAGCCCCCTCCCTCATCTACTCTATGTCCCACTATTCCTCCCCCCTCTTAGACCCTATCCTTCTCCTGTAGTCCTCTGATAGGGAAGGTCCTGTCAGTCCCTAGCCTATCAGTTTCCATTAAGACTCCCTGTTTCCTCTTCACCTGTGGGCTTACTAGTTGTCCCCACCAGTGAGAAGTGATCAGGAAGCAGGCAAATGAGTTCAGAGACCGTCTCTTCTCCCCTTACTAGGATTCCCATATGGAGACAGAGCTGTCTATGGGCTACATCTGAGCAGGGGGTCTAAGTACTCTCATGCTCTTTGGTTGATGCATCAGTCTCTGCAGGGCCCCAGGACTCAGATTTTTTTTTTGCTTTGTTGATCTTCTTGTGTGACTCCTGACACCTTTAGGTCCTTCTATCTCCTACTTTTTCAATAAGACATTTTGTGCTCTATACAAATTTTTTCTGTGGGTCTCTCCATCTGCTTCAATCACCTGTTGAGTGGAGTCACTTAGTGTTCATCCATGGAAGGCTCCTATCCATCCATGTTCTCTCTCTTCTATGGGTTCTGGTGTCTATCCTGTTTTCTTTTCTGAATGAGAATTAAGCATCTTCCCTATGTTCCTCTTTGTACTTTAGCTTTTAAAAGTCTGTAGATTTTAGCATGTCCAATCTATATTGTATGGTTAATATCCACTTGTAAGTGAATATATACCATACATGTATTTCTGCTTCTGGAATACATCACTCAGGGTGATCTTTTTTTAGTTCCATTCATTTGTCTTCAAATTTCATGATTTTCTTGTTTTTAATACCTGAGTAGTATTTCCTTGTGTAAATGTACCACAATTTCTGTATCCATTCCCCCATTGAGGGACATCTAGTTTGATTCCAGATTCTGGCTATTATGAATAAAGCTGTTATTGTCATATTTAAGCACATGCCCTTGTTGTATGGTTGAGCATCTTTCTGATATATGCCTAGGAGTTGTTTAGCTGAGTCTTGGGGTAGCAGTATTCCCAGTTCTCTGAGAAAGTGCCAAACTGATTTCTGAAGCAGCTGTACAAGTTTGGATTCTCACCAGCAATGGAGCAGGGTTCTCCCTTCTGCACATCTACTCCAGCATGTATTGTCCCTTGAGTTTTTGATCTTAGCCATTTTGATGGGTGTGAGGTGGAATCTCAGAGTCCTTTTCAGATTTTTAAGGAGGTTGAGCATTTTTAAAGTGTTTCTACACCGTTCAATATTCCTCTGTTGAGAATTTCTCTTTAGCTCTGTACCCAATTTTTAATTGGATTATTTGATTTCATGGGTTATTTATATATTTTGGATATTAGCCTTCTGTCAGATGTAGAGTTGGTGAAGATCCTTTCCCAGTCTGTAAGCCATCATTTTGTTCTGCTGACAGTGTCCTTTGCTTTAGAGAAGCTTTTAAGCTTCATGAAATCCCATTTATTGATTGTTGATCTTAGAGCCTGTGCTTGAACTTGTCTTCTGTTCCAATGTGATCAAGCCTCTTCCTCACTTTTTTTAAATAACAGATTAAGAGTGTTAGTTTTATGTTGAGGTATTTGATCCACAAAGACTTTACTTTTGTGCAGGGTGATAAGTATGGATCTATTTCTATCTTTCTATATGTGGACATCCAGTTAGACAAGCACCATTGGTTGAAGATGTTCTTTTTTCCATTGAATGGTTTTGGTTTCTTTGTCAAAAATCGGGTGTTGTAGGTATGTGGGTTTATTTCTGGGTGTTTGATTCAATTCCACTGATCCACCAATATGTTTCTATGAAAGTACCACATCGTTTTTACTGTTTCTCTGTAGCACAGCTTGAGATCCAGGATGGAGATACCTCCAGAAGTTTTTTGTTGTACTGGATTCTTTTAACTATTCTGGCTTTTTTGTGTTTTATGTGATGTTGACAATTGTTCTTTCAAGGTCTGTAAACAATTGTCTTGGTATTTTGATGGGAATTGCATTGAATCTCTACATTTCTTTTGATAAGATGGCCATTTTGCTGTTATTCCTACTGATCCATGAGTATGGGGGATCATTCCATTTTATGCTATCTTCTTCAATTTCTTTCTTCAAAGACTTGAAGTTTTTTTATACAGATTTCTCACTTGCTTGGTTAGAGTCACACCAGTGCACTTTATGTTATTTGTGGCTATTGCAAGGTTGTTGTTGTTTTTTTCCTAATTTCTTTCTCAGCCCTCTTGTCTTTTATATACAAGAGGGTTTCAGATATTTTTTAGTAACTTTAAAATGTATCCAGCCACTTTGCTGAAGGTGTTTATCAGCTGTAGTAATTATCTGGTAGAATTTTTAGGGTCACTCATGTATACTTATCATATCATCTGTGAATAGTGATACTTTGACTTCTTCCTTTCTGCTTTGTATCCCCTTCATTTCCTTTAGTTGTTTTACTCCTCTAGCTAGAACTTCCAGTACTATGTTGAAGAGAAAGGAGAGAGTGAGCAAACTTGACTTGTCTCTGATTTCAGTGGGACTGATTTAAATTGCTTTCCATTTAGTTTGATGTTTGCTATAGGCTTGCTGTATATTATCTTTACTGTGTTTAGGTATGTGCCTTTTTTCTCTGATATCTCCAAGACTTTAACCATCAAGTCTTGGTTATGGTTATAAAGTCATAAATCCAACTGAGCTTGGATATATGAAATTGTTTCAGCATCTATTGAGATGATCATGTGTTTTTTTTTTCTTTTTCAGTTTGTTTATAGATTTCTGTATATTGTAGCTCCCCTGCATGCCTAGGATTGAAGCCTACTTTGTCATGGTAGATGAGATCTTTGATGTTTTCTTGGATTCATTCTGCGAGTATTTTATTGAGTGTTTTTGTTTCAATATTCATAAGAGAGAATGGTATGAAATTATCTTTCTTGGTGTATCCCTGACATTAGTTAGCTTTTGTGAGGTTTAGGTATCAAGGTGAATGTGGCCTCATCGAATGAGTTTGGTAATGCTCCTTCTTCTTCTGTTTCGTGAAATAGTTTGAAGAGTATTGACATTACCTCTTCTTTGAAGATCTGGTAGAATTCTGTGCTGAAACCATCAGGCTCTGGGCTTTGTTTGGCAGTAAGAATTTGATGACTGCTTATATTTCATTAGGGTATATAGGTCTATTAATTTAGTTACCTGATCCAGATTCAACTTTGATAAGTGTAATATTGCAAGAAAATATTCCATTTCATTTAGGTTTTCAAATTTTGTGGCATATAGACTTTTAAGGTAAAACCTAATGATTCTTTGAATTTCCTCAGTGTCTGTAATTATACCACCTTTTATTTTCTGATTTTGCTGATTTGTATAGTGTCTCCCTGTGTTTTAGTTAGTTATGCTAAAGGTTTGTCTATCTTTGTCATTTTCTCCAAGAACCAGCTCTTGCTTTTGTTTATTCTTTGAATTGTTTTCTTTCTTTCTAATTTATTGATTTCTGCCTTAAGTTTGATTATTTTTAGCCATATACTCCTCTTGTATATGTCTGCTTCATTTTGACTAGGTCTTTCATTTGTGTTGTTATGGTGATTTGAGATGCCTCAGAATTCTTTATGAAGGCACTTAGTTCTATGAACTTTCCTCTTAGAATTACTTTCATTATGTCTCATTAGTTTGGGTAAGTTGTGCCTTCATTTTTGTTAAATTCTATAAAGTCTATTAGTTTATTTCTTCCATAATCCAGCTGTCATTGAGTAGAGTTCAGTTTCCATTTTTATGTAGGCTGATTACTATTTTTTTGTTATTATTGAGGACTAGTTTTATACCATGTTGTTCTATTATGATACAAGAGATTATATTGGTATAATGTTCTTTTATTTGGAATGTATACAATTTAACCTTGTTTATTCAAATGCTGATTTCTCTCCTCCATTGTCTGGTTTCAATCCAGATACTGCATTGTGATACTTTTACAAGCATCACCTGTGTCAAGTTTGCATAAACATGCCACCATTTGTTCTCTATATTGTCAGTTAAAACAACCAGCCAAATAATGAGCAATAGAGAGGATAGGGTGAGACATCCTGGTCCAGATTAGGAGGAAGAGGAAGGAGGCAGGAGAGGAGAAGAGGAGAATCTGAAGGAGAGGTCTTGGCACCACATGTAGAAATGAACTGGAACTAAGATATCACTAAAAGCCATATGATGGGTGAATCTGATTGGTAGGAAAGTGTGGGCTTAGAGGTTAAAGATGGAGTAACTGCTGGCCAGCATTGTGCTCTAGGTTAATTAAATGAATCCTAGTCTCTGTGTGGTGATTTGGCTATACAGCTGTTTAGGAATAACCACTGCTTAACTAAAAGATTAATCAACAGTAAATATTAATAATCTACAACAAATGGCACTCAACTAATCTAAGTATCCACACCCTTTAAATCCTATTTTAATTTAATTTGGTGGGGAAGAGGAATAAGCTCTCAGCAATACAACCCAAACTTTAAACCTAAAAGGTCCCAGATAAATTACTGGCTCTTTAAAAGAGACTCTTAAACATGCCTCAGAACAAAAGACAGCCTACTTTGGGCAGAACTGAGACTGAACAAAACTGGCTGCCACTACATTCTAACAGGATGAGAGAAACATTAAAAAAGACTTCTCAGAGCTTGGCTGATAATCTCTTCTATGGTTTTAAGACAGAAATAAAGGAAAGTTTAGAAATTATGACTATGGTTACATTCATAGTCCTCAATTTAACTTTTATAATTGACTTAGCCTTTTATGTCTTCTCAAAGGCAAAGCCTTTAGAAGAGATAGTGGAACAACACAAAGAACAAGTAGAACAATATGAAGAAAAAATGAAGTTTGGAAACAGGACATAAAATGAGATACAAAAACTTACAGAATATGATAAACAACAAGAAAAGAGGGCATAGGTTTTAGAAAAGATACTGGAAAACAAAAAGAACAACTAGAACAATATAAAGAAAAAATTAAAAGTTAGAAGCAAGGCATAAAAGAAGACATTCAAGAGATTATTGAACAAAACAAACAACAGAGAGATAGGTGTGAAATATGGGTACTGACCTTAAAAGAAGAGTTTAGAATACTAAGTAAAGAAAATACTCAGGCAGACGCAAAACATAATAAAAAAGAAAGCCCAACAAAGGTGGTTAGAAAACAAATGTTAGCTTATTTAGTCAGTGTACAACAGAGACCAGCAGAAGATGATCACTCATAGGATTACCATGAGGTTGAATGGCACCCTGTGGAAGTGCTAGACCTGAGGTGGATATTCAATTCCAAAGAGCTGAAACTTTATCTAAAGTGATACAAAGTGTTAGATGCCTTAAGTGTACAGGATCAGAAGGTCAAATAAGAAAACTAAGACTATATGTGGCTGAGATAGCCATAAGCTTATGGAGAAGAGATATGTTACAACAATGGAAGACCCAGATTAACATCCCCCCAAGTTCTGAGACAAGCCAAAAAAACAGGTAATACTACTGAAAAAGAAGCTAATTTTTTTTTTAAATGTCATCAAAAACAGTTTCAGATTGTCCAGGCTGTCCATAAACAATATACAACAGAGGCATTCTTTTCAACTGCCTGTTGGGAAGCCACTGCTAATAAAACCCCCAGAACCTTATCAAGGTAGTTGGCTGACCAACCTATTTGGATTGAACAATGGTCTATGAGTAAAGAAAAATTACTTAGAACAGTTAGTCCTGGAACAGCTGGAGGCTCAGCATATAGAGGAGTCCAACAGCCCTTGGAATTCTCCTGTATTTGTCATCAAAAAGAAATCTGGCCAATGGAGGATGTTAACAGATCTCAGAGCCGTTAACAAAATTATTCAGCCAATGAGATCGTTACAATCCAGAATCCCATTGCCTTCCTTGTTACCTAAGGAATGGCCTGTTATAGTGATTGATTTAAAGGATTGCTTTTTCACAATTCCTTTACAGGAGCATGATAGGGAAAGGTTTGCTTTCTCAGGACCCACTTTGAATAGAAGCTGTCCAATAAAGAGATATCACTCGGGTCTTACCACAGGGGATGTTGAACAGTCCTACTTTGTGCCAATATTTTGTACAACAACCGTTGGCGGTAATTCGTAAGCAGTTTCCTCAATCCATAATTTATCAGTATATAGATGCTATCTTATTAGCTGATTCAGATACAAAAACATTAGAAAATATTTTTGATGATATAAACAGAACTTTGTCTTGTTGGGGTTTAGAGATTGCTTCTGAAAGATTACAAAGAAGAGATTCTATTACCTAGGATACAAAATAGGTCTACAGAAAACTTGACCACAAAAAAGTGCAAATTAGAAGAACCCAATTAAAAACTCTTAATGATTTTCAAAAATTGCTGTGAGATATTAACTGGCTATAGCCTACCTTCGGTTTAGCTACTCAAGAGCTAAGTAACTTATTTCAAACCTTACAGGATGATAAGGATTTTAGAAGTCCAAGAAAGTTATCAACTGAAGATGAAAATGAATTGGCTCTGGTAGAAAGGAAATTACAGATGCATATATAGACCATATTGATCCAAAGAGGGCCTGTATTTTGGTTATCTTGCTTTTCACTCATTAGAATGGATATTTTTGGCACACAAACAAAATAAAAACTTAAAAACTGAATCCTTATGATTCAGTTCAAAAATCAAAATTATATACAATTCTCTTGGTGTTATCAAATTTTCAAGAATCTCTTAATATAGTCACTGACTCACAATATGCAGAAAGAGTTTTTCTGCACATAGAAACTGCTGAGCTAATTCAGGATAATTTGGATTTAACGTCACTGTTTCTTCAATTAAAACGAGTAATCAGAAATAGAAATAATACACTGTATATAACGTAGATCAGATCTGATATGGGTCCACAAGGCCCTCTCGCACAAGACAATGATGAAATTGATCAACTATTGATAGGAAGCGTGTTAGAGGCCTCAGAATTTCATGAAAACACCATGTTAACAGCAAAGGTTTCAAAAGAGAGTTTTCTATCACTTGGCAACAAGCCAAAGAAATTGTGTGAAAATGTCCCACTTGTTCATTATATAACTAAACTTCACTAACTGCAGGAAGTAACCCTATCTTTATTTAAAGAAATGAAATTTGGTAAATCATGTGTTTTATTTTATAGAGTTTGGTAAGCTGAAATATGTGCACCATACTATAGACACATGTTCAGGGTTCTAATGAGCAAAAGCCATAAGTTCTGAGAAGGCTGATTCAGTTATTATGTATTTATTAGAGGTGATGGAAGTTATGGTTATTCCTACACAAATTAAGACTGATAATACTACATTATATGTCTCTAATAAAATGGAAAGATTTTTTTTACATATTTTAAGATAAAACATGTTACAGGTATACCTCACAATTCTGCCAGTCAAGCAGTCACTGAAAAATTGAATCATACTTTAAGGGACATGCTTAACAGAGAAGGTTATTACCCACCCCCAGAGATAGATTACATAATGATTTATTGACCTTTAATATATTAAATGTTAATGAACAGCAATCAGCAGCTGCACAGAGACACTGGGTTATAGAAAAAACTACTGAATTATTTCAGCCTATATATTTTAAAGATACCCTAACTTCACAATGGACAGTAGGGAATGTGTTACACTGGGGAAGAGGTTTTGCATATGTTCATACAGGAGAAGATAAATTATAGGTTCCTTCAAAACTAATAAAAATCAGATATCACAGAGGATGACCACCTGAAGACCTTGGCCACACACTAGAAGAGAGAAATCAAGAAGACCAAACAGAACAGGTAATATAATTTGATATTATATTACCACATGGGAACATCTCTAAAACTGACTGAGACATAAAAAAAAAAGTCTCTAACCAGAACTTCAGCAGTACATGGCCAATAAATCCTTGGCTATGATATCCTCAAAATTGATTATGCCATTCTTTTAATTGACATTGATGAAATTGGTTCACAGTTTAATTTTAATCTGAACATCTCATATATTTATAATTTTATTACTGTGTAATGCTTGTGAGAAATTATATGTTTTCAGAACAAAAGGAGTGAATACTGGAGATGCTGTACCAAACCTGACAGAATCCTCCTTCCAGCATGCTGAGACATTAACACATCTGTTTCAGTATCTTGCATGTTCCAGAATTCTGCTTGTTCCTGCCTCAACTCCTTCAATTACTGTTTCTCATCATGACCTGTTCCCAAGAGAGCTTTGAAGAAAGCTGCAAATCTTAATTGGTCCCACATTTTAGACTGTTTTAAACAGGACTTTTATTAACTCTTATTATGTTCATTTAAAGACTGGATCACAAATATTGCTTGCTTAATTAAACATTTTTTCCAATTTTCTTTGGGCCCCCAACAGGATTTCTGCATGTCCAAAATGTCATCTAGAAGAAATCAATGAGAATGATGTCCTATTTTCCTTAAGGGGGATTGGGTAGGTTTTCGTTTGTTTGTTTGTTTTTCCCCTGTGGCTACAAGTATTTATTGTCATTGGGAGATGTTTATAAATTACTAATGGCCTTATTCAGAGTGAAACTTTTATGCCCAGTTTGGGAACCCCAAAAGACCAGGGATACACTCTGCTGTAAATATATGAGGTTTTTAAAATTGTATACGTGTTCAGACATTGGACACAAACTTCCTGTGGACTCAGGAGAGGAATGTAGCCCTGAGATATAGGAAAGCAAGGTTTTTATGGGGCAAAACTGAAAGCAGGGACTTACATGGTTTGGCATTACATGATTGGGTAAGGAGAATTGACTTTTGAAATGATTGGTCCACTTTAGGCACCAAGACTACAAACTGTTCTGGCCTGGTCCTATGGGCCAGTTTCCTAGCAACTGTATAATTAGTGGGCAGGAAAGAATGCAGTAAGGCTAATTTGTGCCCTCAGGTCATTAAGGCTAATTCTTCCCTGAAGGTGGCTGGACGCGTCTCCAGCTACCTAGCCTTCCTTCACGCTTTTGCTTTAAACTTTAAAACAATACCCACTGATTTTCAAGTCTTTGGGCTTTTAAACACACTAAGAATTTCTTGAAATGGAGATTAAAAAATGAGATAAAATGAAGGTTCAAATCTTTCTTCCATCTGCTTTTTTTTTCTATAAACTCTACTGTGTGCCTTCCTTGTGAAAGGAACCTACCTGGCAATATGCCAGCAGGCCTGGCTTTGAATTTTTTTATTTCAATATTATTATTATTATTATTATTATTATTATTATGGGTTTTTGAGACAGGGTTTCTCTGTGTAACATTGGCTGTCTTGGACTTTCTCTGTAGACCTGGCTGGCCTCAAAGTCACAGCCTCCTAAGTGCTAGGATTAAAAGTGTGTGCCAACGTGTTTGGCAGAACTTTTCTATAGCCTGGGTGAAATCACACTGTGTGACTTAGAACACAGAGTTGTGA
Source organism: Meriones unguiculatus (assembly GCF_030254825.1). Taxonomy (NCBI): domain Eukaryota; kingdom Metazoa; phylum Chordata; class Mammalia; order Rodentia; family Muridae; genus Meriones; species Meriones unguiculatus. The sequence continues at coordinate 580,049 of NW_026843645.1, forward strand.
GTGTGAAGAGCTGGGAGGGGTCACAAGCTCTTGTTTTTGGAGACAGGGTTTCCCTCTGTGGCCTTGTATATCCTGGACTCACTTTGTAAACCCAGATGACCTGGAACTCACACCTCTTCTTGCCCCACTGAGGATCACAGGCATGTGACACCACAGCTGGCTTTTTGTTATAATCCTTAAAAATGATTTATAATCTCTGTTTACCTTCCCGAGATCAGGCCTGTTTTGACTGGGAGAGTTGGCACTCACTAAAAGAAAGGGGGCCAGGGACCCCAGGATTCCTTTGTCAGTGAGCAGGGACTGGCTGAGCTCTGGCTGAACAGGAGAATTTATACTGGACACATTTAAACTGGGATTATGTAAATTTAGCTGGGGCTGTGGGGCAATAAACTAGCTTTACTTACAGATGGTTGTGCTCTTTCCCCCTCTCCTAAGTAGTGTAAAACTCATCTATTTGTTTATGTTTATGTGATGAGTGTTTTGCCTACATGAATAGCTGTACCTGTGTACCATGTGGATGCCTGGTGCCTGAAGAGGCCAGAAGAAGGAGCTGAATCCCCTGGAATTGGAGTTACAGATAGGGTGAGCTACCAGGTGTGAACAGACTTGGTCCTTTGAAAGAACAAGTGTTCTTAACCCCCAAGACATCTCTGTAGCCCTGAACTATAAAAGGCATCCATGATCTGGTCCTCAGTTTTGGGGCATATTGGTTGAAATCCTCTCATGATATTGACCCTAAGTCTAGAAGGTAGTCACTGAAATTTCTGGGTTCCAGTGATGCTCTGCAGCTCCTGTGACCTTGCCCTGGTGCTATGGGGGTCAGTCAAGAAAGTGGCCAATATACTGCAAAACACCAGCATGCTGGGTGTTGGGAGGCTGGCTTCTGTAAATCAGTTAGGAAATCTCTAGCCAGAAAATTCACAGTAGACACTCCTAAGTGATGGGATGGCTGGGTATCCCAAGACACAGTAGAAAGCAGGAGTTGTATCCTTGTTGAATATGACAATTGCCATGGCCTGGGAACATAGATTCAGGTCACACCAAATTCCACGTTCCAATGTGGAGGCAGTCCTGTCAAGTATTTCTACTAGCAGAACAGCAATAAATGTTCTTCAGTTAGATCATAGAAACACAGGTTATGGCAAAGCATAGAAAACTCAGATATGGGCCTCCAATGCCATCAGGTGAAATTCTTAACATCAGGTTTGGCAGAAGCTTGTGTTGTAGTTAGCACGATCATAGAAGTATTCATCAATTCTAGGACACTAGGTCCAAGAAAAAAATGGCTGGCAAGGAATGGCCAACAGGGTCTAAAGATGGCCCAAGACAAATTGTTATCAGACTCTGGATACACCAATGTCTCCACATCACTCCAGTTCTGGTCGGTCAGTCAGACTGTGTAGACACGGCTCCTCTGTGGAAATTCTCATTCCCATGATGAGGTGGACAGTCAGGTTCAGGGTGTGCAACTCTGTCAACACAGAGGAGACACTTCCATCAAACTCCACAGACAACAAATTGAATCCAAGAGCAGGTGAAGAAGACAGACAGGAGACTGATACCAGCAACCACCTCAGTGTTCCTGAATTAGAGTAATATTCACACACACACACACACACACACACACACACAGAGCAATATTCTCTCTGTGTTTGTCTCTATTTATCTGTCTGTCTCTCTTTCTCTCACTCTCAAACATACACCTTCCAAATGAATCATGAACAGAGTCTCAGAGTAGCTAGTTGGGAGACACAGATGACTGTGCTGTGGTGGCCAATGAAGAATAAAGAGCAGAGGAAGCATCAGATGAACAAGAGATGGCTTAGAATACTGGGATTTCCCTTGACAATGGGGCAAGGCCTAGTACTTCAGGAAAAGACCCAAAACCACAGCAGTGAAAACAGAGAAGCACAGAGCTATGCCAAAGCCATGATCAGAGGATCCTAAAAGGTGTGGCAGATAACTTATTTGGGGAAGTGGGTTTAGCTCAGGAGCACAAACTTTCATATTTCATAGAGAAGAAATTGTCAGGTTCCAGTTTTCCAGAAATGCCTAGCGTGGTCAATATAATGATTGACATTTCTATCATTATTAATAAAAAGAGGGAAGAAAAACATGAGTAATACATGTGGGTACAGAGATACAGATATTTGCTCACACAGAAATACCATAAAAGCATGAACACAGAAGCCATAATGCATACAAAGAAACTATATATATATATATATATATATATATATATATATATTAAATGCTATTGTTGTGCTAAAGGTGTGTGTGTATACACACACACACACACACACACACACACATATAAACCATTGTCAACCCACAAATATGCCCTTGAGTTTTTCTGTTGTCATCTGTTGCTGTTCATGGGACCCACCCATTAGTCTGGTTTGTTGCCCCAATTAGACTCCCTTGGAGAAAACTAAATTTTTAATTAATTATTATTTAATGATTTAGTGAGTGTTCTTTTAAGGAGTAGGAGAACTGTATTGATGATCCATGGTGTAGTTATTTTCGGGGGGGGGGAGATTTATTATATGCACAGAATTCTATACACCTGCATGTCAGAAGAGGGCACCAGATCTCACTATAGATGGTCGTGAGCCCTTGTGTGGGTGCTGGGAATTGGACTCAGGACTTCTGGAAGAGCAGCAAGTGCTCTTAAGCTCTGTACTGTCTCTCCACCCTCCTTATTTATGTTTTTTTTTTAATTTTTATTTATTCACTTTACATCCCTGTCATAGACCCGTCCCTCCTCTCCTCCTGGTCCTACCATCCCTCTTTCCCCTATCACCCCTCACCTGGCTCCTTAGAGAAGAGGATCACACCCCCTCCCTTGTGCCCACCAACCAATGCCAACATATCAAGTACTATCAGGACTAAGTGCATCCTCTTCCCCTCTGGCCTGGGAAGGCATCCAAGACATGGGAAAATGAGTAAAGCTAGCTGTTGGGTCAGGATGCATTCATATGTGTGTTGGTCCTGCTGTGTTTACAAGGCCTTGTTACCCTTGTGTCCTTCATCCCCTCTGACGCTTACACTCTGCACACAGAGTACCTTGAGCTCTTAGGGGTAAGAGTTTGCTTGAGACATCTCATTTAGGGTGGAATGTTCCAAGGCCTCTCACTGTCTGTGTATTGACTGGATGTGTGTCTCTGGATTTGTTCCCATCTGCTGCAGGAAGAAGTTTCCAATGATGGCTGAGCAAGGCACCAATCTGTGAGTATGGCTGTGCTACTTTAGCACAACTGTAGCATTTAGATTTTCTCTCAAAATACCTGGCCTGTGTAGACTCAGGATCCTGGTCACCCAAGAAGTATTGGATCAGGTTCCTTCTCATGAAGTGGGCCTCCTGAAACCCAACCAGGTATTATTTGGTCATTTCCATGACGTTTGTGCCACAAGCGCATCAACAAATCTTTTAGTCAGGTCATCGTTGGAGAGTGCAGGGCGTATGGCTGGGTTGGTGTGTACTTTTCTCTTCCGGTGGCAAGTACAGTATGTTCCAGTATCATGAACTGTAGCCCATAGGTGGTGAAGGTTCTAGATAGGCGCCAACTGGGATTCTCTATGTCCAATGTCTTGAGGAGGTGTTGTCCTCAGCAACAGAGTCTTACCATCAGGTTGAGGAGAGCACGAGAGGACGGACACAGGTTCGGTGGCCCCATGCCCTGCTTTGATCTAGTACAGAGTCTTCCTACGTTCTGACCCCACAGGACTCAGGGAGGAGGCCGGCTCTCGAGACACTCCTTTATGTGTTCTTATTAAATTGAAATAAATACATAATATTAAATTAAGCACATCATCTATATGAAGCTAGTTAGTAAGTGACACATGAGCACCACCAGAGAGCACTGGATCCCTTGACAGATGGGTCGAGCACCACCGTGTCACTGGGGATGGAACCCAGCACATCGGTAAAAGAGGGATTCTTTGTGTAAGAGCCCTGGCTGTTGGGACGACAAAGGTTGGCTTGTTTTTTTTTTTTTTTTTTTCTTTTTTCTTAACTTTTATTAAATGCACTTTATTCACTTTGTTTCCCCCATAAACCCCTCCCTCTTTTCCTCCCAATCCTACCCTCCCTCCTCCTTCTTCACGAATGCCTTTTCCCCAAGTCCACTGATAGGGAAGGTCCCCCTCTCCTTCCTTCTGATCTTAGTCGTCCATCCATCCATCCATCCATCCTTTCATTCATTCATTCATTGTACAGCATTCTGTCTGTGCATGAGAAGAGGGCAACGGATCTCATTACAGATGGCTGTGAACCACCATGTGGTTGCTGGGAGTTGAACTCAGGACCTCTAGAAGAGAAGCCAGCGTTGTTAACCTCTAAGTCATCTCTGCAGCCTCCGGTTTTGTTTTTTGTTTTTTTTTGTTTTTAATCTTTAAAAACGATTTATTATCCGTGTGAGCGCGTTTCTGCCTTCCCGAGAATAGTCCCGCTTTGACTCGGAGACTCGAAATTACTTTTTAAAAGGGGGTAGGCACCCCAGGATCCCTTCTCCACGGACCCGCTGGACTGCTTCTGATCAGGGAAATTCAAAGTGCACTTTTGTCCTGCACACAAGGGACTTCCAGCAGTCAGTTGGGTTTACTTCCGGTACCAGGAGGCGGGGCGAGACGTCACAAATCGGCTCCGAAAGGCTCGGGATCCTGAAGACAGCGAGGGGCGCAGGGCCGGGACATTAATAGGACACCGGGTACCGGGGAAAACGCAGTGTGCGCTGTGACGACAGAAAAGAGCTTCAAGGGACACTTCTGGGTCCCGGCAAAGCTGCAGGCAGCGAAGGAAGAAGACGGAGGTTGGCATTGGGAGGGTGGGAGCAGTGCACACAGCCTCCTGGGAAATGTATTTCCGCGTCCGCGACTCGGTAATGCAGAGGATATGGTGAGACCAGGCTATGTGACTACAAGCAATCCCAGAAGTCCTTGCTCCGAGACCCGCCATATTTGTAGTTTCCACAGAGGCTTGCAGCCAGCACAATGCACTCTGGGATTGTTTGTAGTTCCCTGGCTAAGGAATGCTGGGCTTTAGGAATCCTCCAGGTTGTGGTTCACATCCGTGTCTGGGACATTTCACCATGAGTTCAGTGCTTTGTCGTAAGGATGTTCACAGTCGTACTAGATAAAACAGATAATTGTTGCCTATTATACAACGTAAGTGGCCAGATGTGGGGCTGAAATGCGGTAGATAGTTTAGAGCCTGGATAGCTCCTAAGAGGGTGGATACGGGGGGGGGGGGGCGGAGCGGGATAGACAGGACTATGGTGAATGTTGAGTGGAACGCGAGCACCCACAAGTATGCATGCCATGTCTTCAATGTCTTATATACTGTTGAAAAAGCAGGCACTTGAGGAAAACTATAAGGTTATGTTCCAAGAACCTGACGGTAGAAATTCAAAGTTCAAGAGTTAGCATAGCACCTGTTGATTTTCCTAGTTCCTCTTTCTATATCCTGTTATTTTCAGGTATTTCAAACTGAACACACAGCATCTTTTCGGGCTGGAAATGGAATGTAGTTTTCAGGGCAGATAGGTAATAGCATATAATTTTTGAGGATTCTCTTAGAAAACCCTTACCAATAACTCAAAAGCGGACGTCTCACGCCTGGTGTTGGAGTTCTTGTTAGATGGAGGGACCATTGTCATCACAGGGGCAAAGTTTCATTTAAACTAAATTTTCGTTTTATACAACTTACATGTATTATACATATCTTAGGTAGATTGTCACTAATATGATTTCGTGTTACTTTTTCAGACATCCTTACTGTTATTTTACCTTCCTCCTTTTTTGTATTTCTCTCAGTCTCACCTCCTGATTATTATTACCCCCCCCAATGTTTTTCCCATTTCCTCTTTCGAATCACTAAAACCCTTCTACTTCCTATTGCTCCCACAAAAAGGCATTTTCATTTTGGAAATGCTCCCTTTTTCACTCTTTGTTATTGCAATTACTGCCAGATATGGACTCACATCTGAGTACATACATACTCAGTTTAGAGCTAGGAACCTTAGAGGAGAGAATATGTGAAGCTTTTCTTTCTGTGTTTGGATTACCTCATACAACCTGATTTTTTTTCTAGTTCCATCTCTTTACCTGCAAAATTTTTATACTACTCAACAGCAATTCATTTTAAAATCATGAGCTAAAGAGGTAATATTTAGTTATTTTCCAGGTTATAATATAATTATACCATTTTGTGCCTTCTATTTTCTTCCCTCCAAACCTTCCCACATACCTCTCCTGCTTCTCTCTTAAATTCATCGTATTTTTTTCGTTAATTGGTATTATACTCTTAACATTAGTTGCTCAGTTTAATAATGTGACTTCCATGGATGTTTTCAGGGCTGATTGTTTGGTGTTGGATAACTGATTGTTCGCTCTTTCCTGGGAAGAATATTTATCCCACTCTCAGCCTTTATCAGTTCCCTGTAAATTTTTGCATATGATTGAGGCAGTGGTTTCTTTCTGGAGCACATTCATATGTCTTATATTTTTCAACTTTCAGTCCATGTTTATGCAGGTATATTGGTAAGTCTTTTGTTTTCTTTATTTGTTATATTGGTAAGTCTTATGGCAGTGGCTTCTGGTATTATTAGGAGACACACTACCAGAACCTACTCTGATCCTCTGCCTTATATACATTTTCATCAGCTGTGCTGCATGAGCTCTGAGCCTTAGATCTGGGAATTGTTTTGTAGATATGTGTGAGTGTTCTCCAGAATTCTGCCTTATGATTGGTTGTGCTTTTCAGTTATGATTGTTGGTGTAAAGAAAGGCTTCTTTCATCAGTCACGAACTGATGAAACTTTAATTATCTGTGAACTTTACTTATCTGTGTGAATTATTAAAAATATTTAGGTTATGATGTTTATATTCATGAATGGACTTACATGTATTATAGGGATTTTATGTAGATAATTCAGAGAATGGTTGCTTAAAACTCACAAATATTTACTATTATTTCACTGACTTCCTGCTTTTATATATTTATCCATCTTCATATTTAGAGTTCTTCCCCCACATTATTCCAGTCAGATCAATTATACCCTGCCATTGTATGTTTTCTTGTTTCTACAGTTATTCCGTGGTGAATACTCATATCGGAATATTTGGAGCTAGATGCCCCAAAGTATAGAATGGGAGATATTTGTCTTCTGAATATGGGTTACCTTAATTATACTTTTTCTCTTACATATATTTATGTATGATATTTTTCTTAACAATTTATCTTGTTAAAGATATTGATGGGTTTACATTTCTTACCTATTGTGAATAGAATAATAATGAACATGGCTGAGCAAGTATTTCTAAGTGGGATATCTAGTCATTTTTACATATGTAAAGGAAAAGAGAACAGGGTCATGCAGTAGATTTATTTTTATCTTTTACAAAATTCTCTATACTAATATCTGGAATGGCTCAACCTGTTTAAAAGTCTGACCCTTTGAAGAGATTGACTTTTTTGCCTGTTATATAGAGAATCACAAATGCCACCCAATGCCCTGTTAGACTCCCCAAAATAACAAAGAGAAGACATATTTAGTTCTTGTACTATTTATCTCAGTTACTGTCATGTAATTACATTTGGAATATTTATTTTGTTTATAAATTAAATTCATAAGTAACATGCATAACATACTAAAATTTTAGCCGCAGCTTTTCTTCTGAAATAAAATGTCTGTGATTATGAGACAAAGTGAGGGGCTCTTATTTTTGTTTAAATATACATTTCAGAAAAAAAGTTTCTGAAAAGTAGGGAAATACTTTATTTTTAGTATACTAATGAGTTTTATTAGAGAAACCAATGCATGAAAATGATCAGTTTTTGTATTCTATTTTTTTTGTTTTTCAAACATCTCAATGAGTTTTTATCAAGTTTTAAGAGAATAATGTAGCACTTTGGGAAAAAGATGCACCCCAGTAGCCCTGCACTGGAGGCCAAGATGGAGAAGACCTCCACAGCCACCATGGCTTTGCCCTTGGTGCACAGGTAGACTGGGATGAAGGTGACCCAGACACTGCAAAACACCAGCATGCTAAATGTCAGGAACTTGGCCTCATTGAATGTGTCAGGCAGGTTCCTCACCAGAAAAGCCACAGTGAAGCTGCCTAGGGCCAGGGTCCCTAAATAAAACAGCACACAGTAGAAAGCCGTAACTGAGCCCTTGTTGCATAAAATGATGATATGATCATATTCAGAGTATGCATCTCTGTCAGTATAGGGAGGCGAGGTTCCCAGCCAGACTCCAGAGAGAATGAGTTGGATCAGGACACAGATAGGGATGACAGCATTATAGATACCAGAGACAAACAACCTTCTCATTGTTCTTCCTGGTTTCTTGACCCTAAAGTCCAGAATTACAGTTATAGTTTTTGACAAAACAGTGGAAATAGCCAAGGTGAAGACAAGTGCAAATGCTATCTGTTGAAGTATGCAGGAGGCTGTGTTTGGGTGGCCAATGAAGAGAAAGGAGCAGAGGAAGCAGAGTAGGATGGAGATGAGCAGTATGTAGCTGAGAGTCCGGTTATTGGCCTTAACAATGCCTGATTCTCGGTGTTTGAGAAAGATCCCCAGAACTGCAATTGTGCTGACAGAGAAGCAAAGAGCTGTGCATGCCAGAGCTATGCCCAGAGGATCCTCAAAGGAAAGGAAGGTCACTGCTTTGGGCAGGCACTGGTTTCTCTCAGGGTTTGGGTACTCTTGACTTGGGCAAAGGATGCACATCTGCTGATCTGTATGGAGAAATATTGGATCAACATTTCACCATATATATATATATATATATATATATATATATATATATATATTTGTTGCACATTTAGACTGCTTTCCAGTGATGTGTGTATTCTGGTATATTCTGCTTCCTGTTTCTGCCAAGTACATGAACTCTTTAGAATTTGCATTTGTACTGTTTATCTTGTTAAATTAAAAATAAGCTTTCTTCTCAGCAGCTTATCACTGTTTCTCAAGGACAGTGAAATCTATTTTACTCGTATTCAGATAAAGTAATCCTGTCAAGTGAGCCTTCAAATCTTTTTTTACACTTTGAGTTTCTAAGTATGTGTACATTGTATTTTGGTGACATCAATGTATAAAAATATTATTTTTATGTATATTAAATATTTTATATATATTAAATATATAAAAATATTCCTTGTTTCCATCATCATGGGTTCTTCTCATTTTTCTTGTTACTCACTGTTTCAGTGGATATTTGTTATCCCACTCCTATAATTTTTCTAAGGTAACATGGGAATAAATTAGGTCTCACCTCCATGACCTATGGAACAATTCTGATTTGGTGGTAAATATACAGCCCTTGCATCAACAAACTCCAGCTATAAGCTCAGACCAAAATTATTACCTATCTCAGCTGTGGAAGTTGGAAATAAATTTCTATAGTCTTTGACATCCTTTGACTCAGACCAGGACTCTTTCTCTCTCATTATTAATTCCAGGATAATCCTGGGAATTGTTATAATTTACACTCTTGTTCTTCCAGTAATATTCTAAAGACTAAAAAAATAACCTACATGTCATAAATACCATAAATCTATAAAAATGTTAAATCAGAAAGGGAGAATGACACAGCCATTTTCATTGAAATTGCTGAGAGTCATGAAACACAGTTGCTTGGTGCTATTCCAGCAAAGCTGTGCAGATTGTTACAATCATTGTTCTTCTATCTCTAACTTCTGTTGTTGTTTTTTTTTTTTGTTTGTGTGTGTGTGTTTGTGTGTTGCATTACATTGGACTTTCTTCACTATGATTTAATTTCTGTTTGTTTTTTTTTTCTACAGAAAAATTATGTCTGATTCTTTTTTAAAATTAGGCATTTTGACAGGATTATCAACATGGATTGCTGCAGCCATGAATCATCTGAAGGAATGGGCGGGCATGGGAGTGTTAGCAGGCCTTCTGGTGTTGATCTCCTTGGTTTGCCTGTGGTATATATGCAAGATTAGAGTCTCACAACACTGTGATGCAGCCATGATCATTCAGGCCTTTACAGCCATTGAAGCAGGACATTCTCCCCAAGCATGGTTGGATACCATAAAAAGCTAAAATGATACGCTCAGGATGCGAGGCTAAGCACTGCACTCAGGGTCAGCCGCTTTGGACCCAGAGAAGAGCATGTCTGATTGCATGCGGGTTGATGCCCCAGGTCCCGCCTCTGAGAAAAAGGTATCAGACGGGTCTGATGCTCTTCGGGTGGATGACACCTAAATGAACATCTGTACAAAGTCCCAATTTATTTCTAATATCAGAGATCAGACCTCTACTCTTGCCTGATGCGTCTAAAACAAAAAGGGGGAACTGTAGAGAGCTGCGGAATGCTATGCCTTAAAGATGGAGCTGGTTTCCGCCTTCCACCTTCCCGATGGTGAGTGCTCTCTGTCACGAAAAACTCCACATTTGGCTAAGACCAAGGATCTGGCTTGCTTCCATGTATGTGGACCTATCTGCATTGCCCCCGTGGCACGCCTGGGTTGGCTACCCAGAGGCTATTTAAGCTGTGGGCTGGCTTTCCCCGGGGTCCGAGGATTGTTCAATGTTCCTGAATAAACTGCATTGAAAAAAAAATGCCTGTACAATAAAAGATTTTCTGGAGGTATCTTCATCTGAGATCTCAAGTAGTACTATAGTGCAACAGTAATAAAAATGGCATGGTACTGGCACCTGTACTTTAAATCTTAAAGGGGTGTGCATCTACTCATTAATCATTTTTATTAAATCATATCAAGAAGCTGAGGGGAAAAACAAATATACAGGAATCAACTGCTGTCTCAGTTTTAGACCCAGTTTGAGGGAGTCCAGACAGCCAATGCTACCTTGGGCTATTGTTTCGGCTCATCAACCTTAAATCATCCCTGGCTTTTTTATTAACGGTGTACTTTTCTTAACTTTAAATTGTTCTTTAAGATATTTTACATCAGAGCCATTAGCAAAAACATCTTCCCTGACCTTGTTAAACAATCTATTTTACCGAATTGTTTCTAAGTATAATGGTCATTGCTAACAATCTACATCTATGGCTCCTTTCAAGGGCAGTGGTTAATTCATTAATCTGCTCCAGTAAACATGTGAAAAGAGATCAAGCATTGTTAATTTTAAATGGCAGTGATATTGCCCAGTGATGACCTAGAAGTCTTCTTAGAGTTTTCATACAACTCATGTCATGAGGTATGTGGGCATCATAAGGGAAACAAGCAGAGATATGCTACATAAGAGCACAAAGTCCTCAGGAAAATCAGTTCTTGGGATTATGCTTCTCCAAGACAAACTCATTGTGACTATGCTAACAGGGCAGACACATTCCATTAGTTCTACAGCTGTTTTGCTGTTGCTCCTGCATGGCTTTTGACAGGGACAGGTAGCCAAAATAGTTTGCCTATAGATGGGTAAGAGGGGGGTGAGGTTAGCTCAGGCCCTGGGAAGGAGAAATCAGGGTTTTGCATGGGTTGTACTAGCCTGGAAGACCAGATAACTTGGAAGGAGTGAAGGATTGCTAAGAGAAAATGGCAGGTAGATTTGATTTGATATTTTAACTAGGAACCTCTGCCATTAGTTTCAGGTTTGAATCCTACTTCTATGGTAACATAAACTTCAGAGAGAGTAGCATTTTTTCCATTGGATAATTATTATCAAGTGAGGGAGGGCAGTTACCGAAAGTAGACTCAAATTTTTGCTTTTTGTTTTTCTTACTATATTTTATTTTATTAATTGTTTTTATTTTTCACAATTTATTCATTATATATGCTGATTGAAGGTCACTCCCTCAACATTTACTAGTACCACCCTCCCTCCATCTTTACCCATCCCCTTTCCCTAGACCACTCAAAAGGGGAGTTCCTCTCCTCTGCCATCCACCCATACATTATCAGAACAGTACTCAGCTATTAAAATAGAGACATAAAATTTCTGCTCTTATTTCTTTTCCATGGGCCACTGTACTCACCTCAGAAGATTTCATACCATGAAGCTTACCTGCAACCTTACTTTGAACTAGACACTAAGTATAACTCTTTTTAAAGAGTCCCACTCCAAGACACTGTTTGATTGACCATCTCACATCCAGAAACATGTGAAATTTGAAATGCTATGAAGTCTAAAACATTTTATCACAGGCATTTAAGAGAATGTGATTCTCTTGCTGCCTGGGGGCTGTTTCCCACCAGCCCAGGAAGTCATGAGGGGCAGAAGATGAGTAGTATAAAGCCTGGAAAGCCCGCAAACATAACAGTGGTCAGCCACTCTCCGAACCACCTCAGAAAGTAAGTTCAACTTTAATTCCAGAAAACAGAAAACAGAGGCTTATATCCCTTGGGGAGTCTGTGGGATGCTCCAAGCATAGGTGTAGATAATTGTTTAATACTAGGCAATTCAAGGATGCTTGATTTGCATTAAACAGCACATGCTTATTATATGAATAAGAAGAACAAGAACACAGAACCAAATTATCCTATATTTGAAGGGAGGGGAGAGTTATCAGGGATCTGTGTCAAAGGCCATCTATCAAATTTGATTGGTGGTGTCGATGTCTAAAGACACTCTCCAGATGAAGTCAGGCAGAGAAAACTCACCCTTGATATGGTTACACATCTACTCCAGAAGCAGGTTCATACATGGAAAAGAAAGCCTTCTCCCTCATATCTCAAAATTCAGTGTGGGTTGTGATGTTTTTCAATAGTACCCCTGGAACAATAGGTATGTGTACACAAAGAAAATTCTACAGGCTACCACTGTTGTGTTACTCTCAGAGAACTTCCTGGCTGGTGTTAGTTCACCATTCCCTACATATTCATCCACTGGACTAAAAGTTTCTTGTGTAAAGTGAGGCAACTGAAAATAGTAAATGTTGAGAATCAGGATTATCAATAAGTCTTCCGTAAACACATTATATAATACTGTTGCATGTAATTGATATTCACCATTCATTGTATTCTTTTTAAAAATAAGTTTATTTACTTTAAATTCCAATAGTAATCCCCCTCCCTTCTCTGCCCATGACTACCCTCCATTCCTATTGCCCCTATCCCCTTTCCCCTTCAGAAAATGGAGGTCATTTCCATTGAGCTAGTTTTACAGTTTTGTTGCATCTCAGTGGACCAAAGTACACAACGGCCTTTCCACCTTGCTTATACTCACAGAATTCCTCTCCACTAAGGATACTTTTATGTTGATGATGACTCTGGATTTGTGCAAGGCCTCACCATTTTAACACATTCATAAGTTTTTCCTCTATTATGAATCCTTTCATGATGATGAAGATTATACAAATGTGGAATGGTTTCACCATGTTAAAAACACTCACAGGCTTTCTGTCCATTAGGATTTCTTTCATGAGTGTGGAGATTATTCTGAAGTCCAAAAGTTTTTTCACATTGGTTATAGTCAGACATCTTTCCAGTATGTGTTATTTTATGTATTAGGAGATGTTTTGTGCAAAGGCTTTGCCACATAGTTATATTCATATGGTTTCCATCCAGAATGTATTGTTGTCTTAGGAAATGATTGTTACGTGCAAAGGATTTATCACACTAATTACCCTCACAAGGCTTCTCTCCACTGTGTGTCTTTTCCTGTTTTCGGAGACTACTCTGCTGTGCAAAGGCTTTATCCCGTTGGGTATATTCATAAGGTTTCTTTCCAGTATGTGTTCTTTTATGGCTTATGAGATGACTGTTTTGTGCAAAGGCTTTACCACACTCATTACATTTATAAGGTTTCTCTCCAGTGTGTGTTCTTTTATGGCTTAAGAGAGTACTGTTTTCTGCAAAGGTTTTACCACAATGGTTACATTCATAAGGTTTCTCTCTAGTGTGTGTTTTTTTATGTCTTATGAGATGACTGTTTCGTGCAAAGGCTTTACCACACTGGTTACATTCATAACGTTTCTCTCCAGTGTCTCTTCTTTTATGGCTTAAGAGAGCACTGTTTTGTGCAAAGGCTTTACCACACTGGTGACATTCATAAGGTTTCTCTCCAGTGTGTGTTCTTTTATGGCTTAAGAGAGTAGTGTTTTCTGCAAAGGCTTTGCCACACTCATTACATTCATAAGGTTTCTCTCCAGTGTGTGTTCTTTGATGTCTTAAGAGAGTACTGTTTTCTGCAAAGGCTTTGCCACACTCATTACATTCATAACGTTTCTCTTCAATGTGTGTTCTTTTATGTCTTATGAGATGACTGTTTTGTGCAAAGGCTTTACCACACTCATTACATTCATAAGGTTTCTCTGCAGTGTGTGTTCTTTTATGGCTTAAGAGAGTACTGTTTTCTGCAAAGGCTTTACCAGACTCATTACATTCATAAGGTTTCTCTCCAGTGTGTGTTCTGTTATGTCTTAAGAGAGTACTGTTTTGTGCAAAGGCTTTACCACACTGGTTACGTTCATAAGATTTCTCTCCAGTATGTGTTCTTTAATGCCGTATGAGCTGACTGCTTTTTGCAAAGGCTTTACCACATTGATTACATTTGTAAGGCTTCTCTCCAGTGTGTGTTCTTTTATGCCATAGGAGAACAGTGATATTCAGTTTTTTCAGTTTGGTTATAGTCAGACATCTTTCCAGTATGTGTTATTTTATGTATTAGGAGATGTTTTGTGCAAAGGCTTTGCCACATAGTTATATTCATATGGTTTCCATCCAGAATGTATTGTTGTCTTAGGAAATGATTGTTACATGCAAAGGATTTATCACACTAATTACCCTCACAAGGCTTCTCTCCACTGTGTGTGGGGAAGGCTTTACCACATAGAGTGCATTTAAAGGGTTTCTCTCCACTATGACTGCTTTCATGCCTGCAAAGATTTACCACAGTCATTTCATTACACTAATAAATATATTTATCTATATGAATTAATTTCATAATTTGGTCTAATTGTAAAGAAGAATCAAATTTTAAAGTTTTATCACTTTATTCACATTCACGGTATTCCCCTTCATTATGGGTATATTTGAAGATCCCTGTGATGGTAAGAGCATTTGTTATGTGGATCACTTTTATAGCATCATTTTTCTATAAGAGGTTTTCTCCTATATATGAAGAGTATTGTAAGAACTCAGAGTTTTACCACAGCAATCCCATTCACAAATTTTTGTACTGTATGAATGATACTTCATTTACAAAGTGAGCCAAGACAAGCAGAAGTTCCAAATTCCTAGTATTCATTGGTATTTTCAGCAATATGAGTTTGCTGATGAATTCTCAGTGAAGTTGCAAAACCAATTAACAGTAACCATTTATCACATTCAGAAAATTTACTCACAGGGGGACTACTACCAAATCAATTGTTCTTGGAGAAAGACATGTACACTGCTTCTTTCAATAACCCTATGCTCATGTGTCTTAGAATCATTTTGACATATGATATACCAGTTTAATTTACAAAAATAATAAAGATTCCCACATTGAATTAACACAGTTTGTTTTTGTCCATCATAGACATGTCATATAGGGATTAAGGTTTCTCCACAACAATATTCTTGATTCTCACAAGCTGCTCCTTTCACTAAACTTTACAATGTTACTGCAGGAAAATTAGTAACACTGGTTCTACTATGTAATTTTTGCTTATTAGAAGGTTTTGATCACATACTGATCACCAATTCAGTGTGTACACCTCTTACAATATCTGAGTAGATAGAATGAGACTAAACAGATTGGCAGTTCAAGTCAGTAGCTGTAATGTCCATATGATTCAAATGGTATTTTAGTTACAATATTATTTTATTTTCTTCTATCTTAGGGGAGTGCCTTGTAAACACAAATCAGATACCTGACATTGAAGTACATGGAATTATGAGATTTTAATGATCATCAGTACACTTAAAGCAGTGCTGTTTTTACACTGTTGCTTTTCTTTAAAACTTCCAGGACACATCCATGTGTGCTGGTACATGCCTTCAATTCCAGCACTTGTGGAGGCAGAAGCAGGCAGATCTGTGTGATTTTGAGGTCAGGCTGGTCTAACAAGCAAGTCTAAGAAAGTCACAGATACCCAGAAAAGAAATCTATTTCAAAAACAGTAAATAAAAAGCAGCCAATAAACAACAAACAAACAAACAAAAAACACCAGACTTCCAGGACACATTAAAATTTAAGATTTATATCTGTATCAATATGCACATAAAGTTACCTTTCATTACTTGTAGAACTTTGAAATTATTCTTCAATATTATGGTCATCCCAATTGTAGTCTAAAATATAGTACGAGAAAATATATATTATTGGAAATATCATGTTATTATTAAGGCAAAACTTAACTCACTATCTTCTGTGACCCTGAGAACCATGCCTGATTTATTTACCTCATTCCTCTTCATTCTCAATTGGAATTACAGAAGAGGATCAATAACAAAGTAAAAGTTGTCTCTTTATTTTAAAAGTGAAAGAAAAATTGCAGTCTTACCTATAGCAGTGAGGTTTTCACAGGTCTCTAGCATCACATCTTTGTAGAGTTGCTTCTGGGAAGGTTCCAGCAAGGCCCACTCTTCTTGGCTGAATTTCACATGCACATCATTGAAGGTCACCGAATTCTAAAATATGCCATACATTTGTACAACAGAAACAGTGGCAACAATATAATTTATACGTCATTGTCAATATAATCATATAATTCTACTGCTTCTTCAATTTATTTTCTGACACAGAAGTGCGAATGTTATACAGTTGGGTGCTGTGTCTGATGTGAAGTAGGGGAGATAAAAAAGCCTAAAGGTTAGATTGAAAAAAAAACAAAGGCGTGCTTCAAAAACCTGTGTTTCATCAGTTTGTAAGACATGAATATAAAGTAGCCATTAGTTCTTGAGCAATCTATGAATCATCTTCAGTTACTTGGGTGAGTAGGTCAGGACCCTGTCATGAGACAGGTGGAAGGACAAAACACAGTCATGATATTTTATATAGCAACAAATGAGATGTTTTGATCAGGGGACACTGAACAGATGGGTAACATCAATCAAAAGGCAACATAGTACTGAATATTATGTTTTGACCAGGGCTCAGGGATGTGGCATATCAGTATGTGAAGAGGGGGGCTCATATATTTGTGTAAGGGAAAGTGGACTACAGTGAATACATGGATAAAATAATGTGAGTGGCAAGCAACAACAATCATAGCCAATAACACCATATTTCTGAGTGACCAGACAAAAGAAAAGGAATAGAACACATGATTATTCTTTGATCATTGTTTTGTATATCCTCCTTACTAAATAATGTAGTCTATAGATTAAAAATAAAGATCAAAACTTTTCTATTAAAAAAGAAGTGTTAATGTTATCACTAAGTCATTTTAGAAGAAAACGGAATAACAAGTTTTAACTGTATCATATCTGAACTTTTTGAAGAGGATATAGCTTTGGAATAGACATGGCAATTAATGTGGACAAAGACAAACAGAGAGAAGAGTGTGAAATAGAGAGACAGAGACATAGAGACAGAGACACAGAGAGAGAGAAATTAACAGATGAACAATACTAAGTACAGATCAGAGAAATTTATTAACAGTTACTAACTACAAAGAATGGTGGACAAGCTGGGTGTATTCTGTCATGCCTTCAATTCCATCACTCAGAAGGCAGATGCAGGTGTATCTTATTGAACTGGATGTCAGCATTATCTATTCAAAGAGTTCTAGGACAGCCAGACCTATATAATAAGACAGAGCCTCCTCTAAAAGTCAATTAAACAAACACAAAATATTGAAAGAACTCAGAGGTCTTTACTGAAGCTTCTACAAGGAATTATACATTCACTCCTGTTGTATATTTATTCTCCAGAAATCTGCACTGCCCCAGCTTAAACTGTAACTTCAATGACATCTTACTAAAAGGCAATGCATGCTTAAACAGCTAAAAATAGAAAGATGAAAATATTAACAATGTAAATGCTGATCATAAATAAGCAACATAAAACCGGACAGATGGCTCAGCAGTGAAGAGCTCTTGCTGCTCTTTCAAATAATTGGGCTCAATTGTCAGTGATTACCTGGAACCCACTACTATCAATTGCTATAAGTTCATGAGTTCTGAAGACATCTTCAGACTACTGTGAGGATTAGGCACACAAGAGGTGCATATTCATGCATACAATCAAAATACTCATATTCAGTAAAAATTAAAAATAGATCCCCGATGGTTGGGCTGATTGCATACTGTGTCTGATAAGCTGGGTAGCAGAGACTGCATGGCGTCCAATAGTTGGATCTGTGGGTCACAACTGAACGTATTTCTAATGTAAGAAGAAACCCAATGATGAGGGAAACAATCGGGTCCAACCTCAGAGCACCCAGCTAATCTCTGGGAAAATTCCTGGGATGTTGCAGCAGGAATAAGGTTTTCAAGCAAATGGACCCAAGAAGCAAGCAGGAGTAGCTATTCTAATATCTAATAAAATAGACTTTCAACCAAAATTATTTGAAAGGGATGAGGAAGGGGGGAATCCAAGATGGCGGTGCCAAGAAGACATTGGGTCTAACGAGTAGGACAGCAATGTTGGTACAGCAACTAAAAGACTGAACCCTGGGCCCTAAAACAACAAAGATCCTTTTTCCCAGGTGAGAGGAAACTCCACGGTGTGGGAGTCAGTCAGGTCCACTCTCAGGTCACTCAGCAAGAACCCGGAAGATATCCCGGGTTGCAGGATACACCTTTGTGTCCTGATAACCTTTCCAGACTAAATTATGTTCTCCAGGGCACTAGAGACTGGGAGCCCCAGTCTAGAAAAGAAAAAGGGAAGAAGAAAGCAGGACTGACCTCAGGTCACCCAGTCTATCCCTGAAAGGTCCTGCAGACCGGTGGGTGCACAGCTGTCAGGCCTAAGTGTGCCTCCAGCTGCTAGCCCTGCATGCCCTACTCTCCATCACAGAACTGTGTGCCCCAGGACACTAGAGGCTGGGTTTCCCTGTCTGGAGAAAACCCCACAGGCAGGGAAACAGCAGATCCCAGATTAGAGAACTCAGCCAACTCCCCCACCACACACTACAACTACCATACACAGAAACATTCTTGAAAAAGTTCTCAGCTCCTTTCCCAGTCACCTGCTTGGACCACCATTGGCAAGTCCCTACGCATTCTACATGCCACATCAAACACCACAGACTGAGTTTTCCTGTTGGGAGAAAACCCAAAGTTGGGGAAATATCTGGCCCTACCTCAGGACACCTAGCTCCAGAAAAGTTTCTGGTTATCCACAGGCTCCAGACTCTAGCCTCCTACTGCACACATGAGAGTAGTGCTCATGTGCCACTGATTACCACTTGGATACTGGGGCAGATAGCCCCAATATCAGACCTCCAGAAGCCTGGGTTCCCTGAGATCAACCCCCAGATACTGCTCCAAGGGACAATCAGTTATCCCTAAATAAACTGAACAAACCATGGGGCACTCAGATTACAACAGCAACTCACTAAATTTACATCAAGAAACCCAGCAGCAGGGCAGCTGTCTCCAGAACTTCTCTGGGTGAGAGGATAGCCCCCTTTACTAACAAAGGCCACAATTACTACTCAGGTGTGTATACCTGAGATGAGCTGTGGCAATTCCCGAAAAATACCTGCCATTCAGTGACCATACCTAAAAATCTGAGAAGGGCTTCTTTGGGAAAAATCATCTTCCTGTCAAGGGGATTCTCCCCACCACAAGATTCGAGGAAGCACCAGAAACTAACAGTCAACATCTAAGATAGCCAAATGGGTAGATGCAAGTTTAAAAGCTCAATTCAAAAAAGACAGAGCAATATGGCATCTCCAGAACCCAGTTATCCATGGGGAAGTAGCCCTGGATACCCCAGCATAAATGAAATTCAAGAAGATGACCTTATATCGCTGCTTAAGAAGAGGATAATAGAGGAAACAAATAAAATGTGTAAAGAACTAGAGGAAGATAAAGTCAAACAGATTATGGCCATCTGCAAAGAAATGGAAGAAGATAAAGACAAACAAATTACAGCCAAACGTAAAGAAATACAGGAAGTTGCATCTAAACAATTTGTGGCCTTTACAGAAGAAATACTTAAATCAGAGAAAGAAATTAAAGAAACAGAAGAGTGTTCAAACAAACAGCTGAAGGAACTGAAGGAAAATACAGTCAGACAGGTGAAGGAAATCAACAAAACAGCTCAAGATCTGAAGATACAATTGGAAAAATTAAAGAAAACACAAATGGAGTAAACTGTGGAGAGAAAGAACTTAGGGAAGAAAACAGGAACTACAGAGGTAAGCATAACTAATAGACTATGAGAGATGGAAGAAAGAATCTCAGGTGTGGAAGACACAATGGAAGAAATCGACGTATCCATCAAAGAAAATGTTAAATCTAAAAAAATTCCTGACACAGACCGTCCAAGAAATCCAAGACAACATGAAAAGGCAAAACCTAAGAATAATAGGAATAGAGAAAAAAGAAGATTTCCTCCTCCAAGGGCCAGAAAATATTTTCAGTAAAATCATAGAAGAACAACCAGAGAACTCTTCCAGCTGATAAACACCTTCAGCAAAGTGGTAGGTTGCAAAATCACCTCAAAAAATCAGAAGCCCTCCTGTATACCAAAGACAAAAGGGCTGATAAAGAAATAAGGGAAACAACACCCTTGACAATAGCTACTAACCACATAAAATACCTTGGGGTTACACTAACCAAGCAAGTGAAATACCTGTTTGAGAAAAACTTCAAGTCTCTGGAGAAAGAAATTGAAGAAGATATCAGAATATGGAAAGATCTCCTGTGTTCATGGATTGGTAGGATAAACATTGTGAAAATGGCCATCCTGCCAAAAGCAATCTACAGATTCAATGCAATTCCCATCAAAATACCAACTCAATTCTTTACAGACCTTGAAAAAAAGA